>NC_046652.1:3712500-4912500 GCF_900324485.2 Mastacembelus armatus | reverse complement strand
CATTAGGCACAATGTAATAAAATTGATGCTGTGTTTAATTATTAAAGGTATTTTCTCTCAAATGTAGAATAACGAGAATTTTAGATTTGCAATCTTCAATGGAACAGATCTCTGTTAAAAAATATTGTTTGAAGATTGCTCCAGAGTAACATGGCATGGGTAAATTGGATGGGTGGAATATGCATTTTAAACTGTCTCCGTTTATCAGATGTCTGATAAACGGAGATGTGAAAGACAGATCTTTCACAAGCATAGAAACACACACACTCTAATGACCCTTGACTTCTGCAAGTAAGGTGGCTGTGCATACAGAGTAATATTTTCTTCCATTATAGATCATCTGAAATCCAGTTAGAGGAAATTGCTGTTGCTTACCAGAAGTACTCATATGCCTGATGATCTGTAATAAAGTAGAATACCACTGAGGGTAAGAGTTTGGGCAGAGGAAATATGGCAATAATTAGATTTATTTTCTGTAACTTTGAAAATGTCATTTTAAAAAGAAATAAAAAGGTTTCATTTTCCGTCAAGTGTCACAGTTCATTCAGTTGTTCATTCGTGCTGGTTGTTTTACTATGATTTACTTACTCTCTTGTCATTTCAGACCACTCTCACCTGTGCTGCAGTAACCCCATCCTTCTTTAGCCTATGCTCAACTGCTCACCTGATTCCCATTCCCTCATTAACTCCCTAATACATATTCCCATCCACATCTGCTCTGCCATCTGTCTGTCACTTCATTCCAGACATAGCTGTTCGGTTTTGCTGTATTCATCTGTTTCCTGATAGTTTTTTGTATGTTGTTGGACTTGCATTTTGTCTATTTCCTTTTAACAACCAATGCCAGTCTACTGATTTCACCCCTTATGTTCCTCAATATCTATGAGTCATGCAATTTAGGTCTGTGATTCTACCTCCCCTGCTTTAAAAATAAATCCCTGTCTCTTAGAAATTCAGTTCATATCCTGTATTTTTTGTTTGTGTGTTTGTTAATTTCATGAATTAAATGTAACATTTATTAATGGCAGTTGGCAGCTGGTGGCGAATGGCAGGCTTACACAGGTGTCATGCCAGAGAGCAGAGTTTGCATCCTGTGTGGTTTTCAATAGGTGAAAAGGAAGCAATGTGAAAAGCAGATGGAACAGTTAAAAACAATTTATTTATTGTAATTGTGGAACTTTCCAGAATCCTTTGCCAATAATAATGAAAACTTAACAGAAGCAGGCTACAAAGAAGAACACAAAGGGCCAATGGATGCCATTCATATGAAAAACTATTAATATGTATCATCTATTTATAGATTTTTGTGACTTTTTCATATCCTTCTATCTTGTATTGCACATAAATTACATTACCAACTAAACTTGAGTGACCTGCCTTAGTTTTTGTGGTTTCTAAATTTAGAATAGAAACATGTCACATACCAACTCACACAGACATTTTTGACCAGCAGCGGTACTGTTGACATTCAAGCAGTCTTGAAGATCAATGTATGTGTCTTGTTCTTTGCAACTGAAAAGTACAAATGTCTGCACATCTGTTTTTTGTGTAAGCTGAGATCAAGATCGTTTGTGCAGGAGGGATAGATGATCATAATACATATGTAATAAAAATCTCTAATCATTTAAGTATGGATTGACACTGAAGCAGAGGATATCAGGGACAGAAAGAGCTATAGAGAGAGGAAGGTGGCAAATACAAATGTGAACAGAAAAGAACTACAAAATCATGGAGGTTAACACATATTTCAGTTTATAATTACATACTTCAAAACATATTACAATATGCCAAAATCCAACTTATCTATCCAAATCCAATCATTTTTCACAGAAACCCTGATTATATTTGACTTCCTTAATTGTGAAAATTTGTCTTATTATTAACAAGCTGACATAATATTTACAGTGACACTGGCAATCTGTCCTCTCACCCAATATCTGGTTGGGCGAAACAGTATATATAAAAAATACATTAATTGTTTACAGTGTATGCCCATTGTTTGTGAAAGCTGATGAATGCAAGAAGTCAACATTTGTGTTTTTCAGAACTGTAATTTAGCATTCACTGTATCACTTTCCAATCATATTAATTTTTCCAAAAAAAAAAAAACAAAAACCCAAAACTTGAAGGTTTTGCAAATATTCCCCACTTAAAATGGAAGAATACATTTGACACTTCTTTTATTGTAAATCTCCTAGCAACAGCAGATTGAATTGTGGTGTTTCTTGGCACTAAGAATAACTTCTTGATAATTGCTTCCACAGTGAACAAGTTCTGTGTACAGATTGTCAATTGTTCAGCAAAGACTGGGAACAGATAATTATGGGTCAATTTATGCCTTTTAATAATGCTCCAAATGAGCTCCACCATGGGTTTCGTTTTTTATTGGCACACTAATAAAAACTATTTTACTGTTTTTTTCCCCTGCTGGGTGTCTGAATAAGCTCAATCGCTGTCAGTGCTGAACACTGTTTTGGTATTATTATGTGATTGTATTCATCAACAGCCTTTTCAATAATAATGGAGGGCTGGACAATGAAAAGCTCAGAAGTATATGATTGACTATGTGACTGAAATGAAACTAACACAATATATTCCTAAATAAAGATTTTTAGGATAATGCGACTTTGGATCGATTACATCGGTATATATTACAAACTTAATTAGTGCATGTCACAGTGGCAGCTGGAGGGCACTGTCACTCCGTGCAGAAGCAGGAGAGTAAGACTGCGTTCAACGTGCAGGCTCAGTGCGTGCTTTTGGGTTCTTAGGGAGCAACACAGACATATCGCCTCTGTTGGATTGTTCCAGACCTTGATCTCACGCATTCCCTGCATACTTGATCTTAGACTACCTTCCCGGTATTTTTGACCCCTGCTTGTTTCTTGGACTTTCCCTGTGGTTGAATAGCATTATTTAGCAAACTCAAGGCAGTATCAATATTAAATGATCTCCTTAAATGTATTTCAACAATCAAAGACTGATAAACTAAAAGAGCCATCTAGGTTGGGGATTTACCCTAAAGGGATTTATTGTTCTGAAATTGATAACCCAGGGACCAGTGACCTGTGAATGCAACTGCCTTCATCACAGCAGGAGGTGACACCGCCACCTCAATGAGATGCTGAATTTCCAGGCTCTCTTTGATCATGAACAGACGCTACAGATTCATCACATCTGCCCTAACCAAGAGAGTCTTTTGTAAAGGACAGACTCCCTGCTGGTCACAACCAACCATAAATACCTTTAAACCATTTCTTCGATCACCTTCACCAGCTAAACATGTTTTTTCTAGACCTAAACTGAGAACCTCTTCTCTAAATCTGATTTATGCAATGCTTACTCCCTGGTTCAAATCCAAGAAGTAGACAAGTGGAAGACAGCCTTCAATACAGCACAGGAACTCTAAGAGTATTAAGTTATGCTCACCACTCAGTTGTCATCAGAGAAATCACCTACTTCTTCGAGTGGATCTAACCCTGTTTCTGACAGTGCTGTATTTATTTATGTAAAAGGTAAATAATCTTTGATATGTGTTAACGACAATGTCTTTCTTTGGTCAAAAATGTATTTATTTTAAAAGCGCTTTAAAAAATATATGTAACTGTGGAAAGTGCTTATAGATTCAGCTATAATGTCCAAAGGTTAATCCATTGCATATGTTTTTACATGTATTCACCTGGGTTGTGCACCTGTGTGTGTGTGTGTGTTCAGTAAAGGCAGCAGTTTGTTCAGTGTAGGTATGCTGCTGCTTTCGTTGCAAGGAAAACATTATTCTGCAGTCAATACCTAATTTTCCTGTTTTGCCAGGTAGAACAAACAAGAAAAAAAATACTCTCTCACAGTCTGCATGTTACAGGAAACGCTTTCTGCATTCCTGGCTCTGTTTTTCTCCAAAATTCTCACTTACTTTTTTTCCTGTCATACACCAATACATGGCACTAAACATTTACATGTATGTAAATATTTTCGTGCTTACATACACTTTCATTGCATTCTTTGATAGAACGAGGAGTTTACAATGAATTAATTTGTTACTGTCTTTTACTGACTAATGCTATATTGCATTTACCACACTCTGGTAATACTGAAGCAGGTCACACCTGACCCAGGATTTAATAGCATGCAAGTACCCAGAAAACAGATAGTTGCAAATGCATAATTATGTGTATTATACATGCACCAAAACAGAATTTCTGAATCACAGTTTGACAGTGTAGCTCTCTCTGGCAAAACAAAACCTGAAAATGCCACAAAAAAAAAACAAAAAAAAACAGAAACACTTTATAACATAAGAAGAACAGCCAAATTATCCTGGGCCTGCTGCCATGCATGCCTTTTTGCATGTTGGTATATATACCTTCACATTAGAGTGTGCATACATGTGTGAGTTGTGTTGGAAGGAAGCATCCACTTATTACTGACTTGTTTACTAATATAAATTATTGAAGGAAATATGTAAGGAGGTGGAAAGGATTTACACTGGTATTTTCACCCTACTTTTCCAGCTTGTTAAAAACAATCATGTTGAAAATCTGTGATGCTTGAAATGAGCACATACCAATGACCACAAGGCTTCCACCAAACATTTACCAAACAAATGGAAAACAAAGTAGACCTAGTCTTTCACATCTTACAAGAAGGACAAATTTAAAGGCCAAAGAAAGGAGGAAAAAATTGTATGTGTGTGTATTAGTGAGTGCGTGTAAATCTCTGTGCATGTATGTGTTTAAGTTGTTCACACAGTGCATGCAGCAGGTGTGTGCATGTCTTGTGTTGTCATTATCCATAATATCAAACAAAAATGAATGTTCTTTCTCTGTCAGTAAAAAAGAAATTTCTTTCAGAAACTCCTAAAGACTTTCTGTCTTTCCTTTAGCTTTTAAAGAAAAATCCCACAGCCAACAGAGCCACAGCAGAAATAAAGCCTCTTACAGAGTCCCCTTTAGCCGTCAACTGCACTGACAGGATCAGCTTTAACACCGTACTTGATTTCTCAGCCCTCCAAGAAAGGTAAGAAATGACTAGCATTTCTCTGCCACCCCTTTGTCTCGCTGGAGATCAAAACCAAACTAGACAGATACTGTGTAGTTAAAAGACACATAAAAGACTCAGTGCTGGTAGCTAGTGCTGTTCTCAAGAACTATGTGAGGAGAGAGAGCAGGGAGCCAGGATTTATATGGTTCTGTCCTGCCACTTGAGCTCAGTGTTATTTCTCAACCAGTGATGTAGTGATAAATAGAGAGGGGTTTTTTAATACCCTGGAAGAGGTCATTTCATGTCTTGGTGAAACAAAGTCTACGCTTTCAATGACTTTTAGCTGACAATTTTACTATCACAAAATTATATGGTTATGAATCTTAAGCATTTATATTTCATAAAGATAAAAATGTAGTTGCTTGCACAGCACAGATTTTACAAATTTCCAAGCTTCTGTTCGCAATAAGGCCTTTGTTGATGTACGATAATGTTAAAGTTTCACTGGGTCTAGTCTTTAAAATGTAAAGACTGTGAATTTACCTTTTAAAGCGGTGATCATTTTTTTCTGAGAACTTGTGATGGACATTTAATTTTACATTTTTTGTATTGAACAATATATTTAAAACTATATGAAAATGAAGGTATATTACATTGCAGCCCTTATGCACCTAATGAATATTGAAGGAAATATTCAGTTATTTCTTACAGTTTGTACAAGCTGTAAGACAGCTGTCACCCAGTCCTGTCTCATCATCACCTTGAGGTGATTTTTTTTCTATTATTATCACTGGGTTCTGTCCTGTGATCATCTTAGCCGAAGAATGCTTAGACCACCTAAGTGGACCCCCTCTCTGCGGTCTCTCTCTCTCTCTCTCTCTCTCTCTCATTGCAGTCTTTATCCCTTTGACAACTTTACCCATTCTGTTACAAGTGATTCATACTTTCTGCCTGATGTTGTTGGTTTCTGCCTTACCTACTTAAGGATGCCCAGTTCCGACCAGATCCTGCTGGGAAAACATGTTTCTTCGTTATGAAACCAAAGATCGAATTATATTTTTTAAAAATGTTACCATATGTTTTTACAGCATCTAGTCAAGTGTGCATGTGTAAGATCTGTACAAGTTAATTGCTTTGTATACAGTCCACTCTGAACAGAGATCAGGCACAGAGATCTTGTGCATGCACTGTTGACTTCAGACACTGTAAAAATGTATGGGCATTGGGTGACTGTGGGGCACCATTATAAAAAAAGCATTCAACTCTTTGGTTTTGCAATGAAGAACTTTTTCTCCCAGTGCAAAGTGTTGCTGATGTGTTTCAGTTTTTCTTGAACAGCAGCAGGGGTTTACAAAACTGTCAAACAAGCCAGTCTTTGTTGGAGACATTAACTGTAAGTAGAGGCAATTTGACATTGGTCTTCGTCTCAATGTGGGGAATGTTGAAAATATTGTTAATATATAACAAGCTTTTTGGAGCTTGTTTCTGGGGCACCGTCATCTCAGAGTAAGAACGTTCTGGGTTGGAGTCCTGAGCAAACCTTACTGTTTGGAGTTTGCATGTTTTCCTGTCTGTAGAGGTACTCTGGCCTCCTCCCACAGTCTACAGACATGGAGTTGGGGATCAGGATTATTTGGGATTAGTTATCCATATATATTCTTCTAATTGACAGGTTCAGTGCTGTGTTTCAGCATAGTTTTAAATTGTCTTTCCTAACTGAACTCTATCTTAGGCACAACAATATCCATAAAAGTGAGAACATAAAATCAGTGGTTGTCATTGCAGTTACTCTCCACATTCTCCACATTACTGACATCAGTTTGATATTACTTAGTCTTCAGTATATAAAATTGCGAGTTATGCTTCATTCTGCACAGACTGGGTTTAGTCTTGTTTTCCCACTCTGATGTTTAAGACAGTGTAATGCTCAGTCTGTCATCCTATCATGTCGGCTTGCTCAGCTAAGTGTGTGATGCCAGATATTGATAAAATCCCCTCACCTTTATGCCATGACAGCAAGCAAGGTCAAGCTGATGAGTGATCTTATATCCCTGAGGTGATGGGTGGGGAAAATAGAGGGAATGGGAACGTGTGTGTGTGTGTGTGTGTGTGTGTGTGTGTGCGTCAATGGAAGAGATGGTTGGGGTGTTCATTAACAAGCTTCTTTGATGCAAACAGCCCCTGGAAAGTAGAAGTGAGTGAATCAGGAAATGAAGGGATAAAAAATGAAGATGGAAAAAGTAGAGAATGATTGTCGATGATATTAAAGGCCTCTTCTGGCACAGTGATGAAAGACTAATCATGATAAATGCTTTCTAAGTCTCCCTCATTTCATATCAGTAGATACACACACACATATACACACTTACTAATACTCACACAGATATACATGGCCATTCTACTAATCAATATTTCAACAGTTGTCGAATAAAACCAAGTCAGGATTAAAATATTGTAAAAACATGCAAGAGAGAGATGGAAAGTGGTAATAAGTTTTGAAAGATGGCACCACTGGGTATTTCTATTCCAACCTTACAGATATAAATCATTTATACTATTGCATATCATTAATGGGTACATGTGAAAGTAATGAAATGCATGCATCAAACAGAGATTACACCAAACACAGGGACATCGATCTTTATGTTATATTTGAAAGATATTGTTGATTTGCTGATGTTTTTCACTTTAAACAGAATATCATGGGGGAAGAGATTTGAATATGAAAGACAATGCGAATGCTTTTTGGCATATGTTTACATTTGCAGAGATATAACAATCTCTAATTTTAAAGCTAATTAGAATGTTTACTTGTAAGGTGCCTGCTAGGTGCAGAAGGAAGTCTGTATTTCATGTGAATCCTACTGTGCTGTATGTGTTGCCTAGAATATGAGAATTCACACACCTCACATTAATTAAAGTAGATCCCAGACATCACTGTTCTGAGCTATATCTCAGGACCAATAAAATATAGCCCCTTATTATTTCATGGGGTTTGAGTCATATATTCCAATTACTGATGCAAACAAATTGATGCAAGCATAAAGTCATTCTGTTTCTCTTTAGTGCTCAAAAAACACACTACTGCCAATGCTTGCACACAGGGAGCTTTACACACGCTTGCATGCACCAGTGCCTTTTTATTTTGCACATTCAGCTCAATGAGTGAGTTGGATTCTCTCCCCATCTCTCCTTGTCTCAGTTGTAGTTAATGGCTTCTGCCTAATGTCTCCATAAACTCTATTGAGAGGAATGAATGCCAGGTAAGACTGCAGGCCACATCACATTTCTGCCTCTCACTGCTAAACTTCATGATCTGCAGTAATTATCACAATACAGGGAAGATATTCAGCACCAATGTGTGTGTTGGGCATTAGCTTTGGGGCTTCTATATATGAGCAAGTGTGATTACTCACATCCATCTCTGCAAATGGTGGGTGTGTGTGTGTGTACAGCATTTGTATATTTGATTGAGCTACTCAAAATTCAGTGCCAATATAAAGGGCAGATAAGCAATTGCCAGAAGGAAAACATTTGAATCAGACACATTAATGAAAGGCATCATTTTCATTCAGCATCCTGAGTATGACTTAAGTAGTAGAGAACATTAATATGTGCTGTTAAATAAATTGATTTTAGAATTTTAACACATTATACTGTTATTAAGCACCCATGGTTCACTGATTTTCCTGTTGAACATGCACATATAAATAAAGGCTGAATGGAAAAACTCATTTTTGTCATGTGCTTTATTGTTCTTTTCTTTTCAACATTTTTCATTCAATTATTCATGGCTTTTTGTGGCCTATGGGAATTGTGATAAATGGCCCAATTCTGAGAAAATAAGCAAGTCAAACAATTTTAAACTCTGGGGTGTCTATTTGACTAATGGCAAAGCAGAAAAGGTATTATCAGCTCAGGGCTGTTGTCCTAGATTTTCTGTTAGACGTTTTGCACTCCCAGATGACAGCTGTACATTAGATGCTATCAGCCCTGTTTTATCCGTGTTATTCATATAATTATAAATATATATAATATATATTGCCATTTTACAGGGCTATGTGCCAGATTATCTAATGGTATAAATTATATTAGTTTACAGGTCTAAATCAGCAAACAAGTTGAGTAAATAAATAAATAAAGTACAGAAGTCAACTGGTTGGTTGAGATATTTGCATTGTGTTAGAGAAAAGAAGACATGATTGAGAGAGAGAACAAAAGTGGGTTATTTGCACATGATTTGCCATTGATATTAAAATAAGACTGTAAATTGAATTTATGAAGAGGCCAGTGTCAGCAGTTTTCCTGTTATCTCCATTGATGGGAAGAGACTGGGATAGATGTGAATGCATCTTGTCTGATTCTCCTATGACTTTTGCAATCACACACACACACACACACACACACACACGCACACACACACACAAGAAAATACAAACTTTTTGACTTAACACTGACAAGTGGTTTTGTGACCTAATCCAAATTAACATTTGAGCCTTTACTGTGCAGGGGAAACAATTTCTAATCTAACTGTAAGATCTTGTTTAACTGAGCAACATAACAACAATAGTATACTGTATATAGTATACTATTTAGAAGAGTATTACACAAATATATTTACATTTACATGTCGGGATTATACCCCAGCACCTCAGCAAAACAGGTGTAGTTTTGGTACTGCCGTACAGTTAACAAACATTTTTGAGCATTTTAAGGTTTTATTATAGATCAATTTTAGCTGTAAGTTTAAAAGGAAAAATAGATAAAGCAAAGTGACGAGTGGACAAAGTCCGGGGTGAGGTGTAGCCTGAAGATTTCATTATATAATAGAAGATAAGGAGTGATTCTACTGTCTTGCTGGGGGATCATTTCACTTTGAGAAGCCAGGAGGGAGAATAGGCCAGACAGTGCACCGTGATAGCTGGGTCGCCACAGGGAAGAGAATGCTGAGCACCTATTAACTACAGAGTGCAACGTTGGAATATAAGGTTGAATCATTGCCTGCAGGTAGGGGGGTACAGTTCCTATCGGATCCTTTGTATTGTTGTCAGCACTTAGGTAACTTGGAGGAATTTAAGACGGTGGACTGCAGTTTTATTGGTGAATTGCATAGCACAAACAGAATCACACAGGGAGCTTAGCCAACAGGGAGTCTATTCAGGAAATGACTGGAGCTTGGACAAGGTCTTCAGCTGAATACCTGGTGAGAAAATGTTATATTTAACAGATGTTGTAAATCTTCTGGATCACATAGTGACAAAGTGAGGTCTAAAAGGTTGAATGGGGGATCCTGAGCGGTAAAGGGATGGCGTCAAGGGAGTGTTATTACTGAGGTTGTTGACGTCTCACCATGGCCAGGATTTGCAGCAGAAAAAAGGGCACCATTTTTAAAAAAATGTCAACCATATTTGATTTTGTAGAAAACAAAAAGGCTGTATCTGTTACTAAAACATTAGTGCCAAATAGTTTATACATGCCAGGAATTTGACTCTGGTACAGTGGCTCTCAGTGTGTTTTGTAGTTAACAATATATAAGTACAAATAAAAGAAATATGAAAAGATAATATAGAACAAATGTGTTGTGTATAAATCTACATACTCTTTGCACAATTTGAGAAATACAAGACATGTTTAAAAGATATGAATGATCACACAGAAAACTTTTCTTTAGTAACTGCAATTGTCATGATTTTTCTATAAATCAAAAATGTCCAATATTTCTCAAACTATACCAATGCTATATAAAATTAAGACCACAACTGTGTATATATACCAAATCAAAAGGCAAATGAAAAACCTCTCAGATTAGTGTATTAATAGCAAACATGAAGGTAATTAAACTCTGTAGACTGGCTGTCTGGATGAATGAGTAACATTTCATTATGAGATTAAAGAATGAAATAAGATATTGGTGCAAAAAGTCTGCATTTATATTGTACATAGACCTTAGCGAACTGACTACAAATACATTTCCTCTAGTTCATACCTTTGAAGGTGATGGAGTCCTTGTCCTAAAAGAATAAATTGATGTCTGAATCTAGGATGTAGCAATGGTAGTGATTGTTTTTCAGTGATGAACGTCTGCTTACTGTACAAAGCTGATGATACGTTTGCCTCAGCCAGATTTCTGTCTGAAATGAAAAGTTTGAAGTAGCTGAACTTTTTCAAACTGAGGATTATGTTTTAGAGTTTTCATCATCCCTTTAGTCTAGAGAATCTGGGCATTTCTTTTGTCAAAACAATTTCAGAACAAATCAAGAGGATAAAAGCATGGAAACTTCTGGCACAGTCTAGTTCAATAATGGGTCAACAATTAAAAAAAACAAAACAAAACAGGAGGACAAAACCATGGAAACTTCTGGTATAGTCCAGTTCAATAATGGGTCAGTGTTTGTGTGGGTTGGGTTTTTTACATGTGAGACACCTCCACTTGCTTTCATAGTTCAAAACACCCAGAAAGATATTTTTCAAAGCTTACTCCAAATGCTACTTTTTATGTATGGGATCCATTATTTCCTTTACAGTTATTAAAGGCTTGCTTTTTATGGAGGAAAAGGAAAAGGACTGCCACATATAAAAATCACATTTAATAACAAACAAAACTAAATAATGATGTCATCCGAGATGCATAAAACTATGGAGCCAAGAAAATTACAGTACAACTATGGCACCTATAAAGGCCGGAAAAACCCAAACAAAAACATTTGCCTGTGCCCACTTGACAAACAAAATGTGTTTATACAAATGAAAACATAAAACAAAAACTCAGAAATAGTCATTACTAGACACAATCTACAGTAACTCACAAATATGAAATTCTGGAGGCTCACATAACATTTTAATTCATATAACATTTGTAACTGTAGAACAGGTCATCCAATAACTGATGTGGGTCAATACCTGGCTTTTCTAGTCCACATGTTGATGCGCCCTTGGTCAAGACACTGGTGTATGAGTGTGTGAGTGACTGCCCAAGGGCCACGACAGTGCCTTTAATGGCACCAGCACTAATGTGTGATTAAGCGTGATTGTGGGAGCAAATGGGTGAATGAGAAATAGCATAAAGCACTTTGAGAGTATATGAGTGTTGAAAAGCCCTATATACACACAGCCATGGGGAGAACATGCAAACTCCATAAAGAAAGGCCCTTGCTGGGTTTCAAACCATCTTACTTTGAGGCAGCAGTGCTAACCACCAATCCACTGGGCTGCCCCGGCAGGTTATTTAATTTTAAGAGTTTGTGTATACTTTTGAACGCCTGGTTAGAGAATTCCCAATTCAGTTTCAACTTTTATCCCATTAAGGCCTCCTGTCCTTCAAGTAATATGCAGTCAGAAAGTAAACATCTACACTTTCATGAGAACCAATCTACTAGGGGAAATCTTGTGCCAGAACGGCTGCTAAATAGACCCTGTGGTTGGCTTATCAACTACTGTTTCAATAATCAGAAATTTACTTAAAATTGTGTTCTATAATAGTAGAGAGTCACTATTCTTTGAAAGATCACACCTAACATGTACTTAAATGGGAAAAATAATATCAATCTACTGACAAGCATAATCCTTCCTATCTAAACTACCCAAACCCAGTGAGCATCCACTTTTACCATGCCAACTCTGGATTTTAGATTGGCCAATTGCCATTCATTGAGGTGAGTCATAACTCTGCCTAAGAGCACTCATTGAGGGCTCAGGCAAGGAAATGGGCTCATATATATGCAAAAGCTAAAGGTGTGAATAGCATGTAAATGACCAAATGCATCAGATTTTGCCCTTGTAAACACAGCAAACACAGGTGATTGCTAATAGAGAGAGTCCGTGGTCAACGCCAGGAGGAGAAGGAGGAAACTCATGGCTCTGCAGGTGTTAATCACGGCTAGGGTCATGTTATCTGGCCCTGATTAGAAACACTTAGAATTCATTAGTGGGACAGCTACAAAAATAACCTTTTGATGATAATGTATGTGACAATAATATATGTGCATATGAGTTTGTACAAGAGCATATGGTACAGTATGTTCCATCAAGATATGACTCTTCTTCCCACACTCGTTCTGTCATCATACTGATAGCTTCTGCCCAGTAGCTGCTGCCTGTTCCTGGAGGCTCTTCTTTAGTTTTATGTTTACAGGAAATGTCAAGGTCTCACTCACTTTATAAGTTTACTTTTCTATGGTGAATCACCATAAATCATTGTGCATAGCATTAGCCAGCTTTATCCTCAGAAGAATTTTGATATATGCTGTGACATAGCCCCACTTATATGATTCCCTTTTCTTATGAAAAGCCTCAAAGATACATGTCCTGCATGTAAACTTTCACAGCTTATCGCTTCCAATTCCCAGTCTTTCTTAATACTTTTTAATACCCTGCCATTTCCTAGTGGGGCCTACATGCTGTCTCAGCTGTGGGCAGACAAAAGCAGCGAGGGACATGGAGAGATATTCAGGGGCTTAGTGTCTATGGGAGGGTGACCCTATATTGTTGAAAATGCATAAGGGACCAGAAGAAAAACCCTGTGGAAGAGGAGCCTTGCCTTAGCACGTAATGCGTAAAATGAATTTCTTATCCATATCTACTGGTTTGCCACTTATTCCCTCTAATTCCTCCCCTCTCATCTCATTCCCCCTTCAATATCTTGGCCCCCATAACTTTGAATTTGTTCGCACATCTCGTGAAATCATGATAGTGGTATGTCCATGCGAGCATATGAAGAAAGTGATGATAAATTAGAAATTGTGTCAATCTAATAGCATGAAGTGCGTGTCTGTAAGAATGAAAGTGTGTGTGTGTGTGTGTGTGTGTGTGTGTGTGTAAGGTTTTTGTGTGAGAATAAAAGAGATGGTATCCCAGGTTTTAAAGGCAGGTATGGTTGCAGAACACTGAGTGCAGTTAGCTTTTCACTTGGTAATTGCTCCACGCCATAAATGCTAATTTGGTGTCATGACTGCTTGACTGAGTCCCAGATGGGATTTTAGAAGTACCCAGCCTCTGTCTAGTTTGATTCTGTTAAAACCCACCTATCCACAGTCTCTTTGTGCATGTGTCCTTATGTGTATGCACAATATGTTGTTGTGTGAGCTTCAACTTAAACCATCTGTTTTGTTTGTAATTCGGTGGTCTGTAAAATGCCTCCGCCCTCCCTCAGTTTTCTATTGCTAATCTGCTAATCTATTGCTTTGAAACCAAGAATTCTCACAGATTTTAATCCCTGAGAAAAAATGGAAAAACAATCAATGCATATGAATCATGAACCACGTAGGACATATTTTATCCACCCCTGCTTCAGGTAAAACCAAATAGTGAAATATGCCTTTATTTTTTTATGACTGAAAAAGATTTGAAGCAGTGTGTTTGATGCCATATTGTTGTACAAAGCATTATAAATAACTCACAAACATGAGTTGAAAAGAGAAATTGTTTTGCTATTACAAGGGATTTGCAGCAAAACAGTGCAATTACTGATTTAACCTGCAAATTATTGGCCACCTGAGACAGGTGTGTATGAGCATGTGAATGATGTTTGTATGTTACTGTATTTTGACAAAGCTGATGTCAGAGTAGGTCTTTGTCTTTTTACCGGTTGTCTGATGACCACTCTGCTGATATTGCAGTTGTCTTGCATGTATGTGTGTGTATGTTACCAAGAGTGACAGAGAATATTTTGGTGTTTCTGGTTAAATATACACGATTAGTGTGTAAGTGTGTCTATGGATTTGAGCATATGCTCAACCTACTCGAGCATACATTCCCTGGCTGGCTAATCAACCTAGGGTACATCCTCAGAGCATCCATGTTATTTTGCAAATACATGTTTTTCTTCATCCATCAGTTCTCCCTCCCACAGAGTCTCCCTCTTCCAGTCTCCTTCCCAGAGAAGACCAGATGAATGAGCTGTTCACTGCTGGGATCAAATTTACTTCTTGCCTCTTCTCTTACCCGACTCCTGTTTTCTGTTACCTAACTCCCACTCAGTGCCCACTTCCACTGCTATCTTTAAGTCTCCAGCCAGTCTTAACATGTTGGCAAGTTGCCTCAGATGTGTGCTCCAATGCAGTCAGCCTTAATGGCTACCCCAGGTGGCTATATCTTGTATTTACTTTCCTTCCAACTCAGATATAAATGTAAAAAAATATTTTACTGATATAATTTTGATTCTGAGCACTCTTGGAGGTTAATGTTATTGCCCAGGTGAATGCCATTAAACTTCTCTTTTTTTGTTTTAACTAAAGTGGTACAAAAACAAAAACAAAGCTTATTTAATAATAGCAGTGCACCAGTTCTCTTAGTCAGCCCCACCTAATGTAATTTTACAGTATGAATATCTGTTGACCTGACAAGAAAGGTGATGGTGTTGCTGCTATGCTGTGATATTTGTTATATATACGTATTCCAGAGCAAGCAGTTATGTTGTGGAGACTTTGACTCTTTAGCATATCTTTGCATTGCAACCTGCTTTCTAAAAACTGCAAATGAATTCTGTGTCGATATAGCAACACCTACTGCTGTCAGGGATCTAGGCATTTTTAACCATTTTTTTGTCTTTCCTTTGATATTTCTTTCACCAGATCAGTTTCATATTTTAAAAAAGTATTTATCTTTTAATGGAAGTCATGTCTGTGTTGTCAAGCCTAACATCAAACTCTGTTGATTCACACTTTGATCATTTTTACTGCAAAACTCTAGAATTTATTAAAACAATCAAACCTAAAAAAGGTACAAACAATCTCTGACAGGCACAAAGAAACACCTTGGTTTTCACAAATCTGAAGAATGTAGGACCCTTAAGACCAGCAGTCACCATCCGTAAGACCAGGAATTATATATTATTCATCTGGACAGATTCAAATGTCTCAAACTATTGCTAAACATTACAGTTTAGAACATAAATGTTTCTGTGTGAGATAAATACCATTGTAGCTGTTTTCATTTATTCGTTCTGGTCAACCTATCTTGGAAAGATATCAATTTTGCATCAAATTAATTTGAGAGTTATTTGTTTTCTATGTATAAGCTAATGTACACAGAAATAGGAAGTAAATTTTTTCCCAGTCTGAACCAATCAGAAACGCTCTGCCAAAGTTAGAGCTGAATCAATCAGTTGGCACCACAACACCTAGCTTGCAAAAAAAAAAAGAAATGCAGGGTTTCACTTCCTTTGTCTTGATTGACATTATTCAGGTTTTTGTATTTAATTAATTTATTGTCTGAAGTTTTATGTTTGCATCACCACACAAATTTTTCTCTGACTCTACTTTGTTTGTACACACGTGTCTTTTTCTAGCACAGTCTAAAGTTTTATCCCAACCAAATCATACAGAAACAAAGTGGTGATTATTGTTCAGCTATAGAGACACAATTCACTTTGACATCTGCTCTAGCAGCCACATACAGTCACTAGTAATCTAACTCTAACCAAAACCACTAAACCAAATAGGGAGCGTATAATTCTGGCTACAGCGAATCTTTATGTGGATCCAACATCCCCCAGCTGCATGAATTGTCTCCCACAGTGTCTCCCTGCTGGAACGTCAAATTTAAGTACACATGGACAAAACTGTTGGTACCCTTATATTAAAGAATGAAAAACTCCAACACAAAACTTGTGAAAATACTCTACAAGCTGATTTTCATTTACCCAATAGCTATTGATTTTTTTTCTCCAGGTACAGGGCATTGTGATTCTTTAGCTGCTCGGCTCCATCAGCTCGGAAATCAGCAACATAGGCAAGTCTGTCAATCAAGAGAGCCAGTCTGACAGCCAGCAAAGTTTCCCACCTGCAGTCAGTCACACATTTTTTTGCATCATTGTTGTCTTAATTAATGAATCAGAAACATCAACAAACGCATCTGGTGGGACAAAAACATTGTCATTTATTGTCTCAACGCTTGTGATGTTGTTCTAAATAGCTTCAGGGCAAAATCATGAAACAAACTAAACCTAAACCGTTACTAAACAAGGTGTTTTCATTCCCTGGTCTCAATAAGCAGAGCAGAAGAAAGAGTTAGAAAGTGACACGTGTGTTGACATTGTTTGTTATACCATATGAAAGACTATACCAACAGTGGTAGAGCAAAATGCCAGAACAAATAAAGTTAAATGCCAGACTCAGTAAAGATAGCAAAAGATCCAAATATGTCACTCTATCCTTAAGTACATAGGTAAGCACAGATGTTCTGCCATATTAGCTTCTTAAATGGATAAGATTTTTGTCCCCATTTCACTTGAACCAAACTTGAACTTTAGGGCTTTAATGTACTGAGAACATGCTGACTGACAAACGGAGGCACAGGTCCTATGAAATGATCGCTGCCATATCTGATTTTAGTTTTTCTGTTTGTTTTTGGGTTTTTTTTTTCTCACAGAAAGATTTCTGGACTTTCCCAAAACAATAAAACATTATTGTGTTTCCAGCTCCAAGATAGTACTGCTAAGTGCTGCAAACATGTAGCAAACAGGAAACTAGGGCATATTGATGAGGAATATGCTTCTAGTGACAGGAGATAAAATGAAGAATTTCCAAGGATATGCCTTCCTAGACCATCACTCACCCACCAGCAACCCAGTCATGCTCTATATTGTTACAGACACATGACGTTCACTACGGCATCTCCAGACTCTGTCACGCTTGTCACATGTGCTCAGTCTGAACCTGTTCTCTTCTGTGAAGAAAACAAGGTACCATTGGCAAACCTTCCAACTCCTGTGTTTTCTGTGAGCACAGGTTGTACTAGAGGATGTTGGGCCAACCTCATAGCATCTGTTTCTGACAGTTTGGACAGAATTATCCACACCAGTAGCCTGTTGGAGGTCATTTTCTCTTCCTATTCCCCCTGCACAAAAAGGAGCAGATACCAGTCCGGTTGCTGGTTTGTTGTCCTTCTATGGCTCTGTCCAGCTCTCCTGGATGAATGGGCGATCTCCATGTATCTCCTCCATGTTCTTGAGTGCTGGGAGATACAGCTAATTGTCTTGCGCCTTCACATATGAACCATCTAGGAGTAAATGGACCACATGTGAAACCTAATTCATCTGCAGGTTATAGCTGATGCTACCAGCAGTGACAATAACACCAGCAAAACACAAAACCTGAGGAGAATCAGTCAGGAAGGATAAGGAGACAGCATTTGTCTTCAGCTGCTACATGTAAAACCATTCCCTTTACCTCTCTATTGCATCTGTTGTCACTTTCATTGTTTCCAAAGCAGGTGAAACTAATTCACAGTTGCTTGTGGTTCCTAAATGGACAGATTGATATCGCTGAAGTTAAACTAACTTAGTTTTACACTGTGAGAATTAAATGTTCCTTTTATTTTGTTGAGCAGATATACCCTGAAGTTTTATTCCTAAAGAGAAAAAAAAGCCTGAATGCAAGTGGAAAGTGAAAACATAAGAAGCAGACTGATTGTGTCATAGTAAGTATCTGTTTTTGCATTTTGAGATGTACAATGTATACAAGAAAAATGAGAAAGATGGACATGACAGGCTATAAGGAGTTGCTCCATGACTGCAGAGCAGAGTACATCACACAAACACAGAGACTCTCCAGGAAGACTGCTTGTAGTTTAAAATCTAGCTCCTGCACCAGCTCTTGCAGGGTTCTGTTCAACTTTGGATAACTATCAAAATCTCATGAATCTTCAGAAATGTAACATATCTGATATAAGAAATAGCTCTGAAATAAATAAACCTTGACAAAGTCAGTGCTGACTGATTATAAAAAAAAAAACCTGATGTTGATGACAGACTAATTTTCCCTATAATAAATGTGAACATCTTCACAAAAATATTCTGTGAAATTAAAAATTACAAGGTTCTTTTATAACTGAATTACTATAATGTTTCAACTTTTACAAAAGGTTTATCAAAATATAGTAGCCATTTCTTCATTTTACAAATATTTACTATTTAATAGAAACTAGTGTGTTAATTAAATAATAAAGAAATAATGACCAACTCAAAACAGAAAGTGATTTTTAATCAGTAAAGATATTCTGTGACATTAATTTTACAACTAACACACATACAGGAATTGTAAAAAAAGTTAAAATCCTCACTCCTCTTTTTTTGTACTGGTAGTTTGATGAATGAAAGGTAATGTTTTTATTTTAACTCTGTATCAAAGATTAATATGTACATATGCAATAATATCAAAGGACCACTAATCTTGAAACTTAAAAAATCTCTAAATTAAAAGTTTAGAAGAACTCCGAAGATTAGGCTTATTTTCTTTCCACTTTGCATACCCACACCACTTTTTTGCCCCTTACTGGGCCTGATTCAACTGCTCACTTCCTACTAACTTTCCAGGCACTTACTACGGGTTTGTTTGTACAACAAGTACTTTGACTCAAACTAAATTGAAGTAATTTAACAGTAAATTGTCACAACAGCAACTCAGATTAGTTATGAAAATTACGTTGCTAAAGGTTGGTAAAACATGTAAATTCATTTGGGTGGCCTAGACTTCGCTAACTGAAACAGAACATTGGAAAATCCTGAAATAAATTACATCAAGCCAAAGCAACTTTAAATCACTTTCACCTACTGATGTAGACAAGAATCTGAACTGGTGAGTTTACATGTTGAATAAAGATCATCAATACACTAAATCCTATTTATAATGATGCCATCATTGAGCACTGACATACCAGAGTTCCTGTTTATGAAGTGTTTTTAAACATCTTTAGATTTAAATCTTTTTCCTGCACATCCTGTAAAAACTCCTGATTGGAGGAAAAACATCAATTATTCAAAATACATATGCTGCAGTTTAATACACACTTAGTGAGCACTTTTTCATAAACTGGAAAATAGGCTACTGGGCACGGTGTCCCTTTGCTCTCAAATAGCCTCAATTCTTCATGGCACAGACTAGACAAAATGTTGGAATTACTACCTTGGGACCATGTTGACCTGATTGCATCACCAAATTTGTCAGCTGCACATTTATTCTGTGAGTCTCCTGTTCCACCGTATCCCAAAGGTGATCTGCTGGATTCAGATGTGACTAGTGTGGCCATTGAACTCCTCGTAGTGTTCATAAAACCAGTTTAAGACAACATTTCTTCTATGACATGGTGCATCATCATGCTGGAAGTAATCCTTTTAAGATGGTGAACTGTGGTAAAGGGAAGCACCACAAAGGCTGTGGCATTCAGCAATTGGTTGGTATTAAAAGGGGTGAAAGTTTGCCCAGAAAACAATGTCCACACTCTGACCTTGATACAAGGCAGATTTGCTCCACAGATTCATGCTGTTGATGTCTAATGTCTAATACCATCTGGGTGTATCAGCAGAAATCAAGAAATCAACCTCTGATTTCTGTTACTATAGCCCATTCGCTCTAAGGTTCAATGAGTTGTTCTGAAATGCTTTCCTGCTCACCACAGGAGTGAACAGTGGTTATCTGCCTTTCTGTCAGCTCAAACCAGTTTCATCAACATTTGAATTTTAGGGTGATGACTTGATTTAGGGTTAGGTTGAGTTTCAGTTAGAAAAAGGGCTAAGATTGGGCAAGTATTGATTATCAGTAAGGTTGGGATGGTGGATCCTGGTGGATCCCAAATTTTTTCTCCAGGGTCCCTCATTTTAGATAAAACAACACACACATTTTAGATAAAACAACAGCACACACACACCTTTGAGCTTATGAAGACTCATCCTCTGCTGTAGCATTATATTTAGCTAGGAGCTGTCTCATGAAGTCCATTTGGGAGTTTGTTTCCATGTGAAAGCTGCTACTTTTTTTTAGTTTGCACTAAAACCCCATTCATGCATATTTTTTATTTTTCAGGCATTTCTGCCTTTATTGATAGGACAGTGGAGAGAGAGAGAGAGAGAGAGAGAGATAGAGGGAAGATATGCAGGTCGTTTGTGACAGCCGGCTCAAGGGGCGAACTGGCATCCCCTGCATTCGTGGATGGGCATGCTACCGCTCCGCCACCAGTGGCCCCCCATTCATACATATTATTACTGTAATATTCTTCCAGACACAATTCGAGTGTAGGTAAAGAGTAGTTTGCAAGAGGTTCAAATTAGAACTACATACAGAAACTAAGATTCATATAATCACAGGCACCCCCTAAACTCATCTAAAAAGTCTCCAACTCATACTTTGCTGGGTTTAACTCACTCGGTGAGAGCACATTCTGATCGAAGATTTAAGCCAGAGGACATATTTTATGAAGAGAAGTTATTACTTTGCTGTTCTCCCACAAGTTCTCCCTGGTGCTGAGGCAGGAGGATTTCACAGGTCCTCGCTCTGTCACTTGATACTTTTTCCACATAATTTTGGGCAGCACTAACCAGAAGATTAGAGACCTGAACTTGGGACCGGAAGATTACCAGTTCGAATCCCTGGACATGCTGTGAAAATGTTGACAGGGGAAGATGGAAAATATTTCTTTATGCTGTCTGAAAAAGTATCATTTAAAGAGTGGCTTTGGGCAAAGGCACTCAACTCTCATCTGCTCCTCTCAGGTTTCAATAGTAAAAGTCTGTTCTGAATTTGGACTTAGCAGCTTCTTAGTATGACGGCAGAGAAAGTGTGTGTGTGTAGGAGGGCATAGCTGGAAGAGGGTACACACTCTGAAGACCATATATTGTATAAGGTAACAAAAGCCTTCAATAAGAAGGATTTTCTAAGCTTTAGCTAAAAGGCTCACTGACATCTGTCCATCCCATGTTCTGAACTATAATTCATCCCTACATTCATCGGAAAATCTTTCAATTACTTTTACTAAGGCATTAATCGGGATGCAAAAGTGACCAAAGACTTGGATTTAAGAAATAAAAATGGTTTTGGTATGCCCCAGAAAACCGTCTTTTTAGTAAAAGAACCCTGCTGAACAATATATTCCTGGAAATAATCAGGAACAAATTGTTCTAATGATGGAACCATAATGGTTTAATTAGTTTTGAGAAGAATGTACTTTACTTACAGAAAATCTTCTGTACGATGGATTATGCCTGTGACCCCATGACATATTTTTGACAGTCACGTCACAACTATCAATCTATAATCATATTTGACAAACCACAAATGTAGAATTTCACTTTGTATTTGTAGGTTTTTAAAGATATAATTTTTATCCTATTACCACATACAAAATATACATTACATATTTTATATATAATTTAACTTATACAAGACAAGTCTAAAACCTAATTTCATGTACAGTGTATTGGTTTACAAAATAATATGCACACATTTCTCCTAGTATATAGTACTTACAGCTTTTTTTTCACACTCATTGGACCACTCAAATCTCAAGAGAGGGTTTTTCTGAGGCTTGTACATGTGTGAATGTGAGAACTATGAGATACAATATGTTTTAAGGAAAAGATCAATATGTTACAATTTGTTTGCTTTTCATAGCTCAAATTTGCCACATGAGATTTCTGTGTGGAGTTCTCTGCACATCTAGCTGTCTCCAGGTACTCCAGCTTTCACAGTCTGAAGGCATGGTGACTTTATGCCTTTGACAATTTCTGGAATCCCCACCTCAAAAAACCCAAATTTAACCAGTAATATCTCAACAACTGTAATAAAAAATAAACAAATCTGGTGTCTACAGATGAGCAACATCTGGGACAATACATCACCCTATGTATTGTAACCCTAATCCAGCACTGCATGAAGCATTCTTCTGTTAACTATACGGTACAATATTGTGACTCAGCTACAACAGGTTTACTGTTTATTTACCAGCAATATTATAACTTGGTTAAAAAGCAGGCAGTTTTGCAATCACATAGCCACTGCATGCCTGCTTTTTATCTCTGTGGCTTTCTGTCTATTTATCAGATTGTGTCCCCCATGTTTTCTGTGGTGCAGCACAATTTATGATTTTTGTATGATAAGATGAGATAAGATGATAAGAGTGGTAAACTTTATTTATACAGTAGTTCTTTATGTTGCCATTTTTTCACTGCTTGCAATGATTGTCTTAATATTGTTTTCTGTTAATTGCATGCATGTAAAGCTCCGACTTTGCTTGACACGTTTCACCCTATTCAGCAAACTGAAGCTTTTGTAAGCTTTCATTTGGACTTATTTTTACCTTTTGAATTTTTATTGCTGTTTTGATGGCTAATTTAACATCTGACCAGGGAATAACAGTTGAAAACAAATGCTTTGGCTGACACTGGCACATTTACAGTGATTTTGATTAATGTGCATTGTCTCTGAAAACAAATCAAATAAAATGCACTAACTGAAAAAGAAAGTGTGTGTCAGTGTATTCACTTGCTATGTCATACTATGAGTTTAGTAATGAGTAGCAAATGTGGAAGGAAGGAAGCTGCACTACACATTACAGAACATTAACTTACTTTATCTCTTTTATTGGGTGGAATAGAAAAAGAGACTGCAGGAAACTGCAGTTATATTTTAAAAAACAGATGTGTGTGTCAGAATAAATATGGTCAAAATCATTTTAATGGAGACTGACAGGATACAGAAGAGGCTGAAAATTATAGAAGGAAGTGTCAAAGACACAACATTAGAACAGGAAGGGTTCAGCAAATAGTCCTTCAGAGGAACGGCAGTAAAGAGTCAGAAGACACTTCATTCATTAGAGTGATTGATTCATTGTCAGAGCTTCTGTTGGTCTGTGTATTTAGACAATACAGAACCCAAGAGACTGGGCATGTGAGGGAGAAAAAGATCAATGCTGTTTTAAAGGAAGAAAGAAGTAAGAAGGGAAACAGAGAGATCACCAGTGGAAGTGCAGACTCAGGGCATGTGAAAGAGTATGACAGGAAGGGGGCACACACAGAAAATTTAAACTGATGGTTTTTGATGAAATATGCTGTAAAAAGATGGTGAAAAAATAAACTGTAACAACTCAGCGACTCCCATACACACCTCTAGTATATATCAATTTCAGCATTCATGTTATACATCAAGTGATATTTTATTTAAAAGGATCAATACTGAGTTTTCTCCAGGTACTCTGGTTTCCTCCCACAGTCCAAAAACATGTATGTCAGGTTGATTGGTGACTCTAAATTGCCCATAGGAGTGAGTGTGAGTGTGTGAGGTTGTTTGTCTCTATGTGGCCCTGTGATGGACTGGTGACCTGTCCAGGGTGGACCCCTGCCTTTCACCCAAAGAGAGCTGGGATAGGCTCCAGCAGATCCCTGTGACCCTAGAGAGGCATGCAGTATCATATGAAATGATATACGTGTTTTTGTTAATGGTTTTCAGCCAGCCACATCCTGCTCTGGTAGTTTAAATGAAAATGAAGTATTGAGTCAAAAATATTACACAAATCATATAATATATGTAGTTATTTTTGATTTCCAAGTCACTGTTTCATGCACACAAAAGACACAGAAACAGACATTGGAGAACCAATAAACAAAAGTGAGCAGACAGATCGCAAATCCACATTGTCAGCAGAAACACACGAGCTACACTGACAATGAAATGCAAACATTTGGACATCTTCCCAGGTTATATATATTGCATTTCACAGGTCCCAAAACATATCTCCTGCGTGACAATATCATTTCAAGAGAAAAATGTTTTTCTTCAACCTAAGGCAGTGCTGATATCATCTCTCCCAGCACTGCATCATGTGCATCACCCATATGGCCTTGAAAGAGAAAGTTAAATATAACACTTTGGTCTTAAAAAAAACCAAACATATGTCTAATGATGCCTTCCATAAGTTTCCCTCTAGCATATCACACTGAGCACTGAGCCAGTTAAAGTAAAATACATGCAGCGTGTTGGCAATGAATTTGCACCACAAATTATGCAAAATGCAGGTCTCTGAACCTCTAAAGTACTGTCCATACCCCCCCACCACTGATAATCTGAGCAAGCTGTTAGAATCTTTTTGACAGACCAAATTTTCAGTTATGGAAAAATATCATAATATTTAGGTAGCTATTGTGACACATTGTGCCAGCTATCATTTTGGCAGTGAATTTTAACAGGTATTCATCTAATCAGCATTCTCAGATCTTAACATATGTTTCTATAAGGCCTCTTTTGTGTTTGGCAAAAACAACCCTAGCACTGAAAGACCTCCAATCCCCGCTGCTCAACACTAGTTTCTGTTGTTATTTGCACAACAGGGAGTTCAGAAATCTTCTCCCATGCAGCATCATCAGGCACCATCTGCACCATCCTTCACAGTGCCTGGCAGAGCCCACAGCAGCTCCCCCATGATCCCCTCCAGCAGTTTCTGGGAGGTAGGTCCAGTCCAGTCCAGCTTATCTATCTCTGCCCCTAGGTGACTGAGGGTGTGCTCCAACTTTGTGATACCAGCCTTCACAGAAATGTGCCTAAGGGTTGGAGCGCATACTAGTGGAAATATTAATTTTTCAGATGACAGATTTTAACCACACACCTATCCATACACTTTACACTTCATATTACACCATTCACTAATGTATATTGCAGTGGATGCCAGGCCCTCAGGATAGATGTGTAGGATCAGAGGTGTGAGTGATTAATAACCTAGTAGTCATTGTTGACTTCAGGGTGGAAAAATATTACTACCCTTAGCTCTACGCTGCCATCTCTAGTTGTTTCTAACAGTTTATTCTTTGGGTTTTTCAACAGATAGGAGTTAATACTAACTGCTGAAGTGATGCCACCCCACTCTCAAGGTCAAGCCTTATTCCTGTTTTTGGACAGGCAGGTGAGACACCGACCTTTAGGCAATGATAAATGACAGGCAGCTTCTGGGGGATTAGGTCCAGCAAGGTAATGCCACAGGGAAGCTGCCAAGTTGTCAATAATCACCACCAGGCCAATGTATTGGGAGTTAAAGGTGCAGCCACCTCATCTTTGACACCCTGATTTCAAACACCTGTAATATATCTGTAATGTCTTTTTACACACAGAAATGCTCAGGTCATTTGTTAGCTGTGAGAGAGCAGTGCACTCTGTCCTGCATCTTAAACAATAATACCTGTCATACTTACTAGACAGTTGTCATCATGGAAATCATGATTACACAGTTGTGATTAAAGAACCACTGTGGTTTCAATGGATGAGCCAAAGAACCTACTGCGTTTGCTTTAAAGAAAGGTCCCAAATATCCTTAGACAATAAATGTTGTTAAAGTTGTGGAAAGGTCACAAATACAAACACTTTCCTAGCTTGTGTCATAATTATTACAGTCTCTCGAGATCAACTGACACATTACAGTTCATCTTAACTTGCTGCCGCAATCCACATACGGGCTTGTTTTTACCCTGTCTCTTCACCTCACAGCCTCTGTTTTTACGCCAGCTAATCATGGCAAGAAACTCTACTTTAATACAAGCAAAAAAGAGATTATCCTTGATTGCACTTGTGTCTTGGTCATTCCTAAATAATGGAAGAAATCACCACTGGCAGACAAAAAAGAAAAATGGCCTACTGAGTGCTAATTCATTGACATACCCCCTACAACTTCTTCAGCAGTAGCCAGTGTGAGGAGTTCACCTCTAGACAGCTATAAAATTGTCTCAGTAACCTCACCTGAATATTTTGAGCTGCTTTCCACTTTTATTAAACTTAAAATAAATTATTATAAGTGAAATAAAATGTTGTACGAATACAAAAAACCGAGAGCATGATGGAAAGGAACAGACAGTCACAATGACTTCAAGTAAAACTGAAAGCAAAGGAGGAGACAATAGGGAGCCAGGAGAAGAAAAAGGGCTGAGATGTGAGTTAAAGACAGATAAAAGGGAATAAAAGAGAGACAATGTGAAAGTGCATTAGTGCGATAAAAGAATAGGCGAAAAAGAAATGACAGAAAATAGTTAAGGTGATGATAGAGGTAGAGAGTACAATAAGAGTCTGAATTTACACAAGTTAGCCTGTCGTTTTTTGTCGTTTTTTTTTTTTATTATCTAATACAATAACAAAGGGGTGAGTGGGGTAATGAGGTGACTTGAGTATCTGCTGATAGGGTATATCACATGAAACTGAAAGCAAACACTCACTTCACCATGATATGACCTTGAAGAGAAATGAAATAAAGATGTCCACAGCTATCGTCTTTCACTGCAATGCATGGAAGCAGGTGTTATTTTAAGGAAAATGACTGAAATAATGTTGAAACTGGTAACAGCCCTTCTGATCCTGATGTGCCAAACAATGAAGGTAATTAGTTGAACAAGCTAAATACCCGAAACCTAGAGACCAAGCACAATGCTCTACACAGAGATCAATAAAAGACTTTAGCATGAGATGGTGACCCACTTCTAGTATTATCTTCCACAATAGAAAATGAATACCTGAGATTGAGATGAGATTGAACAAGATTCACTTTGTGTGAATGCTGTTTTTCCAACCTGTTGTCATTCTGGGGTTGTCTGATGCTTTGTCAAATCTGCTGGTGTCCCATAGATCTAGATAGCATATGTACGCCAATGCAGAGGGGATTCTTTTGAGTCCAGCGTTAAATCTCTTGCAGCAATAGGCTACTAGATGCCCAGAACACTTGGTTTTGAGAGAAGGACCTCCCTGTGTTTCAGGATAGAGCTAAAATAATTTTTTGACCTGTCAGCAGCAATTTTAAAGCCTTTGAAGCCCCAGAGCTTTTTAGCCTTGACATTCCGATTGCTGAAGTGTGGCACATATTTTATGCCAAAAATTTTCCAAAGGAAGAACAAAAAAACTGTTAGAAAAAGGTACTTTCAGACAGTAACGGAAAGTTGGCAAGGCATGTACTTTAGTTGTTAACCAATCATGCATGCCCCTCCACAAGACAGTTAATGGACTCAGTTAATGGATATTGTTGAAGGATTTCATAATGAATCATCTTTTTATTCCAGGTGATATTGGACATTTATGGTGTTTGGTTCTGTTTTTCCTATGTCCAATTTAGGAAAACATCTGAGGGTTTCTGTTAGATAAATTGTATTGATTTGGTGGCATCACAGTTTTTTATGAATGTTTGCTTCACAAAATCTTTGGCCTCAGTGTTAATTTAATTTTAAGTTTAAGTTTAAGTCCATTTAAGTTAAATATATACTAAATTACTTACTATTCTATCTATCTCTATGTTATCTATTAACATAGAGCCATATCATCAATAACTACTGAACCTTTTTCATTCAGTAATCAATATATAGTGATATATTCACATGCAGAACACATCTGTATTTCATTTGTATGTCATGTAATCAGAAATATGAGTATGCAGAATCAATATGGGTCAATGTCACATAGGCTTTTATATAAGCCCCTTTAAATATAAAACCAGCTGCTGTCGCTATATCTTATAAACTATTTATGCAAATTAATCCCATTAATTTTAAGTACAGTATACCATTCATTTATTTGTATAGCACCAAATTAAAATAAAAATATAATAATCTCAATGCACTTTACATAGTAAGGTCATGATTTTACAGTATTATAGAGAAAAATCAAACAAATCTCTTCCCAACTGAGCAAGCAGTTGGCAGCAGAACCAAAGTCAGGGTGGGCGGCCATCTGCCTCGACCAGTTGGAGTGAGTGTAGGGTAGAGAAATAAAAGAACAGCGACAAGAGACAGACAAACATGTGGAGGTGGGTGGATGAGTAACTGCTGGTATTTCTCTGAAGAATTAAAACTCTGTGACTGCATGCAGGATTGCTAGTAACTGTACCAAGGAAATGACTGTATTTACAGTTATTATCTAATATCCCTAAGCTAAAGCCCAGGATGCGTCCTCAAGGCAGGTTCTATTCTGTACATATCTTGAAGTTTTATATGAATCTATGACCAGGAGACACTTTGCTTGGCATAAAAACACAGGAAACAGCTGTTCTGGCTCTGTTTGAAATATAAAGAGATTCAAGCTCTGTAATGAATATATTATACCTCATTTGTTTAGTCCATGCAAAAAAAAAGCAGGAAGATCTAGGATCCTTTACTAATTTCATCTCAACATGATATTGATGAAAAGAAAGAAGTTACAGAACAGTGCCAAGTAATGCTTCCACATATAATCCCCTGTAAAATCGCTACTTGTTCTTAGGTTTTGTACACATGTGTAATGTGGTAATTAAGGAGTACAAGGCACATTTGTACAGAGTTGTTTCTACTCTTTATGCAAAGCTGACTGTAAAGTACAGCCTAATATGCAAACATAAAAGTGATATCAATCTTCTTAGTTATTTAACTCTTGACCAGAAAGCAAATAAGCCTATTTTCCAAAATGTCAATCTATCTCTTTAAGTAATGTCATGGTTGGAAAAATGATTCCTCTCTGGCTGCTAGGATAATGTGTACTATATATTACAGTGTGTGAAATATTCTCAGTATTGTGTGCATTATGTTATACACCTTCCTCAAAACTCAGGCTGATATGTTGGATCTTCACTTCTTACATAAAAAGTGTCTGCATTATGAGCTTTATCTTGCCTTTTTTACTACAAGCAGCATTGACCCATGGCCTTCTCTCAAATAATAAAGCAGATTATTCTGCGGGTCTATTCTGCATTTCCAATAAAAATGATACATAACATAATATTATTATATCTGAAGGGAATATATATTAACAGAAACAAAAATTATAAACAGAAAAAAGTAAATATTACAAAGTGAGAAAAATAAAAGGTGAGCTTGTTTGTTAGATATAGTGAGAAAGAGAGAGCTGATCAAACATGCAGGTGGAGCAGTCATGTAAAAAAAAAAATCCCTGCCAATGAAGGATGCACTCAGCCTGGAATTTATTCATAGATGTATTTATAATGCATGCCCACAGAATGGATGACTTCTCATGCATCTGTGCATATAATGCGTGTTAGCTTATACATGTCTGTGCAAAACTGTGTGCTGAGTGTGTACATGACTTCTTCCTATGTGCAGTCTGTCTGGGATACAGAACAAGTGCTGACTGATGAGAGAATATTTGTCTTAACAAGCCTCCAGAGCAGGTTTACCTTGAGAGAGAGTTGGCTTCTCACTTTGCACTGCTTCTATCGCTGTCTGAAGATATCCAAGCATGCTGCATCAGTCTGCACCTTGTGTGTAGTTGCACATGGTCTTTGTTTACCTGTGTGTGTTTTGTGTGTGTGTTTGTGCAGCATGTGAATTTTCTGATTTGTATGTGTTTTTGACGCACCTGTGTGAGTGTGTGGGGGTGTAGCTGTCTGTTGTTTTGCTGTGTACATGTGAAAGTCAAAGTGAAATAAATGTGTGGATACCATAAATGAATTGTTCACCATTACATCAGTGAAAAAGAAATCTTTATCAATCTCTTCACTTCTCATTTGTTGTTTCTGTCATTACTTGCTATTGACATTAGCTACTTTATTTTTTAAATGTGTATGTATAAATTATTTAGAGGGCTGATTAACTGAATAGGACAATAAATCGAATGTGCAACGTAAGCAGCAGATCACTCAAAGCGATCATTTCAGCAGGGCTGACTTCAGTACTGAAGACAATTTGCAATACAATGCACACACTAGAATAAAATACAGAAGACATGTAGCTGCAGTCCTGGTTTGTCCTCAGTCCTCAGCAGAATGATGGATAATTTGATTTGTTTGTTGTGTCAATTAGATAATACTGAATTAATGCATGATGTCAGATTTGATGTCAGTTTTCAATATGTCCCCTGTTTTTATAATTCAACCTTTAGCCTACAGGTAGAAAGAGTCTTGCTTGGCCACCTTGCTGTACTTTCTTTAAGTAAGACTCTATGCGATGTGGTATATCTCCCTGTGGAGGGGGATCGATGAAGCATCTAATTGTCTGAGTGTTGATGCTCCATTAAGCTAAATTAGAATTAAACATTAAAAATAGTCTCCTTAAATAAAAGTCCCAACATGTATGGGTCAGTGGTGTTAATGCAGATGTCTTTAGGGGTTCCTGACATTTTAAAGATTTTAAGGGTCATTTGTACCCATTAAATATAACTACATTAGGCCAGTCGAATCACATTTAGGAGATTAATTTTACTCCATATATGGGGAGAATTAAGTTGTTGTTTTGCTGATTTGATATTAAGTTGGACATTTATTCAGTAGCCTATCAATGGGGCATAATAATGTTGGTTCCAGTGAAGAGTGGGGGCAGTGATTGGAACAGTCAGTCTCTTATTGAGATGAGATTGGCTGAATAAAATTAAACTATATTTTTTTCTTCTCAGTTTGCTGGAGTCTAATAAACCCTTACTGGGCTGCCTTTGAGAATCTCTGCTACAAAGAAATGTTTTATTTTCCACTTTCAGCCTCTAGATGTCCCCATAAAAAGTCTCTGCCGCTCTTCCAGCCTGCTGGGTTACTTCTCTGTGGGCTCTTTGACTGTTTACACGGCACAAGGCGGAAGTCTCTTTGTTTCGTAAGTGTTTCAGTGAGTATTTGTCGCTCGCAGCTTTAACCCGTTAAGATACAGTGTTGACGATGCGGTGGTGTGTCAGAAAAGCAGGGTCACGGCTCCACGTTGTGTTGTGAAGCTGAATGAATGAATTAATGTCAGAGCCCAAGCTGCTCAGGGTCGTGGTTGCAGACTGTCAGTGAAGCTGCAGCACAGACGGATATCGAGAGAGAAGCGTCTGAATCTGCGGTTTCTCTTTGCTGCTGTTGCTGTGACCTGTAGATAAGAGGAGGAGAAAGACCGTCACTGTCACTTGTCATTACTGTTGAGCTTTATTTGTAAAGACCAGATCATCTCCCATTTTATTTCTGTAGCATTTCACATCTGTAGCTCAAACTTCATTAGCAAGTTTCTATGAATATTCCTCATTTTATTGGAGATTCTTTAACTTCAGCTTAGTTATCCACAAAACCAAGAGACACTAAAATTCATGCAGTGAATATTAATTCCTACTTTTCTATTCCTGCTTTTTAAGAATTAGGTCTTTTGTCAATAGATCTGCCGATTATTTTCTTGATCATCATGAATTCATTTCTTATAGACTATTACAAAGTAAAGATAAGAAATGTGATGCTCAGCTAAAGACAAATGGTGGGAGATGGAGTGTGTACAAAGTCAAATGAAGTCAAATGCAAAAAGAGGGCTGACACAGCCACATCACTTATACATCACTTATTCAGCTCAAGCTGTCACACATCAGCACAAGGGAAAACCACAGATGCCTTAAGGAAAAAAATATATATATATATATAAATATTTTATTTGCTGCTTGTTTCTGTTTTATATTGTTCTAAATTAAATAGTTTTAGGTTTTAGTTTCAAATCAAAGGATGTGATGTGGTGTTTTACATCTGCAAATGTTTTAACAGACCAGACCATAAATCAAGAATGTAAAAGTCACGATTTTCAGTCATTAAAATATTTCTTTATTTTCTTTTTGTTGTGGTTTATCTGTGCTTTGAAAAACACAATGATCCAAGCTATTATCATTAGTGACTGCTTGTTTCAGTGGAACAATTAGCCAAGGAGAGGGTGGCGATATACTGGGGTTTAGGACAAAATGAAACTGTTTCCTTTGAGGTTAAAAACAACAGAAGAAAAGGAAAAAAATATATGGATAAAAGCAGAGTAGCAACAGCATGTGTCTTCCTGTTCCCAGTTCCTGGTAAGTTGGCTGATTGAAAAAGACTCCTGTGATTTCTGGCCATGGATGAAGAGTTCACACCTTTGGACTGCCTGCTGCCCTCAGGTACAGCCTTTCAAACACACATTCCCTTGGTGCCAGCAAACATGCACGCAGTCAGTCAAGACGCCAGTCCAAGCCTCAGACACAAATCAGGACTCATACACACACAATCTGTATGCATCTGATCAAAAATCAGACTTATTCACATCACACACACATTGTCTTTGTGCTTATCTCACTCACTCTGACACAAACAGTCTGGAGGGAATAAGAACTCAAAAACAAAAATCACTTCTACCACACAATGTTGCCATTAAAGTGTGTAGGCAACTCCTTGTGTGTTTTCTAAGGCTGCGTACATAATGAATCTTTGCTAAAAGGCAACTTGATGAGTTTGCTAATAATGGCAGCTGTTTGAGAAAAGCAGGCTTGGAAAGGGCTTTTTGATTATGGAAATATTTCTAAACATTAATATTCTAGCTCCTGAGTAGAACCCCTGTCAGATAAATTCACTTTGTTCCAGTGTAACACTGGAAAACCCTGGAGCTCAATCTTTCATTTGACTAAAAAATAAAATAGAAAAGAAAATCAGGCCACAGTACATTTATCCTCAGTTTTTCAAAGGGCATGAAGGAATGATTATGTTGCAAGATTCATTTCCCCAGTGATGATGATCACATGTACACATATTCTGTTTAAAAAGAAACTCTCCAGATGATCAACACCGGCAGCCCTACAGACCTGAGGGGGAGGCTGGTTATAGTTGTCTTTAGCCACTGCTCTCAGGTCAAGGTATGTGAGCTCCCTAGTGGTGTGGAGATGAGTGTAGAGGAAGGAAAGCAGATATGAGCCTAAGGGCAGGTTTACTCAGAGCTGCAAAGGTCATTGAGATCACACAGTTTGGCCTGTAGAGCAGACAGCAGACACATGTAGTTTCCTCTACAAAAAATAAACATTATGTCCCAGCAAAACTCACCCGTCTCTGAGCTTTTGCCTCTCTCGCCATTTATGGTTGTGAAGTATTCACAGATGAGGTGTGCAGTTTACTGACAAGATACAGATGAACTGAAGGTGTTAAAAGCTTTTAAAAATCTCCAGTAACCTGCTGTGTTGCTTTTTTGGAATTATGTTACAAAGAAGTGTTTTAATTATGGTGTGGTCACTGCCTGACATTGTTTGTGTAGCTGAAGAATGTCATATTGTGCTGTACTCTAGCCAGATATGAAATATCCTACCTTGACATCTTGCTGACATCAGAAAAAATACACCACAAAACAAGGATGTGGGCTAAGGAATGCAGGGTGTAATGTTAAAAACTGTTTTTTTTAGAGGTGATGAAGTGATTTTAGGTAGAGTTCTCAAAAATGAAAGGTTAATGAAGGTGGTGCACATGAATGACAAATTGTAGTTTATTCTAATTATCATTAAATGAGAATGTTTAAATTGACAAAATCGAAACCACAATTTGATAAAAAATGACAATGATAAAATTGTTTATTGCACCTCTGTCTCCAATTATCTGTCAGTGTTTGCCCTGCTGCGATGATTTCTTTATTATTATTTATTGTTATGTAGCATCCAGCCTGGTCAGAGTGTCAATAAAACAACATGTCCATGATTCCCCAGTGATTTCTTTTGACACTCACTTTATAATGCCGACTTAAGGCTGCCCAAAACTGGCTGCATGGTTTGGTTCCTAACTAATATGAACAAAATATTTTCTTTTTATTTGTATAAGACACGATGAACATAATGTGTCCTGTTGTGATTATCACTGGAAGGACAGAACCTTAGTATTACATTATGTACTATATATTTATAATGGTGGCATCCGAGTATTCAGACCCCTTCACTTTTTTTGCACACTTTATTGTGTTGTGAAATCAATATCACACAAAGGCCAACATCAGTCAAGAGGCACCCATTTCAAATAAGCAACTATCAGCAGTTCTGAGGCGTCCACTGAAACAAATGTTTACTCAGAAATGTTAGTTAAGCATTACATGCTGCAATCCTGTGTTAGCTCAGTGTACAAATCCAAGATTTATTGTAAATATGTCACATGATGTGCAAATAAATCCCAAATGGTCGCAGCACTGATCTAATCTGAGCACACACATCTTACTGATGAGAGTGTTTTGTTTAGAAATCTGTCACTTGCTATCACAGGTCAAGGATGTGTTTCCTTTTATGAATAATTCACTTTTTAAAGTCTTTTTCCCAACTGTACAGTATAGTGAAACATTTTCCCCTATTATATTTGTTTAGAGTGAGTTTCTATGGGTTCTTTAGTTTAAGACTCTCAGAGGAGAATATAAAAACAGACCCTGGACGTCTGCATTTTAAAATCCCAAGTGCAGTTTTAACTTATTAATTATAAATTCCTATTCCTGGAATATCTATGTGGTGTTCTATGTGCTTGGATTTTGTGTGTTTGTGTATTTGTGTGTGTTTGTAGTATTTATGCTGTCTGGCACTTTTAAAAGAATCCCAAGGTGACATTTCTTTGAACAGAGTGCACGCAAGGCAGCAGACTTCTTTGTGTGTGCGTGCAAGGAGGTGAGCATTTGTGTGACGAAGGGTTATCTGAAAAGTCACGGCTGGTTGAGTTTGTCTTTTGTTCTCTGTACACCTCCAGCCAATTAAGAGACATGACTGACAAATCTACTCCTCCTCTTTCTCCTCCTCACCTACCCCTCTGTGTCCTCCTTTCTTTTCCTCCTCCTTTGTGTCTCCTCTTTATCCTCTCTGCCTTTTACCATACTCGGCTGGGGTTGACTTTCGTATTGGAAATGACCTTCCAGTGATGTGAACTTTTTAACATCAAGCCTGCTGCTGCAACAAAGTCCCAAACCGAAAGGACTTTTTTTTTTTTTCTCCACACTTCTTCAGTAAAGCCAAAATGCACTTCTTACACTTGAGGGTTTAAATCCAAAAAGGCTGTTTTTTTTTTTTTTTTCCTTTTTTCAGGACACAAGGTGTCAATTTTTTCTTCATTTTTCCTTTTCATGGCCTCCCTGGAAAGGTGTACTGGGAAAGATAGTAGCTTTATTAGATATTCCCTGTTGCGCTGCCCCAAAACTGGAATCTATCTTGGGTGGAATTTATGTAAATACAGTTTAAGAGAGGGGGAATTGAAAATTGTACACAGTGGGTACACAGAGTGTTTACTTCTTGCATGTAATATTTTGGCTTCACTGTGAAAGGAAACAATTTAAAAAAATGATTAGAAGTCAGTCATCAGGCAATCGAAGGAAATATAAATGAGCAAGCAATGAAATGGCTAAGTGTTGAGGTGGGGGGGAAGGTTGCGTTTTAGTTTCTGGTCCATTAGTTTTTTTCTAGCAACACTGTGTTTTACTTTGTCAGTGAATGCAGAGTCTCTTGTTAGTTTTTTTTTTTCCTACAGATAGAAAAAAATGACAATTCCAAAGTATTAGTCAGTGGATTTGCATTAGCAGCAGAGCAAAAGAAAATCTAAAACCAAGATTGATGGGATGCTGAGAGAGGAAATACATTTAATGTTGTGCCCTGGGAAAGTGACTTTGACACAGACACATGGAGGTACACTGGGATTAAATAGAGAAACTGTAGGATGCCATGATATATTATTTGTGGTGTTGTGAGAGAGCTTTCTTCTGCTTTCATGTAGTTACAGATGGTGTGTCATCATGGTCAAATTATTCAGATGAGCTTTGATGAGATGTGTGCAAGGCTATGTGCATAGATTTCCCATCTTTTATGAATAATAGACTTTGATATTGCTGTGACCCTAGTTTGGGGAGAGTAAAGTTGAGGAAAACAATTGCATAATTTGTACACAATGTCTATATTGTGGTTAAGTTTTTGTTATTTGGGAGTTGGGAAAGATTTTCCTTTTATTTTCTTGTCTTCCATGCAGAGCATGATGATGAACTTATTATTTATTGTTATTATTATGGCTTTGTTTTAACTTTGTTCTTTATTTTGCATATCCAGTGTCACAAACAATTGCCAAATAATATGCTTTGGCTATGCAGTTTGGTTAATATGCTCTATCAGCTGTAACATCCTCCGTCAGAGTTTTTTGTTTTTTAGGATTCATTTCATTGTGATTCACCATTTTCCCTTTTCCCTCTACCTCCTTACTCAGGCGTGCAGAGGATCTGTTTGATCATTTTGAACCAACCTCTGGATAAAGACTACCTAGACATCATCTGGAAAAAAGGTAAGATATTTTAGACATCACCAGCACCGATCACAGATAAGCACATATCATTTATATCCCACATGCATTGGCTTTGTCATGACTCAGCTATAAGGTCATGGCAAAAGAAGGGGAATACGCATAGTTGCATTAGGAAATTCAAAGAAACAATATTTCTTTAAATAAAAAAAATGCAAAAATTAATCTGTGAAGTCATCACTCAGTAGACCAGTAGAATTAAGAGGTGGTTGGAGTGTATATGGTTGTTCTCCATTCAACACTTAGTGAAATTTTACAGTTTGGGCTTGGGTATATGGTACTTCTCCATTCAACACAGTGACATTTTCAAACCTGGGCTTGGGTATATGGTACTTCTCCATTCAACACTTAGGTGAGAGCAAGTGAGAGACTAGGGAGAAGATCAAGCTCTAAACTTCCAAATGAGGCTCAGGACCATCACAGACAGCCTGAGTGAAAGCAGAGGAAAGGGGAGACAGAGAGGCATGCAGTATTATATGAAATGATATATGTGTTTTTCTTAATGATTTTCATCATTTTTGATAAGTTCAAAACTAATTATTCATCAAAACTAAAATGGTTCAGCTCTGAGTTTGTCATGGGGCCCCCAGCTCTAAGCGGATACTTGCACTTGTAATGGGTAGACCTGACAAAGTGTACAGTACTTGTTTAACAAAATATAACAAAATGCTTTATCTAATTGTTGGAAATGATCAGTCGGTAAACAAATACAATTAGTGGGTAAATGTGCATATGTGTAATGTTGTCTAGTGCAAAAATAAAGACAAATACAATTAAACTAACCATAACATAATATGTAATGCGGGGTAAAAGCCCAGAATGGGGACAGCTGAAACTTAATACATTCTAGATAGCCTGACCAGGTGTACCCATTTGCACGAATACAATCTGTGTCTTCCAGGCACTGAAGGGAAACACAAAACACAACCATCTGGCTCAGTGCAAGACATAAACCTACAGGCCATGGCAGAGCTACAGGGTCACCACAATTTACTTTGAGCTTATATTCCCCCATTGTTTTTGCTGGACTGCTGTCTGGCCTGTATAGCCTCCAGTGTGCAAAATCTTAATTGCTGCTGTATCACAAAAAGCCCCCTCACTGCCCTCTGACCACATTTTCTGTGAGATGTGTTTTAATGAAGTTAGAGATGACAAAATTATTTTACTTTCTGAAAGGGTGACCTTTCATTACATTTTCCAATGTCTTCTTATTATATTAAAAACCAAATATACTTTTAAACAATAAGCATTTCCTTTGCCTTCACAGGGAGGAAGTGGACAATATAAGGTAACATCAAATCATAGAGTGATGCCTTAATGAATGAAAATAAAATGAACCTCTAACAGTATCCCAGGTCATTTAACCCACGCACCCACCCATTATCTATAAAACTTAACCTGTAGCATCCTGATCTCACAACAAGGATTTACAAATAACCAGTTAAAAAAATGCAACTGACCTAAGCAAGATTCACTGTGCATTGGACCTGCCCTGAACTGTTTATGTTGTTTATAGTGGGTCATGGCGGGCTGTAGCCAATGCTAGCTGATGCTGGGTGAGAAGCAGGGTAGACCTTGGACAGATCACCCAGTCTATCACAGGGCTGACACATAGAAACAGACATTCACACCTGTAGGCAATTTAAAGTTAAAAGAAGAGAAAACACAAAGGGAGAACATGCAAAACATATAGAGTATAGAGCCCTTTGGATGGCAGGCTCAAACCTAACACCTTCTCATTGAACTTTACAAATAAACCCTATTTTGTATGATCCAATGAAATTTATATTTATCTAGTAATACATTAATTCCATCAATTGTCTTCCTAGGTCATCAGATTTCAAAACATTGAGCCTGAGCAATTTGCTTTTACTATCGGCATGTAATCCTATTGAAGAACTCTAACAGCATTTGTAAGGTCTCAAGATACCAGAGATGCACATCCATTTAGATTAGTGAGTATACATTGACTTTGTTGGTTTGTTGGTAAATAATATTAACACAGGCAGCGCTAGTTAGTATCCTCTCCACTCAGCGGGTAAGTGACAGGGTCGATAAAAACAAATCCACAGGACCAAAGACCCCTGCATTCACAACGTGAATATTTCAGTCATAACAAATCTACCACCAGCACCAACTCTGCTACAGTACATGCATCTCTAAGACCTCTGGAATATGGTCTTGACGGTCCAGGATGGAGAAAACACTGTGCAATCCTGAACTTTTCTAATTGATGCACAAATGATAGAATACAATTTTCTGTGAAAAAGAGCAGGACATGTCAAGAAGGACAGAGGACATATATTCTGTACTCAATAAGATGCACAAAGGGCTCATTGTTAAAAGAGGCAAAATAGGTTTTTGAAGGAAACTAGAACTCCAGACTCCCTGAGGTGTCGCTTATGAGATGCGTTGATGCATAGCAGTTCGCTGTAATGTATTAAACATGCAGAGCGGACTTTGAACCTTTAAACTAGTCACTTTGTTCTCAGTATCCTACAACTTTTTCTTTTAAATCTGGTTAGCTGTTCAGAAACAGAGGAAAACCCAACAAGAATAATTTGAACCAGACTGATGAATTTGTTATTTTGTTTATCAAAGACAGAGTGATAAAACTTGGTGTGGATCAGTGGTTCTGAGTAGCCTAGACTGTGAAATAACACTAATTTACGTAATGTTATTAATGTAATTCACAACCTTATGCAGTCAGGGAAGAAGGTTAGTAAACAGCAACTTTGAAGGTAAACTTGTAATTAAACACAAATCACATTGAATTTTAATGAATACAGCTTTGATATTCTTATCAACTTAGCAAAAACCCAAGAGGCACCTGAGCTCTTTTCATCACACAACAGTCCCATAGTTAGATCTCTAGAAAATGTTTAATGATATAAAATATAAGTAATATCCTCATTTGATTTTGCTATGCACCATCACGCTGTGTACTGCTGTCTGGCAAAAGGTACCAAAGCATTCAGTTCACATGGCCAGGCAGTTTTCCACATGCCATAAGACTCCTCAGCTCTTAACATGTGGTATGATCTCACTCACACACACACACACACACACACACTCTCACACTCACACTCACACACACACTGCACTTCTACACTTTAGATCCAATTGAATATGATTGTACTTTCATACCATTTAAATCACAGTATGTTGCTGCTTTCTGTCCACTCTGTTACACAATTTACAGTATCTGTACACTAACCTTTGTCTTCTTAATTATCTTTTCTCCTTGTGAGGGCTGCCTTGATTTTTTTTATACATAGAATAAATTTTGTCTCAGTTTATCTCAACGTGAATCTAAAAATGTTAAGTGCTTAGATTTCATGCAAATGATTTAATCAAGTTCATCCTGGAAACATTAAATTCTGTCATCTAAAATACATATTACAGCCAGCCAGTTTCCATTTTTGAGTGCATATAATACTCTTGCACCATAGGATGATTTGTTGTTATCACATTTGATATCAGCCATTAATACTGGAACAAGACTCATAGGGGAAGCATTGCATTAAACCGTCAAACCACCCAACTGCAACCACATTCAGACAGACATATCCAGTGTATTTTGTCAGTATGATGGAGCTTGATAGTGTGATATAGAGACTTGAGCATTTGCTTGGTCTTATTAAAAAAAAACAAAAAAAAAACTTTTTTTTTTTAACGTTTCAGAGAGATGTTGGGTGGTTTCTGAAGTGCCACAAGCAATGCTGCGGTATGTAAGGCAGAAATTGGTGTGCTTTTTTGATCAGTTTTGCTCTTGGCAGCCATGCCCATGGGACCTGAAGAAGTTTTGACGGGATGATGATTGTGTATGAATGGCAGATCTTAGATCCCTCACAGTTTGATGGTAAATATGCTGGTAGCAAGTCTATCATTCCTCACTTGATATGCCATGTATTTTTAATGTTGTTTATGGAATAAGCAGATGTCAGTATGCACAGTGAGCATATTCTGTGGGTGTGTGTGTGTCGCTCTCCAGATGGTTGTTCACCTGGAGCCATCATGGCCAGGTCTCCACCCTTATATCTGCACCCACAAACACACATAACACTGAGGTCCTCTGATGTGGTGCCCCTGGGCCACCTCATCACCTGTGGGAGAGGTAGAGCAGCAGGGAGCAGAAGAGTGATGGAGGGTAGAAGAGTGCAAGGCTGATCAAAGGGAAACTCATTTACAGGTGCTGAGTGTGATGGTGTGAAGTGAGATCAAGCTGCTTATCTCATTCACTCACCCTCTAACTCATCTAGTCCATCAGTCAGCCACTCATTTGTTCACTCAATCACTCACTTATTTACAAATCCTCAGTTTATCGCATGAAAACACAAACAAGTGATTTAGTATAGCAATCAGTGATCATTACTCACTGAATGACAAAAAACAGGCCTGTATATATTGCAAGTGCCCTGTTTCATCTGTTTATGGGAAGCAGCTTGGAGACTGTGAACATCACCCATCAGCCAGTCAAGTGTCAGCCATGTAATCAAGGCCAGTCAGGTGATGTGGTTGCAGTATGATGGCATACACATACACACTTCCGTATCACATTTAAACACAGGTGTCAGATGGAGTAAATAGATGTGTGGAGAATTTGAAGAGAGAAGCCGTTAGTGAGAAGTGATCGATAAGAAAGCTAAAAGCAAATTCCAGCGAGACATTAAAAAGAATTCACAGAAGAGCTGGTGAAATTGTGCCACCTACCATAACAAGGATGGAGCGAAAGAGTAAAGACTAACAGAGTGAAACTAGAGGGAAAGAAAATGAAATGTTTGTGCAGGAAATCAATCAAATTTGAGGCAAGGTATAGAGAAAAGGGTGGATCTGGAGACAAAGTGACAGACTGAGCGGGAGAGTTGGACTGATAGATGAAGGGAGGACATCAAGGCATCATAACATAGATAAGAATCTTTTCACCACTCTGTAACCATTTGCTCTCTTCTGTACTCCTCTAAAACCCAACCTGACAGCTGCTAATCCTCAGTACTGATCTCATCAATACTGACCTGCTATAAAATATCCCCCACAGCAGTGTATGTGTGTGTTTCTACATATGTGTGTGTATGAACCTTTTGTATATCAAACTCATATATATATATATGAATAAGACATACTGAAATGAGTTGAAGGTGCACAATTTCCTGCTCACCAATATGTTTCTATCATACAGCAGAGTGAGTGGCAGTCGGAGTAAAAAAAAGCCTGCAGGGAGGGATTATTACAAGGTCATCTACTCTGCTGCCTCTGTTGTCCCCACTCAGTTCACACAATATCTTCATCAAAATTCAAAAGACTATGTCTCTGCATACACACAACTTAAATACATGGAGAGGAGATGAAGAGAGTTGGTTAGAATGTAGCCTTTTCCAATTCCTTTGTACTAATTCATTGTTTTCCATGGGTGACTGATACTACCTGTCTTCACCACCTATGAATGGAGAATAGATGGAGAGATAATGTTCCTCAAGTTCAGTTTACCCACTTCTGCTATTTACTGTGATGGAGACAAATGGGCCTTTGAGAGACCTGTAAAGACAGATAGTCACACAGGTATTTTTACAACAAAGATTAACTTTTGAATAATTCTGATCTCTTTTTGTGCATTTAAGAGTCTAAAGGATTCATGTCAAGAGCATTGGCTTTAAATAAGTGGAAGCACACTCTTGGCAGTATGATATGCAGAGGGAATGACCATTAAAGTGATGAAAGTATAAAATGTGGTTGAACATTCAAGGATGGCAACCTTACCACACTAAACACACTTGACGGTGACAATTTAAACAACAGGGACATAAATATCAAAAAAGTATTAATAAATACTAAGAGAAGTAAAGAAAAAAGGGCTCTCCCTCTGAAACTTAGTCAGCAAATCACAATCTCAACATGACCACACTCTACTGAATAAAAGTAGACTGCAGGCAAGCAATAAAGCAAGATTCAAGATATTTTAACTGTTAGGTAAGAAAGGAAAATACATTCAGAAGGATTGCTGAGAGTGCATAAAAAACACTGAAAGTAAACCTAGCTTTTGTTTGTTTACAAGACAAATTTACAAGGCACCTTTAAGTTTTCAGAAGCAAGCATACAATCTGCTCCGCAGATGATGGACTCAGTATTATTTTGTATTGTATTATATTTTGTGTAACCAGACAAAGAACATTCACATTGAAAAACATATACTCCAAATGAGTTTGGGATTTGAGAGGGTTTGAAAACTAAGAAAAATAAGCATGAGACAGAAAACGTGTGCCCGTCTCTTTGGTGCATCCTTTGGTTAGTTTTAACTATATTCAAGGAGAAAACCATAGCTGATTCTTTGAAGTGTTTCCCCCTGTGCACCACAACAGAAATAGGGCCCTTAAAATAGGCAGTTTGCTCAATTTGAATGGAATAGAGGCCACGAGAAAGAGCTTGTGTTTGCAACAGTTTGCATCTAATTTAATGAATCTTGAATACCATTGTAAGTAACTGCCTCATTTTATGTGTTTTTAAAGAAAAAAGAACTGTTATTTCACTAACTTTGGCTTTAAAACATCAAGTTATTTATAACCATAATGCTCCACTTGCCTGTGTGCTGTAGCATTGTTCAGTGTTAATGTTCCCTTTAAAATCATGCCAGCATGTTATAGAAGCTTGAAGCATCTTCACAAAAAACACTGCGCCCCTCTTGAAAGAGAATGGATCCATAGGACACAGCCAGAACACATACTGTATTTATTGCATGGATGTTTTATATGTGATATGGCATCTATGAACAATTATTAACATATTTACAATAATTAAAAAAAAAATCTTATAAATCATCTAAATGGGAAATCACGTTTTCTAATTGGGATAGTTAATGTATGTGCCATTCCATATGCCACTCCTGGGAAACTAATTGTGTTCAGCGTGACTTTGTGAATGGCATGGGTTTTTGACGATAAGGGAAATAATGTGAGGAGGAAATTACACCTGTATCAATAATGCTTTAGTGGAAACATGTTTGTTATTTTGTTTAAACCAGCATGAACTCTTTCATATATAGTAGTAATGTACAAATTAGTAATGTGTCTTCAGTGGCATTTGATGTATTATTCATTTAAAAGCAATTGTTTTCAGTTACATGGGCTAAGGAGTCTCTCTCTGTCTGTTTTTGTAGCTCTCCTGAGGGCATGTGCTGATGGAGCTGCCAATCACCTTTATAACATCACTGCTGGAGACAGAGACAGGTGATTTGTTTTGTGTTTATGTTTTGCATGTGGCTGTACACTTACATTAGAAAAATTATTTAAAAAATGAGGAAGTGCTCTCTGTTTATTTAATAACATTTTGTTTATTTTGGACCAAAGTGTGTCAGCATCACTACTGTACTGTGCATTTAACAACTCTGTGTTTGTATGTGCACGTGAAAACCAGGTAAGAACATGCACCCTTTTTTCTGTTAGTGTTTTTTCTGTCTCGGTCACTGTAGTCTGTGTGCATTCTGCAATGGCATGTTTTTCTCTGGCTAATGGAGGACTGTTGTCAGGATAGAGATAGATCTGGGCATCACTGGTTAGTGGTTGGTACTTTGAAATTGCTGATGAGAATGGTTGTGTTCTGACCACAACATGAACTGTGAAATGAAATTACAAAACAGAAAAAATCATTTTTATTTTAGTGTGGTAACAAAAACCTCTGTTTTGTAGGATAGTCAATCTCAGCCAATCAAAATCATAAACAAGTGGAAGTAGAAGAATTTAATTACTCACTACAATAGAGGCTGTGTAGTGTTACAGCTAGGGTTAGCATTATGTTTAAATTTAGAGTACATAAGTAGTGAGAGTTTTTGTCAGGGTATGGTCCTCATTATTATAGTAAGATAAATGTGTGCACGTTTTGTGTGTCTGCAAACATTTTTTTCATTGTATTTTCAAAATGAAATTAGTAACGTATGTCAGTCTGAGGGGGTGAGTTTGAACATGTTGCCCTGCCCACAGAGACATTGCTCATCCTTCTGTCTGTTTATGTGACACAGCAGATCCATCTTCTGACCCTGCAGTCTAAGCTCTGTCAGCAGCCTACACAGTGAAGCTGACAGCCAGCTTCCCTTTTATCCCTAACCCCGACAGCATTATTCCCAGGAACTTATAAATTAAACAGGAAGCATGAATCCTGGAAGGAAAAATAAGCCCCTTTTTAGGCTGCCCATTCCAGGTGGCCTCACTGTGTTATATAAAAAGTACAGTACTTTTAGCGTGGGGATGTCAGTGCTCACCCTTGAAAATGCAGCACCAAGAGGTAGTGTTTTTGCCAAGTTAAGTCTGACCCAACTCTTGTACAAACAGAACAAGATGGAAGAGGGGGTGGGGGCAGACAGAAAAGGGCATTATAGCCACTGTTTTTCGATGCATGTCACACCTCTAGTGCTGAGATCCCAGCAGCTGTGTAAAATAAACACAGCGGCAGCAGTTTGTTGGCTTTCTTTGAGTTTAGTGAGAATCAAAAAAGCTGCCTTGAAGAACATAATGGCAGTTTGTGCAATATCTATATAAAAATGGCTATTGTAAGGCCAGGGAAGTGTATTTAACCATGTCTAATGGACTACAGAGAGTAGGGTAGAGGCTGGGGGAGGTGCAAGGAATCAATCAAAGCCAGCGTTATTTCTAATGTACCCCATGTGATAGAGGGAGGCAGGAGACATCGGCACAAGAAGAAAAAAAAAAAAGATAAATGCAGTATTATTTTGAAACCAGGATAATGTAATATACAGCATATTTGAGCAAAATTGTACTAGTGACTAGTGACCATTATTAGCACAGTTTTTACACTGTGCGCATTACACAGGTAATGTGTTACACAGATAACACATTAGATCAAAATATCAAAACTGGCACATTTTTTGTTGTTGTTGGACACACACAGAGGAGGCTGCACAGATCTAAACTATAAAACTAGATCTGAACTGTAGCCTACACATGAACGGACTCATGAAAGGCTCAGTCGCATCTAAAACTCCTGCAAGCAGTGCTGATAAATTGTGCTCCTTCACAGTAGGAGAACACGTCAGCTTTTAGGGTCCAGTTGTGAAAATGGAAGCCAGCAGAAGTGCTCCACCATCTGTGTGCTGTCATCACCTCGACCACACTGGCTTTAGGTTGTGCTTGAGAAAACCAAAGAATTTCATTTACCTGAAGGGAAACTCCTGTATGTCTGAGGTGGTCTTTGGGAGGGCAAACCATAACTGAAATTCGTAGCATTATAATTTTTTTTAGCTAATCTCTGAAGTGGCCTGGACAGGCGAGGTGTTTCTTGTGCTTGCATCTGAAAATAATGAGGATAGTCACTGTAGGTTTACTTTAAGCCTTCACAGCCTCCTAATCTGTACAAGAACAGAGCAGGTGGACAGCCTCCCACAGTTAAAAGAAAGGTGCCATGTAATTTTCTGTCAAAACAGCCTTAATGGTAGTCATTAGAGATGAAAAGAGGATTGGGCAAAGGCATTCAGCCTCTCGTAATGAGTCAAGTGACAGTGATTTGACTTCACCCTATGGTGTGTTAGAAAATAAACAGTACATAGAGTTGCTTTTAAAAGTATTTGGCCTTTTTTTTTTTCACATACTTTTTTAGCCTTTTAATTGCCATTGTGGCATAATGATAAAATAATTTTGTTCTGAAAACTGATGAAGTATGTACTCAGTTTCTTATAATTCCCACTTACCTAGCTCAACTTCAACCACAGAGTCACTGGAAAAATTAATTATCAGAATATGACGTAGTCTGACATTTATCTCCAAATCATTCTCTCAATGCTGCAACAACCTGGACAACCCTTAGAATCTGGCACGACCACGTACAGGGTGTACAGGATGTATGTACCAAAACCGCCACACCTTTTTCTACATAACGAAAAACAGAGAAACAAGGAGCATGTTTTTGACACATTGCTCCCGGTGTTACTATAAGCTAAGCAGGTCATGTTTGTGTGTTTTTGTTTGTTCTCTACCAATTAATTTTAACTGCAGGCTAAACACAGTTTTTACCAGCCAGCTCTATTATTTACATGCTTTATTCTCAAAGTCAATGGAGTCTTTGTCTTCCACTTTGTTTCACACAGGCTGGACTCACCAGAGAAGTAAGACAGCTTCAACTGAAAATAAGAACTTACCCAATGCACATATGTGTACTATAGAGATTTTGCTGGGAGAAATTTTGATAGAACAAAACAAAGAGAAGCACACAGCTGACTGCTGCAAGCTTCAAGTGTTATCAGACAGTAAGACTGGCAGGTGGACAGAGTTAGTTCACCAGATGTCAAATAGCCTTGGCTGCTCCATTATAAAACTGTGTTGAAGCATAGATCAGGGCAAGTGTATGAAAGTGTTTGTGAAAGGACCACCATCTCAGCAGCTCTCCATCAGTCCAGACAGACACCACTTTGAGTAAAAGGCACATGGCGGCCTTTTTGCTGACAGCACTGTCACCAAAACACTCAGAACTAAAGTTCTGGAGTCACTGCCCTGTCTCAAGATATATACTAGTTTTGAGATTTGGTCATTTTGAGACAAGATGGTTTGTAATGTTCACTGCCTGTCATACTGATGTCCCTGTGTTGCACAGCTTACAGTGATGGTGTAGAAAAAAGTGGTAAAATTACTTTTTGATTTGTGTGATTTTTGTCAACTTAGACCTTTTAGAGTCCTAAGCTACATAGACATGGGTGCATGCAAGCAGTGCAGACAGTACATAAGAGAATATACAATACAAAGGGCACAATTAAGGCGAGTGCAAAGATGTTGTGAATTAAGGTGTGTGTGTATGTGTGCGTGTGTATGTGTGCGTGTGTGTGTGTTCGCCAGTCCAGTCCTTGAATATTGAGAAGTCTGTTACACCGTCTGGCTGTGTGGGCCCAGATGCTTTTTCTTTCCAGAAGGCAGAAGGGTAAGCAGTATTTATGAGCAGTGTGTGCGGTCATCCACAGTGCCTGCGGCTTTGCGGATGTATTGTGTGGTGTAAATATCTGTGATGGAGTGCAAAAGGACCCAGATGATCTTCTCTCCTGTCCTCACTATGCGCTGTAGGGTCTTAAGATCCCTGATGGTGCAGTTTCCAAATCAGGCAGTGATGTAGCTGCTCAGGGTGCTCTCTATAGTTCCTCTGTAGAAGGAGGTGAGAGATGGGAAGTATAGATGCTGCTGGGCTTTCTTGGCTGTGGTGTTGGCGTTGATGTACCAGTTGAGATCCTCCACCAGGTTAACACCAAGGATCTTAGTGATCTTGACATTCTCTCTCTTGTGATTCAAGAGTGCTGAATGCTGAACAGCATTTGAACATAGGTGTCCTTATTGTCTAGGGGTGTGACTGCCAGGTGGAGGGTGGTGGTAATAAAAATGCCAACATGATTTCTCTTTTTTTCGTCATTGGGTACAGAACACAAAACAGACCTCTATCTACATATAGTTGTAGAGCATAGAGCTTGTTACATGCATTGTCAGCACACAGTTCTTTTAAGAAAAACATTTTAATCTTACCAACATGGCCACTAAGCAGCAGTCAGCAATATATGAAAACCCTCCTAAAACCTCATAAATGGGATTCCAAAATAATTATTATGAATAAAACATATTTTAAAATTGCTAGAATTTCACCACCAGTTCCATATGGAGATAGTATTTTGTCTAATTTGTGCATTTAAACAAATCCTGTGAGAGGATAAGAAGAGAAGAGATGGATGAACGGGGAGAACACTGCTGAGGTTGGAGGGAGCTATACTGTATGTAAAAAAGCTTGTAAAATTTGCAGCTGTATATGTGGGTATGTGCAGTTACAGGAGGATATGTGAGAATGTGTCAGTGTTTGACTAAGCATGTGTATATTCAGAAGAGATTTTCTGGGCATAGTTGTGTCAGCATATGAATGTGTATGCATTTTGGTTTGCAGGAGAAAATACTGTCAGCTTCAGCAAATGAAGTTGTCAGGAGAAAGCTACTTATTTTATAAGGCCGAGATATCTCAGACAGCCTCTCTTCCTGTCTGTTTGTCATTCCCTGGATTTTCCATTCTATTAATATCTCACACTTTTCTTATGTTCTCCAGAGAAACACCTATGAAATTGTTTCATAGTATTATTGAAAGTTTGTGTGCACAGTAGGCTATTTAAAAAAAGCTATTGTCTTAGTCAGAACCCTTGTTAGTATTTGTATATTTGCTGATATAATGTTATTTAAGATATTTTTAAAGACAATTAACTGTTTTGAAATACACAATATGTAGTCAATTTAGTGCTGTATTCAAATGTGCTGTAATCACATTCGCACAGTTTGGGAAGTGTTTAACTGCTGGGGTGGCCTAAAAACAGGGTCACAGGCCAGCAGTTAAGAGGATTACTGCAAATTAAAGCAGGCAGGGGGTTTGAGAGTCTCATTGCAACAGCTGATGACTGGTAACTAACAGCTCCTTCCTCTTAACTGCCCAGTGCTGTTGAAAATGAGATTTTTTTTATTTCATATGCAACACAAACCAATTTGCTGGGTGATTTCATAACAGTACATTGTTTAAAATGTATTTGTTGCATCAGATAGTATAAAGTGGGTATATTTTTTTACATAAAATGTTACAGCAGTAGATTTGTTCTGTTTGAAAGATAACTTCATTTTTTACAATTGTTAGCAACTATTACTGATAGGAAGACTTCAACTGTTCCTCAGCTCTGAGGAACAGTCTCTTTCACACACACACTACCCTCTGTTTGGAGTTAGTTTTGATTGAAAACTCCTCTGTGTGCTGAGCTGAACTGATGAGCAAAGGGAACTGGCCTCTTCTTTTTAACATTAGGGATTTGCCTGTTTTTACATCAACATGTTGTACCATCATTAGTTTTTGTAATGTTTATCATATTAGAATTTTAACAATTAAAGCTAATTACAATTATCTCTCCTTCCCTCTTGTGCTCTTTCTGTAGTACAACTAGTGGTCCTAAGAGTAATACTAAAAGATAATAAACTTGGTGTGTGTCGTTTGGGGGTGTGGATTTATGACTGTCTGGTTATTAGTTTGAGTGCCTACAGGCGTCTAGCTGATTACCTTTGGGATCAGACACTGTTGGATCACACACACAGCCACACACATAGATACTTTCACAATCATGCATCCAACCATTTGCACAGTTTTTTTTTTTAAAAATTGTATCAACACAGATACAATGCAAAAGCATGCTTATATCATACTTATGTTTTGAAATTTTGTTTATTAGAATTTTTGATGTAGTTGGATAATTAGATCTCTGTTAGCATGTATTGGTGGTTGATCACACCTACCTTTGCAGTGTTTTTTTTAACATGAAATAAGAAACATATAAACCAGAGTCATACAAGTCACATTTACAAGCTTACAAATCTTCAGACCAACAAGCTTTTTCATCTGAAGGACAAACTAGGTAATTTTTCAGTGATTTCTTAAAACTGATCACTGTAAGATCATTTTATGGTGTGGAACCTTTGTGATTAAGTTATGGTCAGTTCATGCAACTAAATCTTCAAGTTTACGAAACACTGGAGCTGTATTTAAAAGAAACCAGGATTGACTGCTGGTAGGAGACAGGGTCAACCTCCAGTGCAAAGTCAGATCTGAATCTACCACCCACCACAAAATTCATCCCTGAAGTGTTTTGCAGCGTTATGCCACACCTGCGGCGAGAGGACAGTTGTAATATGCGTGGCCACAAGAGGTTGCATTTGTACAAATGACAGGTCATTTTGTTTTTCTAATGAGGATGAAGTCTTTTCAAACACACAATCTCCAGCACATGCACACACAATGTCTGGCGAGTGATACCTAGTGAAACATCATTTGTCCACATTTGTCTCTGAGCATAGGCATATGAATCAAAGGTGTGTATGTTAAAGAGTTTTGTACACAGAGACAGTGAGATGCACAAACAGACACCAAGACAAAGGTCACACAGCCATCCCCACCACACGAAACTCAGACAAACTGCTGGTAAAATGCTCTATTTCCCATCCAAATTAAAGTGTCAGTTAATATTAATGTGGAAATGAATACTGTCAGACACACTACACAGACACACAAACACACACAATTGCAGAATTTGGTCAGCTGCTATCAGCCAATGGAGTTGTGCACATGGGTCACAAATGGTTGTGTGGGTGCATGTGTGTGTGTGCGTGTGTGTGTCGAGCTCTGATTAGACCCAGTGTCACATCTTACCCCATCGGTCACATGGTTATTTTTGAATCCTGATGCAGTTGTGGGATTCTGTGTTATAAGAGTGCCCGTTGTGTTTACCTACAGCTTTTGCAGATCCTTGTAAATATTGTGTATTGTAAGGAAGTTTTTCCTTGGAACACTTTTTTGTTCATCTCAGGTAGAGTTGCACTCAATTGTCTTTATGCATGCTTATGGTACAGTAGGAGTGTGTGTCTTTGTGTGTCAGCAGATTGCATTCAATTGCTGTTCTGTTTGTCTTGTTGTATCTTGTTGGTGTAAATGGGAACGCTGAGGAGGGAGGGAGGGAATAATCCTTCTGTATCTCTTTCTTCAACCGACCGGAACAACGTTCTCGCCTCTTGCTGGGGAGCACACACAAACAAACGCACACAAACACATTAACCAGCCAACCATGAAATCGTAATGTCAGACCTGTTAATACCTCTAGATAGCTGCAACCATATCCCTGCATGGTCCTGCTCCTTACACATAAACACGCACGCATAAATGGAATAAACAGAGAGCTATCTATCTTTCTCTGACAGGAATGTTCTACTCAGTAGTGGCTGGTCGATTTTTGGCTGTTATCACTGATATCTGCAACAGACCTTCTAAATTCCTTCATCCTGGAAGTGCAGGTTTCTTCAAACCACAGATGTATTAGAATGAATGAAATACATAGTGAGTTTTTCATTCAGAATGCAGAGTTTCCAGAATGCATGCACATATATTGTCTAATCTTCTACCAAGTTTAATTTGCAGTTGTAATCCTCTTAACTGCTTTATTAACAGAAAAAAAGACTGAGAGACATGTTTGGGTTTATTTACATGCATGTATCCGTTCTAGCCATGTATACTACCGTGCGTGTGGGTATGTGTTTTTGTATGTGTGCATGCTTTTCCATCAATCTATGTATCTCCGCAGTCAGCCGTGCCACAGAGAATCACCCTGTCAGTCTCCATAACTCTCCGTCTTCCCCCAGTGGTGTCACTTGTCTCCCTCGCTGCACAGATCAAAGAGCTGACACATGCCCCAATGTCCTCTCTCTCCTTTTCTCTTCTATCTTTGCATCACAATCTCTATGTCTCTGTCTTTCTTGTGATCTTAACCCTCTCCCTCTGTCACTCATAGTATCTTTCTGTCCTTACATCCAGCTTTCTCCCCGACTATATCAGTGGGGATTTTGATTCCATCACCACGGAGGTCAGAACTTTCTATGCAGACAAGGTGAGTGGAAAGACAGCTTGCCTACAGGTGCTGACACACATATATAAAAAAGTGATAGGACTTTATGCAGACATAATTTAAAGGTTCAAACAAAAGTGCTCCATCAAGTGACAAACACCTCAACCCCAGAACACTTATGCTGGTGCATATAGAGAAGGACCACACACATATTTACTTATTTCTTCTTTTTTCAACAAAGAGAGAGACATATGCATACAGATGTTTGTCACACTCCTTATCTTATTCTTGGATGTCACTCCAAGCTATTCATCAGGTAATAAAATACCATTGTTGCAGCTTAAAGACCATAGCACCTTGTTAATATGCAATCTACAATTAGAGGGGCCAAGTAGACATCCAAATTAAGGTTCATATTAAATGGGGTCACAAGCACCACAGTTTGGGAATTATCGTTAGATGTCTGACCCCATGTAAATAAGAAAGAAAACAAAAAAATCCTGTATAAATTAAATGCACAAATTCAATATTTTATAAAATATAATTAAGTGAACGCAAACAGTATAAAAGACCTGCAATATGTGGTGACAAGTGCCAATTAAGATAACATATTCCAACAGAAAGAATGGCTCTTATGGTATGCTTTTACTTGAAATACAATTTAAAATAATTTTTACTAAATATTATAAAACACATTCTGGGTATAAGCCATTGTTTCCCCAGATCTTTTAGATAACAACAACCCTGTGTGTGCATGAGAATTTTCCAGAAATAAATGATCCAAGGTCATGAAAATGCAAATGTTTCTATGAAGTGGACTTTGCACTGTTTGTGATGTCTAACCTGAATACTTGAGTAGAGGTGAAACTTCATTCAATAAATAATAAATGCAGGGTAAAATGTCACATAAACACACACAGAGACCTTAGAGGAAAGACAGTGCAGTATAAGCTTGATCTTTGAACAATGTTTTTTGAACACACTGTTTTACCATTTTCCAATCACCCCTGATAAACACTGGTTACAGTTAAAATGCATTTCTATTACTTCGCAATGCACAGACAAGGCTTGCATGATCATGCAGTAGACATTTGCACGGAGAGATATGACTTGCCTACTCTTCTACTGTGACACTTTTCTTCTTTGTCTCAGTCTTTCCCATCTTTCTGTAGTTGACTATAATAGTCTTGTCTCACAAGTATCATAAGGGTTGCCTAAGAAAAATGTGCAATACCTTTTTTCCTTGAGAGGGAACAGACTGTTATTGTAGGAGCAGAACAATGGGAAAGTTTGAGGCATTCCTTGAGAGATTTATCAGTGAATAATTCTGCATAAATAGAAGGGAGAACAGAAGAACATCTGCAAGAGACAGGGAGAGACAAGTTAAGGCAGCCATAGAAAGATGGGGGAGAGAGAGGATGGATCTGATCAAACAGCAAAGCGAACAAGTTTGTGTGAACTGACTGCTCTGTGTGTGAGTGATATTGGGAATTTGGTGTGCTTTCGGAGGAAGGTGACAGTGTGTGGAGAGAGAAGGAGACAGAGGGAGAGAAAGCCAGAGCATGGTTGTTTACCTGGTTGCTGTTCTTTAGGGCCACTGACTGGAACCTCTACATTATTCAGTAACACAGCCGACAGACAGCCAGACAACACTAAAACACAGATTTATACCACTCTCAATCTCCCTATCTTTTTTGTTTTTCAGTACTCTGTTATCCCCCTATCCCTTATCTCTGCCTTGGTTGTGTTTTGTTATATGTGCATGTGTACATCTATCTGATTGTGTTTGTGTGCATTTCCATTTTTCTTTATGCTTCTAGGGGTGTAAGCTGATTGAAACAGCTGACCAGGATCTAACAGACTTTACAAAGTGTCTTGCAATAATGGTGGAGGAGATTCAGACACAGCAGTTACAGGTAAACATCAGCTGCACACCACACACTGTGATGGCTATGTGAAAATCTTACATGCTTTTGATTTAAGTCTGACATTTTGGGAAATATGTTTTTTTTTTTTTTTTTTTTTTTTGCTTTCTTGCTAAGACTCTAAATGGCCAGTAGGTGTGAATGTGAGTGTTTGTCTCTATGTGTCAGACCTGTGACAGGCTGGTGACATATATATATCCAAGCTGTGCCCCACCTCTTGCCCAGTGTCAGCTGGGATTGGATCCAGTCCCTTCACTGCCTTCTATGGGACGAGTGGCTTTCACTGATGGATTGATGGCTTTCTTGCCTAGAGTTATATGAGAAGACAAATTTTACTTTCATAGGTTACTTTGTCAAAAAGACTTGAAGCAGGGGCAAACATCTAGCCTTAATCTATTCAAAGGTAACAGAATTTGCCTACAGGACCTCTAAAACTTAACTGTAAACTGTAATTAACTGGCTACAGTATATGCTGTATGTTTAATCCCCACAAAAACCGCACTGCTGATAGTAGCACCTTCAACCTGTTTCCAGTCTTTATGCTAAGCTAAACATCCTCTGGCTCCAGCTTCATATTGAACAGACTTTTACTTTATTGTAGCTGCTTGTAATTGTTTTTGAAACATTATTGTTTTAGTCATGACTCTTAGGGTAACAAGCAGTAGATACAGCATAGGTAAAAGGAAAATGTATTCTTCGTTGTCCTCTGTGACTTGAGTGCCTGCAAGCAAGGCATTCAGTCGTCAGGTACTTAAGATGAGCTGCAAGGTCAATAATGTGGGAAGTTCCCAGATGTGAGTTTGTGTGGGTGTATGAATATGAAACAATGTGCTGCTGGAAAACAGGAAGCATGCTCACTCTACGATCCCTGAAGAAATACCACTCGAATAACTTTAGTCACATTTATACTTAAATTGCAAGGTCATTTTGATTTGATAGCTCTAAATTGAAGTCATTTTTGTTTTGATGTTTTTAAAGTGTGATATCTAACAATCTGATATCCAAAACTCCAAAATATGCTGCCAAGCCAGAGTGAAGCCTGGTGCCCATTCAGCTGTTGCGGAGCCAGAAACACACAGTGAACTGATCCAGAGATTGACTCAATTTCCATTCTGCATTTCAAAATGTCAGCTGAATTGCACAGAATGTGCATCACATGGCAAACAAAATACCTAATAAAAGACACAGACATTTTTTGTTTCACTAACTTAAACATTGATCACTGTGAATGGGAGTAATATCATATCACATGATGAGTATTTTCTTCATTATTAGAATTTTTAAGCAGCATCCTGAGTGTTGTTCTAATCACTGCCAAGTGCCCCAATCACTTCACATCTCTAAGCTGACGAAAGCGGCCATGACAAAGATCCTTACAGACCCACAAATATGCACTTCATCTCAACCCATGTTGCCACATTGTGCATTTTCACTCTGTTGTCTGCTGTCAGGCTTCAATAGAAGATATACTTTTGTCCTTCCTTTCCATGGGCTTTTTTCTATCAGCCTGGCTAATATTTACTCTGCCTTTGAGCTGGTGCTGAGTGTTTGTCTCGCTGTCTGCCTGTGAGAGATAGGAGCCTGGCAGTCAGTTTTTAACACTCTTTAAGTTGCTGGAGATTACTTTTTTGTTTTCAGCAGTTTGCAATTATGTGTAGGCTATGTGAAAGCAGAACTTTTCTAATGATTTAATATCATGCCTCGTCATTTTCTCTTTTGCTCACCTTCACTAATTTCCATCGTCTTAGTCTTTTTAAATGAATGAAATACATGGATGAAATAATAAGAAGGTGATTTGCAGATTACTGAGCATGGTGCTTCTGTTTAGGCGATTTAAGATTCAACACATTAGCCCCTGGATGTTTTCCTCCACACAGCTTAGTACTCAATTTAAAGAATTTATCTGGTATTGTGTTGGATGAAATCCCAAAGAATCAGAGGATTATGGTGGGTGGATGAGTATGTTTTTGTTTGTCTGTATACTTTATATACATGTATGTGTGTTTGTGTGTTTAGGTCTGTGTGTGTGCATTTGAAAGTGTCTGTCTTGTGCATGTATTTTTGAAGGCTACAGTACCTTGTCTGTGGGTATTCAGTACCTGTTTATATCTGTATGTGCATGTACTTGTTGAAGTGTGTGCTGAAATGTGTATCCCAGTGTCTGCTGTGTGTGCTGGTCTGTTTGTCTTCTCACAGGTCTGTCCCAGTTAGTGTCTCTCTCCCTGCTTCACTGTTGCAGGCATAAGAGCACCATGGTTTTCATTTTCTCCTCTTTCTGTGTTTTTTTTTTTTTTGTTCACCTTCCTCAATAAATGGGCATGAGTGGATTGCCAATCCAATGTTGTTTCCCTGGTTACCCGTGGTTGGCCTAATTTGTTGAATCGGTTTGTTAAATTTTCCTCATTCAGTTGTGAAATTCTCAATGCCCTACTTGTTTTGTATTACTCAAACATGAGTTAGGAAAACAATAAAAATTCAAACCATTATATAAAGTTTGATTTCCATAGCAGACACAACAAAATGTTGATAGGAAGATAGAATAAGCAAATTAGTGTCATTGGAGGCAAAAAAACTCCAATGACCAACTAAATATTTTTTTTCTCTCTTTGTTGCCCCTTCTTCCTCTGCATCCTTTACTGTGTTTGAGATTGTCTGTCCTCATGGCTTTAGCAACCTGCTGTGAATGTTTAACTGGCTGATACTCTTCACTGCTGGTTTTCATCGCTCTGTTAGTAATCAAAAGTGGGAAGACATCAGAGTTGAATTTGATAGTTGGCTTGGTAGATGAGTTATGTCTGAATTTGGCAATTTTCTATATTGTCATTTTTTAAAATATAAAAAAAATATTTTGAAAATGTGAGCCAAAATGTGTTTTGGTTTACATGAAAAGAATAAAACTAACAACAAATTGATTATTCTTAGTAAAATTCTGTTAGATCATGATATGCCTCTGCTCTGAGACCTGCATGGCTGCCCTGATTAATGAGTCACATTGTTACACTGGGTGACATGACCAGCTGTCTTTATTATTTAACTTAAAAAAAGCAAATCTTTGTAAATATTGCTGAATATTAACATCTTTTTTAGGAATGAAGGGCCTTGGCAATTCCTTTTATTATCTAATATATTGGTTCTTTTATAATGTCTCACTTCACTTCTGTGCATGCTCATATTTCCTATTGTAATCATTCTGCATCAGCATTTCACAGACTGGTAAAAAATAAACAGGGGTCAATGGAGAAACAAGGACGTTTCAGATTTGTTAGACATTAAAAGAAGCTTGTGTTAAAGTCAAACTTGAAGGAACACATATATAAACAAACTTTTAAATTACGTTGCGACTGTTCTTGAACAAACAGGTCTCACATTTCAGTTAAATCTATATACACACGACAGTTACACGTGAATGTGAACACAAAATGTTTGGATCTGACAAAAAGACTGGAATAGATTTAAAGCATGTAATGTAAATGTGGCCATTTTTCTCTGTTTGTTTGGAGAAACTTCTGGATGTGTAGATCAGCGCAGTGGCTTTCAAACTTTTCTTGGGAAAGTATGTGACTGCAATATTTTCATTACTTTAATTTCTAACTCCCCCCCCTCTTTCACAGCGGGGAGTTTGTGTGCCAAGTGTTGTTGTTTACAGTTTAGCCAGTGCCTCTGCATGTGGGGGTGTGCGCCAGATGTTGAAATAACCTTAATCTAAGCACTTTCTTCACCATTTCCTGAGGCAGGAAGTTAGTTAAGATACATTCAGATCAATAATGAAATAATCCTGCATGTTATTTAAGGAACTCCAGCAAGTTTGATCTGACATCTTGGATAATATTGCATGCAACAGCAGGTTGTTGTGAAGGCGTAAAGGGGAAATTAAAGTTCATTTAGAGTGACACCAGAGGAGCTTCCTGTGCTGAGCTAATGCATGCACATATACACAGAAAAAAGCTACCAACTATTATTGTAGCACATAAATGTAGCCTGTATGATATAACTACTTAATCAGCAGGGCTGAAGGCTGAGTTGTCAAAATTAGAACTTTTTGAATAGCAATTTTCTTTGCTATTCAAAAAGTTCTAATTTTGAGTTCTAACATCTGCCCTGATGTTTAGCTGTATTCCAAGCAATAATGGTCAACATCAGCAAAAGACGATCAAAAATAGTTTTAGCACTAACATTCTCTTTGTTTAGTTGCAGTGTGTGGTTGAAAACTCTGGAGAAAGTGTGACTGATGGTATTTGGTTAATTTTCTGTTTCTGTGCTGATGAGTCAGTCCACCATCCTGTGACAGAGCCTCTGCACTTTCAACGCTGCCCTTTAGGTTTAAAGACTGTCAGTGCTGGTGCTCACTTGGTTTGATGATAACATGTTCATCTCTCAGTTTAAGACTGATGCTTACCCCCAGTGGTCTGAGTTTATGCTTTGATCCACCACTGATTGATTATCTGTCTTCCATTGCTTTTCTTTGTCTGAACTCACTGTCCCTGATTTTACTTTGTTAAAGTGTACTTCTTTGTTTTTTATAATACCATAAGGTTGGCAGTTAGTAATTTCTTAAAACAACCACAGTGTGGGGGTTCACTGTAGATTTTTTTGCAGTTTGGAATATTGTGGATGTGAGTGTATGTGCTAAAAAAATGTATTAAAAAATATCAGATTTTGGAGTACTATGTTGACAATAAGAAAAACACACAAATTAAAATGGCCATAAACAAACGTTTATGACTTGACTCACTAGATCTTTTGTTCAATTCATCTATTTTTATGCCATAATATTTATTAATGCAGGATTAATGTTTTTTTTTTTCCAAAATTTGCCATCTGGTTATCAGAACAATTGTTCAAAATTTGCTTTTTTAAAACAAATGCAGATAAAACTCTTTGTCGTTACTTAAAAAAAAAACTAAATAAATAACTCTTTAGCCACCTCTGCGACTTTACTAAAAAAAAAGTCCTGCCATAGAACCAGACTGCTAGTTTTTTTTCTGCATGTGTCTTATTAAACTGTGTCTTTTGTAGGTCGATGCCATAGTGACTCTGGGTGGCCTCGCGGGCAGATTTGACCAGATCATGGCTTCAGTTGAGACCCTGCACCATGCTATGTCCATGACACCACTGCCTGTGTTGATCATACAGGGAACAAGTCTGACATCCCTACTCAGACCCGTGAGTGTATCAGAAACACAAACAGCCTTCACATGTATACATAGACACACCACTGTTATCTGCTTTGAAAGTCTGTCCACTGTTTTGCATTTAATTTCCTTTGAGCTACATTGCAGGCTAGCTATTGCTTTTTTTTTTCCTTTTGGGAAATCCGACTAAAAAGTGAGGTTATAACATTTTGATTGCTAAATAAACTAGTTGTTAAGTCTATCCTTAAGTTTCTCAAATGTCTTTACCCACTATTTCATTTTGCATAAATTGGATTTCTTGTGGATATAGCCGTCTTTTACGTTGCCTACAAAAAATTGTGTACACTAGACTAAAATTGAGTTCCCCTGCTTCAACATCTCCTACCGTTTCTAATCACCCCTCTACCAGTACTTCTCTTCATTTTCTGTTCTCTCTTTTCCTTTCTGTGCTTCCACCTTGATTAGAGCATTGAACACTTTGTTTCTTATTTAAGTAATCACTTCAAGAACACACACACACACACACAAACCCTTACATGCTCTTATGGTGCCCCAATTTGCTGCTGTGCATGAGTGAGAGAGTCTCTTTTGATGCTCCCAATTGTTTTTTCTCGATGCCAGCCACTTTGTCCTGCTCCTCAGTTGATTGAGTTTACAAGTGGTCGAGCAGCCACCATTAGGGACACACTGTGCTCTTGTTTTCCCTTTCTTTTGTTGCTGTGTTGTTGTATTTGTAAGATGTTCAGGACAAACAGCTAGCTGTCACACTGCCTGATGACACCTTGTAATACGTTAAATAAACCTTTCTCTCATGCGCTCCCTCTCTACTTCTTGTCAGTATTCCAGAGGTGCGTTGTCATTTGCTGTTTCATAGCTCGACACCTCCAATTAATCTTACTTTAGTGAGGGTAAATTAAGCTCGTTTGTCAGCGCAGCTCCAATTCGCCGGCGACTGATGAACGCAGACGCTTGTACATGAAGGTGAACGCAACCTTCGAAAGTCCCAGTGCTGTTTGTTCAAGTTACATCTGTAATTGAAGTGTTTACAACTTTTGCCAAATATCCCCATCACACATATTCCCTGCAATCATGGCTCTGTTACGTTCTTAGCTTTGTGATTTGGAAATTCAATTAATGCACACAGAGTTCTTCCTGTTCTGTAGTGGCACAAAAAAGTAAGTGAACCCATTGGACTTAAGTTGACTTTTTGCATTAATTGGTCATAAACTGTGATCTGATCATCATCTAAGTGACAGTTATAGACAAACACAATGTGCCAAAACTAATAACACACACAATTTTAGTTGTTCATGTCTATATTAACCACAGCCATTAAACATTCACAGTGCTGGTAGAAAACTGAACCTAACTGGTTGAACCTCCTTTGCCAGCAATGATTTGGGGAAAGCACTTTATGTAGCCTTGGATCAGACCTCCATATATTTCAGGAGGAATTTTGGACCATTTTTTGGTATAGATCTGCTGCAGCTCAAACATATCCTCAGGACGTCTGGTGTCAACAGCTCTCTTAGGGTCATTCCACAACATCTCTGTTGGGTTGTGGTCTGGGCTCTGACTGGGCAGCTCCAAAAGGTGGAATTTTATGTGTCTGTCTCTGTAGTAGATTTATTTTGATGTTTAGGGTCATTGTCCTACTGCATCACCGAGCTTCTTTTGAGCTTCAGCTTATGACATTATCCTGTAGGATTCCTTGATAAACCTAAGAAATCAGAGGCAGCAAAGCAGCTCCAATCATGATGCTTCCTCCACTGTGTTCATCTTAGTATGTGGTTCTCTTTAAAACCTCACATAATGCTGCTGGTTTGTACCTCACAATTCATCTATCCACAAAACAATTAGTGTCGTTGATTCTCATGGTTTTTCTTGGCAAACATAAGCATACTGCAGTGTTTTTTAAAGAGGTGTCTTCACCATCACCATGTCTTTCTGCAGCATGTGCTTGTTTCACAAACAGAGATGAGAACCAGTTCCTGTGATTCCTTCAAGCCTTTTTCTGATTATCTGGACTTCCTTTTACCTCATTGACTGTTTCCACATTGTGCCTTTAGAGTAGCCACTGCCTAAGTATGGACTGATGAATATCTAACCTCTTTCAGATTACTCTGTAAGCTATTTTGTACCAATCAATAACTCTTGATTTGTAGGTATTCTGAGATCAATTTTGCCGTGGAACAAGCTCAGTGGGCCTTTCATACCAGACATCCTGAGAATATGTCTGAGGTGAAGCAGTTCAGTAAAGAAGAATAATCCCAACTTCCCCCTGAACATTGTGCAGGTCTGATCCACAGCTCCATCTATCACCTTTAAAGACGGTCAAATTGTTATTAAATCCAAGGGTTCACTTACTGAATGTTTAGTAGTTGTGGTTATTGAAGAGGAATGATAGAAACTACAGTATGTCTTACAAGCTTAAGCGCTTTGTGTTTGCCTATTCATGTGAGCTGGGTGAATGCAGAAAACCATGTAATTCCAAGGCTTCACTAATTTTGTTCTTACCTCTGCAAAGGGTCTTATACTTGCATAATGCCACTGATATACAATCTGACACACAACAGTTTTGCAAATGTAAAGATTATCTCATCTTGAATTAGTTTATTTGCTCTTACAGTTAGTTATATTGAGGGATGTATTTGTTTAAGCTTTTGTTTCCTAGTTGAGGTGCCAAAGTGTTGTTATCCTATTTTTTCGAAATATGCAGTAGTCGTGTGTTTTTCCTAGCTGTCTCAGGGAGTTATATAATTCTAATGTCTTTTATTTGATTAGGCAGGGATGCTGCAAGGGCTGTGAGCTTATTTATTCTGAGTCCCTACATGACAAGAAGATGTTTTAATCAGTTTAGGTCCCAAGGTGATGCTAAATTTACTCAATTTGAATCTTAAAAAAAAAAGAAGAAAAGAAAAAAAAAAAACTTGCACTGTGTTCATCGTTTCTTTTTATCTGGTTGTCTCCCCTGTTGAGTCTCAGCCAGAGGGCCAAGCCACATTTACTCAAATTAGTATCCCAGGCCCTGAATATGCTTGAGAAAGTCTACTCTCTCTGTTATGGGACAGACGTTGCGCAGCGCTGTGTCAGCCCAATCTGTGCTATAAATCATTCTAGCACACACTCTCCAGGTCAAATCTATGAGCTTGTTTACCTGATGCCCTTTTGGGGAGAGAGACTTGTCAGAGTAAGAGCTGATTTAAATGATGGAGTGTGATACCAACATTCACTCATCCTAACTTTTGCTGTGCTAAAGTAAGTTAGCAACATTGTGGCATTCGCATATAAAACAAATAGAGTCAGGACTTAAAGAACTGGCCCAGGATGCTCTGTTGTACTGTGAAAGTATAATTTAGTGTAATAAATGGAGAACAACAACACAGAAATTTATATCTATGTTTCTAGAGTTCAAATGTTGACAAAAAACTTCCAGAAAAGTAAAAAAAAAAAAGGCATCTGAATGAATCATTTCAAGAAAACACATCACTAAAACAGATGATAGATAAAACGATAATTGCGATGAGGCACAGATCAAGGTAAACGTATAAAGCCTTTTCTAAAATGCTGAGTGTTTCCAGGGGCAAAGTGGAAATGAAAGCACCAGGTCTCTTCCTAGAGTTGGCCGTCCCACTGAAGTGAGTAATCAGGCAACAAGCACCTGCAGTCGGTCAGGAAGATGACCAAGGACCCAACGGTCACTCTAACAGAGCTTCAGTTAGTCTTCTATGGTAAAGTGGACTCAACAGAAGTCACTCAGAGAAAAACTGACAGCATTTTAACGATGCCAAGATCAAGAGGAAAAAGATTCATGCATTTATAGCAACTTACCTGAAGAAATATGGACACCTTACCAAATGCTTGTAAACTGTGAATGAAAGTAACGTTGTTTTGACCTTTCTATATTCCAGAATCAGGATTTATTATAATCAATGCATTCAGAGCAAAGTCATTATTCAGCCTGAAATCATTATTCAGTCTGACACTACCTTGTACCTACACTTTAGATGTTCTTGTTTTTTTTTTCTTGCAGCCCTAGTATCCCAAATTGATATTCTGACGTTTGAAATTTTATTCATGTTTGTTTGTGCAGCTCTTTATAAAAATGACTTGACAGTACCTCAGAAAGGTTTCTTTATTCTCTCAGACACTATTACAAAATACTAACCTGACGACCATCATCCTGATTATTGACTAAGGGACCAGAATACACTGTAGTATACAAAGCCTGTTGACCTCAATTTAAGGCATTCACAGCATTCAGGTAGAAAGTTGGATGGTATCATGGTTATGACATGTTAGTACAAAAGTGGTCTAACCTCCTATGACACACAGTAAAATAGACTATAATTCAAAATGACAAGATATCCTTTTTAAGTGTGGGTACTGAAAGTAGGTTGCAGCTTTGACAAGAGCAATAATTTATTTTAATGAGCGTTGATCCCTGGGCGGAAAGGCTAGGTTTCTCATCTGCAGCTAAAAAGTTTCAAAAGTCTTACTCCACAATTATATTCTCTTTTAATATTATCTGTCTCATTTTTTTCTACCTGTCACTAACTCTGGCATCACATTAATACACACAGACACACACTCATTCATTTTTTTCACTCCTGCTGTGTGTCAGCAGGGCACCCACAGACTGGGAGTGAACACAGGCCTGGAGGGGGAGTGGTGCAGTCTCATTCCCGTAGGTGGACCATGCCAAACAAGCACGACTGGACTCAAATGGAACCTGAGTGAGTTAACCTTTTTTATTTTTACTATTTGAATAATGCCAGAAATACTTTTCTTTTTGCAAGATCAGTACCTGGTAGACATTTTCTTTTTAATCTCTTGCTTCTCATTTAAAAAAGAACATTTTTAGATTCTGATCAATACAGCTTACCCACAAAGGTCAACAAAAATATATGTGTGGTGAGGAGAAAGGAAAATAAAACATGTCCTCACTTTGATTTATTTTGCTGGTGAAACTGTCTAATAATCAAGATACGTGTTGAAAGATGAAGATGAAGTGTTTCAGGTGGAGAAGTAGAAATTCTTGGTGTTCTATCAGAGGTTAGGAAAACACTGCTGAAATCACAGGGGAGATCTAACATCAAGTGCTGCGAACAAACAGCAGCTCTCTTCCTTAGACATTTAAATTAGTTGCCAATATTGCACTCACAGTGGAATTAAGTTCTTCAGAATTTTTAACATGTTAAACAAGATGCAAGAAAGTACAGATGGTAATTTGTTTTGGTCAAATGAAGCTGCAGTTAATAAGTTTAATCAGGCTTCCTATATTGAGGACACATACATGCCACAATAAGTGTTGTATATTCTTGAATATTCTTGAAATCCAATCAGATACCCCTCTGAGGAACCCCATGGTCTTACTCCATTCTTAGTCTTATGGCCAGCTGTGTTCTTAATGAGTTGGCACATAATAAACTTCCACCTGCACGGCACCCTGGTACCTGGGGGAACCTGGGCCTCTATCAGTGGGGTTGCATAATGTGTCTGTTTCATGGTAGGTGTCCACTGTCGCTGTCTGTGTGTGCAGGTGTTTCTAGGGGTCTGTACACTTGAGTGAGCAAGCTTGTTTGAACATGTCTATATGTGTGTTTGAATACGCCACTGTCTGTGCTTCCAGTCCAGTTTATTAACTTGTTTGTGTGTGTTTTTGATCAGCTACTGTGTGTTGTATATTTACTCAGCACACCTGTAAGATGGCCTTCTGAATGGTAATGAGAGGGATTTTAAACATGAGAGTTCTATGCAGATTAGCCAGTGATAACAAGACGCATAATTAATCGCATGCATATTTAGAAGGTTGGAAATAATGATTTCCCTCTGGGGCTGCGAGGAAGGACCAGAATATGAAGCAAAAATTAAGAATCTAATTTTTTTCTCATATGTTTGACTGCTGCATGTATGAGTGATTATAGAGAGACAGTGCACCTTGTAGTCCCCTCTATCCCTGACTTGTGCATTTGTTTTTCTGTTTAAATTTCTGTCTGTGCACGCTCTTCAATGCAACCTGCTTCTATGCAACTTGATTGATTAAAAACTAAACCACCATTGTGCCACTTTTACGTGACACTAAGACTCTTTAGAAGTCCATTGAAATGATCCTCCACACTTGGGTTCAAAGCATTCCTGTGATTAAAAATATATGATTGTTCTATAAAGAGAGAGTTTGGCTGTCAGCCACTACACTCTTGCTGGCCCAAAGGAGACTTTTTGCCTTTACCCAGAGCTTTAACTCTTGCTTTAAAGAATAAAAGTCTGCACAGACTGATGTTGTTTTGATCCAGTGCAGAAATGTAAGATCGGTAGTCAGTTACTGAGCAAATTTTCTTTGGTTGTACTCCAGGAGAGTATGCAAGATAAGCTGAAAGACTCTTAACCCAAATTAATCATATCATGCGCTTTTATGTAAACTGATCCATAATTAATATTGTTGTGAAATTACATCAAACACAGTTTACAAGTATGCTCATGTAGCTGTGTTTAGGTTGGCAGTAAGAGATAGAAATTATACTCCTTTGAGAGTTTATCTTGAGTTTCCATCACTGATATTTTCTGTAGAACCGCATGAAATGTTTTGTTGGTATTTGGGGTTAAAATTGTCAGGGAGCTGTGAGGATTCAAACAAGAGTTCAGATAGAATTCAAATGTTAGTCATTACATTAAGCCACTCACTTTAAAATCTCTCATTTAATGTCCAAACAAAACACCTTGAATCTCTATTATGTTTCAGATCGTAGCACACAGTGTACGCAGTCAGGGTGATCAAAAGGAACAAAGTGATACTGACTGAATAACTTTATTGTTTCTGTATTTGCCAGTATTTACTGAGACATTTAAGATCATGTGACTGAAAAATGAACGGTCAAATCCTGGTTCGAAAGGTTCAGGCAAATTACATTCAGCACTTATATCTGAATAGTTTCAGAACTTTAGCAGTAGCTCAAAACCTCAAGAAAATACATATATACAGTAAAATACCAGTTAGTGGAAGCAGGAAATGTGCGTTTGTTGACTTCTTTAATTTACCCTTTACCACATAAAGGCTTGGTAGAGACACCATAGAGACAATTGTACTCTGAATGTGGCACTTGAAGCGCATGGGTCGATGCCCCGTAGCACCTACTGAAAGGAGATACTGGTACCAGCACTGTCAACTGCTGAAGGTCATGGCAGGAGCAGTCTGTTTTGGTTTTTTTTTTTTTTTGTTTCTGTGCTTTTCTCTGCTTCCGCTATAAAATACAATGACATGACAACATTTAGGTTTCGGTTGCTTCTCTGATTTAACAAACAATCTAACAAACAAATTAGCCATTTAGTGATTTTTTTTTTAAGCATATTGTAGTTGCTGCACAAAGTATTGTGACACCCTCAATTTTGCATACTGCATTGTGTATGCAGATTTTATTTTTTAGTTGATAGAATTTCCATGGCAGATCTTCTCAAGATCGTTTGGAAAATTCTGAGTGGGCTGCCATCCCGCTTTTAATCTGAGTGTCTTCTCCTGAGTCACCAGCGCCCTTCTAGTCTCAGTATGTTGGGGTGGTCAGCCCTAGGAACATCTTCTGCTTCACAACTATTGAGACTGTATGTTAAGCCTTTTGTGGGACACAAGTGTGTGCCATACTATGTCTAGGTAATCAGGTTCAATCAAGTTTCAGACACCTCTGCAGATGATACCTCTCAAGTAAAATTAAAGCTGGATCTCAACTGAAAATAGTGATTTTATCTGTGTAAAATTCTTAACTCAAAGAAATGTGCAAAAAGCCAAAGGCTCTGAATACTTTCTGAAACCACTCTATTTTGCATACTTGTACTGTAACTGTCTGGAAGCTATATTTGTACATAATATACTTAATCATAATAATTTCATAGTTATCAACCCATTGAAGTGGTTGAATGTACAGACTTGGCTTAGTAAACACTTAAGAGCCTGTGTTTCTGTGAGAGAGAGAAAGGAAAGGAGGAGGAGTCATCTGCTCAGTACATCACAGGCAGTGGAGAAAGGCTGGATAGCCGTGGCTCGGATGAGTTTTTGTTGAGACTGCACTGCGGTAATGATACTAAAGGTGGGGAGTGTACTACTAAATAATGAAGTGACTGCAGTGTACTAAGGTAACTGTAGGAGGGGGGTGTACAGTTCCAGAGTGAAGTGACTGCTATGTGGTAATAGTAATCCTGGAGCACAGGGCATGTCTTATGTTTATAATAATGTTGATAACATTAACATTAAACAGACTGACTTGAGATGTATAGATCTGGCATCTGTAACACTAATCTTACTTACATACCAAACTGTGGCAACTCACGCCATCGCTCGTTTCACTGTAATTTCCTCTTGCGTTCTCTCTCACACTGCTTTCTCTGCTTTCTCATTATTAGATGCTATGACAGGTGAGCTGCTTAGTATTTTCTTTATATACATATTAAAAAGTGTTAACTCAGTGTACTGTACATTATTACTCATATACTTATTATTCTGCTGTTCTGATTTTCTGAGTTTCGGTAACAGAAAATGCTGTTCTAACTACAAAATTTTTTTCAGTTGCCTGTATTTTGTCCATCTTTTGTTTGATGTTAGGTTGCTATCATTAAAATTTAACACCTCCTGCAAATGATTCACATTAAAAGCCAACCAGGGGAGGGGATGGAATCAAATAAAGAACTGTTTCTATCTGCAGCTGAGATAAATAAATCATAGCTACTGGAGAATTTACTGTATGTACGGGGGCCTGCATAATGTTTGAGACAAAGATCTATTGTTGTTCATTTGCCTCTGTATTCCACAATTTGAGATATTTATTTTTTGAAAAAATCATATGTAAATTATTCAGATTTTATTAAAGGATATTTTTATATGTTTTGTACAGAAAGCATGGCAGTGGTATTAGATAGTCCCCCTTACTTCAAGGTGCCATTATGTTTGAGACACACCAATGTTGTGTAAATGAAAGTAATCGTGTTTAGTACTTTTTGCATGTCCTTCGCTGTGCAGTGACTGCTTCAAATCTTCATGTCGTAGACTTCACCAGCTGCTGAGTATGTTCTTTGGTGATGCTCTGCCAGGCCACTTTTGCAGTCATGTTTAGCTCAGGTTTGTTTACGGGGCTAGTTCTCTTAAGTTTCCCATGCTCAGTTTGGTGTAGATCAGGTAATGAAGAACTGTCAAGAACTGTCATTTTTAGCTTTGAAAAACCTGTTTGTTGCTTTAACACTTTAACGAAGTGGTTAAAAAATGCAAATCTCAAACTGTGGCAGAATTAAATGAGTAAATGATTAATCTTTCTCCATTGCAGAGGGCAGTGTATATTCACTGTATGCATGTACAGCAACCCCTGTAAAAAATGTGGCAGGTCATGTCCTTAAATTACTCTTTTCCAGTGCTGAATCTAATTCTCCTAGTGCAATAAAAGTGCTGTCAGAATAATCAAAGTGATTGCAAATGCCATGATTTGGAAAGGAGAAATGTAAGAGAGGTGTGGTATAGAAAGGAACAAACAAGGAGATGGGAGAAGTGGTGGAAATGGCTGCGTCAGGAAAAAAGTAATACAAGGAGAGAAAAGAAAGACTTGGTGAAAGGAATCAGAGCAGGGTGAAAAAAGGTTGTGATGACATGAGAGGGAGAGAAAGAGACATGATGACAACTGTCTCGTTCATTTGATGTCTGAGGATGCGGATGCACAGCAGGAATGGGAGGATTATGAAAACTACTGGGAAGTGTGTGGGAGCTTTCAGAAGATTCTTGAATGCGTACAGCAGCACACAAACTATACACGCACTCACACACACACACACACACACACACACACACAGGCACATGCAATCTAACATATAATGTAGTCAATTTGCAGTAAAGTATTTCTTGCTATTCTTTTTTGTACAAGAAGATCTTGTTCCCTGATCCACTCATCTATTCCATCCTCTTACATGCTCATTATCATTGTCATTCCATCTGTTTGACATTTGGTTACCAAAGATACCACAGTAATAAACCTGTTGTTTGTCTGAACTGGTAGATTCATTCCATCCAACCCCAATCTTGACCTTGTATTGTTGTAGGTCAAGATTAGGAATGTCAAGTAGGAATGCTTAGCTTTTATATGAGAAGGTGAACACAGGTCTCTTACGTAACATAAGTCTTAGTTTGTGTTTCTTATGGAGTTGATATGATACTGATATCTTCATAGTTTGAAGATATTCTTACTGTGTGTATTTTTGTGACATGAATTCAACTGTCAAAAACTGGACGTTTTGATAATTTATGTTTGATAATTGCAGTTTCTCCTAGTTGACATTTCTATTCTTGTACTCATGTTTTCTTTAAATTTAACCTTCTCTCTGATTTGCTGTTTTGTCTCTGTCTTACACGTTTTCTATTTTGGTTTGTTCACATTGTCCTTGTTTTAAATGTCAGATGCACTCTGTTCCTTCCCTGGTCCAAACAACACAATATCCATTTGTGAGAGTGTTCATACTGTTTGTTTTTAGCTTCCTGTGCTTAATTCATCTGCATATATTTCAGCCTTAAGAATTATAAGTGTAAATGCAAACCGTGCAGCGTACTGGAGCACTTAAAGTTCACATTACACATTTCAATCTGACCTCAAAATGAACCATAAAAATAGTTTTTATGTTTTAAGTTGTATATGCAAATGCAAAAGTGCAGTCCATTACTGCATTAGTCCAGGATATTCAAAAGTATAAACGATCAAAACAAATAGCAGACGCATTATAAGACATTTTTTGTTGTGTCCTTTACTTTAGAAGTTCAAATTGAGTTGCTGGCTGGGTGGGGTGGGGGGTTCTTTGCACTTTTCATTGCTCATGACTGGGCACATAAACTCTGACCAGGCTCTTACAGGCCAGGCTCCAGCAGTTCACTGGTGTTGCCTGCAGTAACACATTAAGAGCCCTGTCAATTTCTTTGCATTAAGTAGCAATAACCTCTACTTTTCTCTGCTCATTTTCTTTGCTCATGTGTTTTCTGTTGCCCTCCAACCCTGCAGAAAATGCATTGCACTGGACTGCCCACCAAATAACCACCATAACATTAATCTGACATAAAGGGATGTCATTGAGTCTCCACAGTCATGAAAGCAGGAGAGGAGTCACCCACTAGAAATTACTGACATGCTCAGCTCTACAGCACAGCAACCTTCAGAGTGCATTGTGTTTATGTTTGTGTGCGTGTATGAATGTTCAGACACATTAATGCCTGCAGTTATTTGGAGGTTGGGGTATGCTCTGCACTCTCTCTAGTATTATGGATTTATTTACACTGATTATAATGTTTAGCATTGGCATTAAATCTTGCAGCACTAGAGAAATATTGAGCTTGCCAAGCCACATACACACACAGTGATCTTGCATATTGACCTCTCACTGTACCCTAGTTGGGATGTTAATGACCTATATTATTTTCTGCAGTTTGTATTCTTGTTTACTTACCACAAGAAGCCACCCATGAAATCAAGGACACCGTGTTCCTCCACACACATGTACACACTTTTTATTTCATTTTTCCTCTGGAACTTTTCCATCAGGATGACCACACACAAGCAACCATAATTGCAGCAGCAAAGATCCCCAATCACCTTCTGCAACAAGTAATGATCCTTATGCCTAAAACACACTTACTCTTATACACAGATTAAAGTGTAACGAGAAGCTCATTTAAAGCTTGCCAATAAGGAGCTATATATTTAAACCACTTAAGCCCACTGATATTTATAATACATCTTTAGCCGAGCAATAAACTAACCTTGGTTTATCAACCAACTACATCCAATGTATCCATTAAACTGAGAATTACCCACACATGGATTACTGAATGAGCTGACTGGGCACAGGCTCAAGGGGTCTGATGGCCCCTGGAGCTCAGCCATGAAATATCCCAGAAAGAGACAGAAATGACCAAAATGAATCATAAAACAACCACAAATAGCTGCAAAACCTCTTCAGAAACATGGGAAAATAACACACCTCTTACAGGAGTGTAAAAAGTGTGTTCGAGGGTCGAACTGACTGTGTGTTCATTAACAGCGTATGTTTTGGGAACCTGCCCTGGAAAAAGGTATGATGGTATTCACTCTGAGAGGTTTAAGATTACATTGTCATGCACATGATTAGAAACTGAGCTGAGGTTGGGTTTTAGGGAAGGCAGCAGCTGTTGGTATATGATGTATAGGTAGTGGGTGCCACATGGATTTATAGGCTTTGATAATGCTGCGATTTAAAAACATTGATCTGTGAATATTTTTCAGTCTGCATGTGCTGCATGTAGTAGAGGCAGTTCTAAAGGAAACTATGTATTCAGGATGGACTTCGTTGTACCATTAATAGGAAATGAGATATGGCAGTGTTTTCAATTCTCAAATAATTTAGAATTTGTTTAAGTGTGGAGTCATGTCCTAGTTTTTCATTTTCTCCTTTCTTCTTTCTCTGGTTTTATGAATATTGCTTTTGTGGAGGTGTTCACTGAATGTATATTGGTGATATGAAGGCCACGTTTAGGAGATAAAACATTCAGTAAAAGGATTTGTAAAAACCTTACCCCTTAATTTCCTAAAGAACTCAAACTAAACATACAGACACAAAAGTAATGAAAAGAAAGATGACTAAGTTTTAAATCAAGCACATTGTGCTCATTTTAAATGGCCAGCATATTAAAGCTGCTGTCTCTTGCTTTAGGCAACATGTTTGAAAATCGCTATCTTCCTTAGCTTTTATGTCCATCCATCTGTTATCTATACTGCTCATCAGGCAGAGGGTTATGGGATCTGCTCAAGCAAATCCCAGCCAACTCGGGTGAGAAGCAGGTTACACCCTGGAAGTAGATTCAGGCATTCACATTTACGCCTACTGGAAATTTGGAGAGGAAGCCTATGTACCCTGAGGAAAACCCATGCAAACACAGGGAGAACATGCAAACTCCACACACAGATAAAACCAGAATCGTCTTGCTAAGAGGCAGCAGTGGGAATTGCGATACATCTGTGTTGTCCTTCTCCCTACATGAAAAATGAAAACTACATTTTTGATGTCATGACAGTCATACGGTCTTCGACAGTCCTCTCAGTAAAACAGCCATCTCCCAAGGCTTGACCGCAGGTTCTTATGTTGTGATGTATAAAATGTCTTAATTTTGATTTCAACTTGTACTTGCAGCTCGGTGGTTGTGCATGAGCTTTTGTAGAGGGCAGAGGCCAAACTGTGGCAAGAGCCATCAAACGCTGGAACTTTGTGATAAACAAAGACTTAATCTAAACTGTCTCACATACACAAAAATCTCTCAAATTGTTTTGAGATACATTGGGGAGCACAGTCAGAGCCATGGCAGCTCCAGTTTAAATGGCGAACAAATGCCTCAGGCTTTACACTTTGTCTTTAAACACTCATTCTCCCTGATGCTGCTCATTGGCAGCCATCAATAAGGTTTCTGAAGAATAAAATGGAGGGTCAAAAGCTATCATCAGTGGATGAAATTCCTTCAAGTGTGCTTTGGAGAAATTATAAAACACCGCAAAACTTTATTCCAACAAGTAAAAAGCAAAGCCCCGATGGACGATTATGGAGGTGAGTTAGACAATAGGTCCCCATCTGTGAGTGGCAGATCTACTATCCTGTATCCAAGGGTGTGCGGTTGTTTGGCATGCAGAAAACCTCCTTAGTTATTTCCTTGTGACTCAGCCTTCTTCCATCCGACAGCTTAATATTAAAAAGCCTTCATCCTGCAGCATCACAGTCTGAATTATGGCTTCTGGCACAGTGTGTGTGATTGTGTGTGTTTAAACTTGCTTCGTCATGATGTTTTCAGCTTAGCGTGAATCATAACGAACAACAAATTTGAATAGCTGTCATCCATAAACCACCTCTTACCTACATTTTGTATGTGCGTGCGTGTGTGTGTGTTTTAGTTGGGGGTGAGGGGGTGGTGTCAGAGTGGCTATAAATGTAACTTTTCTTTTATATCCGTATGTTTTGTATTGGTGGGGATGCATGTGTACATGTGCACTTGTTTGATTGAGCTTTGAATTGTATTTCACAGGGTGATACTTTCATTTTATGTATGAGTATGCAAATATATTTTCTGCAGTGTGTTTGTATGAGAATCATGGTGTGTGGATCATGAACAATGGCTGTCAGCCCACTGACGACAAGGAAGCTGAAGAGGTTTTCCCCTGTAAAGTTCCCATCCAGTTTAATATGCAAATAGGTTATTACTCCACAACACTGATTCCACCCCTTCTACTTATACTTCATCATCACCAGGCTTATACACCTTTGCATTATATGAGCCGCAGACACGCATTCAATGACAGTACAATGACAAAGTGTGACAAATACTCATGCTGGCAAACATTTATTGATATTGTTAAACAAATGTCATTAATCAGTGTGATTTGGTTAATATAAAGATATATTGTAATTCGCTGTGCTCTCCAGGACTTTGGAGTTATAGCTCTTAAGACAGGTTATAAAATTTGCCATGGTTTTGCAGTGGTTAGGACTCATAGTAATAGGGTTGTGGGTTTGAGCCTTTGGTCGAGGCCTTTCTGTGTGGACTTTGTTCTCCCTGTGCCTGTGTGCGTTTTTCTCTGGATACTCTGATTTCCTCCCACAGTCCAAAGACATGCAGTTTGGGTTTAGGTTAATTTGTGATTCTAAATTGTCCATAGGTGTCAATGTGAATGTGAGTGTTTGTCTCTATGTGTTGGCCCTGTGATAGACTGGTGATCATCCAGTGTCAGCTGGCATTGGCTCTGTCCGGTCACTGACAAAGTAGTCTGAACTCATTTTGGTTTCTGAATTATATAATGTATGTAGCAAAAAGAGTATGGTAATGGAGCCGCAGATTTAGGCCTCCTTTTGTGTCTGCATAGCAGGCGTTCAGGCACAGTATTAAGTGTAGGTCACCCACATGTTGGCAGAGCTCAGAATTTATTACATAATCACTGTGGATGCACATTAAATGAGAGAAAATAAATGTGAGGTGTAAAGATACACTTGGATTTGTATGTCAACAATGTCTCTTACATAAACGAGTAATTACAGAAGGTGTATATATTGATTGGCTCTTGTTGAAATAAATATCAGGCCTAAACGCTATTGACATTTAGGTGTAATATGGAAATCTTAAAGATTATATGGCTGTGTAAGTGATACATAGAATTACCTTTGTCTTTTGAGCAGGTTTCTTGTGTTGCACACGAATGAAAAGTGAATCTAGTTTTGTCATCACATTAAGAATTTAAAGTTTGGCACAACATGACCCATTTAGTTGCAGTTTTTGAGCTTTTGATAATATCACATGATCTTCATCAATGCATGTATTCAGTGATCCCACATTGCATTGATATGTTCCTATAACATACAGTATCTGCTTTAATTAATCCTGAGTATTTCCACTGATGTTTTATTTTATTTTATTCATCAGGATAGAATATTTTATTATTGTCCACCCCCTACTAAGGACATCTGACATAGATAGAGACATAGAGGAGCACACAAACATGTACTTTTGAGCCTGACATACCCATATGTATTTTCTTTCCCTCCCACATTTCCCCCTTCTTTTCTAATATAACATAAATTCACTGAGATATACTCACACACGTTATTCCAAACACAGCATTTAAAATGTCATCAGACTGGTAGAGAACATTCAAATGACCCACCAGATGGGAGTTTTTACTCATTCTCTCAGTGCTGCACAAAGACAAACACAGAGGGACATACGCAGTATTCAAGGCATTAGTACCTGTGAACACAGACATGAAGTACTGCAGCAGACACATGGGCACCTGCACACAAATCCAACATGAGCAGGTGCTAAAATTGAATAAAAAACAAACACAAGTACACAGAAGGATTTCAGTGGCAAAGTCTCTCAGAGAGCCAAAGCAATTGAGAAATCTTAATTAAAAGTAAACTTTGGGCAAGATTAGAAAGCCTGCCCTCACTGTTAATGAGAACATGCTCTTTATGAAATGTAAGCCTTCACAAACACATTGGCATGCAAAGGAGACAGTGTTTTAATAAGGACTTCACTACATGTTCCATATTTTAAGTAACTCTGAACATGAAGAACATGAAGAATCACTGTGAACACTGACACACCTGTGAGTGCAGTGATGAAAATAACTCCAGACAGCCCTCCCAGTGGCATCTTTGCTTTAAGAGGAAAACAATGCTCTGAAGATTTTACTAATACTCTACTGACAAAGGCACCAAGGATTTTCCTTGCGCTAAAGTTTTAAGTGAGGTTTTGTGTTGTAATGTCTGCTTGAAACCCTCCAAGAACACATCTTATTAGAAAAATGAATGAGGCATTTGGTCCCATTGTGTAGATATGAAACAGCAGTGGAAAACTTTTTGATATGAATTCAGAAACAATAAATCCTAGAATAGTTGACAGGACCCACCTATAATGTTTTGTTCTGCTGCAGAGATGAAGCATTGCAACTTTAGCCTTTAGCGGTGAGATTTCAGTATTCAGGAAGCATTCGAAATACAGGAAAGAAATGTTTTCAAGGGAGGGCAAAGCAATGTGCTTTATCTTCTAGTCAAACAGATAGATGTGTCTGACAAACTTGGTTCAGTGAGGTCTTACCCAGTGTCCCTGCCAGAGGCAGACATCTCTACTGTAAGATTGTTTTTTTTTCCTTCTGTTTTTCAAAATGCAAACACGCATCCTGACCTTCTCCTATTCTTTTCATATCTTTTCTTCTTTCTCTGCCTGTTTTTCTGCTTGTATGGTCGACATTTCATTCTCAGATTCAGTCTAAAGAAATTAATCTATTCTGCCTTTATCTCTCTGTCTCGCTTTTTCCTACATATCCCCTTTCTACACATCTTCTCCAACACTATTTTCCTACACCTTTCTGAATAATGCTGCTTCTCCCCCCCAACCCCCCTCCGCTCCAAATCCCCCATTCCCTCTCCCGCTCTTTCCCTCTCATTTCCTCACTATCTCCTTCAGTTCTACTCACCAAGGTCTTAGAGAGGGGAAATGAAAGTGTATGTTTTGTGTAGCAGTGCAGTGTGTTTTAGAGTTTTATTATGGATCTGGAGATTTGTGACATAGTCCACATCACACACATGGGCGAAGGGGGGATTGAAGAGCAGCTGCTCTTAGCACAGCCTAGCAAAGAAACAGAAAGGAGGAGTGCACTCCTGCACACACATATGCACATATTTTGGACCAAATATGTGTTAGTAACAAGACCTGCTGTGTGTGCTCACATAATGCATGCACATACACAGTAAACAAAAACATATATTCAAGTATTCAAGACAGGGTATTCATTTTCACAAAAACATCAGCCTCATCAATTCATCTACTCAACCCCTTCATCAAGCAACACAAATAAACAATAACTTCTGATAATCACCATCTAATATCAAAATACATAATTTGCTTCACTGTCTGTCTGCATTGTTGCACTCTTGACTGACTGATACCACATTCCCAGCAAAGGCAAGTTTTCTTATCTGAAGGTCAACTTTAATCCAGCAGTGTTTGTCACCTCACACTCTTAGACAAACCCAGCAGAGACATCATAAACATTTAATGGAAGCAGCTATCACTGTACAACAGATGGTGTTAATACTGCTAGGGCATGCCTGGACTCATGTCATGGCCAATAAATAAACTTGAATATAAGGAAGCCAGGTAGTGAAAATGAAGCACACAGCTGTATTGAAATCCCAAACTGATAAAATATACTGTACACAATGGATAGTTTCCTAAAAAGAATACAATCATATTTTTCAGATCAGTAATGTTTCAAATTCCATTTTATTGTCTTATTACCACAACTGGAATTGGAAGTATGTGAATGTGTTATGTAACGTCAGTTTTTGTTTTGTTATACTGTTTGATCATTGTTCACACTCGAAAGGATTTGAATCGGCTGTACAAATTAAACTCTAGGAGGCTCTCATGTAATTTTGCATCTGAATGGTTCAACCAATAAACCTAAATATTTCTCCAGTCAGGAGTTTTTTGTGTTCTGTTACAGTAAGATAAACTGTATGTTAAAGTTTTGCCTCATTCATCTCCCAAAGTACAGACAACTGTAAGCTTATATGCAATTCATTCATTTCAGGATTTTGAAACATAAAACTTATTTAGTATTAAAGCAGTCACATTCCCCAGGATTGTTTGGTGGCTCTAAGGTGAAACAAGCTGCTTTAGTCTTGGCCCTTTTGAATATTGCTATCATTAGTTTTACTGTTTCACCTCAAACAAGCACAGATCATGAACAGTGTGTTGCAATGACATATAAAATCATGGACTGCAGATAAACGTGTTAAAAAAGGAGGCAAGTGTTCCTTGCTAGATTTTCACTTGTAATTGGAAAAATTATCTGTCTGTGTCGCAGCACCTGGGATTACAGTGAATACCTCAGTGTTTTTTTTTAAATATGCGACATTTCCGCTAGTCTACAATTGAATCCTTTATTCTGACTGATTAGTGAAATTAGCATGAATAAACAGAATCATACGTGATACGCTGAGCCGCCTTTTTATAATGGCAACACAAATTTCCACTCAGATTCATGGTGCTAGGAGAATTGGTAAAAGTTAGATAGAAAGGAGTTATGTGTACAGTTGAGCAAAGTGAAACAAAGATTAAAAGATTTCTATCATCTTTGCGAAAATGCAATAGAATTTATAGGGGATTATATCTTTAAAAGAAAATATTAACAAAAATGGAAGCTCTATGTAAAGACCAGTTACCATGACTGTGCCCCCGTTAATTATGATCTATCACAGATAATTTCAGCCTAATTATAAAATTCTTGACCCAGCTTCCCATCTTTCAAGGCCTTGTTTAGAAAAAAAAAAAAAAAACTGTAATAAGAAAAAATACAACAGCCAACAGTCTTCCTTCCATTTCAGAAATGGGCCGTAACACCCATAATTGCCCTCTGTACCTGTCCACTGCAGTGTGAGTGTCTGCGAGTGTTTTTTCCTCACCCACCCTCTCTCCTGGGTAATTTGTTGTATAAATACGGTCTACTTACAGCTGACGGGCCCTTTCGGCTGTGGCGCTGAAAATGCAATTACAGGCAGCAAACATCTCCATTGTTATCACTGAAGGGTGCGACGCTCATTTTGGTCCCTTCTGCAATGGGGGCCGTTATTGATCGGTATCAGCTTTGAGGAGGGGATTACTAATGAAGCCATCTGAAAGGCTTTTGTGCTTGGTAAAGAGTTTGTACACGCATATGTGTGAGTGTGTGCATGTTTGTAAATGGATGTGTCTATTAGAGACAGACAGATAATATATGTTAGTTAATGTAGGCACCACTTTGTTGTTTTTGTGGGTCATGACTCCTTATGCTGTTGTATTGTAGTCCTCTGCTGCCTCTGGTGGTAGCTCTGATTATATCAGCCAACAATCTTGCCCCTTTTTCTCTGTGGTTTCAAGATTATCAGTATGTCCTGAGAGATAAATCCTGAGTGGGGCATGCTGGTTAATTGGTGTCTTGTAAAAAGCTACTTCTAGCAATATGTTTTCCTTATCATTGTTGAATTAAGGTGTGACACTGACTTTAATGTTGTTTTCTACATCATCAAATAAATGAATACAATTACAATTAGAATATGTTTATTATAATTAATAATAATAATTACCAAATTCAATAAGGTAAAAAATTATTCTAATAATAATAATTTGACTCTACTGTAGAATGATAAACATTATTTTTATTTTTGCATAATTATGCATACTTTCATACATATGCTACATTAGGTTTTTACAAATAGTACCACATACACAGTAACTTTTGTCATTACTGTCTAAATGTGTCGTTTGTCGTAACCATTGCACCTACAGAGTAATAACAATTTGATGAAAATATTTAATAAAAATAAAAAAAATACATGCTCAATTTTGTGTGCTGATGTAAAAAGTGAAGAGTTGCATATTGGTGCCTTGTAAAACCATTTGTCAGGCACAGTGTTTTCAGAAGAGTATACACCAATATTATTTGCACAAATTATATTAAAGCAGAGCTAATAATGTAGCAGAAATAATTGAAGGGTTGGAAATGAAACCTCATCTGTTCCATTATTTCCAGTTGTGGTTTGTCAGAGCACTTATCCTATCCACTACTCCTTCAACACATTCAGGTGTCACTGTTGATTGCTCACTAATACCAAACAGACAAACCAGATAATTAGATCAAGATGCTTAGAAAAAGTCAATGCTCGTAGCGTCGTGGGTCAAGACAGCTTAGAAACAGGCTGCTGTAGAGACTATAAAGAAGAAAACTCATGCCTTGGTATATGAAAATGTTCAGACAAAGAAGTGAGTCTTTCAGAAAAAATAAGTTTGAATTAGAGACAAACAACAGTTACAAACATCTTAAGTTACAAACAACACGGATCCAAACAGAGCAGGATTTGTTTGGATTTGCTGACCCAAATACAGTTAGCTGTAAATGGTAAGAACAGTGACAGACAACACAAAACCACAAGTCTAAATCTACTGAGATTAATTTGCCCGTTTCACTTTCGATGTGATCAGCTCACTTGTCAGCTCAGCTTGGAAACATAACTGTTAACTTAGGAAAAAGTGACACAAAAATTCATATTTTCAAGCTCATCTTCCTGGTTTGAACACTTGGGGTCAGTGTTGGCCAGGTATCCTTTCTGCTCTGAATTATTCCAGTCATGATTCTCTTTGATAACGTTTTTAGCACTTCAATAGCCACAAACTATTGGGTATGCTTAGTGGCCTACACATAAGAGCCTTTGTTAATATGTGATTTTGGCTGTCCTGTGTGGCCTCAGACTGCCTCACCAGGTCCAGGTTTCTGTATTAAGATATTGTAATGGTTAGTTTCAGTCCCTTTGTTTGAAGGTTTGTGACTCACAATACAAAAAGCAACCATGGGGACCCACAACTTTGTCTCTAAACTTTATTAACAAAAAATCTTCTCCATGGTTGGCTTCCTTGATTTTCCTGAAAATGGGTGGGTTACCTTAGAAAAACTGCAAATTTAGAATAGTGAATTATGAATTGTGGTTACAAAATCATTTCTCTCCTCTTTCCTTCTCCCACACACCAAAAGCAACACCTGTCTGCAGGTGCAGGTTTAAGGCTGATTGAGAGGGAGGAGAGATCCAAGACAATTTGTAGTTGGCCTTTTTTAATTCATTCAATTGTAATCAACTTTAATCAAGCCCTTTCACAGTTTTACCTACAAAAATAAATTTTACCAATAGAAATATTTTTAACCAATTATCTTTTGCAACAAATGGTTAAAATAACTTATGTCACCAGCTTTTAAATTTAAACCAAATTATATTTTAATACACAAATTCATCAATTTACGGTATTTATTCTTCTTATCGCATCCTATTCCTTCTGCTCCAACAGATATAAAGCAAAATCATGTGGACCTCCTCTCCTTGACTGCATAGAGGCAAAAACAGCTTGAGGCCAAATCTTCTCTTAACAATGTTTTCACACACAGCTGTATTACAAATTGCCAAACAAGAGAAAGTACACATTGGACACCATCTTTTCCTCCCCACTCTAAGGCAGCGATTTACGTTTATGGCCTGAATAATTTAACTTGACTATTTTAAGTAGCCATTATTGTGTCATGAGGAACAGAATTACTCAGTAGGCCCTCATTACTGCTTGATTTAACTCTATTATGTCTTTCTCCTCTTTGCAGATAACCAGGTCCTGCAGTTTGGGAAATTAGTGAGCACCTCCAATACCTATGAGCCTGTTGCCCCTGGAAACCCAAGAAAGTTTGTAACTGTGGCAACTGACCAGCCATTACTTTGGAGCATGGGCATACATAAAAACTGGGAATAACAGAAGAGATTATTCTTCTGTAACTATACTTCACTGTTATTCAGCTATGGCTAGACTTGAATCTAAGTAATATTTCATATGCTCATTTTTATTAAAACACTCTGATTTTGCAAATAATTGCAAACATGAAACATCACAATACACACAGTACATTTTACTCTAATATTTGAGCAGGTATACACTTTGTATTACACTTCACACTATGTGCCTTTGACATGAGTGTTTCTAGTCCACTTTTACCTTTTACAATAAATTACATATAAAGGAAAATACAATATTTATGTATTTTGTTAAATCTGCTACTGCTCTTTAGGTGTCTAATGTATAAACATGACAAATCAGCCTCTGAATTTCCATTTGTTTTTTAATTTTTTTACACATAAACATACAAATGCTGTGCTATCAATATAAAATGCCATCCCTTCACACACATCACAGCAGTCCCAAAAACACGTTGCACCACTCTTTCCTGCCCCTGGGTATTGAAGTTCCTGCTTGTTCTTGACCAGTAATTAACCACCACTAGAAGAAAAAAAACAAAAAAACAAGGAAGGTAGCATTAGTAAAAAGTTTCATATCATCATATTAAACTGTTCTGTTTAAATGACCAAACAGACATAAACTGCTGTTTATCATTGCCACTACCAAACTTTAAATGATTGTGTTCATCAGTAACACGCCAAAAAAACAAAAGTGAGTGCTACTAGTGGCCACTCTTAACACTAAAATGCAATAAGCAATGTATCATTGTATTAATGCCTATTAGGGTGAATAAATCCTCAGATTAGCTAATGCTATTCATCAAGAGAAAAGATCCCACTCAGAAGAAAAAAGGTACTAAAGTTAATTATACATTGAGAAATTACCAGACACAAGTTTGGTGTGTAAAGCATTAGTGCTAATGCTTCTGTTTGCAGATAATGGTGTTGGTATTTTTTCCATTACCTATAAAATCTAAGGTATTTAAACAGGACATATAATTGATAGTAGACTCCCTTGCAGCTCTGCATGAATAAGTAGTATTTAAAAAGCTATAGGGTCCACTGACATTAGACTACAAATAAATAGAGAAAGACATGGTATAAAACATACAGGGGCAGTGGTGATAATAGCTGAATGAATTCCTGCATACCTCTTATTCACACAGTTATTACAGACAACAATATGATGAGGAATGGGGTTGGTCATCAATCACAAACAGATTCTCTCTGATAAGTGATCAAAGGTTTAGATAGGACAAATCAAATCAGCAGCCACCTTCTTACTCTCCCCCTGATTATTTAACAGTAACTGACTTTTTATTAGGTGATGGCTGTTACTGCTACTTACACAATGATATTGTTGATGGGGATGTGAATGAGTTTGACAAAGAAACCAATGAATCCCATGATGGCAAACCCGATCGCCGTGGCCATTGCAATCTTCTGAAACTCTGGAGGAGACAGACACATTAAAACCATGATATAACAGAAACAAGCTCGGGTTAAGAAGAAAAGTGTCCGCCGTGCTGATTCATCACAACATGCTGGATGTATAGTAACAACAGGGCAACAAAGACCCACCTTTCCTGTCGGGTTTTGTGCATCTCTTTACGAGTCGTATGGAGTCTTTGACAAACTGCCGGCTGGGCTCAACAAACTGCATCACCTGATCCATGATTTTCTGCTAGAGGGAAAGAGGAAACAACATAAGAGTCAAAGCTTGAGGTGTCCACGTTGACTCCAGCGGCGGAGTAACGTTATCAGGATTAACACGCAATCATCCACATCTTTTGCATCAAATATCAACAAGCACATTGAAAGAACCGTGTCCTGATGGTTAGAAACCATCACCGTGTTAGTTAGCTACTTATATTAGCTAAAGAAATGCTAACTTATGCGTTGACTTGAAATCCCAGTGCTAAGATATGGTTAAATCCTCCTCGTTGGCCGAACAAAACAATCAGCTCGGCGTAACGTTACGTCCAAGATCCAACCATCAACAAATCAAACACTAATTCATGTGAGAGATTTCTCTAAAACCTTAAATTACCTGTTTCAGAGGCCGCTACTGATCTGAAGGGCCACTTGTCTCTGAGAGTCTTGTTACTGGAGGAACGCTGACGTGGATGTTACACGCGCATGCGCAAGATCACAACTTTTTCCCCCGCTGTCGAGAGGGAGGGGTGACGCTCAGGGGCACTACTACGTCACACTGCCACCTACAGGCTGGGAGGGGTTTGCACAGAAGACATGCATCCCGGCACCAGCGGTGCTTCCGCAGGGGCGACTGTCGCATCTGAGTTTTAGGGTGCCCAGTCCCTAAGGAGAAGGTGGCATTTATACACAGCCTTATTACTCTTTGTCACTCTCCTGCACTGGTGGAAAGTAATGAAGTAAAAATACTTTGTTACTTAAGTAAAAAATACTTCATTACTGTAGATTTTTCGAGTATCTGTACTTTACTTGAGTATTTATTTTTCTGAGGAATATTTACTTTTACTCCCTACATTTGAACACAAATATCTGTACTTTATACTCCTTACATTATTACAACAGGGCCGTTGCTTTTTCAACCTCCGCGGATGACGTGAGTAAGTGTACAGGTTCTGATAGAGAGAAAACTTGCAGGGCGACATGGAGGAAGAAAGGGATCCAGTGAGTATTGCCGAGTCCGATGACGATGTAGCAGATTCGGAAAAGCAAGACATTCCCCATCCAAAGATCCAGTTTTAAAGAACTATTGTTGATGAACTGCGTTGTGTTTTGTTCCCTGTCACTGTGTCACTGTGTGACAGTGTGTGAAATTAAATGACTGTGCAGGTTGTTGTTTTTATTTTAGTTTTTTTACTTTTTGACTTAAGTACATTTCAGACCCTGTACTTTCTTACTTTTACTTGAGTAAATGAGTTGAGTCAGTACTTCTACTTTTACCAGTCTTTTTTCACATAAGTATCTGTACTTCTACTTAAGAATAGAATATGAGTACTTTTGCCACCTCTCCTGAGAGTGTCTACTCTAAATTAAGGGTTGGGTGTGACATAGCAAAGGACTGAAATAAGAGTTTAACAAAACATCCAGCAGGGGGTTGTAGACACTTCAAAATGGAAATGAAGGAGCCTTTGCTGTATAGAGTTGTTGACTCAGGATATCTTATTTTGAAGGGTATAACTAATATGTTTTTAGTATGGAATCTTCTTCTTCTTAGTATGGAATAAGGTAATACTTCAACAGAAGTAGTTGTGCCTAACGTTTACTGCAAAGAGGTACCTTCCCAAAGCATGACCATACTAGCTCGCACACGTGTGTTGTCTCTGATTTAAACAGGCCCCTACAAAATGATTAATATGCTGTATGGTTCATTAGACCCACTTTACCTTTACACTGTTACATTTACTGAAATCTTTAGGATCAGAATCAGCTTTATGCTGGAAACACAAGGAACTTGATAATGATAATTGAATGCCTAATTCCACTGACCATCACACTGTTCACAGAGTGACTGAGGAAGTGGTTGTCCTTCACCACAGTGTCATCTGCTACCCAAACACCCCAGAAGATCTAGAGGCCATATTCTCTCATGAGTTTTCATGGCTGGCAAGACACAGGGCTTTCATGAAAGCAGCTGGAGTAATCGACAGCTGCCATGTCTGCATCAAAGCACCAGCAAAACAATTTAGGTAGCAAAATACTCTGTAATGTAATTTGAACTATGCAGTGGACAGATTCCAGCATTTGTACAGAGGTGAAGACACTATTAGTGATTAGTGATTCTGGACACAGCTGAGCTGTAATCTTTGAATGCAGTCCTCAGTCAATATGGCTGCCCCTTTCACCAGTCAGGCAAAAGGTGTGATTCTGTTAAAAAATAATCAGACTTCAATTATTTGCAGTTTGGTTAAAAGAAATAAGAAGAAATATTTAATGACTTATAATCTGTTTTTTAAAAACAGAGAATATTTCTGGAAACAGGATGGTTGATGAAATATTGTTTGGTGACTGTGATTACAGACCTATATCACAGTTACACACACAGTTCAGGGGAGGCACTGGTCACTTGCTGACACTTTTAGCCACTCCTCTGGCTCATGCCACATTCCTGTTAGTCTTTAATATCCCTCGTGATTTAGATTAGGACAGTTTCTAACTAGCATGCTGGTATTTTTTTGTATATGTTTGTTTGGGAATAGGTGACATTCAGATACAGTATTTCCATCTTCAGAGGCTTTGCTGACACATTATGATTACAAGCATATGAAACCATATTGTCTTGCAGGCGTGTCGTGTTGTGTGTGTTGTGTGGTTCGTCTGCAGACTGGCGGCAGACTAGCTGTGGTTTGGCACACCTGGGAACCGGCTAGACTTTGAACGGTTCACTGGCTGCTGCATTCCGGTGCTGGTCGGGTACCTTTCTGTTTTGACCGGTGTTTGTTGCTATTTCCTGACTTAGCGCTCGTTGGCCTACCGGTTAGCTTAGCTAGCTAGTTAGCTTAGCTAACATGGCCTCTCCCTCTCTCTCTCTTTCTTGCTCGGTGTGCCACATGTTTAGTTATTCCTCTGCCTCCTTTAGCGATAATGATACCTGTATTAAGTGTAAGGTTCTGTTAGCCTTGGAGGCGAGGATCACTGATTTGGAAGCGCGGCTCCGCACCTTCGAACAAAAGCCAGCTAGCCTAGCCCCGTTAGCTGGTGTGGAGCCACCGAGCTCAGGGTCTGTTAGCGGTCCAAGGGCAGCTCCGGAGCAGCCCGGAGAATTAGCCTGGGTGACGGTCCGACGGAAACATACTCCTAAGCAGAAGCCCACGGCTCATCACCTGCCTGTTCACGTTTCTAATAGATTTTCCCCGCTCAGCGACACACCCGCTGAGAAACCGACTCTGATAATTGGCGATTCCATAGTCAGGAACGTGAAGCTAGAGACACCAGCGACCATAGTCAAATGTTTCCTGGGGCCAGAGCGGGCGACATCGAGTCAAATCTGAAGCTGCTGGCTAAGGCTAATCGGAAATATGGGAAAATTGTTATTCACGTCGGCAGCAATGACACCCGATTACGCCAATCGGAGGTCACTAAAATTAATGTTGAGTCGGTGTGTAACTTTGCTAAATTAATGTCGGACTCCGTAGTTTTCTCTGGACCCCTCCCCAATCTGACCAGCGATGACATGTTTAGCCGCATGTCATCGTTCCGTCGCTGGCTGTCTAGGTGGTGTCCAGCAAACGATGTGGGCTTCATAGACAATTGGGCCACTTTCTGGGGAAAACCCGGTCTGATAGCGAGAGATGCCATCCATCCCATTTTGAATGGTGCAGCTCTCATCTCTAGGAATTTGGCCGAGTTTCTTAGCCGACCTAAAGCCTGACAATCCAGGGTGGGGACCGGGATGCAGAGACTCAGTCTAAAACGCTTCTCTGCAGTTTCCTTAGAGCCGCCGCCCCCTTCAAACCACATAGAGACTGTGTCTGCCCCTCGAACATATAAATCAAACAAATCAGAAGTTAACAGAAGAGGAGTTATTCATAAAAACTTAATAAAAATTAAGACCACTCCTCTTATTGAACAGAAAAACAGAACTGTCAAATGTGGATTATTAAATATTAGGTCCCTTTCTTCTAAATCTCTGTTAGTAAATGATTTGATAACTGATCACCAAATTGACCTACTTTATCTTACTGAAACCTGGTTACAGCAGGATGAATATGTCAGTCTGAATGAATCAACCCCCCTCAGTCATAAAAATGATCATGTTCCTCGAAGCACAGGTTGAGGTGGAGGAGTAGCTGCAATCTTCCAGTCAAACTTATTATTAAACTTTCATCCTCAGAACAGTTATAACTCATTTGAGAGCCTCACTCTTAGTCTCTCACATACAAACTGGAAAACACAAAAACCAGTTCTACTTGTCATTTTGTACCGTCCACCTGTTCCTTACTCAGAGTTTTTAACTGAATTCCCTGACTTCCTGTCTGATTTAGTGCTTAGATCAGATAAAGTCATTATAGTGGGAGATTTTAACATTCATGTAGATGTTGAAAATAACAGCCTCAGCATTGCATTTAATTCTATATTAGATTCAATTGGTTTCATTCAAAACGTTAATAAACCCACCCACTGTTTTAATCACACCCTTGATCTTGTTCTGACCTATGGCATCGAAATTGAACATCTAATAATTTTTCCCCCAAATCCTGTTTTGTCAGATCATTCTTTAATAACTTTCGAATTTAAAATGATGGATCATGCAGCGTCTGGAAGAAAATTCCACTACAGCAGATGTTTATCCGACAACGCTGTTAATAAATTTAAGAAAATGATTCCATCTTTATTTGCATCTATGCCAAGTATAAACATAGTGGAGGGCAGCTGCCTTAATCCTACTCCCTACCAAATTGATCATGTTGTTGACAGCGCTGTAACCTCACTGCGTGAAACGCTTGATTCTGTAGCCCCTCTGAAAAAGAAGTTAGTGATTCAGAGAAGACTAGCCCCATGGTATAATTTACATATTCGTACCTTAAAGCAGGCATCACGAAGGCTGGAAAGGAAGTGGCGTTCCACAAACTTAGAGGAAATTTTTCTAGCCTGGAAAAACAGTCTACTAACATATAAAAAAGCTCTCCGTAAAGCCAGAACTGCATACTATTCATCACTAATAGAGGAAAATAAGAACAATCCCAGGTTTCTTTTCAGCACTGTAGCCAGGCTGACAAAAAGTCACAGCTCTGTTGAGCCCAGTGTTCCCTTAGCTCTCAGCAGTGATGAATTTATGAGTTTCTTTACAAATAAAATCACAACTATTAGAGATAAAATTCAGCAGATGCTTCCTATACCTGCAATAAATGAATCTTCTACTACAGTAGCTCTTGAATCATCTGTAGGACCTCAGTTATGTTTAGACTGCTTCTCTCCTATAGATCTCTCTGAATTTACATCAGTAGTTGCTTCATCGAAATCATCAACGTGTCTCTTGGACCCCATCCCGACTAGACTGCTTAAAGGCACCCTGCCATTAATGAACTCATCTTTATTGGACTTGGTAAATTTATCTCTAGTATCAGGCTACGTACCACAGGCCTTTAAGACTGCAGTAATCAAACCTTTACTCAAAAAGCCTAGTCTTGATCCAGGTGTCCTGGCTAATTATAGACCAATATCCAACCTGCCATTTATTTCTAAAATCCTAGAAAAAGCTGTTGCTAAGCAGCTATCAGACCACTTACACAGGAATGAACTATTTGAAGATTTCCAATCAGGATTTAGAGCACATCATAGTACAGAAACAGCACTGTTGAAAGTTAACAACGATCTTCTCTTAGCCTCAGATAATGGACTTGTTTCGATACTTGTCCTCCTAGACCTTAGTGCAGCATTCGACACCATTGACCACAACATCTTATTACAGAGACTGGAGCATGTGATTGGTATCAGAGGAACAGCGTTAAAGTGGTTCCAATCCTATTTATCGGACAGATTCCAGTTTGTTCATGTCCATGATGAACCTTCCACACGAACAAAAGTTAGTTATGGAGTTCCACAAGGTTCTGTGCTAGGACCGATTCTGTTCACCCTGTACATGCTTCCTTTAGGATATATCATTAGGAAGCACTCTATTAATTACCACTGCTATGCGGATGACACTCAGTTATATCTATCTATTAAACCTGTTAACACAAACCAGTTAACCAGACTTCAAGCCTGTCTAACTGACATAAAGGCTTGGATGACCAGTAACTTTTTACTTTTAAACTCGGAGAAAACAGAAGTCATTATATTTGGGCCTAAAAATCTCAGAAATAACTTTTCTAAAATTATAGCTACTCTAGATGGCATAGCCCTGGCCTCCAGCACTACTGTAAAAAACCTTGGAGTTATTTTTGACCAGGACATGTCCTTTAACTCACACATAAAACAAATTTCTAGAACTGCATTCTTTCACCTGCGCAACATTTCCAAAATTAGGAACATCCTGTCTCAAAATGATGCAGAAAAACTAGTCTATGCGTTTGTTTCCTCAAGGCTAGATTACTGTAACTCATTACTATCTGGATGTCCTAATATCTTAATAAAAAGCCTCCAATTAATCCAGAATGCCACAGCCAGAGTCCTGACAGGAACTAGCAAGAGAGATCATATTTCTCCTATATTGGCTTCTCTTCATTGGCTCCCTGTAAAATATAGAATAGAATTTAAAATCCTTCTTCTCACATACAAATCCCTTCATAATCAAGCTCCTTCATACCTTAAAGACCTCATAGTACCATATTATCCCAATAGACCACTTCGCTCTCAGAGTGCAGGCCTACTTGTGGTTCCCAGAGTTCTCAAAAGCAGAATGGGAGGCAGAGCCTTTAGCTATCAAGCTCCTCTCCTGTGGAACCAGCTCTCAGACTGGGTTCAGGAGGCAGACACTCTCTGTACTTTTAAGGCTAGACTTAAAACCTTCCTCTTTGACAAAGCATATAGTTAGGGCTGGCTTCAGGCAACCCTGAACCATCCCTTAGTTAGTTATGCTGCTATAGGCCTAGACTGCCCGAGGACCATCGGTGCACTGAGCTCCCCTACCCTAACCCCCCCTCTTCTCTCCCACCTCATGTATATTCCACCATTGAATGTTACTAACCTTGTGCTCTCTCTCTACCCTAGTTTGTGCTCTCTCCCTCCCTCTCTCTCTCTCTCTCTCTCTCTGTACCTTCTGCAGGTGTCCCTGGTCCTGGAGCTGTTTATCGCTGATGTGCAGTTACTGGCCCCACCAACTTGCAGTGTCTATTTGTTGTTTATTGTTGCTGTTCTTTTCTCTCTGCTCTATCCACTCACCCCAACCGGTCGAGGCAGATGGCCGCCCAAACTGGAGGTTTTTTTTTCTTCCGTTAAAGGGAGTTTTTTCCTCTCCACTGTCGCCAAGTGCTTGCTCATAAGGGAATTGTTGGGTTTTTAGTTTTAGTTTTTGTAAAGTGCCTTGAGATGATTTGTATTGTGATTTGGCGCTATACAAATAAAAATTGAATTGAAATTGAATTGAATATTGTGATTACAGTTTTTCACATTAATGCTAATAAAAAAAGAAAGGCAAAACTGCAGGTTATATCAGATGAGTTTTATTATAATTTTAGACAAGTGGTTCAGGTTTTATTGATCATTAAACATATGGTATTTTCTGATACTTCATGTACTACCAAAAGCAGGACTGGCCTCACAATACTTTGTGTATGCCTGGATGTATAGTATCAGTGAGAAAACCTAATCCCACTGCAACAGTAAACCAAGAATGTTGAAGTTTTTAAGGCATATGTAAGAGAGACAATAATTAATTTTCATCCAAAGCAAAACAAAATGAACTGCTTCACCAGACAAAGCAGCATGTTCACTAAAGATCCAAAATCTTCTTTCCCTTTGGGCTTACTCCCATACAGGTTTGCCACAGCAGATCAATTGATCCATATTGTGGATTAGGCAGAAGTCTTATGCCAGATGCCCTTCCTAACACAATCTCGGTGTCTGAGGATAGCTGCCCCTGGTCTTTCAAGTTGGTCCCCCATCCAAGTACTAACCAGGCATTGCCCTGCTTAGCATCCAAAAATAGACACTATTACAAATTCACACTCCAGTGCTGGTCTCTGGATAACACATCTGTTCCAATAAAATACGACTCAGAAAAATATGTGAGGTCCAATTAAATATGACTAGTCTGAAAAATACAACTGGTCTCAGAAAAATATGACTGGTCCAATTAAATAGGACTGGACCAAATAAATACATCTGTTCCAATAGAATTCGACTAGTCTCAGAAAAATACATCCGGTCCAATTAAATATGACTGGAAACTAAAAAATAGGACTGGCCCCATAAAATACGACTGATCTAATTAAATATGATTGGTCCAATAAAATACGACTGACCTCAGAAAAATAGCATAGTATTTGGTATTTTTCTGAGGCCAGTCGTATTTTGTTGGTCCAGTCATATTTTTCACAGTCCAATCGTATTTATTTTATTTTTAATTTCACAGAAAGCTATTTGAAATTAAATGCTAACTAACAGTGTTACATAAAACAAATAAAAACAACTTGACTAAAACACTAGATTCATTTATAAAAAAGAAGTGATCCAAAGACATTTAAGCTGTATTATACTATGAATCACACAGTACATTTTTTCAGTAACAGTAGCAGTAACATTAAGCCCTTTTTAAAAGTGCTTTGTGCTGTTGAAGACTTAACTCATAATGTCTTTCTTTGCACAGTTAATTTTCTGCTATTCATTGCCAGGTAATGTTGAGCATGCTGCAGCTGAGCTCCCAGACCTTCTGGGCCAAGTCATCATTAGAAGCAGTTCTTGAGCAACTTGCCTGTGCACAGTCACTGAACAGACATAGGGATAGGAAAAGGACATTATATATACAATGAATGCTGCACTTGTGTGTGTTAATAAACAAGAAAGTGGTTAATTCTCAACTACATACATTAATAGTTTTATTAGTCATCACATAGAGATGCACTGTGAATTGTTGGTTGGCTGAAATGTGTATGCATTTAATCATATTTTTTGTCCACACTTTTCGTTCCTCCATTGACCCAGAAATTGTTCCAATCAATGCAAGGTCCCATACACCTATTACCTGAAATATAGGGACTCTTATTATCTGAGCAAGGAATAGTTTCCACTTTTTAAAAACATTTATTTAACAGATATTTCACATTAACTTTTGTCATATTGGAGGGCATCAACACACTGCTGCCCTAGCAGTCTGCAGACTGACAGCTGTTCCAGCTGTGTTATAATGTGAAATGGGCATCACTTCACATGGCAGTTTGGGGGAAAGGATGCCTCCTTTCTCTAAAAGTAGTCTCTAAAAGGTTTCCTTCTCTTTTGCTTACATCTCTTCCTTGTGTCTTACCTGCGAGAGAATAAGGTCTAAGAAAATGAAGAGACATTTTTTGATAAGGAGAAACATCCTGTGTGTACCTGAAATACCCTCCAGTCTGACTTTCCAGGCCTGGCTCCACAGCACAGTAGATGGTGGTCTGTGCCCCCTCCACTGTTGTCTTGGTAAAAATCCTGAAGATCTTCACTGCCATCTGAATACACTGGTGCTGGTGCCTCCACAGGTCAGACTGCACCACCCCGGGATGCAGAGAGAACACACTTACACCTGTACCTGCAACATGTATACAGACACCTATATAGCACGCACAGTTGTAACAGTACATTAAAACAGCTGCATTAGCCATGGTATTTGGATCTTGTTTTCAATTAGTTCTTCCTTATTATCGACCAATCAGCTGTTTGATTGAGGTAAAATCCATTATGTGTTTTCACAGCTACACCCTAAAACTACTAAACTGAAGGGATATCATATTAGTAATTTCTATCAGTTCTTGGCCATTAAGCAAGAGGAAGAACAGTGGGCTGAGACAACAAAAGGCTCATTTCTAATGAAAATCTGATTAATATACAATTATTTACTTCCACAGAATGAGAAGTGAATACAAATTTGTTCTTATATAAAAGCATATTTGCATTTGTACATGCCGATAGCTACACAGTTGTTAATATGTCTATATCATGTCTACAGCACAGACATGTGAATTAAATTTACACTCCAATCAAAGCTATCCTTTGCTATGTACTCTTGTTTATACCTTAATACCTTCAAAATATGACAATCTTAACTTACCTTGCAATAGCCTGGCTAGTGACCGTGCAAACAGGACATTAGCCAATTTGCTTTGTCCATACGCCTTAATGGGATCATAATTTCTGTCACTGTTTATGTCATTAAGTCGCATCCCAGTCCAGGTGTGAGCTACCGAAGCCACAACAACAATACGGGCTGGAGACGAATGCTTAATGAGGTCCAACAGCAGGTAAGTCAAGAGGAAGTGACCTGAGAAAAGTCACAATACGCTCACATTAAAGATCTGTGTCATGTTACCTAACAAACAATACACCACTCTGTTATCTCTGTTAACAATTTAATAATTGTTCATCCTTGTTTTCCGTCTGTGTTTTTATGTCTTATTTTAATTTATTTTATTTGATTTAAATTTACTTTATGTTAAATGTCTTTGTTTTTAGATGCTCTTTCCAATGCTTATAATGTAATTATATGCCTTATAAAGCATTTTGAATTGCGTAGTGTATGAATGGTGCTATACAAATAAATTTGCCTTGCCTTGCCTTGCCTTATCAATTTATGCACCTTGGGATGTCTGAAAATCCATCCTGTGATATAATTAGAGTGCCAATAAAAACACAGTTTTTAAAATATATTATGGAGTATTCAGCTCAAAATCAGTACATTTACTGATAATTTTAGCAAAGAAGAAGCAGAGAAGAAAGTATGCTTTTAGTAGCAAATGCTTTCATTGGCATATTTGTTTGGCTTTCTATAATCTCAAATTTGAGGTAACATGCAATAGTTTATTATTAACTTTGGAAGCTGCTGCTCATTTATTTCTTATGGAGATTTAATAGCATACACAATACTACTGCTGAGTCTTTTTGCATTACAACTCAGGTGCTTGAGTCACACAAGGTTGTTTTTTTAGTATAGCCATGTATTCTGGTTTATGTAATGTTAGAGAGTTTTCTGTATCCCACTATATTACTACTACTACTACTACTACTACTCAACCATATCTGCAAACACTGCTTCTTTATATATGACCTTGATATTTCAAATCCAAGTGTAGAGTCCTAATAGCTTTCAGTATTGCTTACCCAAATGATTGACTCCTAACTGCATTTCAAACCCATCAGCAGTCTTGGAGTAAGGGCACATCATCACACCTGCATTGTTTATCAGAATATTCACTTGTTTCTCCTCTGAAAAGCACAAAAAGCACAAGCACATAAAGATAAGGAAGAGTTAGAAAGCATTCCCAGACATACCTTAGCTTTAATAATTGAAATACAGTAAATGGATTGTATAATCCATCCATCCATTATCTATCACTTATCTTTCCATGGCTGTGTAAGGGAAAAAATCTGCACAAGTGAAGATGTTACTGTTTTCTTACCCACCCTTGTTGATGAGTTCAGCAAATGCTCTGATGGATTGGGTGTCAGACAGATCCAGTTTCCTGATGACCACATTCTCATTTCCTGTGTCTTCCAAAATGTCGGCCTGTGCCTCTTCTGCCCTCTCCAGGTCTCTGCATGCCATGACAATGCGTGCACCTGGTAAATAAAAGCAATGAATTAGTAGTTTGTCTGATACTATTGTTACTAAATTATTAACGTGTAATTGACTTTGGTTGCATTTTTTAAACAAATGGTAGCATCCCTTTGTAACAATAACATTCTAGCTTTAAAGGTGAAATGTGCATCTAGTAGTGATATTGAACAATGCAACTTTCTGAGTACCTTTCGCACATCATACCCCTTACATCTCCAGGTGTGAGGTAAGGTACAGTGGCCATCACTTTTAAAACAAAACACAATTCCCTATCTGGAGTCAGTTTGGTTTGTCCATTCTGGGCTACTGTAGAAACATGGTGGCACAACATGGCTGCCCCCTTGAATGGTGACCTGCTCCCTGTGTAAACATGGACAGATGAACAGAAAAGCCCACATTTCTACTAGTAACTGTGTATAGGCTGGCAACATGCGCCTTTTCTTTTCCTTCAGTGCCTGCTGGGTTTAGCTCATGTGAACTCCTGGTTCATATGAGCAAGTAAATAGGGTATTTTCTTTCAGTCAGGGCTCTAAATTTCAATTTTATGTCATAACAAAAGACAAGAGAATAGGTAGCTATTTTACAGTTAATTTGCTAATCTGCAGGCATATAGAACATTATTTATGAAGGAAGTACTTCAATTGCTGTTTGTAGTTTTGATGATAGTTTGTTTTCCACACTCTGATACAGTATCTCATTTATCCACCTCCATAGGTGACACGAACACAAGAATCTCTCTTTCACCTCTGATGCAAATTACAATACATTCTCCTTAAAAGTCCCAGAGAAGGGCTTTGATATATTCACACAAATTCTATTTCACCTGCAGACAACTCCCCCAGTTATGGTAAAAAGAGCCATTCATCAGGAGTGTAACATCTGTATCCTATCATATTGTCTTTCGCTTTCCCTTTCTGCTCCAATTTTTCCCATATTTCCCTGGTAGTGAAAGTGCATTCAGGTAAAGAGCCACTGAGAACGAAGGGTTATATAAGTCAAAGATTAAACAAGCAGATGATTTAACAGTTCATGTATAAATAATACCAGCATGTAATATACACAAAATTCAAATAATTACTGAAGTCAAGCCTGATCTTATTCTTTATATTTAGATTAAATAAAGTCATTCTCCCTCAACAATTATACTTTAAAAACTGACTCAGTGTGATCAGTAGGATGCAGTGCTCCAAGCAACTGCCTTCTCCTCTGGATAATTATGTAATTGTGTCATTAGATTATTATGTAATATAATATAATTTGGTGGAAGGTGAAACCATAATTTGACAGATGTTTTCTTGAAGCAAAGAGTACTGTGTTGTGTTTGATTGTCCTTTGGTACTGAAAAATCATTTTTTTTATTTCTAAAGTTGCTTTCCTCACTTTGAATATTTATTACAATTAGCCTGTAATGTTTACATAATATTTTTAAAAAAACGTGTTAAAATTGTGTCATTTCATTAAAAGGCATGTTTTTGAACATGTGCAAAATCAAAAAGAGGAGGTAGATGACCTGCTGAACCATTCAAGCGTAGTGAGCTAACAAACTGAATCAAATAGGCAGAACCAGTTTTTGTATTATTGTGTTGTGTGAGTCTGTTGGTCTGCTGATCCATATATGCACTACTGGGTAAACCCTCCCATCTCTCTGTTGCCTGTGTGGCACAGAAAGGGATCAGACCTTCACAACACTCCCTGTGTCCTTTTGATGCCTTGTCTGCTTGTCTGTCACGTGAATTAGTGAAATGGTAAAAGAAGCACTCTTTTTGGATCACAGTCTCAAATCTCTTTACCATTTCCTGTTGTCTTAGAATAGGTCAAACGTGTGCTGCAGTAATAAAAATCATTAATACAGCCTGATATGCATGATATAAAACATATGTATATAATCACACTGAATAAGCCAGTAGGATTAAACCTCATTATACAGTGTTAGTCTGGGGACAGAGGACGCAGTTAACGGTCACGCTTTATGGCTTTAAACCATCCAAGCCCTTAATACTTGAGCAGTGGAATGTGTCACAGTCTGAAGGTTTGTGAAAAAATGATCCAACAGTAGAGTCAAAATGGAAAAACAAAATTGCAGCTTCTTTTTAATGTGACTGAGCTAGAAATAGGCAGAATCAGGTGGAGACAGTTCAGTACCTCTTCTTGCCAGGTCTCTGGCTGTTTCTTTGCCAATACCAGTGTTGGCTCCAGTGATGATGACTGTTTTCCCATCCAATCTCTCTTCAGATGACCAATGGTTACAGCACACACTCCTAAAGAAGACACACAACAACAACAACAAAAAAACATAGTAAAAGGATGATAAAAGAGAAAACTATGACTCACAAACAACACACAGTGTGTTGATAAAACTAGTAGTTCTCATTATTTTCCAATCCCCATTGCAACTGTTGTCTATAATCTGTTTGATCTGTTTATATGTATATTCCAGTGTCATTTCTGGAATTTTCCATATAAATAAAAAAATCTGGAAATACTCAAAGAGCAAGATGAATCACTCATGATAATCATGATTCATATCTTCATGTGACTGTAAAACATTTACACTTTTCTGCTACATTTAAGTAGTTGTAATGTTGTTTACTATATACTGTAGATACATATTCCAGGTGATTATATTATTTACAAAACTGCTTTTTATAATGATATGAAAATGTTGTTTTTTTTTTTTTTGCAAGAATGAAAGATAATCTTAATTTCAAACATAGTGTAATATATCCACCTGACCAAAAAACGGTAATCAGTTAGTAAATTAAACAATTTTGCAATGACTCTACATAAATAATTGATAAACAATCGGCCTAATCTTGGTATAATCAGCCTAATCTGGTGTTACAGTGTAGTGTAATCACCTTTAAATTTTTCACATTTCTGTTATTTACGGAGCCAGCCACCTACCCTTTGCCATGTGTGTTGTGTGTGTTTCTTACCTGCAGGACATTTTTCCCCAAGAAAAACGAATTTCCACCTCAGGAACAGTGAGAAGAAATGAACAGTATGCCTCAGTCTATGTAATCAACAGTTCATTAATGGATTTCATGCCTGTCATTTCTCCCCACCATGCTGAAATTTCCATCACAATATCACGGGTGGGCCAATCAAGGGTGAGCTGACGCATTACTGATTCACAAGTTACAGGACAGGGAACAGAAGGCTCTACTGCCGCCTGCTGTTAGAGAGACTCAAGGTCTACAGGCTGAACTGGCCCAGGACAGTGATGCAAAATCCTTGACTTGTCTGAAACCAGACAAAATAAGTGAGTTTTTTAACCATTGAAGCAGGCTATATGTCATATCCAAAAGCATTTAAAACAACATGCAAATCCAAAATTTTCAAATAAATGCTTAACTACTAGACCATGACAAGAAGTGGTTTAAATATTGTAACAGTACTCCTAAGTCACATTGGATGAGAAACACATCATAATTTTACCAAATATCAAGTGGTTCCTTCATGAGCTTTGTTATGAGCTAAACCATTGTTGCATGTTGTCAGACCACAAAACACAAAAGCAGTTTGAAATATCAGTGATTTTTTTTATTAGCCATGTAACCATTTTCCATGGCAGCTTTCAAGATACTATTTGTACCAATGAAAGTCTTAAAACTAATAGATCAGACCCTGTTGTGTCTCCTCTCTGATGACTTACACTATTACATCACACATATACATTACATTTTCAGCACTCAGCATAACCTTTCTTGGATTAAGGATATCAATGTAGGAGCGTAATAATATTGCTGGATAACATGTAGGAGAGCATAATCATGTCTGTAAGTTTATCTCCAGCGGATGCCTAACAGGTGACAGCTCACAGCCCACAGCTTTAAGGCAGTGCTGTCATCCTGACCGGCTCTGCATGTCTTTGCACTGGCACAGTCCCTGTGAAGAAAGGACAGGAAAGACACATGTATGCTTTTAGTTGTCTAAAGTGTCAAAATGTCTGCGTTCCTTTTCATCCTTTACTTTAGATAATCCTCCTTGGTTGTGACTGGTCCAGAACTAATGAGCTAAATAAAAATGAATGACATTTCATTATGCATTGTTGTTAAAAAAGCTGAAGTACATTTTATGCAAACACTTTGTCTTTAAGCTTTGTTGTCAATATTCTGATTGTCTCTGACATATCTGGCACATTTTGGGTGTGTACAGTAGCGATGAAAAGTGCTTTGCTAGTAGTAAATATTAGAATTATTAGATGAACTGAGATGAACTGATATGAGGATTTGGTGAATTTATTTTTATAACTACAATTTCTTACACACTTAAAGAAACTATGATATCCATCCATCCATCCATCCATCCATCCATCCATCCATCCATCCATCCATCCATCCATCCATCCATCCATCCATCCATTATCTATACCTGCTTATTCCTTAACCAGGGTCACAGGGATCAGCTGGAGCCTATCCCAGCTCTCTTTGGGTGGAAGGCAGGGGTACACCCTGGACAGGTACTGTGATATCCACTTGTTTAAATATCTATGACATGATGTTGCCTGATATTTGTTCTCATTCCAAATGGCTTGTTCATTAGTTTGGCTAATTTGAATGAATTACTATGAATATTCCTGCAACTGCAAAAAAGTTTCAAACTGACCTGTAGTAGCCTCCAGTGAACAGCTGGTTTTCAGGAGTGACGGTGCAGTAGATGGTGGTGTACGCACCCTCTGCTGGGTTTTTAAGCATGAAGCCAAAGGCTTTGAATAAGCCCACAAGAGGGCGCCTTATGTGTCTTGTTATGTCAGTGTTCACCATGCCAGGGTCCACTGAGTAAGCTGTGACACCTAGAGCTAAGAGGAAAGAGGTGCATTTACTTTCTTTAACATGAGTTGATGTGGATGGTAGCTTCTCCTACCTGGACTTGTCTATCCCACCACTAAACTGTTTTGTTAAAAATGGAATAAAGAAAATCCCTAACATCCCTAACAAACACAGTAAAGCACAGACTTCATGGTGTACGTTGGAATATATCGCCTCAATATGAAAATCCACCATACAATAACTTTCACATCACATTACATTGTTATAGATGATTATAATTTAAAAATCATACTTTACATACTTCATATTATCAGAATAGTAATGGGACTGACAAAGTGTGAGAGGTCAAATAAAGATTTGCATCTTTAAGACAATTGTATTTTCTACAAACGTGTTTCTCCATGCTCTGATTCTTGCCCAGAGTGCTTGTGGTTGACGCATGAGACACTCATACTGGCAAGAGATCCATTTTTTACACATAGGCAAACAGATAGAGGGGCACTAAGTGAGACATGAAGGCAAACACACATGGTGCCTAATCTTGTTCTCTTTCTGTCACAAAACACACCCTACCCTCAGTCCTTTTGGCCAGCTCTCTGGTAAACAGGATGTTGGCAAGCTTGCTCTGTGCATAGGCCCTGACAGGGTGGTAGTCTTTTTCACCACTCAGATCATCAAATTGGATCTTGCCCATGATATGAACTGCTGACGACACATTGATGACTCTGGATGGGGCTGAGTGCTTCAGCAAGTCCAGTAGCAGAAAGGTCAGGAAGAAATGACCTGAAATGGGAGAAATTGGTTGGAAGAAGAGGAAAGATGGTGAGTTTGTGGCTAAAACAAAATAAGACAAAGTGGATGCAAAATAAAAAAGTTAAAGTTAAAAAAATAATTATAGATTTAAATCAGCTTTAAAAAGGTTTACATAAAGTCTTTAAATACTAGTTGCTTTTTGATCACTTTTGATAACTGACCAATCATTTGTTCTGATGGTCCATACTGGAAACTTCTTTTCTAGTGTGAAAAGGGTGCACTGCACATAAAAATGTCAGGATACTTAACTTAATCAATAAAAGGTCCTGAGAATTCCTTGTGACACAGGACTAACCTCCCCAGACCTACTTTCTTTACTGGAAATTTTCATCTCATACCCAAGTGATTGACTCCAAACTGCAGCTCATATCCATCCACTGTCATGGCATAAGGGCAAATAGCCACGCCTGCATTGTTGATCAGGTAGTGGAGTTCCTTCTCAGCTGCAAAGTAGAACTTTTGTTACCAGCGTTACAATCTTTATAAAGGGTCATCCTGCTCTCGAGAGTTCATGTGTGTCACCCACTGTTGTAGATATTCTCAGCAAACTGGCAGATTGATTTGGTGTCTGCCAGGTCCAGTTGCCAAGCAACTACATTGGCTCCGTTCACCTCCCTCATAATGTCTCGAGCCGCTTGTTCTCCTTTTGCCAGGTCTCTGCACGCCAAAATAACCCGCACACCTACAAGAATTAATACTCCTTAATGTTGACTGAACTTGCATGTCCGTGCACATTGAAATATGATCTTGGTGCCTTGATGCTGAGCTTACTTTTAAACAATTATTTTTGCGTAAGAGTTTCAGTTTCAGTACACATGGCAATAGTCTTTTTTAGCTAATGTCACAATAAACCCAGTGTTGTTTTCAGTTCTTTTGTGGATTGTTAATTTCATAAATCCAACTGTTTACTTGTTAAAGCTCCTCTTTGTAATTGTTTTTCATGCATGAACTTGTTAAAATGTTTGTCCTGTAGCAGCTCAGAGTCACAGTGAAAAGAAAATTAAGTGATACTAAAAATCTTTAAGTCATCATGTGGTACACAGTCTCCTGTGTTTAAATATCTGCTTGCTTGCCTCTGCCAGCCAGGTCTTTAGCAGTCTCTTTGCCAATTCCAGTATTGGCCCCTGTCACTATAGCTGTCTTCCCCTCCAGATGCACATCTGAAGACCACTTTGGGGCAAACACAGACCTGACAAAACTGGTATAAGGATTGGTTTAAATGATAAGAAAGGCGTTTAATTTTACAGTCAACACAATCAAATACAACTTTATAAGAAAAGGAAAGTTGATAAAGTGTTGTTTATATGCTGTTTAAATTTATATGAATATTAGATGCTTGCTGAGTTTAACACCTAAGACAAAATGGTGAATGCCAGAAACCAGTCATCATGTACAATGAAGTTAAAGGTGACTTGGCAAAATTTTAGCATCGGTCAGAACTGATCTTAAGCAACAACATTTTATATCCAAGAAATAGATGAGACTTACCTGACTGCTTGCATTTCTATAGTTGGTGATATAAAAGTGCAGTGACTCCTGATTTAACTGATGCTGTCTCAACACTCAGGTCCAGAAAAGATGACAGAGGATAAAAATGAGAGAGATAGAGAGAGAGACTTATTTTCTCTTAAAATTATTTGGAGTGGTGATAATTAGATACAAGTCCCCTTCTGTTGAAAGTGTGTCTTTGCACTAACCAATTTAGGCAGACTTGACATGGTTTCTAGTGAGCAGTCACATGCCATGTGCTGCAGTGTTTCAATATGCCAGAATAACAGGAAACTATCTGCGTATTTACTTGCAGCTGTATAATACAAATATTTTTAAACTGAACTTGAATATTGACCCAGCATATTAAATATAACACAACAGGCTGTTGTGATGCCATGTATTTTTGTTGTTGTCTACTTGGTATTCTACTATAAGACTACCATAAGAGAGTATCTGGGTGTTTGTAGAGAAGGAGATGCTCAGATATTTTATGTGGGTTAAAGTAAAAGAAAAATATACTGTCATATGTAAAAGACATAAATCTTGTGTGATATCATAGTACTACTACATTACTGGTTATGTCTATCCATTTATCATCTACCTCATGTCCCAACATCCAGGGTTGTGAGGGGGTGAAGTGATCCCACCTGACACTGAATGAGAGGTGACAATATACCCTGGACAGATCAACTGTCCATCACAGGGCTGACACATACACAACAAGGCTTCCTCAGTTTTTATTATGCAATGCATTTTATCATGTTTGTTTTAAATTATTTGGTCATATAAGCTCATCATTATGTCTTGAATGTAAATCAGTATCTGTGAAATACATTGAAACTAGATTTGTTAAATGAAGAGTCACTTCTTCAGAAGGGGTTCTGTGCAGCTGAGTTTGCAGATGAAATCCAAAACCTGGTTCCACAGGTGAGGGGACTAGAATTTCAGCACTTCATTGCTGTGCTTTCTGGTGCTTTCCACAGGAAGGTCTAAGTTATCACCTAGCTTTCTTTCAGGCACTTATCCTACTTAGTGATAGGGATGACAATCAAATTTATTGCATGTGTGCATCCTTGAGAGATTGTGCGTTTGCTCTCACAGGTTTTAATGAAACCCCAGATTATATCTAAAAATATCCAGTTACCACTAGAGGGAGGACTATAGCAAAATACAGTGGTTTAAGACTCCCTTCCTACCTCCAGTCAAATAAGAGACTGTTTTCTCACACATGCAAAGCTAAAAAAAAAATGCTGAAATCATTTAGATCTACAGTTCTGTGATGGCTGGTCAGCCAGGTCTCATGTAAACCATCTGAAAGCTAGTCATAACTTCCTGTTTTCACAAACAACCATAAACTGAGACAAGATACACATGCACACACACACATATGTAAACATACTCTTGCTGACCAAAACCAGGCCTAAATGAGTGCTGCCAGCTCCTCTCATGTGGTCTTTCTGTGACGCTAGCTGGTCTGACTGCTAGATTAATTTCTCCTCGCAGCTGCTTGCCATCCCTAGTCCTGATGAAAGGCTGCTTGTCTGTCTGTCTGTCAATATGAGGGCAAAGACAGAGAAGTCTTGCCACATGTGTAATTAGCATAGCTTCACAGAGATTATAGATCATCTTGTGGATATAAATGACTCTCTCATTGTAATTGTCGATCCCAGAATAGTGAAGTTGACAGAAAAAAACCACAGCATGCAGGGTAGTAGATTAGATGCAAAACATATTTAAGTTTAATCAAAATATTCTTTTAGTTTTCAGTTCAACAGTCTATAATGTGCGAAGATTTTGACTTGACTTAACACGTCCACGCCACAAATCAAATAAGAAGCACAAAGGGATTGCTCATTATTTCACAAACACATGACGCCTTTTTCTTTTGAAAAATATACAAACAATGATCATGTAGGAAACTTTTTCAATATTATGTAAACAAACTATTTTGTAAAATTATTTAAAACAAAACTTTAAACAGGCCAACATTTTACTTTCTTCATTAAGGCTTTAAAACATAATGAAAACCAGAAAACAGTAATAAAATAGCTTATCAAATGCACAGCATTTTTCCTTAGACACTAACTGCACACTTGGTGCAATAAGAAGAGAAAAAGGTCTACATGGAAGATAAACAAGCATCGTACCAAAACTGGATGTGTCTTTATAATATAAAATAGCTTTTGATAGAAACCAGAAAGAAGATTTTTTCTGTGAAATGCTTAAATTTTACTTTTAGCAAACTTTAAGTCTAACCTGTCACATCCTTGTAGCTAGTTCAGTGAACTTTCTTCCATAAAAATATATATTTTCATGATATGATTTTGTGGGAGCAAACAATTATTTTCATGTGGATATTTTGTTATGAAAGGAAACTGATGAAATGAGCTAAATGTTAAATTTAGATTGGTTAAAAATCTAAGAGTGTGAGATCGGGAATGTAGTAACTAACTTGTATCAAGACACACCTGAATTTTCCCTACAACTATAACAACATGACGTTCTTCCAGTCTGCACTGTATTCCACATCCAATTCCCAACAAAATTTCCCATCATTGTCTGGAATGAAGGGAGTTTCCATTTGTAAAAGCCTCCAGCTTTTGAATGGAAAATGAAAAAAGGAACAGTGGCTGGTGTGTGAAATGGGACATATTATTGCAGATTACATTCCCCAAAATTACATAGACAGAGATTGATGGCTTCATATTCATAAAAGTTGCTTCACAAATTAACTGACTGTACTGTTTTATTTGAATTTAAAATCTCGTGGAAAGCTGATATGGTCGGACAATCAGTAATTCTTTTTGTAATTTCATTTGGAACTAGGATTTATAGTGTGCTGTAAGAAACAGAAACAGATTAGAGTTCATTCTTGCTCCATCTGTTTGATTGTATTAGAGATCATCACTGTACTGACAAATAAATCACAGCCATTTCACACTTTTCATTTTGCCATTGTCTGCTCCTCCATCACTTCTTGGACTGGTAGTGTCTCATCTTTTATGGTCATGTGGGAAATGGAGTCCCCTTGTGATAGGCTGCTGTGAAAAAATGGAGCTGTCTCACTGGCCTGTTCCTGGACAGGACTTCCAAAGGCATCTTCCTGCCCTGCACCGTCACTACCAAGAGATGTCTGGCTGACATAGACAACCACAACATCACTGTTGAAGTTCATCACCTGACCGCTGGAGATGAAGGTGGTGTTGTGGCTCCTCAACACCTGACCTAAAGACAAAAAAGATACGGTGAGAAGACAATTTCAAAAACACATAAATACTATGCATAAAAGATGTGGTACAAGGCTGAGAAATGGCTCTTATCCATGTGTATTTTTTGTCTGGTGCCTACAAATTTTGTGCAATTCACAACATTTTCTCCTTTATTTATGGGAAATATATGTAACATTCAACAGGGTTGTGTAAAACAGAGCTTCCCCTATTCATGACGTAAGCCGAGACTAAACTTGGATGATAAATGGACAGTAGGAGTAATGACCATTGCAGAATGACCACAGAAAGGCCACAAGCTACATAGATCCCCATATCATATCCTCTTGGTGTTATTGTTTCAGTGTCTACCACTTTTTAGTGTGAGAAACTCACAACCTCTAAAAACAAGTCATTTGTCAAAGGTTTAGGGTTTATAGACATGACTGAACAAATTCAAGACTGATGCTGTTAACTCTTTTTAGCCTTCACACTGACAATAACAATTGAACTTTAAATGGCTTTTTCAGCTTTCCTCTTCAGAGTCCTGCCTCAAAAACATCTGTTCAAACTTGTCTACTGAACTACTGATGTGCATGTCCTGTCCATATGTGGATTTGAGCCAGTCAGGTGAATTACAAAATAAATAGAATGTTTTTGTTTTCTAAGCCATCTGTCACCACATTAAGCCTGTGGTTCCCATTTTATCCAGCCGACTGTCTGACTTCCCAGCCAACAGCAAAAGCCAACACTCTGTGACTCACAGCTCATGGCCCATCTATTCAAACACATGTGCCAGCACACACACTCAACCACACACATGCTTGAATTAAATGTAAACAATCAGGCTCTAGCGCACACTTTTGCACACACACACATACACTAAAAGGGACACTGAGCCCTATAAAGTTATAAAGACACACAATCCCAATCAAGCACTCACAGAGCGTGTGTCTGTGTGTTCTGCATCTGAGTGCCTTTCCCAGAATACCAGTCTGAGAGGTCTAGGTTGAAACTATGTCATTACACCACAACTCTGAAAACAAAGCTCTATGGAATCTGCTTGCATTCTTCGATTTATTCTTTCTTAATACTGAGCTGTTTTTTCTGGATGCCCAACAACCGCAGCAATAGTTATCTGACTGGGGTAAACTTTAATTCTACTAAAACCTCTTTTTGTTCATGAAACTCATGCTTGCACGCAGGTTTCCTCAAAATCTTAATGATTCTACCTGCAAGTTTAATTTCCCCACCAGCAAGAGAAATTGGGGTTATAAGCACTTTCATGGAGCCCCTGGACAAAGACAGTTTACTTCCACATCGGCTCTGGTGGAGCCCCTGAGTGGTAAACAAATAAAACCATCCTTCTGGGCAGTATCTATGCATGAACTATGAAAGACTTGGGCTTCAAAAATATTTCAGGTAAATGGGCGAAATCTCTGACCTTTGCTCAACCATTAAATAGCATGTGTGGGAAGTTGATTTAATCAAATGTCTTTACTCTATGATGGGAAATGTTGTTCATTTCAAGCCAGTGTGTAATTAAAGTACCCAGTCATCAGTGAGAGTCAAAACAAGTTTGTGTGTGTGTGCGTGCATGTGTGTATGTATGTGTGTGTGTATGTGTGTTTGGCCAGGCAGGGTTATAAAAGTATTACTCAAGCTGCGCACATCTTGCTTCAATTAAAGTTGTGGTCACTTTCCGCAACCCTATGGAACTCTGGGTAAACAGGAGCTTTGTAGATGGCAGAGTTCACACTGTCAGACTCACACAACACTGAATGTTAGAGTGTGGTTCTGGTGGTTCACTACCTAATCAAACTCACATATCATATTCCTCCTGCCTGGGTGGGCCACTAAAATTCAAGGTCCAACTATCAATACCAGCTTTAAAAAAAAAAGACATTTCCTGGAAACAGGCACACAAACCTACTGTTCTTCTGCTGTGACCAGGTCCCTATTACAAGTTGTGTTGCGATAACCACTTTCCCAATCAGACAGCTCTGATAATACAGCTTTTATAACTAACCATAACCACTGTGTTTTAGGCACAATACATAAATATATTTCCCAGACATATTTCTCTTTGGCAATGTGTAAAGGCTTCTGTGAGAACAATACAAGTTCAACCATGTGGCCGTAAAACTTTCCATTAAAACCAACATAAATTTCAGTCTGTTATTCTTGGTGGCTAGTCCTTTCTACTCTGCAGAAAGGGAACACTGTTATATAGTGTATCAAATCATGTATGGGTATGACCCTGTGGTGACTGCCTACACAAACAAAGAACACAGAATCAACCTGGCAAACACAACTGGTCCCACAGTCTTTTTTTAATGAACCATTATCCTCGTAGCACAATCCACTGTGCATTCAGTTTTCACTGACACTGATGCATGGCCATAACATCTTTATATTGTTCCAAGTCAATCTAAAAATAGCTTGACTTTCTGGGAATCTACACACAGATATGTGGAAACCATGGAAAAAGTATTAAAGATTATATATTGAAAAGGGCTTCCATACAGATTCATTGAAATTCTTTAAGATTTACATGTTCATATACCTGAGTTAAGAGTTGGTTCTGCCAGCTGACTATGGAGGCTTTCAGGTGAACACTCCAGTTCTGACTCCCCTGAAGACAACTTATTTCCACTGTTGTCTTCCCAGAAAAGTCTCTGGGCTTTCTCTGGGCTGGAGGCCTCAGGCAGCTTCTCCAGGTAGAGATCTCCAACAGATGAGGAAGTCATCAAGGGGCTGACTGGCATCGTCACAGAGGTGGTACTGTCCTCCGTAGAGGTGGAGTCCATGCTAGCCAGTCTGCATAATTCCTCCTGTTTGACCAGTGATCTGTCGCTCAGATGGGGCTTGAACTCGGCTGTCATCTGAGCCCGGGACAATGGCAGGCAGAGCTCAGGAGGTGTACTGAATGGTGGTGCTACAGAGGAGATATGGAGGAGAGGAGGAGAAACAGACACGAGAGATGCAGTGCCTGTCTCGCTCTTCGGCAAAACCATCTTTTCATGATTTCTATCAACCTTTTCTTCACCGCTGTCTGCCCTTACACTCTCTGTCTTCTCTTCTTTTCCACTTTCTTCTCCATCCCTCTCTCCATCTAGACCTCCACATGAGCAGGTGCCTGGAGTCCCAGGACTGACAGCCTGGCTACAGTCCTCATTCTCCCCTACTTCCAGCGGCTCACAAACAGGAATGACACACACACATGAACCAGCCAAAAGAGGAGGCACACTCACAATCTCCTCTTCTTCTGACACCTCCTCTGGTTCTCCAGACCCTTCACCCTGATCCTCCTTCACTGTCTTGCCATTAATTCCTTCTTTCTCTGTCTTTTTTCCTGTGAAAGCCAGTGAGACCTTGACATCGGGATCAGAGGTGGAGAATGTGCACGGGGGCTCATCTGTGGGGTTTTGTGGTGCTTGGCAGATGAGTTTGGTTGTCTCACATGGCATACACTTGGGACCTCCACTGTGATAAAGAGGAGCCAAGGTCTCCTAGAACAACAAAACCATTGTAAACACACTGTAAATAGTGTTTTGTGAATACACAAAATACACAGTTTCCCAGATCCTATACCATGTCCCAGGAAATGTAAGTGTTGGGCTGTTTCTGTTTTTATAAATTTCCTTCTCCAGTTCAGCCCCTGGCAAATATATGAGCAAACAGCTGTGCCTAGATTTAAATAATCTAATCTAATAAACAGTTGAGAGTACAGGCAATAAATTAGTTTTTGTGGATTTAAATTGCTTTTCAGCTGAAATTCAACTTTACCTGCTGTATCCTAGTCCTCTTCAGATTCTGGACACAAGATCGCAGATTTACTAGACAAAGAAACCATATAGTGTACCTTAATATTTAATCGGTTTGGCAAAAAGACTGGTGACTGTGGTAAATGTTAAATAACATATTAAATAATTTTACATCAACAGCCAGTCACATAGGAAGTCAATATTTAATTTATTACGTTCTACAATATAATCTCATTATGCTTAGTGTAAGACCAGCGTGCACAATCTTCTTATGTAAACTGCAAGTCTGTTTTGAACCAAAGTTTCTGATGTCACATTGAAATCAGCCATTCGCTAATTTAAAGAACAATAACATCTAGAGCTGGAGGAGCTACATATGTGCACCTATATAAGCTCAATACAGGGCTGTAACCTACCAGACAGTAAATTCAGTTTGTCCTTATAGCAGAAGAGGAGTAGGATGAGGAGACACAGAACAGTGATGACTGAGAGAACAGAAACTATAACCCAAGAAGGTGCTGCACCTGCAAGGAAGACACATTCAGGGCTTGTTTGTACCCTCCATCTAGCATGTGTCATAGTGTATGCCAGAAAAAAATTATACAGTACACGAGACAGGTGATTTTCTATATTTTTTCCACAGAATATACTGACTGCCTGCATTAAATATGACCTTATCTTACCAGACACAGGTGGTCCACACACTGCATCGGCCTGAGTGCTGCCTGGCTGTGTCTCACTCCTGCCTTCAGCCTTACAACTGGGAGAGAAGATGAAAGCGTAAAAACACAGAGTGGAGAGGAACATGTACATGTAAGACACACTTTTTCCTCCTACGGTGTACCGGCCACCTACTCGTCTTTACCACTGGTCGGATCTGTGATGAAGAAAGAAATAGAGAGAGAGACAGATGTGAAAAAAAACAACAATTTTTCTCTATTTCTCTCGCTCCCTCTCTCTATCATCATCACAGACCCGGCTGTCAGTGGAAACTGGTGTCTGGTCCAGAGTTCCAGGGGAAGTGGAGAGGTATTAGTCATAACAGCTGCCTGGTGGTTGAGGAAAACTAACCAACTACATTTTCCCTTAACAATGTCAAAATAATTCAGGCTATAAGCTGCATGTGTGTGTGCATAAACTTACTTAGTCCATTGTCTGCATGGTTCATTGTTGCCAAGAGAGAAGAAGCCTTTCTTACATGCTACACAGTCCTTCCTTCCATTAGTAGACTCTGGAATTAACAACATATACATTAGTCCATCTCTGAGTGACACTCCACTGTAATATGAACGAGGTGTCTTTTGTGTTTGGGTGTCTCACCAGTATCCACTGTGAGTCCATATCCAGCCTTGCAAACAGGTATCTTCTCACAGTACTCACAGTTGATGGGATAGCACTGGAGGTGGGGGAGGCAGCGACAGGGCTCCTCTGCTATAGGATTTTCAGGCCTCTCCATAAAGCCCTTAACTAGTGATGAAAGGGGGAAGTTTGAAAATTTGTTACAAGGAATTACAGCTCATCCTCAAAATGAACTTGTTACAGTCTACAGTTGTTCCCTTGTCTACAGTTTCATTTACATTTCTGACATGAAATCATTACAAGACTACTACAATAAATATTTTGGTACACCCAAAATCTGTATCAGAGATGTTGCCTGTGGAAATGTTTGTGGAAGTCATTAATGTACTGGACAAACAAACATGGGTCAAAAACATTTGAGAACAATAACCTAATAGTTAAAAACATGCAGGCATATTTGAATTTGTATTACAGGATTTGAAACCCTTGTTCAAGCTGTTGGTACTGACTTTGGTCACAGAGTTTTTGCTGGAGACAGCGTTTCTCCTCAGTCCAGTTTGGCTGGTATTCGCCACGATTACATTTAATACATTTGGTAGGGTGGGAATCACTGCAGTCAGAAAACACACGGAAGCCTAAAAAATATGAGAGACAGACAGAAGAGGAAGGAAGAAAGAGAATGATTCAACAATACATACGTAACCAGAGTAACCTTACAAAACCTATGGAAAAAGAAAAAAAGGAAATGGACAAATTAGTTCCCCTTTCCTCTTCTACACTAGTAGGTATATCTATGGATTATAGGTCAATGTACAATGTGGGTGTGTGTGAGGTATTTTTCACCACAAAGGTCTGTTTTTAAACATTCAAACATCCTTCCTCTTTTAATTCAAGATCTTTTGAATGGAAGTTTATCTTTGTTTTATGCTGTTTCCACTGAGTATGCAAAATGTTGACACGTCTACTGTGTTTTACTTTGTTTCTGGTGTGTGTGTGTGTTACCTGGTTCACACTTCTTGCAGCATCTGGAGCCCTTTAAGTAATGTTTTTCATCACACTGCAGCGATTTGGAGACGACATGCTAAAAAAAATATTAGGAGATAAAATTAGTTTTCTGTTATTTTTTGCAACTTTAGCTTTTTAGGTGACAGGAAAGAACAACAACAATAATAAAATTATTAATCCATGAAAGTAAAGGCCAGATCTTCTCTATTAAAAAAGTCTTGGCAGAGGAATGGTGAAGAGTAGATCTGAGACAATGTTCAGATAATGTTATCAAATTACCTGTAATATATTACAGAGCCAGTCCAAAGAGGAAGAAACAATGTTTTAAAATTGAATCAATAACAAAATGGAAGTTATTGCAATGTTGTTAAGAAAGGAGTCATGTGGTCCCTTTTTCAATGAGCTGAATAATGACTTAATAATGAAGTCTAGAAGAGGTAAAGACGTATGACTTTGAATAACTTTCTTGACTTGCTCTTCAAAGTCACATGTATATGTTCAAATGTTATTGAGAGATTTCTAGGATGTGTAGTATAAGACGTTAGATGAATGAGCTAGTGTTTAATTTCCTCAGTTAAACAATGTGGACCAGTTAATAGGTGCTCCGTGTTATTTAATGGGATGTAGTCATGACACATCAATTCTTCAATTTCAGCTAATTAGCTGCGTAATAATAATAAACTAGTAGAGTCACTTGGAGGAATGAACATGTACAACTGGGTGTCATCAGCATAGCAATGATGAGACACTATGTTTTTGCATAATATGACCCAGTAGAAACATATACAGTGAGAAAGGAAGATTTTTGCAAAAGGCACTATCACCTTTTCACAAGAACACAAGATTATGCCTTCATTTCCTTGATCACTACCATAAATCTTCGATCAGTGTTGACATGTCCTCAGTGCATGCCAGTTCATGTACGTGAAGTCTGTCCAAGAAGACATAGGCAGAAATTCTTTCCACACATTTGGAATCACCTGATCTCAGCACCACACTGCCCTCAAAAAAAAAAGCAAAGCAACCCCCAGTAATGCCAAATGGAGTCAAGACAAACAACTGGAATCAAATGCAGTCACCTCCACTGAGACTGGACTTGGCTAATGATATTTTCCTGGTACATCGTTTAAATTTAATTATGATGGTTGTTTAAAGAGTGACCAATTAGTCAATGTGAATATTAAGTAAAATACAAAGAATGAGACTAAATGAGCTAAATGATGAGTTCATTACCAAATGTCTTCTGTTCTCACTTGCAATGTCATTCAACAGTGTAAACTATCACATTAGAATAAAGCACTGCCACATTTGTAAGGAACATGGAAGTAACAAGCAAAACATATGTATATTTGAAACAATAAATGGGAACTCTTGTAAAAAGACCACAAAGATAAGCCATGCAATAAAACACACATATGCACACTACACACACCCTCCAACCACCCTAAATTACGGACTGGTGAACTTCTTGCCACACTGCTGAATTAGAGAATCTGGCTGTTATGACAGGAACTACCCCAAAGCCACAGAGTTTATATATAAATGTAGAAAAATACAACCTATAGGCCTGACTACACTTTGACCTTAAACCAGCCGTCTGCATTTTCTCATTCAGCACTTCTAAAAACTGCTTTTTCCTAAATTATACAGTTTCCTTCTCACTGTGCATCTGCCTGACTGTATTTCACAAAAGCCTCATAATATAGCCCCTTAGTATTGGGCTTTAATAGCTGGTCATGTTGTCTACCTCATAAAAAGCTGCATAAAAATATCATCTGTATCCTGTAATTATATACTAAGTGTATGAGTGTCTTCTACTAAATGCAGAGGATCATTTTTGTTGGAATTCTTAGTTTTAAATTCTTAGCATTGAAAACTTCCAATTGAAATTTAGAGACATGTAATAAAATAAGTTTAATTGAAAAACATATTGGGTTCTAACTAATACATCTTCCCTCCCTTGTTATTTATTCCCTCCACTTTCTCACCCCTCCATGTGAAACTATTTTTATTCTCCATGCCTCAGGTAGCAACACCACAACCTCAACACAACCTTGTTTTATAATCCAAACAGAAAGATAATGATGCACAGCACTCATACCTTAGACTACAGTCCTAATAAGGTCCGTGCACTGCAGCAAACATAAGCAATAAAATAGGAAAGAGAATAGATGGATAGATGGATAGATTGATAAATGGAGTTAAATCCATCATGTAGCTCAAACTCAATGCTAACTTTGTCTTCAAATATACACTTTCTGTGAAATTGTGAAACTAGGATGGACAAAGTGTTCCACTGCTCCAGTAATATTTTGTAACTTCCCTTTTTATCACCTCTCCCTGGCTTTTCTGTTTATATTTTAGATATCCTTCATCAGTTTTCTGTCGGAGTACAAAAGAATTTGCATAACGGCCTCTGCAGCCGTTGGCACCCAGCCAAAAGAAGCAGAGTGGGACTTTTAGGCCTCTGGGGGTTACAGTGATCTATGATAAGGTGCTGTAAAAGAATATTGCACAACAATTAAATCTTTGTGCCATGTTTGCACCTGTAAGTTCTTTAAAAGCCATAAAAATGCATTCCTTTAAAGTGCGACCTGAACAAATGGTGGTTTTTATTAGTTTTGAAAATCTCATACTCTATTGATAAACACTTTCAAAACCTGTAAACCATATGAGTTTAAGACTTGCTTATTTCTCAAGCACTGCATTTACCTGCCACTATCTACTGTCTGGCCTAATCAACTGGCTGTAATTGACATTTTATACAGACATTTTATGCTGTAATTCGAGCAAGAACAGTGGAAAAAAGAAGAGCTAATAAATGAGTAGGGTCAGTTACAAAGATTGAATAAAAAAAGTCAAATCAAAGAAACTCAGCTGATCGATTATACTGACCAGGGAAGAACAGATAGTTAAAAACATCTGGAAACAAGTTCCAAGACAACTATAATCTGTGCTAATTATCTTAGGGGAACTTGACGCAGCTAGATATGAAGGTTTTAGAACAATTATAGTTCTTTGTCATCTGTCAACACAAAGCTCCACGGTTGTTAGAACGCTGCAGACTTCCAATATATAAATCGATTACCCCTGTTTTCTAAATAATAAAATCATAGTTGATGCTGCACCCTGAGGAAATGTAGTGTTTTTACTCAAGCCATGGTCGACATAACGGTGATGTGACAGCAACTTGATGGCTGGATGATAATGCAGGAGATTAGAAGTGAGAAAGGGTTGTAGTTTAAATATTACATGAATGAAAAGAGGAAACAGACAGTGACAGATTGTCGATGGGTCAGTGACAGAAAGGAGGACGAGATGCACAGATGCATAAAAAAAACAGGAGCCATGTGGGTAAGCAAGGAAATAAACCTATGCTATATTGACTTTAAGCTCACAACATCTTGAAGTAATCTTGTATTGCCCAATGTCATACAGCCAGTTTGAAATGAATTTGGAAAAGATTGGATGAAGTGGTTGAAAACCGAGAAAATGAAGGGGAATTCTTTGGGGATACTGTGAGTCAGTAATGACAAGACCATACTGAAAATCCGCCAAAGCTAAAGGTTTGCAGTGTCACCTTAAACATAGATGAAAAATATTTCTTTCTTTCCACACACTGACTTGTTTTCCAAGCACCGTATCTGTTTGTGCACACTCATGTTACCACTAAACTGTGACTTGAATTTGACAGTCTGTGAGAAAACATCGCTCCTCTGTGGATCTTAGCAAAGACAAAATACAGTGCAGCACATTTTGATGAAGCAAAGAAGAAAAATAGGGGGAAAGAGCCTGTGTTCCAGTCAAAGACATAACCATGCTGGCTTACAGTAATGCAGGCAAACAGGAAGCGATAGATCACTGGTGCCCAGCAGTCCCACCACTACAACCACATCTCATAAACTGCTGCACCTGGGCAGAGTTAGCTGCTTGGACTAAACAACATGCACTGCAACATGTCATATGCCACTCAAACTCAACTGCAGCAGTGGGATGAGCTGAGACATGATGCAGTTTTTTCAGTGTTCTTCAGTGCCTCTGAGATATGGGTGTTTTTTAGTTTTTGTAAAGTGCCTTGAGATGATTTGTATTGTGATTTGGTGCTATACAAATAAAATTGAATATGGTGCTGATACAGTCCTGATACAAGGAAAACTGTGGTATTATCACAGAAAGTAATACTAGGTGCGATGTACTTCACTGCCTGTTAGTGACAGTGAAACATAACAATCACATCTTGCAGGGAATAAAATCAGAGCCATCCCTCTGGATTCCTGTAAGACTGTTGTTGGCCCCAGCTAAAAACCTTCTCCTCTGGTGGAGCTAATGAGGGTCATGATGAGCCATTTGGCCCGCGCTGGTCCCCCCTGGACCGGGAGAGAACACTTTGGTGGAGGGAGAACATCCAGTTTCCAGCGGCGTTTTTGTGGTCAGAGCAGTGGAGGCAGACTCGACCAAGAGGCAGTTTCCAGTCACACAGACACACACACAGACACACACACGCACGCACGCACGCACGCACACACACACACACACACACACACACACCTTGACATCTACTCTTAAAAATAAATCCTCATTCTCAGTATTTGCACTGACACTTATTTGAATGAAACTTGCAGCCCCTGGAAAGTAGCGGCTAAGAGATACAGCATCACATTAAACAATTGGGTTTCATTGTTGAAAAACATTATCTAATGAGTTAGTAGGACAATCTGAAGCTACTTTTTAAAAGCAGAAGTCTGTTTTTACCTGTGCGTAAAAGGTGAGCAGCACAGCGGTTATCCAGCCTCGGAATATCCAACTAGTAGATAAATTCAATCTCATCGCTGCTGATGAGTTAACACTTCTGAGAAAAAATGTTTCTTTCTCAAGAAGATACCTTGTTCAACAACAAACTGCGATTCTTCAGATTTCCTCACAGTAAATCACATAAATGTGGCAGAGGCTCCACACCGTGTCACAGGGCATTCTTGCGCATTCATTCCCGGTTAGGCAGCTGCTGTTTCTCTCCTCTTTCTGCACCCACGCGTTCTGAGAAAAGTCTGCATGCAACAGCTTGTAAAATCCGAGTGAATGAGGGAGGGTAGGAACTCCTCCTACTTTGTCATATGTAAAGCACCCCCCAACCTTCCCGGTGCTATACACACATCTCCCTTTCTTTCAGATTGAATAACAGTTTAGTGGTTAGTGCCCATTGGTGGTTCTGATTGTATTCAGTCATGTAAGATTATCAACATGAACCTTTATGCACTTTAATTAGAAATGTAGCGTCATTACATGTTTCTTTGGTAAACACAGTTGATATTCTGCAGCCTGCAAAACTTGTTAGCAGTTTGTCAAATTGCACTTTTCTGTTATTGGTCAAACAAGTGAAGTCATGACACGGATTTGCCTCCAGGCACTGATGCAAAGCCTGTGGTTATTTTTAAAGATTTCAGATCTTGCATCTGCCATTCATCATTAAAGTGTGTAGGCTGGTCTCAGCATAGTTCCTGGAGCTTGGGTCATGGAATTGCCATGACTATCTCACAGTCTGAAAAATCATTTATTTTAAAGTATCATGCCTCCAGGAAATTTTGCAGCTACACTCATTCCCCAGGGAAGAGAGAGAGAAAGGGGCACTGGGAGGATTGTGCTCTTAATTTGCATGGCAGATTGGACCAAGCCTATCCTGGGAAGTCAAGACAGGGAAGGCATTTGAGAAGTGACAGTTATGCAAATACCGAATTGCTAGTGTAGGGTCTAAATGGATATAACTGGGAGTTGATCAGCATGAGAGGAGAGCAGGAAGGAATGATTTGATGTGAATAAAACGGAGTAGTTTGGTGTAAAGGGTAAAAGAGAAAGTGTCTGAAGTCATGATATGTTTTCAGAAAAATAAGCGTACAGGTTATCCTGCATATCCATAAAAACCAGCTGATTATCTCATAATCAACACACTTTACACAAGTTGATCATTTAATGACTCTTTCAACCCATAAGTTCAATAGCGCACCATGCACAGCAATAAGATCCAGATTATACTTTTTACTTAGAAACTTCAGCTTGACTCACATTCAAGTTGAGGTCTCTATGACAAAATTAAACTGTCTGCATAGAAATCTACTTAAGCCCCACTTCAAGCACAGAAGCCACAAAATAACTTGTGATGTATAAAGTTGTAGATCCATTGCCAACAGACACCACGCTGGTTTATAAGTTTCTCAGTTCAAATGACCTGGTTATAGCTTGACTGTGCTGCTGTGTATGTGATTTTGTTGCTTAGTGTCACTTGCAGCAAGTCAAAGTTCATGAAGTAGGCTTATTCCAGACAGCTCATGTACGCTAAAATGGACAAACACACACAGACTACAAGCAGCTAAACGGTTTACATTAAACTAGCACACACTTGTGTAGAAGGAAGTAGTCAAGAGCCTGTTTTAGTGCCAACAAGCTTCAAGGGAATCACTCCCTTGAAGTTTCCTCCAAATTGGTGGGAATACAAAGGCCAGAAAAATACTTAAATACTTAAATGGCTCTCACGTACACACAGAACAGAGTGGAATAATAACATTAAAGCTTAGCCACTGTGTTCTGGTGGTTTTAGAACTGGATCTGCATTGCTGCTGCTTGCTTTGGAAACAGATGTGATCTGTGAGTCACACAAGTCACCAGTGTGAGTAAGAGGTGCCGCCCGGCACCACTTATGCGCACAAACCAAATGCTACGAGCGTTGTTATGAACATACACATGCACACACAGAAAGAAAGAGAGAAAAAAAAACAGGTACAAAACCAGACAGGGATGCAGGTACACATATTTACATGATCCTACACAAGTTGAACAATCAAGCAAGGGTCTTGGAAAGTAAAAGGTTGTTTTGACACAGAAAAAGTCCAACTATTCAGTCTGAATGCAAATCACACATATCAGGCATCTATTCATGCAGACACACAGGTAAGCCTACACATAAAGAGGACAACACACACAGTCATATTGCCATTTCCTGGAGACTAACCCTTACCCTAGCTGTAACCACACTGCTACGCTCAGTCCCCAAAATGTGACTGGGTCAACAGCCGTATGTCCCCACAACATGAGTAATACCAGCCCATACACCTACACACACAACCATACCACCACCTTGTATCATTTCTTTGTCCACCTGAGTTATCAGTGATGATAGTTGAATATTAGCCTGAATATGCAAATGAAGTTTTTTTTTTTTTTTTTTTTAATCAGTGTTAGCTAATTCATGTAATGTTCAACCACTAAATGAGGACAGCTCCTCAGGCATACCTGACCCATTTCCAACACAAATCAATGTACTGAAGTCAACCACAGGCCAATCAGGATTCCAAGACCAAGACAAAAGTCAGTGTGCTAACCATGTTTTTTGCCATTTCATTTTTCTTGTGCTTTAATTGCTGAGTATAAGTCCCGACCGTTTATATTAAATCAAAATTTTCTAAACGAGAGGTACAACGAGACTGAACAAAACTGTAATCTTGATGACAGATCTAATCTTTTATTTCTATATTTATTTGGAGTAAGTTGTTGGGAATGTCCCGTAAGATGGACTTTGGCTTGTTGTACTAAGGAGACAGTTTACCACATCAAAGGGTTTGACGTAAGGGGCAGGGGCAGCAGGAATTTGTATTTGTTTATGAAATTGCTTAGTTTTACTGCCTTCACCACCTGTCTGCAGCAATCATTGTCAGAAGCTTTCATCATTCATCACGTACAGTAAAAGTCCTGCAGACATTCAATGAAACCTCCAGAAATACACTTAAATACACAACTGAAGCCCATCTTTTATTACACATGACACTAATTTCAAATATACAGAATGAGTACCATCTTTAGTTCATTGTATGATACAGTTATTTACGGTTTGTCTTGGAGCATATTCCAAAAAAAAAAAAAAAAATCAAACTAAACACCCACTTTAGAAAAAAGTACAATTGTCAGAGACACTGTAACACAGAGACAAGATGCAACAGACAGAAGAATTATGATCAGTGTTCTCTTCAATTTCACATTGCCAAAACAGATGAACAAAAAAAGTCCATTAGCAGTAGTGATAAAGTTCATTATGAATAAGACTCTGAATTAAAACAACATTTATATATATATATATATATATATATGTATATCATATGAAATAAAGAACAAAACAGTAAAGTGGAGTGCAAATTTCTTTGGAAGTTGGAATAAAGTATTTTTTCTTCATTAAGACATAAATAAGTTATAAAACAGAAGCTATCAAAACAAAATCCAGCAACAGACTTTGAAGAAAGGCAAAACTATTTTTTATAGCTTCAAGTAGGCAGTACTTCTGAGCCGTTCATACACACTGTACAAGGCATTCTTAACAAACCAAGAGCCATTTTGTGGTTCAATCTTTCAGTGTAATTTCACTCACAAATGCAACTGTTTCAAAATGTCTCTTACAATTCTGACTGAAATCTGAAATCCAGCAGGCAATGCTCAGAGTCTGTTTCCTGGGGATAAGAGACATCAAACCCAGTTCTCCCAAGGTGCAAGTCACTTGTTTCAATACTGTTCAGTGTTTGCCTCTTGCTCCCCTTTTCTGAAATGACTGAAATGTTAACAACACTGACTCAAAAAGTAATTTCCTAGTTCTTGATGAATTTCATCATGATTAGGAATTAACGGAGAGGAAACATGTGCAGAGGGGAAAACCTTAGCTTTCGCTGCAAAAACATTGCTGTTCACCGTTAAATACAATGTAGTCATGCTGCACTGGAGATTTTCAATCAAACCTTAATTCGTGGAAACTGATTAAACAATAGACTTAACTTTCTTCTACATTAAGCTGAACCAGTGCTTTTTCCAGTAAAATGAAATGCTCCAAAAACACAGCAGAGGTTTCGTCAGTTATTTGCGGTGATGGATCAGTCAGTGTTGTGATCACTTCTTTCTCTGGAAGACGTTAGCCAACATAGCACCAGAGGTGGTTAGTTGACCCATTTTGCTCAGGAACTTGGTCTTCGCATCCTCACCCACCAAACTAGAGGCGATGGACAATGAGCTATGTAGGATTAAAAAAAATAATAATGATAATTAAAATTAAAACAGATGTAAAGCTTGCATTTTGGCAAGCAATAAGATTTAGATCTTCTTTAATAACATCTTCTACTGTCTGTTAATGAGTCAGTCTTTACTGTTTTAGAGCAGAATTATTATTTGCTAATAAGACCCCGCCTGACTTTTACAGTCTAACGGCTCCGCAAGTTCCTCTTTTCAGTAAACTGGGACTGTCAAATTGCCCCATTGCTCAACAAAAGACAAACATCTAATCTTAATGAAACCAGTGTATACTGAAGGAGATGTACAGCCAATCTGGGGAGATTAAACACTTTTACCAGTTTGGAAAATTACTACAATTTATTTATCACAATTAAATAGATCGCTCTGATGAAATGTTCCAGTATGTTTTCAGCTTAAGCATTGGAACTTCAGTAGTACCTTCGGAGCACAGAGTAAAAATACAGCCCCACTGATTTTATATGATGACACATCTGTCTTCAAAAGTCTGGTGGGAAGATGTGTTAGCCACAAAGTATCAAGCTTCCTATGTTATTTAATGGATGGGGGTTAACAAAAGTCTTGTGGCATAAGAACAAAGATTTAAACTGATAAGAAACACTTTTAGTGGAACAAACAAAAAACTAAACTAGCATTGTAAGCAATTTAGAAGCACATTTTTTTTTATGAGGCCCAAACAACAAGATGAGAGAAACTTGTTTTAATGACACCCACAGTATGACTATTGGTGCACAACTTGGTACAGCTCTCATGATTTTTTTTTTCCCCCTTTCTGTGAAAAATACCTAAATAATGAAAGTGGTTCCAACACTTAAACATGTTCTCTTCTACCCTGGGGAATAAACCCACAACACAGGTCTGGACCAATTACTATTTATTTGACCCTTGTCCCACAATGTAAAATCATCAGTTGTTGCTGTCATATACTCTTGTGCAGTAAAAACAATATTTGACAAATCAGTTTAAAGAAGTGATGTGGATGGGACTGTTTGTTCTCACCCTTGTGCGTCTGCCATTCCTCTGTTTTCTACCTTGATTTCACACTCTTTGATCATAGAACTCAGAATCACCTGTGAAGAACATAACAGACAAATTAAGCTAAAATCTCCTCTTAAAAAAAAAAAAAAGGTCTGTCAAAGAGATGCCATGATTTACCTAAAGACTTATTTTGGAATACAAAACCATTTGTCAAGATTTTTAAATATCATGCTTTTAACTAATGAAGTAATGCAAAGCAAAACGTGTCAGTGTCAGATTTAGACTGTCCCAACATGACAAAACAGAGGTCTTGTATTCATTTCTAAGTTTTCCTGCTTGGAAAAGAAGATCTGGTATGCAGACCTTAGACACAGAGTGAATGTACAGAAAGCACTCAGCTGACTGTTAGTCACCCCAGGAAAATGTTCACATAAAATGAACTGCACGAGACACTGAGACACAAATAAATATAGTAGAGGTGTGTGTATGAGTGTGTCTGAGAAAAAAGGTGAAGAATCAGACTGTCTGTCTACCATTAATTGAGTGACATCCCCTCGTAGCGAGAACTTGAAAGAAGATGACAGTCTGGCCCACCAGTGAATGAGAACGCAGATGAGATAGTGTATTTGAATGCATGCATTTCAGGTCAGTGTTGGAATTCCCCCTAAGCATGTGAGAATGCATGCATGTCTGTGTGTCCCCTGACCTCATGCTCAGGAGAGAGTTGCTCCATGTCACTGTGGAGACACCTGAGGCCAGGCAGGAAGTGGTTCACCATCACCTCCTCAGAAATGACTGCACAGGACTTTAAGGAGTGGAACTGAAAACTATTACAGTTTAAAATGCTAGATAATCCACAAATAATTGCAACTATTGAATTACTGCTTACACAGTCAAAATCGCAGTGCTGTCTTTACACTGTCCTGGCCCCATGCAAGTTTTATAAGGCCAAATGTGGGTGCTCACTTTAAGACAAACCTGAAAATGAAAACAAGGGAGAAAAAACAGCAAAACCAACCTATTTTAACTGAACATAGCTGACTAGTGCCATAAGAAGATAAAACAAATAAAATAAATAAATGATGAGCTGAAAAAAAAAAAAATGCATGCATAATGCCTTACCTATCTAGAATTTTGTTTTTCTCATAACGTGTAGACAAAAAGGCTGGTGTTTTCAAGGCCGAGATATAAAAAGTCTCAGTGCTTCCAGGAATTACCAAATGGGTGGATTTAATTTTCAATCTTAACAAAAAAAAAAATCAGAGGCTAAAAACAACTTATTTTTAAATAATATCCATTATTATATGGATATTCCTAAAATATCTGGATTTCTGTTAAATTGGTAGCACAATGCTTTGTCCATAGCTGCATGTACACTGCCACCTGCCACAGCTAGTGAAGCTATAAGGGACACAGAGTGAACAAATCTTTATTTTTAGAGATAAGAATATACAATTTCAGAGCTTGTCACACTGATTACAGGAGAAAGAAGTGCAGTAGGAGGTAAAGAATCTGAGGTTAAGGCTATACCTCCTGGACACTACTGCAATGTGAAATCACAGCCTGACAAAGATCCACAGGAATGAACCTCAAAACAGCTGTCCACAAAGCATGTGTTGGGAAGTGGGTGGAGTAAGGCTAACAGAGAAACAGAGAAAAAACTGTGGGAGAAAACAGAACCAGTAAGAGGAGAAAGAAATACAGAAGAGAGGAAGACAGAAGACAGAGAGAGCAGTGGTTAACATAAGACCAAGCCTGGGAACTGTTACTAAGGATTGAAGCTGATGTTCAGCCCTTTCCTCCTGTCATGCTGTTTCTCCCTCTCTCATCCTTTCCTTTGCTTAACCAACCCTGTAATTACTCAAGCCCCAAAATGGAGGGAAATGGAGCTTATTTTCCTTTCTCCTCCTGCCAAATGACAGGCAAGATCTGCCAACACACACACTGAACAACTAACTCAGGCACCAGAGCCACTCTGATAGGTACCAACACACAGTTGCACGTGTGGTTGTACACATGTTCAGAAACACATCAGACCGATGCTGCTAGCATTCAACCTGTTATTCTAACAGTGTTCCCACTGACTCATTGCTATGATAGTCAACCCTGAAACTAAGCCAAGCTTGACACTAACTTCTAATGAATCCTTCCTCTGAGGTTTCTTGAGATTACAACAAATATCAGTATGTGGAAAATGTTACAACTGTAAATAAATGTCTTCTCATGAAGCATAAATCCAGGATGACCAGTACCTCTCCTAATTCACACAGAGCATTATGCATGACCTTTAGAAGGATACAGCAGCAGGAGAGGGCGCTGTAGGCCTCAAACAGCTGGGTTGCGATGTCAATCCTCTTGCTTTCCGCTGCCTGGCTGTTGTTAGCCAGAGCCAGCTTGTGAAGATGTGGCAACACGACTAGAGGAAAAAAAAAAATACAAATGTTGAATGCACGTGCACAAAGAAGCAGGGGAAAAGTGAAGACCTGAAATGGCTCAATATTAGTAAATTTCACATACACTCATCTCTAAAGCGTGGCTCTGCATTAGGTCCGACTCTTCCAAATGTCCTGATGATCTCCATGTGCAAAGAGTGCTGATCTTGGTACTGAGGGTCTTCCAGGAATGATGCCAGCTGCATTTTTACACGCTCCAGCAGCTACACATAACAATACATGTAACAATAGTTTATACACTTCAAGATGATCTGTAGTTTTTGGATAAACATGCATACAGGGTGTGGGTACATTTTGACTTACCTCTTTTTGTGTGACGGTTTCCATGATGGTACCAAAGGCAGGAATAGTGGATATCCTCACTGAGCTAAAATAAGCAGGAGAGCAAGACAACAGTTTTACCAATCATAGTCACTGTACCGGATTCTTAGTTTTCTTTATGTTTTCATTCCTAATTACATCTGACTCACATAATATAAGCAAATAGTTGTTATACTTATTTTAAAATGTCTGAATGAAAATAGTGTCACATTTGAACTATATTAAGACAGCTCAAGTGGGTTCAGGTTATGTCATTGCTAGACAGGCACCAATCAGATTTCCCAGGGTTATTATCAGTTTTTTTCAGACAATGCAACTGATTGATTCAAATTTATGAACTTTTTTGACTTTTCTGTATAGCCACACATGTAATACCTGACATCCATATTATAACCACGACAAACGACAAGTTCCTTCAGCTTCATTTGATATTTTAGCCAAATATAGTGATTACATGGTAATGACTTGCCAGCAACCACAGTGATGACTGAGCTAGTTGCTCATATTCGTTCTGCATGGTGCCTAAATTACTACAGAACCAGAGGCAGTGGAATGTAAACTAAATTAAACTGCTATAACGTATACAAATAAATGCTATCAATATTTCACGGATGGCAACAAGTCAGGATTCACTTTAAACATGTAACTGCTTTTGTGAACTAGTAAATTCATTTTTGCAGTTGCAACAGCAACCAGTGATATATTTGGAATAGCTATTGCAAATCAGCTCAGGCACCCTGACCCATCAAAGATATAAAGGAATATAAAATGATCTTTTTAAAAGGTTTCCTATTATTAGACTCCATTGTAACATGAAAAATAATAATTGACCAAGATCTCTACTTAGCAGATTAGATATACAACTTATGTTTATTTTATAACATAATAAACTATAATTTAGACCATAATTCTTGAAGTAACAGCTTATTTCAAACTAAAGGCATAAAAGCAGACAATTCTGTAATAGGAGTAATTTAATCCTTTAATCTATAAATCTGGCATACACATAAGAAAACATCATATTGCATAGTAAAATTATCTGATTTCTATTAATAGTTAAAAGGAACTGTGACAGCAAGGTTAGTGGGGTGGTGTTAGGGTGACATATATTCATTCCACTAGCTAAGATCATTCAAAGACCAAAGTCTTTACATGAGGCCGACTTTTAGAATATAAACCAGTTCCTCATTAAGTCTGTTGACTGTGGACAGACTAAGAAATTCAAAGATATAATGCCAAAAATAAATATGTGTTGGAAAAATAAGTACGTGTTGAGTTTAGAAGGTGTGTGTACCCATGTACAATGGTTTTCAAACTCAATACAGAAAACAATGAGATGAAAAGGGCTGCATTCCAACAGTGTTCCGGCTAATTTCATCATTGTGTTTAATCCCCAAACATGTAAGGACATGCATTGGCAGCTTAAAGCTTTCTTTATATTCTTATATTCTTTTATAATATCAAAACATTGACAAACACAGTTTATACTGCAATGAAATGCACAACTGTAAGGCAAAGGATCATGCAAGGGAAGATCTAATTATTAAAACGTTCAGCTAATCACTTGTGGCTCCAAATCAGTGTATAGTGAAGGACACACAAAGAGAAGCAGATGTCTTCATGCATTCACTTCCTCTTTCTCTCTGTTTTTCTGGTTAAAGAAGCTGCCACGTCAAATATTCTGACGTACTAATGGTTTTGATGCCACAAGGTTTTTTTTTTTTTAGCATTTACCATTAAAACTCAGCGATTCACATTCCTAGGAAGACACTGCATTACACTGTAAGTATGCTGCCCACAAAATGACAATGTTACTGAGAGGTTTTTTTTGTGTCGATTGACTCACAATTCAGGCCCACTGCACAGAGTTATAAGGGCTGGAGCCGCCCGGCGATCTACTAATGCTTCACTCATGCCTCGGAGAACCAACTGCAAACCCACCACACAGCAGGATGAGAGAGAGGGAGAGGTAGGGTGTGAGGAGAAGGAGACAGGAGGAAATATAGAAGGACGGAGAATAGCGAAAGAAAGAAAAAGGGACAGAAGGGGATGATAGAGATATATAGAGGAAAATAGACTGACTGAGACAGAAATGGGTGGAGATAACCAACCACTAGCTGACCAGTCGGTCACGTGGAGGGGTCCTGCTTCATTGGAGTGGGTTGGGGAGGAAGAGCAGGTGGGGAGGGGTTACGGATGAACATGCAAGGATTGTGCTATTGCTGCATGCAAATAACGTGGACTCACAAATCTGGCTGAGGACTGATTAGTGCTGCAGACTAATGAGACAACAAGAGCTGGCATAGATTAGTGTTGCGGACATGACACTAACATGCTGTGGTTGTTCTGATGAACCATCCCACGACCGAGCCTAAACCCAAACAGGAGCAAGTTCAAATTTCTAAAAAGAAGTGTAATAGTACAGTACATGGCTCTGATTATTCCAGAAACTATCTAAAGGAATTAAAGGGTGACCTGAAATTACAATCAACTGAATCAATTTCAGATTATATCAATAATTGATCAATGGTCATAGTATATTTTTAGAATTTCTCCTCTGTTAAATTTGCTCCTGACAGGCACAGACTTTTTTCAGTGTGATAGTTATCAGACGGCAAAGAGAAGGGGGGAGAGAGACGAGGCGCGGTTTATCGTTGTATGTTCCACTTACATTTCAGGGTCGGAGGACAGTGTGATGAGAGCCGGCACCACTCTCTGAGCTACCAGCGTCTCATTCACCCCCTTCACCAGCAGCTGATCGGATTGGACACAGCCAGCCGTGATGTCACAGACGTGGGCGGTGCATTGGGACAAGAGCGAGCAACACCGGCAAAAGATAGAGAAAAAGAACAAAAAGCAAACAGAAAAGGGAAGAAAAAAAAAACACAAACACAAAAAGATAGGAAGAAAGTGATATACAATGACAAGAACCATAGTTGCAAGGCACGGAACAACACTGCATGTATCAAGCATGTGTGTATAGACACATACGTTCACACACACACACAACACACACACATGCACACATAATATGCAGAAGAAATGGCAAAGCCAATGAAGTTAAACTGCACAAATACTTTTACAGTATGATGAGAATAAAGCTGTGGGCTCTCGACTCCCGGTCAGATTATTGTTTAATTCACTTAGAATTGATAAAATACAGTAAATGACAGTAAATGAATCTGATCTGGGATTTGTGGTAGAGGACCACCTTTCAACCCACAGTTTTGACAATGGTGGACAACTATACACTATGGAATGGTGAAAGTGAGGTGTTTCGGGAAAGGGCAAGAAATTCACAAAAAGGGGGAATGGACAAAGAAACAACTACCACTCCTCCTCCCACAAATTTTACCACAAAATAGGAGAACTTTTACTCCTGTTCCTAGCTCCTCATCCAAACATTTGACCTTAAAGTGTGCACAGATCTCAAAGGACAGAGGATTATAAAATGTGTTATGGTTGTTTCCAATTGCACAGTCCAGGCCTTATGCGTTGACATAGCAGTTCAAAAATAGATACAATTACTTGAATAAAATAACAAGAAGAAAAAAGGGAAACTGTCGACTCTCTTAGAAAACAAAAGAAGTATTATATTTCCTGAAAAGGCCTGAAATACTCAAAATAGTAAAACAATTTTCATAAGAAAACATTTCTGATTAAGTGACACTTTCCAACAACACTGAAAAGTAACACGCCAATAACTCTTTAGTATCATGTCAGGTTGCTGACTTTACCCTTTGCCTGACATGCAGCAGATATTTCTGTAGTCAGTTCAGAGAGCAGTGCACAGTGAAAGGTAATGTAAGAGATTTAGCCATACAAATGGAACCAGCTGATAAAGCTACAGGAGTCTTTACTCAAACTCGTAGTGCTCAAAGTAGCTAAATATTTAATGTGTGATAAACAGCAGCAACAGCAAGCAAAGCTAGCACATATACATCAAATAGGAAATCGTGACAGCATTATCTATAACATAGGGCTGAACAACTGTTCTGTATATCTCTATAATGTTGTATCAGTCTTTTAGAAAATTAAGAGTCATAATTACAAATAATAATAAACTTAACCATGTGAAAAAGATAAAATGTGACAACCAATAAAAAAAAAAAAAAAATCTAAACAACTGGGAGAGTGTGTGTGTGTTTTGTACCTCAAACATCCGTGCTGCAGTACAGCGAACCAGTGCAGAGGTATGGACCACTCCGTACCACAGAACAGTCAGCAGCAATTCATGGTACACAGGGTTGGCACTGAAACACAAAGCAAAACATAAATATTTTGCAGTATGTGGCAACTGATAAACAGACTCTAAAACTTCGAGTTATTTTCGACATGTTACAACAGCACAGTACATCAGTTAGATTGTACAGGTCAATGCAAGGAACGTATTTTCAAAACTGGGGATATTTTGTGTCGCAAGCCAAAACAAATTAAATCTAAAGTAAATGTGCGTGTATGCCTCACCCCAGTTCTACAAAAGAGGCCTTCAGGCTGTCAAGAGGTGCATGGGATAGTGACAGTGTTGTCATAACATCCTCCAGGAAACCCACCAACAACTTGCGATCCTCCTCCTTGAGAAAAATTAATGCTTCTGTCAGTTACACCATGTAGGGAATTAATATAATCACTTTGGCATATTAATATGCACAAATGTAATTTTCTACACATCAGTTAATGTATTTTCTGACAACCTTAATCAGAAGATGAACGGGTCGTTGCTAATGTGCTGAAATTTACCACAAAGAGCACAACTCCACTGTACGCTGCATCATTTTATCACTGTAATGTAGTTCACACTCTACATAACACACAAGAAAACAACTCAACTATCTGCCACTGCATTATGGAGGAATTCTTACTGACACAGACTGATTTACCTTGCAAGAAAATATATCTCAAGAAAAAGATTTGACTCTTAAGACAAAATGTCAAGAGTTTTCAAGTCAGCTGAAGGAATGTTAAGTCACCTGGTTATAACATGTCAGCACTCCAGTGGCATAGATGGGGACTGTGGCTTTGGTGAGAATACCATTCCCTGCTGAAGCATCTAAAAGAGGAACAAAATGAAATCAAAAGAGAATAAAAGATGTGTATATAACTGAAGTGCAGCCTTTTCTGAAACTATTTTGCATTTTTCTGCTACAAGCAGTACCCTGCACTGTAAAATGGTCTCTGGATGCTGCTGATTCATGTAGAAATGATTAGGACCCTGTTTTTTTTTCCCCTCAGTTAATCAGAAAAATTAAAAACACACAAACATTACAGGACTTAATGAGGTGAGGAACAGTTTCTCAATACTGTGGCACGCATTTGATACCCAGACTGTGTCTAACACTTCGTCTACGGTGTACATTATATCATCATGTTTTTACAAAAATCTAGTACAGTGTAAGGTCAAGATGACCTAAACACAGACTGGCCTTCAATACAAAACATATTTCAAAATGTCCAAAATACCAAAGTGAAATCACATGGTAACCAGAAGAGACTAAGCACTGCTTCTAACAACAGAAACATTTCCGGACCCCAAAAAAAAAAAAAAAAAAAAATGTGGGAACACCCATAACTCCAAATAACTTGTTTATATCAACAGTGTCTGTCTGAGTGAACTCCATCTATCAACAGTCCTGAGGGAACAAAAAAAAAAACCAAACTCTTACAATCTTACGACACTTGCACATCTGTGTGTATGTGTATATGTGCAGGTTGAAGCTTCCTTACCAACATTCTCTTCTGACAGTCGCAGAATCTCCTGGAACTGTGGTTTAACCTGAAAAGGTCATGACAATATACTTAATTTATAATTATTATTGACTATCTAAAATATTCAATACATCAAATGGTTTTGTGATAGAAATCTTTCAGAGAAAGCTTTTCCTAATTTTCATAAGTCAAATGGTTGTACCTTAGTGTTAGTGAAGATCTTGCCAAAGGTGCGACAGAACCTCCAGAAGAAGCGAGAGAACTCGTGTACGCATGTTGATGATGTCACATTGATGCGACCCACAATCTCTATGAGCTGAGGAAGGCTGTAAATAGATCAGATATATAAAAGTTATATGTGTCCATATGTGTCTGTGATGATACAAAACCTTTATCTATGTGGCTGTGTTTAATGTAACGCATGTTTATATCTTTAAAAAAGAAAAAAAAAGCAGTGTATGTGCATATATCTCACAGCTGATTGACCACCCATAGTAAGCTGTCCCAGCCAGTGGTTCCTTCATGCTCTAGCTGGTGGTCATAGAGTAGGAGGAGGGCACTCAGCATCTCTCTGCTGCCTATGATGGTAGCCACATCCTGCAGTGGAGAAGCTGGCCTAGGGAACCGGGTCACTGCAGAACCAGAATGAAAACGTACTGTTGTAGTAATCAAAACGGAACAAACAAAAAAATACTGCAGCAGAAAATCTCGGAAACACAAGTAGTATCTGGAGTTAAATAATTTAGTAAAGTAAGAACATAAGTAAGTAAATATTTATTCATATAGTGCTTCTTGAGAACAGGTGTCACAAAGCACTTTCCAGAAAGAAACATAATACAGGACAGAACAAATACACTAAAACAATAAAACTAATCAAAAGCCTGGTTAAAGACGTAAGTCTTCAACTGGCTTTTAAAGTGTCCACAGTGTCCACAGATCGTAAGTCCAAGGGTAAAACACTCCATAATCTAGGACCTGCAGTTCAAAGGCACAGGTGCCTTTTGCTTTGAGACTGGTGCATGGGATAACCAGCAGATCTAGAGCCAACGATCTCAGTGACCTGCTGGAAGTGTGAGGCTGCAGCAGTTCAGACATGTGAAACAGGAACCTGGCCTTGCAGAGCTCTGAAAGTCATCACCAGAATCTTAAATTGTATTCTAAAATTAACAGGAAACCAATGTAAAGACTTCAGATTTGGAGTTACAAGAGGGCCCACTTTGAGGATCCTGTCAATAGTTTGGCTGCAACATTTTGGACTATTTGGAGGTGATCCCTGGACTTTTTGTTCAGGCTTGTGAACAAGAAGTTGCAGTAGTCCAGGAGTGATGACACAAACACATGTATAATCACCTCCATCTCAACAAAAGATACAACTGGCTGAAGCTTCCCAATACTCCTAAGCTGGAAAAAGCAGGAACAAACTAGTGAATTGACATGACAGTCTGGGGAGAAATCTTTGCCCAAAGTAACCCCCAGTTATGCAGAAAATATTTAATAAAACAGGCAACCAGCCCAGGTCATCCATCAACTTAGGAACAAAGGGAGCAGGGGCAGAAATAAGGACTTCAGTTTTTTCAGCATCAGCATGGGGACTAACAATTTTGACACATTGTTTGATTTGAATGAAATATATAACTCAATGACATTAATAGCAGCGATAAGAGATATCTATCAGGTTACTCATTAACTGCCCAACAGGAAGTAAATACAATATAAAAAATGGAGCCTGTTTAAATCATAATTTAAATATTTTAGGTTAGGTTTTCCCCTACAAAAGTAAATCTTTTCAACTTGTGTTTTTTGTGTGTGTATGTTCAGTTGCTCTACCCTCTATTGTAGGTGTATCGCTGTGAAGTTTGACTCTGTTAGTGAAGGGTGCATTCTGCAGCACCACGGCAAACAGAGGAGGGATGAGAGACTGCAGGGCCGACAGGAACACGTGTAACTTGTGTTCATCCAGACTGTGTTCTCCTTGCTGCAGAAAGAGGGAGGTACAGAAGGTAGGAATGAGGGAGAGAAATTATGAGAGCAAAAGTAGGGTGAAATTCATTGTGTGCATGGTGTTGAGATCCCTGGCCTGGAAATGAACTGCATGCACATATACATATACATACATGATCCATCATGGCATTTGATACTGTTGGTCCACTACGGAGTGTGCATTTCAGCAGTTGTCTTACATTACCAAAATTATCACCTTTACATTGTTTTGATGAATGAATTGTGCATGAGTATTTTTTTACCATATGCATCGCTAAAAAGGAATAAATACATTCAGCTGACTGGAAGACACTTACCTTAAGCAGTTTCTCTATCCGTGCCATGAGAGAAGGGATGAGGGCTGTGTGCAAGGTGCCCAGCTCTGTGGTCCAGGCAGCAAAGGCAGGAATGAAGACCTGATGGACCGCACTTACCACTCGCTCTGACGGGTCCCCAAGTGACAGCAACATCAACTCAAAACCCTGTAAAAGAACACAGAAGACAGTTATAAGGGCTCATCTACAAACCTCCTATAAACCTCCTGTATAACCTCCTAACCATTAAAGCTATTTAACTGTATTTTTCACATTCTTGATACAAAACTGGAGAGGAAAAAAACAAAAAACAAACAAACAAACAAAAAAAAAACAAACAGGTAAGAACACTGGCAAAAAAACAAAAACAAAAAACAAACAAACAAACAAAAAAAAACAAACAGGTAAGAACACTGGCAAAAAAAAACAAAAACAAAAAACAAACAAACAAACAAAAAAAACACATACCTGGGAGTACTTGTCAGGATCATCTATGTAACCCATGATAATACCCAGACTTTTGACTACAGCTTCTCTGACCAAGTCAGCCTTATCCTCAGCAAGCATCTGCTGCAACATGGACAACACCAGGGAACTACGGATCTCCTTCTATAAAGACAGAAAGATGGTGAATATTTTATTCAACTATATGTCTATATTTCAACTATATGTCTATATTTCAAATAATAATATAATATAATAATGAATGTACATAATACACTCTTACGGGCAGGTATGGCGCTAAGGCTCCACAGGACTCCGCCACCAACAATCTTCTCTCTGGATATTTGTGGTTAATCTGTGCAGCAGCAGAAGAGAACAAAATATGGAGAAAGAATGTGGAAAGAAACAGAGGAAGAGAAGTTGAAAGGAAGCAAGAAGCAGACTGGAGCAGCCACAGTGGAATGGAAACAACCGACGTACCATCAACATCCTGACCCTGTGGAAACCACTATTTGTCTGTCTAGGCTGATTCTCAGCCTCCAAACTGCTGGCAGCTGTTATTGCTTGGCAGTAGATTTTGTTTATAATAAATATGTTGCACAAGGTTACACAGGTGGCAGTGAAAACAAAGTAGTAGTTATATATATATATATATATATATATACACACACATATATACACGTATACGTACTGTATATACGAAAGAAGTGACAGCAAATTTCAAAAATCAAAAAAATGTAGTGACACCACTTTCTAATACCTGCTTGTAGCATTCTTCCCTTGTATTAAAAGAACATATGTGAACAACGACAAAAGAAAAAAAAAAAAACAGCCATGGGTAATATCACTGAAATGAAAAAGAGAAACATTAAATACAAAATCAAACAGAGTGACATATGTAGTTTATGTACAATACCTGCTCCCAGCACTGAGGAAGTAGTTCAGCCTCAACACGCGTGGGACCCACATGCCTTGCAAATGCAACACATCCTGTCAAGATCATTTGTCTTAGGAAACACACAAAGAAACATATGAAAACACAGTTAGATAAACTCATAATGTGTGTATGTATGTATATATTGGTAAAAAGATCAATCAATATAATATTTTTTTCTTGTCTGCACATAAAAACATGCACACCTCTGCTCATCATCTGGTCTCTTAATTAAGTTGAAGAGGATGTGAAGGAGCTGGTCCCGCTCTTTGGGCTCTGGGTGAAGGCAGGCAGTACACAAGATGAGTGGAATAAGCTCCTAAAAAAAGAGAGGAAGAGAAAGAAAGAAGTGGCACCAGTTTAGATTACTTTGCCAAGTTAAGTAAATGGTATAACACACAAGGGTAGGGCTGTCTATAGCAGGTAAGCATGTTTGAAACTCTCTGGAGTGGGGGAGGACAGCAGAGGGGGGAAAGATGTATTTTAAAAAGAGGAGAGAAAATGGGAAAGTCACAGCGAAAACAGAACACAGGGAGTCACCTTTGAAACCAACAGGCGTCAATCAACACTGGTGAAATATGCTTACCTTAAGTTCCTAGTTGGTGTTATACCTTGACTCCCTTGGCTTTTGAGTTATATACAATTAGAGCTACATACTGTAGAAACTTAAATAGCACACCAGTTCCCAACCTAAAACTCAGCCCCATCCTAGAGTTCAGACAGAGTTTACAAACCTTCCAGTCAAAGGGTAGAGAACTCAGCAGCCCTTGATATAGGGCCTTCATGGCCAAAATGTGGTCAGCCCTACATTACCGCCTTGCACACCCAAATTAGAGAGTGCATGCAGAGATAAAAATATGTTTTTTTCCCCCAAACAAACCTTTTTTTTTTTTCTAGGAAGATATCATATTTTCCTGGCAAGTGGTGGAAGCAAAAGCAAAACCCCAAGACTAGATGGACAGATGGACCTGACAGACGGACGTGGATAAAGATAGGCTGTGATGAGTCACTCACACAGTGCTGGACTAACACTATGAAGTCGGTGCCATATCGCTTAAAAGTATATGGTATTTAAGTATCAGACAGTCATTTTAAGTGGTTGCTTTGTGAGTTCAGCATGGGTGAAATCAGTTTAACCATCAAAAAGCAGCACAATCGTGCAAATTTACTGAATTCAGCTAAATTTAACTGTCACATTTAATAACACTCTTCTTGCTCTGGCCTCTGAAAATACCATACATCTTGAAAAGAACTATTTTGGAGTCTCAACAGCCTGGGCCTAATAAAACAAATAAATGAATACAGAAAGAGCACACTTTGAACTTGCCAGAACCCACACCAACCCTGAACTATTTCTGTGAGCTCCTGTGTTTTTGATGTGAAAACTTCTTCAGGAGGTTAAACATCTGACCAATGAAGGGTAAACACTGTGGGTAGGTTGAGCGAACAGCATAACGCTGGGTCCCAAAGGCCAGGGGGTCTAATGCTTTACTTCAAAGAGCAGAATTACAGCACATTTCAGTTCAAGGATCACTATATACAAAGGGCACTCATAGAATTTGACTTCCCACGTGTCTATTGTTTTCACTCTTCATTAGCCATACTAGAAGCAAAGATCTGAGTATGGCAAAGTCTGTGCATCTGTTTGTTAATGATCAGTTTTGTACACAGAATGACTCCAAGTGACTCTAATGATTGTCTGACTCCTCTAACGCTACCTGCAGACCAAAGTTAACACTTACCTTGTGAAATATCTCAACATCTACTGCATCTGCATCACATCTACATGAAGTTCCCCTCAGGGAACAAAACGATTTGTATTACTAGATCTTACCAATTGACAGAACCTGGTATAGATCATCATTATATGCTGATAACATATCCTACTGCTGTTGATGGTCGCCTGAAATTTCATCTAACACCACCATAAGCTTGACGTGCGGTTTTGAGTAAGTTATTGACAACTATTGAAAGTGTTGATATTGCATTTGTACAGACACTGATGTTCCTCTCAAGAACAATTACAGTAACTTTGCCTTTTCTTTGTGTGCCACCATCATCATAATTTAATTTGTTGAAAATTTTATGATCAGGTACCTTCAAAACAAACAACATTCCCATCTGTCTAACTGTGATTTGTGTTTAGTAGTAATTAGCAAATGTTAATATGTAAATATCAATATGCTAAACTGAGAGGGTGACATGATGAATACTAAATCTGCCTACCATTAGCACATCATATTTTCATTGTAAGCAGACTAATGTTAACTTTGAGCTCAAAAGGCCACTGTAGTGTAGTCTCACAGGCTTACTACCATGGCTGTATTTTTGTTTTTAATATATATGGATTAAAAAAAGTGAATTGTAACATAAAAACCTTCATATATTTCTTTAATTTAGGGGATGAAACACTTTTGTTAAAGTCAAGAGATGTGGGCTTCTGTTATGTCTTAATTAATTTCTCTATTGTTTGAATTGTCTTTAAGACTCACACTTAGACAATAAAATGTATAATATGTCAAAATCTGTGATTTAAGTTATACCATAACTCCTTTTGTCTTGAAACATGCCAGTGTTCTTTATCTTGCCAGTTGTTCATAATAAGCTACTGTTCAGTGCAGTATATTGAAAAAAACTGAAAAATGTTTAATGATTTACAATGTCTGATAATGCTGCCAGGTGGCAGGCAGAGTTTCAAGGCATCATTCCACCGTTTCAAGTCAAACACCTTTTGTTCTTAAGGGGGTGTCATATTCAAACAACTAAAGGTGTGCCTTCAATCTTATAGCGATTAGGAAGAAATTTCAAGAACTGAGCAGCTGTGCATGTGTGTGAGTGTGTGTGCAATGTCATGGTCAGTGAATCTAACGGACACAGTACAAAGTCCACACCACTCAGAATGCACCCCCTGAGGCATCACTGTTATGTTTTCAATTTCTGCCATCCTTTCCTCTCCTGACCTTTGTTAATCTTGATTTTGTAAAGAGATTAGGTTCTTCATAACTGTCAGTGGTTGAATAAAGCTACATTACCATGGTGATATGCAAAAGAGCCAGTCTGAGAACTACCCCAACCAGACTTACCTCTTTCAAACACTCCATTTAGTGTCTTGTATCAAGTTTCAACACTCTATGTACAAAATTCATGCTCAGTGCATTTGTATACACATTAACACACACAGACACAGATAGCATGCAAGTGGTTATGTGTATACAGAACACCTGCGCAGGTGTCTGCATTATAGCTTGCAAAGAGTAGTAGCTTATTAATGCAATATCTATTTTACAATCTTCTTCCTTTTCCCTTTTTGGAAGAACTTAACATTCAGCTCGTGAAAACAAAAGCAAAGACTTTCTTTAACAATTTGAGAGACAACACTAGGTTACGTCTTGTGATCTGGATTGACTGTGCTTGTCATATCAAGGGGAAAAAAAAACATCTTTGTTATTGTTTAGCAATAACATTAAGAGCGTTTTAATATTTTGCTAGAAAAATGTTAGATTAACTGAAATAGCATAAAAAATCCATTCAGACACATAAAGCGATTCAATTTTCAATGGGTAAAATAGACAATGAACTAACCAGGATAAACATACACTGGATTTAAGAGTACAGTGTAACACACACCTAAGGCTAAAACTGTATACTTTAGGTCATCGTTGCTTTCTAGTTCATTTTTTTGAGTGGCAAAGCAAGGTAGCATGCAACAATTAGCACTTTCTGAAATGAGAGTTATTGCTAATTACAAAAGTGAATAATCCTTACAAGTCAAAGCCTAAGTGACAGCAGTTGTAGCCTAAAGGAGTTGGGCAATAGGTCATTTCTGGTCTACATGTCATGTGGGAACCATGCAGATGAGTGCGTGAAAGACTCACCTGGCAAAGATGTGCAACCATTCTCTAGAAGAGAGGCATGCATGAGAGTGAGAGAATGAGTGAGACGAAAAGAGAAGAATAAAAATAAAACTAGTGAAGGCAGTAAGGACAGCAAATGTAAGAAGGGGACAAGAACAGCACAAGAGAAATGGTGGTGACACTGGCAACAACAAACAGTGCCATAAGGGAAGGTGAGATTCCCAACAAATAGATAGACACAAGTCAGCCAGACATTTGCAGGTTACGAATGTTACGAAGTTTGCTCCTATTAACATAGCAGATGTGTTAATGAGCTCTTTAATCCTACATTCACATGACCTGCTGTCAGAAAATAGTAAAATCTGTAAAGAGCAATAGGGGAAAAGATGCCCAGTGCAATTAGAACATTAGGTTTGAGACATTAGTGTGATTGTAACAAATCAGCAAGCATGACAATTAGGGCACTGCAACGACAATGCATGTTAGGTGAATTTTGGTAATGCCTCCTGACACAAACCAAGAAGGGGGTGTTTTTTTTTCCCCCCCAAAGTAAACAACAAAATTTTTCCAACAATACCAAATGGTGAAATGGGTGAATTACAAAATAAACAATCAATTTCAGTGGGTTCATTCAAAATAAAGAGCAAATTCAGAGACTTTTTATGGGATTAACCAAAACCATGATTGTACTGAACTGATAATATAACGTGCTAAAGATATGTTAATTTGCCAAATTATCACAATTAAGCATACTGGAAAATTATGCTACATATGGCACCTTAACCATGACAATGGTTGTTTAGGATTGGTTTTCTGCCATTCAAAGTCAGTTTGGATGGGGATTTGTCAGATGAAGATCACTGTGCTCTCCATAACCCTGCCTAAATTGTCACCCTGCTTAGCCTTGCTGCTGTGTGTGTATCTATTGGACGGTAACAGAAGAAGCCTGTGACGATGACAACAATGAAGGGGATACAGGGAGGAGAAGAGGAGCATGAGGAGCAGGGGAAGTGGGGTTACCTCTCGTTTAGCAAGAAGAACATTGGGGACAATGTGAGGAAGACAGCGGCCCAACATTAACATCACACTCTCCTCACTGTCTGCTAGACGAGACACCTGTAAACAAGAAATAATATGGCATGACGTTATATGGTGTATGTTATGATAAATGTACCGTTTCTTTGGTAACATGAAAATGTAGGGCTGTGCCAAACATCGAAGTTTATGCTGCATTGCAATTTAAGATTGAGCTCTATGATAAGAGTTGGCAATTTTTTATTTGATATGGACAGGTCTTCCAGCCAATCACGCAGCAGAAATTTAAGGCTGAGCAGTCATGTGGCTGGAAGAGAGTTAGAGCGTGTCAGTTAGGTTGACACACACAGCACGGAGCATGGAGAAGCAGCCAGCAGCGGCTCACATGCTAATGTTTGGGCTGCTGTTGCTGTGTAAGCCAGCCATTTATTTGGAAGTGACCAAAGAATTTAGTTTTTTTGTTCTTGTCAAAAATATTTAATATTTTAGTTGTAGATTCAAGATAAGAAATAAGATTTTGTTTTATTTATTTGGAGAGATGTGTGCTCTCCGGTAACAGGCTTTTGATGGAGTAAAAAGAAACCTTTTAGTTTGACTGAAATAGTCATATTTCAGTCAATAGTCACACAAATATATTGTGATATATATATATATTGATAATGACCGATATGAAAAAAAATTATCATGATAAGATTTTTTTCATATTGTCCATCCATATGAAAGAGTGTGTCCTGACCTCTGCCCCCAGACGACTGTCAGAGCACATTCTGCAGAAGGACAGCAGAGCTTGCTGGAAGGCTGGAGACAACTTCCTGAAACATCACAAACAAGGACCAAAAAACCATCACTACAGCACACACCACCTAATTTGTACTCCACAATAATTCTGGAGATTTGTAGTCTCTGTGAGTAGATTACACAGCAGTAGATTTGAACTGCACAAATTTAAAAAAAAAAAACAAACAAACACAAAGATCCTCTTCAAAACATCAAACCCCCTCTTATTTCTGTAGGTCAGAACATGGTCATCTAGTCTCCTTACCTTCAAATGAAAAAAAAATGTATTTAAAAGATCCAACAAGATTTTGTCTGTTATTTATTGTTATTCAGCTTCATTCAATGTCTATCCACTGCAGATTTTTCATTAACTGTTCTGATGCCAATAAAATAAAGCACATTTTTACTCTTGCTCTTTTTTTATTTAAACACTTTGAAACCTGGGATATTGAATGAGGAGTTCTCAGTCCAATGTTTTTGTGATTGGTGGATCTACAGGTTTAACCATGTAAGCAAAGTCATGAGAGTGTGTATTTTAAGTATATTCTTGTATTTCCCTGTAGCTGTATTTTTCTGTGAGCTTTTGAATTCTGCTTAACTTTCAACATTATGTGCTGTCTAATACTCAATGTTGACTTTCTAGGACACTTATATAACATTGCACCTTTTCCAATTTCTGAACTTTTTAGTTGTATTACATGTATTTGTACTGTGTGCCTTATATAACAAATGTTCATTCCACTGCCTGTGGAAGTGACACAGGATAAATTCCAATTTCCTCAATAGAATTTACACCTTCACTTGAATCTTTTCCTTGTTTCTCAGTCTCTCCCATTAAAAAAAGGGAAAGAATGCAAGGAAGAATGTGAGAAGCCAGGAAATTAAGAAATATGTTTTTTAGAGAATTCAGACATCCCTTTCTCTAAATTCAGTTAAATTGTATTCAGTTATGCACACATTGTGCACATTTGAATGTAAAGAATGAGAGATGAATAAAATGTGGGTACTCATAAAAGGTACCAGCCCTACACATTTTACACAGATCCACTACTTTTAACTAGATGGCGAATCTGAAAACAATTAACTTGGGAATCGTAAATTGATTCTAATATTTGGTAACTTGCTCTGACCTACAGAAAATGGAGAATTACATTCAACTGAAACACTGATAAAGATGTAATATCTTCAGATGTCTTTAGAATATATCCATTGTGCCCCCCTTTTTGCACTGTGTGGTAACTTTGCAATGAATGTCTTGAAGAGGATCTTTGTGCCTCCCTGCATTTTTATTAGTATCTGAATCTTTCCTCCTGTTAAGGGATATCGGTAACAAATGTTATACATGACCAAAAAAAAAGTTCCCACTAGGAACACTGTGGCCACTGTCAACTATCTCCATCTAGTGGGAAGGTTTAGTAATTACACTGAGGTGAACAGTGAGGCTCAAGCTGTTGCCAATAGGAACACTTAAGTTATGGATTTGTGATTCAGATCTGGCAAAATCTTATTTATAACTTTAAAGAGCAATGCACCAATACAACATCACTAACACAAGGACTGTCATGTGGCAAGGAAGATGATGTTTAGGACTGCTAAAACAACATATACTGTATGTTTTTGAAATTTTGCATAGTCTATTGGTTTTGAACGCATCTCGAATGTCTGTATTTCCACTCACCTGTTTGGCTGATCAAACACGACTGGAGGCCGACTCTTAAGCTTGCTGTGGGACTGTGGGTGGGACTGTGATGTCTTCTCAGTAGAGGGAAGTTCTGGGCTACTTTCAGGCTCTGAAACCCCTCGAATGTCGAGGTACTGACCATTATCTGTAGGAGGCTGTGTAAGACCAGAATGAGTTAGGGTCAGTTAATGGGTTATGTGTGATGTCATAGTTAATCAAGAAAACCACAAACACACTTGAGTCTTTTCAATGTTTGGTTTACTTTCTTTCATTTTTACTACTGCAGGATACTGGTACCATTAACATTGTATATCTGGCATAAATAAACAGTTTGAGCCCTACATTCTCAAGCTGATAACATACCACAGATGGAGGGTCAACAGAAGAAGTGGTGGTGGTGTATGTGGTGGAAGAACAGGAGGGATTAGTTGTATTTTGGGGTCCCACGTCCAGACTGGATAGAGGTGGGCTAGAGACCGTCCTTTTCAGTGTCTGAATCTCACTGTAATATAGAAGAAGTAAGAGAACCAGTCATATGTCTTATTGATAACACAGTGAGTCAATACAATAATTGCCTACCAATGAAAAGTAGTCTCCAGCTTTATACACTGCTTTAAAATTAAGGCTGGTGGTAAAGACAATTGGTCTGACTCTTAATGGTGGTATTGACATATTCTACATGAAAGGAAATGCAAAATCAACTTATGTATCAGTGCAGGGTTTCCTCTGTAAGTTCATGCAGCATTGGTGCTTGGGTGAAATTCCCAAACCACGTCCACCTCATGGTCAGATTTAATTACAATTATAGTAATTTTATGTATCATTTTCATTTACCTGGTAGTATGGTAGAATGTTGTCAACATTATAGCATACTAATAGTGGTCATATGATTATAGTATAGCGGTGTCTCCGTCTTGAAACGTTTTGCAGAGAATGATTAACTCATATACAAACACAGGCATTCAGACACACCTCTGTAGTTTCTTGATCTGCTCAGCAAGGCTTTGCTTCTCATTGTTGAGGAGGCCAATCTGATATTCCAACTCTTGCACAACTTCTGTCTGTTGCTACAAAGGGAAAATATATTATACAGCCATTCAAAAACATTAGTAGGTAAAAACTCTTCATGGGTTTGTGATATCTCAGATATTACTTACAGAAGCAGTCACTTTACATTTAGTTCCATAGACTTTAACTAAAACAGTATGAATGCAGAAGGATCAATTAAGTTTTTCATCATCATCATCATCTTTGCAGTTCTGGAGACAGCTTTCTAACCTTCTGATGTGGTGAGCAACAAGCAACTGACCTTCAAATCTCTCTAGGAGTGCTGCTGCAAATGCAGACAAGTTGATCTACATGGCAATTGCTATTTATACAAACAAAACGGGCTGTGTGTCTGTGTGAACGGATTAGTTATGGCTGCTTTGGAACAGCTACTATATAATTATCACAAAGCATTTGATGCAACAAAAGCAAAGCATGTCACTGAATCACTGAGTTCCAGAAGTTCAACGTGGATTAAAGCTCGGGAAGTACCTCACTGAATCCCAACACATATGTGTATACACCTACCTGTTGTGAGAGGTCAGGTTTCTTTGGGGTATCTTGGGCTATGCAGTTTCCTGGGAGATCGCCAAAGTCTACCCCTACTGAAACATCAACTGTGTCCCGAGGTGAAGGGAGAGGGGTGCCACAGTTCCTGTACAGCTGTAAAAGCCCTGGGGGTTTGGGTATGTTGAGGCCAACATCATCCCACAATTCAAAGTCCTGGAAACAAAACAAAAACTAAATAAATGAAATAAATAAACAGAAGTAAAATGTGTCCCAGGTGGTTGTGTCCTCTGCATAGATACAGCAGGACATGCACGTTCAGAATAGGACAACCGATCCAAGTTAATGAATTTATTTATGGTCACATTACCCTACTACAGCTGTGAGACCTGCTCCCTCATGCAACTCTGATAGCTCATATTTTGCCTTGGCAATAAAAAGCCTATAGACTCAAAATCAGTGAGAAATAATAAAATGATAAAAGGTGAACTCCATTCAGGCACTTGCCAGCCTATCTTTAAAAGATGAGGCAACCAGGAAAATCTTTACCTGATCATCATTTTCATCAGAAAAGGTGATGGATGAGAGTTTGTATTCATTTTTTAACAAGTATTCATTCACAAGAAAGTTTAAGGCTCTTTTCTCCAGTGGGCGTATAGGCTCCTGAGGAAGACAAGAAAAAGAAGCTGTTAAATTATCCTCTCATAGTGATACCCCCGTAGGGGTTTAAAGGAACACAACTAATCCCTCAATTCATTTAAAAATAAAAATTCAAATTTACACATCTTTGATTTTTCAACACTTAAAGATTCCCCACCTGAATTTCAGGACTTGACTTGAAGTTTTTCCTCTCCTGAGAGGGCACTTCACTCTCTAGAAAAATTTAAAAAGTACTAGATCAGAATGAAAGGATGCCAAGTGTTATTCAACTACAGCAATTTCTCGTAGGAAAAAAAAAAAGGGAGAAATCTGTAGCCAAAGAAGGTTCAGGAGGAGAAGTTAAAAGTACGCCACACCTGCTGCCTGAGTCAAGTTGGCGCGCAGAGCCTGAATGGTCTCCTTTGCTTTCCGTAGCTCAAACTCCAGCACTGGACAAGAAGTGACAACACACACACACAAACACACACGCACACACAAAGGAAATGCATCCAACCAGACAGGGAACAAACAAATAAAACAAAGATGGCCATGAAAACAAAACAACCACACAAAGGATCATAAGTCATAAAACAAATCAAAAAAAAGAAAGCATGCAAATCATGGGTCTAAGGAACGCATGCAGCAGAGGATCATGGTGAAGCTTGCTGGATGACGGTCTTTTGGATGACAGTGTGTGTAATGCTTTGAGACACATCTCAAAATTTCCTGCCCTTGTTTTTCTTCCATTTATAGCACTGATGTGGCTGATTAAAAAATGGACATCCAAAGTTACAGTTGTAGCTGAGCACATCAACTCAAGCTACTAAAAGGTAGCCTTGATAATCTAGGAGCTGTCTGACAAAGGATTTTTTTATTTTTTTTACTAATAAGCAATTTAAAATTTTGGTTTCAAGCCACTCAAAGGACATTGCTCAGGTTTTTACTTAACACTTCATCACAATATGAACAACAAAATAAGGTATATAAGATGTTACTTGTATAGCTTTATTTTCCTTGGTTTCATTTAAAAATAATCTCATTTATATTAACCAAAGGAAGTAAGCTGCTTCTGAAATATTATGTAATCAGAGCCAGCAGATATTTTAGATGTTTTTTTTTTTTTAATTTGTACACTGAAAACTAAACTAACATTGAATAAAGAAAAAGAACACACAAGATCTTGGACATGTTTTGATTTAAAAAAAAAAAAAAAAAACACACGCAAAATTAAGAAGCAATGGAGCAGGAAAACTATGTTGCATGACTGTGCACTGAAAATCTGCTATCTGATCTGATTCCGATTTAAATTTTTTAAATCCACCAAAAGGGACATGTGAAGAGTAGGTTATGATCATTTTGTATTTCTTAATGATCAACCAGGTCATTTTACAATTACATTTACCAAAGGAAATATGACCAACAAGTAGAGAAATATGCAATATAGCTATTCTGACTTCATCATCCCTAACATTTGCAGCAGAGCAAGAGTGCACAGGATGCAAGTGTAACAAAATGGCAAAAACAATAACTGAATAACGGGAAGAGAAAAAAGCAAAAAAGCAAAAAGCTAGTCTGGATGGAGTGACTTGTCCAGTATCATTAACTGGGGTTTGATCAACGTCAGGAGAGAAAGCCAGAAAACCCAGAGTCAGACAGCTGGGGGCAGGCATTTAGGAAGAAGAACAGGTCGGAAGGGATGAGAGTTGGGCTGGGTGAACAGGTGAGAGAGGAGGAGTAGGTGCCAGATTGGAAAACTGGGCAGTGTGTGAATAAGTCCTTTTTAAGAAGATGCGTAATTTGCAGATGGGAGCATGAAACCAACAACTCTGCTGCATGGTATTTAGTGCACCGTCTGCTTTTCCTTAGCTGACAAACATCCCAGAACATGAGCAAGTTCTTTTCCCCAATTACACATTAGGTGTAAAAAATATACTTAAAAAGCTATATAAAATAGCAATCCTTTCTCTACTTTCAAAACGCACGTTCAAACAAGTGGATGATAACAGAAAGCTGGCAATGGATGATGCTAAACACTGTACTATGGCATTATGTGCAGGGCGTATCGTTTTAATGTTAAAGAGTTTAAAATAGAAAGATTAAAGTAAGAGGCAGATTAAGTAACCATACTATTAATGGTCCAAGCATGAAAGCACTGCCAATTGTACAACAGCTTTTAGATTTTTGTGTTTTCTGTTAATTAACAGTATAAAAAAAAAAAAAAAAAGAAGAATCATCACATAGCATCTGAATGAACAAAGTGTCTTTAACAGAGCAGCTCATCTCAGAACCAGCATTCTGTGAGGCACCATCAGGGTCAGACTCGAATATTCATATATTTGAATTAAACTATGTAATAGTGTGTTCATGAAAGAGCCCACAGGGTAAATGAACTCTAATTTCAAAAAATGTTGTGATCTGTACCAAAAATACCACAGACTGAACCAACCAACACTGAAACCTCTATTAAAATGAAAAATAGAAACATACTCAGTGCTGGTGTTGACAAAAACCCAAGATATTAAAAATGTTTACTCTGCTTATTAGCTTTATTTCTACCTGCCTAATTTTTATTACCCAAGGGTAAGCGAGATCTGTTGCTCTGAGGCCTGACAGTATAGCTTATCTTACCTGCCACCCGCTCGTCTGATTCTCGGTTGCCGTCATCTGAGTAACGAGCAAAGTCCAAGGAATCTAAGGTGCTGATGCTTCCTGCCCGATCTGATCAGAAACACAGAGACATTAGTTACACAAGTGTATAATCATATAACCACACAGTTAAATGACTTCAATGTCAATAAATCACATATCTTGAACATGTGACCATACACTGGTCATCAAGAAAGGTTGCTTTAGAAAACTTTAAAAGGTAATCTACACAGCAGCAGCCCCGCTGTGGCAGGGTACCAGTATTTTGTTTAAGGACTCTTAAACAGGCTAAAATCATGCTGACACAGGGCTTGAGTTAAATGATGGTGGTAACTAACCACTAGTTCACCCTTCAAAAAGCAGATATAAACTTTATCAAGTTCAGTAAAAATCACAGACCTTTGAAACTGCATAGAGAGATTACAGTTTACTCAAGACAGATTTGAGTCATGTCACAGTGGAAACCAAATAAATCATAAAATGTTAATTTTGCTGAGACCTTTACCTAATGGAAGCACTCATTAGGCTGGCCTGGTAGCTTAGCTCATGGTGCTAGTTTTCCTTGCATTGCAATGCAAGTGTGAGACTGGGCTATTTGCTCTCTGATACAGTAGAAGGTTAAGATAGATCTTGTATATGGTCTTGTTAGAATGAAAACCTGGCTTAGCAAAGTTATGGAACATTGTGTGAATAATTCAACTGAAATGAACTAATTTTCTGATCTGATAAAATCACTGTTGGTGCAAAAGTGGATATATTGTTTTAGTATCTAAACCAAGTAAAATAAGTTAAAATACACAAGATTTTAAAAAAAAACTTCTATTGTCAGTATTTCTTTCTTTTATGTCTTATTTTGCCTTTGGAGTCAAATTCTTATTTGGTTTCACTTGGTTACTTGGTATCATTCAAATGAACTAAAAAAATTTGCTTTGGTAGTTAAATCAGGAGAAATTTAAAGGTAAATATCAGAAAAACCAGTGTATGATAATGTGCCATTTTGCTAAATAACAGATGTTTACATAAACCCCTTAAATCTGGAGTGAAAGCATAAAAAGTGGCTTTTTTTTTTTTTTTCAAAAACGTCACAATTCAAATTGAGTTCAACTTTGAATTGGTAGTGTTTGTGTACATATATGTGGAAATGTAGGAAGGGTGGAGCTTCACAGAGCACACACTGACTGTTGCGTGTGTGTGTGTGTGTGTGTGTTGTGTCACTGTTCTGTCATGCTGACATCAAGATAACCTCTTACTTGCAACTGCAACTGTCCTGATAACGTCTATGTGTTTGTATATGAGAGAAAACAAAAAACTTTAATACCTCACTGTGCAGGAGTACATGTCTTTTTTGCAAAATCAAGTAAACAATAACGTAAACAAGTATTTAGTCTTTGCAGACCTTTCAGTTCTGTGCCTTCAGTATGTAATGTCTGGACTTTGATGCACTCCACCTCTTTACAGTATTCCTGCCAGGCAGGTTGTGCTTTGCAGACTCTCTTCTTCTAACTCTCTATACTTTCAAGTACAACTGTCACCATCTCCCATTCACACACTCACATTCAATCACTTCAGCATTTATTAGTGTGCTGAATAAAGAAAGCCTCTTTATTTTGACTAGGTAATAAAATGATAAAAATAATTATTGTGATGTAACTTTTCTTCAACAGAAATGATGTAAGACATGGTCGATACAACAACGACAGAACTGGTTCTGTCCATGTTTTGACAGAAAACACAAACAGCAAATGATGGTGAGAACAGTGCTGCGCTGAACGAATCACAAGGCTAAGAGAATGTTAGAGCACAACATTTAGGTTGATGCACACGGCAGCAGCACACATGTGCTAATGTTTGGGTACATCAGGAGTGGGAGCCTGATTAAATAGAAGATAAACAGAACAGAAAATGCATTAATGATGAAAACACCCAAACAGACACAGCCCAGGACTCAAAAGACGAGAGCAGTGTTGAGAGCCAGGGTCTGAGGACTTTAGTGGTGTGGAGATATTTTGGATATTTAAAGTGCGACAAGGAACAGAGTAGGATGCACTGCAAAACATAGGTGTATATTTGACAAGAATATATGAATGTTCCACTAAAAACTGCTAATGCAACTAACCTTTTTTTTACCACCTAATAAAATGCAAAACTCTACAGTCCCAGACCCAAGCAAGTGTGACACTGCACAACAGACCTAGTTCACTTATTTGGAAGTGACCAAAGAATTTAGTTTCTGTTCTAGTGCTAAATATGAAAGCTTTAATGTTTTAGTTGTAGATTAAAGATATAAGAATTAAGATTCTGTTTTATTTATTTGGAGTTGACCAAATTTAGTGTGATCTCCTGTAACAGGTCTTTGACTGTTCAAAATAAAGATTTTAGTTTATTATTGAAATAATATTACTGAAATAGTGCTTTGATTTGTACTGTGATGTATATCGATATTGACTGATATGAAAGAAATTATCATGACATATTTTTTTACCATATCGCTCAGCCCTACTCATTATTTCCCTGCTAGTTAGTGAAGTGCAACAGTTTAAATCAAAGAGAGAATGGATGTTTAGCAGGCATCCAACAAGCATTTCTTCTAAAGGCAGAGGATTTGGCAAGACTGTCAGCTGTTTAAAATATGGCTACATTAATGGGATTAAGCAATGTAAGAATCTGTCCAAGTGGTATTCATATGCCTAGTTTATACATTAATTGTCTATACATACTTATTCATTGTTAGACTGCATTGTTATAGTTTCAAAGATTTGATATTGTGAAATAAAGGTGGTTTATTTAGGTGGTTTGTCTACCCGCCTATGCATCAATTATAAGTGAAGTAAGTGCTACTTAAAGCCTCATGTATCTGTAACTAAGCTATTAATTTGCCAATATGAATTTCATGCGTGTAGGCAGTAAACTGTTGTGATTACAAAACAGCAGTTCCTATAAAAAATAATCACGACAGAACATATCACAGTTGCTGTGCTTACTAGCACCAGTACCAGTCAACAACCAGCACACAATAATAATTCATTTTGTGATGTGAGTCAGTGGACTTGCTAAAAAAAAAAAAAAAAAATGCACACAAACGCAGCATAATAAAAGGCCACAATATAACTAATCACCTTCTCACACAAAACTAACCGCCTGCCTCAGACAGAAGAAATGGTGGAGAGACATAAAGTGAGGGTGGCATGTGTTCTTGGGAAACTAACAGGCTGCTAATAAGAGACAGGTACAAATGGTAAGTTAGTTTGAAAAGGCTGAGAATGACTACATCTGAATCAAATAGACTGTACTGGTGTTATAAACCTTAACTGCCCTGACCTGTGTGCTGTGTGGTTGCCCTGGATAGGCAGGATTACAGATATGCAGTAAGTAATTTATCATATGAAGCTTCTGTTTGACCTATTTAAGTTGCAGATGGTAAGAACGAATTACATTTCAGATTCTTGTGCTAAAATAATATGGTTGTTTTCTTTTATTCCCTTACTGTCTTGTATGGAAAACACAGTGTCTTAGATATGGCCATGTGGCTATTTAAATATCATTGTATCCATATAACCAGCTCGCTATCATCAAAGCTCTTCACATCACGTGGGCATGTAACTACCAGCTGATGAGGGATGGACAGAGGATTGTTCATGCTTCCTTGCTACATATTAGTTAGGTGGTGAGAGATGCCGAGCTTTGCAATGTGGCTTAGAGCAACAGCTGAAACAGGATCATGTAAGGTACTGCAAGTTCTGCTATTGTTGGGACAACAAACAAACACATATTTTATTGTCACATTTAAACAGGGGTTTCATGCCCTTCATACTTAAGGAAAGAAATCATTTCACTGATCACATGAGGTCCTGGCTGCCTGATTGCCCTGCAAACAAAAATCACATGCTCATCATTTCTGTCTTCCATTAGCTGCTTCGTTTATTTCTATCTGCATATGGTTTACTTCACTTTTCAGTTTATTCTGGGATTTTATGTTTCTGTGATCCTTTGGCCTTATCAAAAGCTGGTCAGACTGTGAACACTGTTTTTCATGGCCTTCCTGCTCCTTCTACAACAGGAGAGTTGTTGCTTTTTAAACAGACCATAATAAAACATTCATTCTGTTATGGTGCTTTAGAGCATTTTGGGGTGTTGCATGAATGCAACCAGGCTTCTGCCACACACACACACACACAGCTCACAGTTTTGGTGTCTGATGCTGTAGTCTCTAAGAATACGTCAGGGTGGGGCTTCATTACTGACAGACAGTGGACGCAGTGAGTCTAAGTGGTCAAAGCCAGCCTCAGGCCAGCTTGACTAGACTCACACACAAGACCATATGACGGTCTCCTGACACATCAGGCAATTATCCATACTGAATCAAAATGAGGAAAAATCTTCCAAGACATTTCTTTGAACAGCTGTGACATTTATCTTACTTTTATTCAAGGTACTGACAGTGTTGGAGTGTGGGATGTTACTATTCTGAAAAAGAGGATACTAAAATCAATGGGATGTTACCTGGTTAAATAAAGACATTGAATATACTGTATATACATAGAGAGAGAGAAAGAAAGAGACATAGTGACATGGTTACCACTTGCATTGCTTTTCCATTTGTTTATGAGCCTAGACACCCTTGACCAGTACACAAAAATATTATGCTTTGTCACTGGCCTGGTATAACGAGTTGGTACAAAGCAGCAAACATAAAATACAAACACTGTGCTCTCCTCCTAAGCCAGGTGTTGCAGGTTCACCCAGACCCATCGAAATCAGGGGGCGGGCACAACTTGCTATTTATTATAACAAGCTAATAACATCGGTAAATAGTGGTTTCTAACACGAGTGGTGATAGCCTTCAAATGTTTAATCATCAGTCTTTTGTTTTTTTCATATAAAGCCTGCTATGTAAAAATTGTTACACATGCCCATAACGTAGATAGAGGTATAGTGTACGGGTTCAACCCGGTTCTGTCTTTATATGAGCAGGTGCAGCTGATCCTTGTGGTCTACAGAGAATGGACTTTCCAACAGGGCTCAAACACACTATAGTGATCATTATGCCTGTCATATTATCACACATCCGTCTTCACAAATCATTTGTGAGCAGCAGCTACCTAGCGGGATATGGCTTAGCACACTGATGGGACTCTGTGATGCTCCATTGTGTATATAAGCCAAGACCGCGGACCCACACAACCCGTTTGTTGGCTGAGGGCCCTAAACCTCGATCGCAGGTGCAGCGAGCGGCTCGACTGTCCTCCACATCCAGTGCTTTGAGCTAATGGTAGCTAGCTCCTATGCTACCATCACACAACATTACAGACTACGTGTAACTACGTGACCAGCACTGGGAGCAGCTACTTACTCAGTGTTCCTCCAGGTCCCACCACCTGGTCCTTGGCAGGCGGGGTGCCGCTCTGGCGCTCGAAGTTGCCAGGGTTGGAGAAGTAATCCCTCAGCCTTGGGAGCTCCCTGCCTGCCTCCAGCAGCTCTGTGTGAAACTCCAGCGCCGTGAGAATATACTGGTCTCGCAGCAGCTGAGCTGCAATGACATCGACTGACACCCGGGTCTCGCCGCTTCCTACCATAGCGGAGGGGACCGCGGCCGAGATGCCCTCACCGCTGGGGCTCGTCCGGCTGCCAGACAGCAGGAGCGTCGGGCGCTCGGCGTCCGCAGGCGGACAGAAAGGATTGCCTGGCGGCGGCCCTGGCGCTCCGTCGCTCGGGCTTCTCTCTCTGTCAGCTGCTTCGTTAGGGAGCCGTTCAGCCTCTTCCTCGGAATCACTGAGATTAAACGGGTTGACCGACGCCATTTTTGCAATCCAAAGATTTTCAGCAGTCCAAGCTAATCAGATCTGCTTCTTGTTGAATGGATGTCAAGCTTTGGTAGGTAGCCGTGACAGGGATAAAGAATGCCAACCTGTGATTGGTCAAGTCTTGAGGAAATTCTCCTAATGCCCGCCCCTTTTATGGGATACAGGAAAACTATTGGCTATTACATAAAGAAAGGGAAACTGGGCGGGGCATATTAGCCACCACATATCCTATGCTAACTAACGTATTGTATAATAATCATAAGCTATAATAACAGTCTCGGTTAAAAGAAGCTAAAAAGCTAAAAGTAAAAAAAAAAGTTTGCGATAGATACACTGTATAAGAACGCTCTTCAGAAAATAAGCATTTTTAACTACAGTATCCACAATTCAGCGTCCAGAGTAGACACGTCATCGTCAAACGTCAGTCATAACACGGAAGTGAGTGCTCGGTGCTAACTAGTCTGAGAGGGACAGGTGGTTTTGTAAAAAGCATGAATTTAAAGATTAGATTCATCGTGTTTCTTACAGCAGCTCGTTAATCTGTCGGTTTCTCTGGATATAGAATTAGTTACATATGAAGACAAAATAAAAGCCAAATCCAGATCAAGGTGCCTAACAGGTTAAGCTCGCTGCTCTCCCATTCATTGATCTACGACATAGTCATATTTGTGTGCTTAGATTTCGCTGTGCTTACACAGAGGTAAGACTCTTTAAAATGCTAATTATATTCAGTCAGACCCTTTTCCTAAGTCACAGAATAATCGATTGTTACCCTGCTAATGTGTTGGTGCCGAAATAACGAATAGCTTTCGCATTGCATTGACTGATGGTACAAAAGCAGTGAGAGAAGGATTATCCCAAGTAAATGGTCCTGTCCTTGTGAATCGCTTTTCTACACTGAAGTGTACTCAAAGCACTACTTGCCCATTCACACACGTCAACGTGGGGTTCAGTGTCTTGCCTAAGGACACTTCGACTAGGAAAGCCAGGGGTCGAGTCTCCAACGTTGTGGTTAATGGTCGACCTGCTCTATCGCCTGAGCCACAATCATTCCACACTGCCACCTTTCGGTTTAACCTGTATATGTTAATGCTGGACCGATCTGATACTTCCTTCTAAGTGATCATTTTAGTTAGTATAACTTTAGTTAGTATAACTTAAGGATTTTTGGCCATATTTGCTCGTCAGTTTCTTTTTTTTTTTTTATTTCTCACTTCTCATATTATTTTATCTCTTCCTATGTAAGTAACTTAACTCCACAGGTTGTCTTTCAGATCCAGTCTGGTGTTGAAATTCAAAATGGGGATGATCACCTTCTTCCTGGTTGGTCTGGCAGTCCACGTGGTCTTCTTCCTTTCAATTTTTGACATCTATTTCACCTCTCCCTTGGTCCATGGCATGACACCCCAAGTCACATCGTTAGCACCCCCTGCATCCAGACTTGTGTTAGTAGTGGCCGATGGCCTCAGAGCAGACAGTCTCTTCACCCCACTCCCCAACGGCTCATCTAGGACCCCATACCTGAGGTAGAGACACTGACACAGAGCTTTGAAGTGGTGTGTTTGGGTGTATGTTGATTGGTCCATGACTGCAAGCAATATTAAATACAGGCTGTTATACAGGGTCTTTTACATTGGTTGTTCTCTGAGTGACTAGTATATGTTTATACATGACTGTGTGTGTTTTCCAATACTAGGAGTGTGATAGAAGAGAAGGGTACCTGGGGTGTGTCACACACGCGTGTGCCCACTGAGTCTCGACCCGGTCACGTTGCTCTCATTGCTGGCTTCTATGAGGATGTCAGTGCTGTTGCTAAAGGTAAGCATGTGTTTGTATATTATGTTGATAATTCTAATACAGGCAAAAAGAAAAAGATTACAACTCAGTGTGAATGTTTTGCAAGCATGATGACCTTGTTTGTGTGTTTTCAGGTTGGAAGGAGAATCCTGTAGAATTTGACTCAGTGTTTAATGAGAGCAGACACACTTGGTGCTGGGGCAGCCCTGATATTTTGCCTATGTTTGCCAAAGGTCCACAAGCACACACATGCACAACACAATCACAAGATAAGACACTTATGTAAATAAGTACACCACTTTTTTATTAATTCTTAAATCTGTTGATTTTTTTGCAAATGGCATATACAAATGTTTCTTATTATGAAGCTTATTTTGAGCTGTGGCTCTTCCAGGTGCCAGTGGAGACCATGTGTACACCTATACCTATCCAGCAGAGGAGGAGGACTTTGCCTCCACAGATGCCTCCAGGCTTGACACCTGGGTCTTCACTCAAGTCAAAGTATGGTAGTGGAAGTACCAATTATGATAATGAATGTTATGATGAATCTATTGACAAGGACTAGAATCACATATCTATTGATATAAAGGCTTTAAAAGTATTTTTAGGAGCTTTTACTGTAACTACATAAATATTTGCTTGTGTAAAGCTCATATTTTTCATTTTCATCTTCCTTGTCACTAAAAGTAGCAAGGTTGGCAGCGTCATGTACATTATTGTCAAATAGTGCATTTTAATTTTGATAAACTTCAGAAAATGTGAAGCCACTTGGGATCAGTACAGTTGAACACAAAAGGCAGCTTTTCAATGGTTAATAAAAATAGGCATTCACGTATATTAGTACCAGAATCCCTTGGTAGTATCAATGAGGATTTGCACATTCATTTAGAAAAAAATATAGCCAACTTATTTTCTCTTTGTAACAGTCATTCTTTCAGTCAGCAAAGTCTAATTCAAGTTTGAGGGCCAGTTTGCTTCAGGATAAGAACATCTTCTTCCTGCACCTCTTGGGCATCGACACAAATGGACATGCTCATAGACCAATGTCACAGTAAGACACATGATATTAGCATTTTTTCTTTGGCCATTTCTATTACATTTAATGGCACTCCACACAAAAGGAGATTAGCATATTAGTAGTGATAATTTTGTTTTGTTTACTTTTTTTCCCTAGGGAGTACCTTGACAATATTGGTCTCGTAGACACTGGTGTAGCTGAGATGGTGTCTATAGTGGAAGATTTCTTTGGTTATGATGGTAAAACAGCCTATGTGTTCACCTCGGATCATGGCATGACAAACTGGGGTAAGATTCTTATTCAAGTACATGTTCCTTTTTAATGTGCATAAGCTGAACATTTATCTGATTATCAGCTTGTAAATTTAATTGGTGATCTGTGTGGATTTCTCCATCCGTGCATGTTGTCTCCAGGTTCCCATGGTGCAGGACACCCCTCTGAGACACTTACTCCTTTAGTGGTGTGGGGAGCTGGAGTTCATAATGCCCAGAGAGTCACTGAACCTCAACCATACAATGATAAATACGTACAAGGTGATAAACCCATGTGCTGTGGTTACTGCTACATTCTTAATTGTCCCTCAAGCATTTTTTAAGCTTCACTTTAGGACCAAAATTTAACAAAGGACAGCATGACATTTTCTATTCTAATTAATTTTAATTTAAAACTTAAAAAAATCACGTTACACTGTAAGTATATGTTGTTTCCTGGGTCTAATTCCTACTAATTCTTGCAGAGTGGAAACTGGAGCACATCCGTAGGGTTGATGTCAGTCAGGTAAGTCTGAATCATTTGTGCATCAATGTGTGTAATTGGAAGGATGGTCTGAGGGGAATGGGGATATTAAGGGAGTCAGTGGGCTTTGTAATGGATATGTACTCAATGTTATTATATTTTGGGTTTATTTCAGTGATATATTTCTTTCAGAGTCATAAATTGGGTTTCTCAAGAGGGTCAAAGTTCTTAAGTTTGATTATTTATTAGGCCATGTGAAGTCTAATTTTTTTCATGTAATTGTAGCAGTCTATCTATTAAGATTTAGCAGGTTACAGATGAATGAGAAAATGCTGAAGTCTTTATAAAGAAGACACACTTGCTACCAAGAGACATGTCTAGCATTAGCAAAAGATGGCCAAAACAGTTATTTTTCTCATGTTCCTCCAAGGCCAGAGGGGCCATTATACTAGTTCATAAATGCAATCCTTCCCAGACTGTAATCAAGGGCCCAGGAGGTAGTTGAAATGGAGTAGATGAAGGTATAAAATATGATTATTGAATGTGATAGATATCTATAGCTCAAATTATTATGATACTGCATTTTTAAATAATTGACTTAGTTTTTAGTCCTTCTCATCATAATATTATATCATTAATTCAGGGAAATATAGACTGTCTATGTGTGTGTGTCTTCAGGCTGATATTGCTCCTCTCATGGCGTCTCTCATTGGTGTGCCCATTCCTGTGAACTCAGTGGTAAGTTCAGAAATAAACTAAAATGAAACCATTCAATGTGTTATTGAAGTTATTAATAATGCACAGTATTTTGCAAGTACACTTTGATGGCAGTTTTATACAATGTTCTCTAAAAGTCTCAAGAGTGTTTTCTTCACTTCATGATTTATATGTTTTATTTGTGCTTGTGTGTGTTCAGGGTGTGTTACCTCTGTCCTACCTTAACAACAGTGACCTCTTCAAAGCAGAGAGCATGTATACTAATGCTATTCAAATACTACAGCAGTTCAAGGTATGACATTATGCATCTCTGCTATTGTTGACATGTTGGTCATTAACAGCTGTAACCTCTGAGCTTTATGTAAATTCTTAATGCAGGTGGTGGAAAAATACAGTAATTTACTGTTCTGACTGAGCTATGTGCATTTTTATAGATAAAAATGACCCAGAAAAAGGAGACAACATTATCATTTCTCTTCACCCCATATGAGTAAGTGAATGAATAAAAGTTAACAAAATGACTAACCGCCGTTGCAGAAAAAGTACTAAGGGCTCATGTCAGGCTCAGTTCATATCATGTACAAACTGTGTAGGAGTCAATTAAAAAAATACATTTTATTAAGTACATTATCCAGATGCCAGTTGCTGAGAACATTTTTTTTTTTCTCCTTAATGTTTTCTACTGCTGGTCTATGCAAATATTGTATTACATTACAAAGAGCATTGCATTGTTTATATTATATTGTGTGGGTGTGTAATAATGAAGCAAATTAAGCATACCATATAAAATGAAATTATTAAAGGTGAGATGTAATTACAGTTTTACACACTCTGTTATTACTTTGTCTCTTGCTTTTCCCAGACTACTGACTGAGTCAAAACAAGCAGAATTCAGCCACAAGGCCAGAATACTGATGCAGCTGAAGAAGTATGAGGATGTTGTGAGTATCTGTGAAAAGATGGTTTGTGCCTTCTAGTGTTGGTAAAAATTAACAGTTGAACATGTTTGTAAATTATGTATGGTCAGTGTTTCAGGAAACATATTTACTAATCCTAACTAACACGACAGCTGATTTTGCAATGAATGTTTGGCATGAAACAATGGAACTGCTCTGTCCAAATTAACAGACCTACAGTAAGCCTGTCTTGTGTTGGTTGGAGAGATCATGCTTTTTTTTTTTTTTTTGTTACTTCACAGTCTTTCATGAATAATATTTTTTCTCCTTTCTTCAGCAAAAGCATTCACATCCATTTCCTCTCATCTGTCTCTTGTCAGATCTCTCTGTGCCAGTCTCTGATAGCTCATTCTCTGGAGGGCTTGGTGTATTACCATACCTATGACAGATTCTTCCTGGGTTTCAGTGTGTTGCTAGGATTTGTAGGCTGGACCTCATATGTTGTCTTAGTCATTCTGAAGACGCATACCAACCTCAACAGACACACCAGTCGCCTCAAACAGGTTGGGGCATTCTCTGCAATCCTTTTGTCTTTGCCTCTTAGACTCCTTCAACCAAAAGAAGTTTGAATGTCCTGTTAAGTTACATTTTAGTAAAAGATTTTTGTGTCTGCTGTGAAGGTTCCCAACCAAACCCTGGCAATGCTGTGCATCTGTGTGACAGTAGTGATCATTGTGTTCCTGCTTATCCAAAGGAGCCCTGGTACCTACTACATTTACTGCCTGTTACCGGTCCTCGTATGGTACTCAGTCCTTAAAGAGTGAGTATGTCACTCATTCAGTAAAATGAATAAAAACACATTAACCACATATCCACACATAAAGTACATGCATGTCTGGTGCATGTGTAGTGAGGTGTTAATTTTGATTCTTTGAAGTGTTGTTAAATCTTTTTACACTCATTTTGCATAAAAAGGGCAGTGTTTCTTTTCTCCTCTTTATCCCATGAAAAATAATTTCAATAATTATTTATTTTAGGTCTGGAACTCTGACCGATTTGATCCATTCAGCACCTTCTTTGCCATTGTGGAAATGTTTTGGCTGTTTTATGTTGGTAGCATTTGGAATTGAGCTCCTGGTAGGTGTATTTAACGTTTTGTGCAGTTAGAGGCATATTTCTGAACTGTTACTTAAAACTCTTTAGCTGATCTCATAAAAAATAAATATTACAAAATGTTCACAACATGTAGGAATTACTATGTGCAGAATGAGGTTGTTCTGTCCAGGCAATCAATGACAGTTCCCTCTGCTGCCCCCAGGTGGTGAGTTTCTTTCATCGTGCCATGCTTACTGTTGGCCTGGCTGTCCTCTCATTATGGCCCTTGCTGACAGGACTTTTTGACAAAGCCAAGGTAATTACATCAAAGATTATGGCCGTGTGTCTACAACAGCAAAAGTCATGGTATTTGAAGATTTTAATTTTCATATCTTATGCAAAATATGATTCTCTAGGACGTTTGGGAAAAGGAGATCAAATTGTCTATAAAGGAATAGCAAAATCATTAGAACAATTCCCTAATCGCATAACCTAGGATGATTTTTAGTTATGTCAGGAATAACTTATCTTTCACTCAATCATCCTTATCATGAACTAATACACGCACTGAGTATACATGACACAAATGTGTTTCATACATAATATAACAAAGATAATTAAATAAATTGAATAAATTTGATTTGTTTATGAATTGGCTTTTAGTATTTTTGTTAATGAATAAACCGATTTCCTTTTTCTGAATTCTTTCTTATTCTTTTTTAACGTTTGTTGTGAAGCTTGTCTGTATTGTGACCTCCTTTGCTTTTTGTTTTTACTCTCAGTTTAATACATTTGCCACAATCTGACATACATCTAACTATATGAACTTGATGGTTTCTATCCCTGTGTAGTTTCATTCACTGAGCTGGTTTCTGGGCTGCCTGTGTTTGGCCACTTTCCCTCTGATGCCAGTTGTGGGTCGAGAGCCTAATATACATCTGGTGTGAGTGCTTGAATGAAGGTTTACCACAGTATCTAAACATGAAATACTCAAAAGCCAAATCTAGATCTGTCAGTTACCAGGAAAAATTGTAGGAAATATAAATATAAATAATAGGGATGGACAATATAGTAGGAATTGATATCGTTATAATAGTGAAAATATTTTCCTGTATAAACAAAATATTTCCCCATCAAAATGCATCAAACATGTGTGAAACAGTTTTTTGTTAAAAATTTGTAGTCTTCAGGCCTAAACTGAGATAATCCTGGTGACAGCAACAGATGTATTTCCCTAGACTTGACAAGGATTCAACCAGAGCCATCATAAAACTACTTTAACTACTCACACTGTCCCTACGCAAAGTTAATATGATATGTGAAATTGTTGTATTTGTTTTGTAAGTGACAACTTTTTCTATTCTCAGATATAAAATGAGAAATTAGATCAGTGGATAAATCATAATATTCATTTTACATAGACTACTAGTAGTAGTAGACTTTTTCACTTTTTATTGATGTTTAAGTAGTTAAAGTCTTTAAATTGTGCAAAGAAAATAAAGAAATTCAGATAAAAGGTCAGTGAAATTACATACAACTCATTCTACTTTAAGGCACATTTGCTACTGACTTCATTACTGCTCCCTTAACACAGCAGGAAGTAGTAGTGTATGGTGCTTATCTAATCGTGAGAAAAAGGCAATTATAAAAGGAAGTTACCTCATTGACCATTCTGTGTAAACAATAAATACGATGCAGAAAGCAAAGAAATATACTATCACAACCATGGGAGTTTTGCAGAAGTGCTATATTTCCCAGCAAAATTTGCTTTCAGTTGATGAAAGAATACCCCAAGTGTGTTAGGGTGTTGAATAAGTAAACATTTTTTATTAAATTCAGTTAATCCAAAGGAGTCAATAATTATGCTTCTTTTTTAATGTGTATTTTTTTTATGCTTTAATTTCACTGTGGTTGACCAATTGCAATGTGCAAAATTAGTCTATGTGCTCTGAAAATGTCTATAATATTAAGGTAACATATTTTGTTTGCTTCTGCAGTACTTGTGCAGGCCTACTCACTCTCATCACTTCAGCCTGTTACCTCTGGACGTCACGACAGAGAGCACCTCTGCACCTTAGCAGCAGACAGCAGTTCGTCATGCAGGTGTTTCATGTGGTGTGTTTGTGTATGTGACTGTGCTTGTGTAACTGCATATTCTAAAATTAAATAATTACCTGTCAAACTCAACAGATGCTCCATGTGGCGGTGTGTGCATATGTGCCTTACCTCACACACTCCAGTTTGCAGCAGAAACAAGGCCTGCCACTTCTTAATCAGATCATCAGCTGGACCACATTAGGTGGGTGGGTGTGAGTGAGCACAAGGTTCATGAGGTTCAAATTATTTCCTGGGGACATGATAATTCAGTTTATCTATTTATCTTCAGTTTAAGATATATCTTAAATTATTTCAGGAGTTTAAAGTTCTGTGTACAGTATTTACTATGATGTATGCCTTTCTAGCTCTCCAAGCCTGCAATCCTCTCCTGTTTTCTTTTTTCAGCATCTTCTATGCTTGTTCCGTTGTTGAGCTCTACACGTCTTTTCCATCGACTCCTTAGCATATTTCTCTCTCTCACAGCCACATACCTACTGCTCAGCACTGGGTAAGACAAGACATTACACACATACAGTGATTATTTATTTATTTATTTATTTTATTATTATTTTGCATCTTTGTCACATATGAATGATTCAGATCATCAAACAAATTTTAATATTACACTAACATAACCAGAGTAAGTAACAAAAGTTTTAAATTGGTCATTTTGGTTAAGGGGTAAAAAAAGCTGTCCAAACCTGCCTACCAGTATAAAAAAGTAATTGCCTGCTAAATCATGAATGAACTGTGAATAACCACATTTTTTAGAAAGCTGAGTTAAATTTCACGTGCTATACCCCGTCCTGATTACTGCCAGACCTGTTGAATCAAAAAATCACTTAAATATAACCTGTCTGATAAAGTGAAGCATGCTAAAAGATCTCAACACATCATGCTGTAATCTAAAGAAATTTAAATTTTATTAATAATCTGAATCATTTAAATGTGACAAATATGCAAAAAGAAAAAAAAATCAGGAAGGGACAAATACGGTTTCACAGCACTGTGTGTTCAGCTTTAACAACACTTGCCTCATGCACAGTTTTTTCACAGTACCAAAGCCACCAAATGATCACATTTCTGTATGTGTGCTTTCTCGCACCTAGGGCAGAGGCTTTGTTCCCCCCTATGTTATTTTGGTTGATGTTTGTGTGGATCAACATTGAACAGGAAGCAGTGCTTGCTCAGGGTGTCTCTACCAGGCAAGAGGTAAAAATTTAAGCATATATTGTAGTAGTACTGCATAAGTCAGAATAGTGCAACATAAATTACATGACAAAAAAAATTTCAGTAGTTGCACTCTACTTGTTTAAAAATTTAATCTAAATTAAATTTGTGTTGCTATTGTGTACACGCACTGGACTTTCTAAGCAGAGTTAAGTGGTCTTATTACTTTATGAATGTAAAAACACTGTATGCAACACTAACAAATGCTTTTACTTCAGACTTGTAGTGTATTCATATGTCATCCTATATATGAATATATGCCTTTTTGTAACTTTAGTAAGTAAGTATTTATTTATTTTTGATCTCTATTTCTGGTCTTCTGTGTTCCAGTGTTAAAATGTATATTCCACCAACTCCCTTTAATGCAAATGTTTTAATCAAACAAGGAAAAAAAAACAAACAAGAAAACTTGCTACTCATGATACTTATTATAGTCTGTGAAGTAGGTTTAAATAAATCAATACAGAATGTACAAAGGACCTTAGATCATGTGTTTAGTTATGTCTATGTATCTGTGTGAATGGGTGTATGCACATGTGGGCATGCTTTTTGATTTGAATTTTTTTTTTCTTTCAGCTCTCCACTATTGATTTCTCAGAAAACATTGACATCACCAACATCCGACAACTGAAGCTGGATGATATCAGAAGATCTTATTTTTTTGTATCCATGTTAAGAATATTTTCAACAGTCACATTAGCTGAAGCACAAAAAAATACCCAAGTGGCACCAATTTATTTGGAAGTAGTGCTTCTCTCTCAGTTGTGTCTGCAGGTTTTGTTTAGGACAGACTATATCCAAATAGATGATCTTCAAAAAAAACAAGACAAAATGTTTGATGCATAATTACAACGTATCTCTTCCCTTAACAATACATATTTCAGGTATTTTTTATAATAACAGCTTTCTTCGGCACAGGGAACATAGCTTCAATTAACAGGTTTGTACGGATTTATAAATCGTGGGTGTGTGTGTGGGGTAAATGTCAGCAAGTTTTGTATGTGGGGGAGAGGAGGTATATGTCTGTACATGGTTCAGTAGGGTCTTTTAAATGTCTGGTATGAGACTCACTGATGTGTGCTTTTGAAATGATTAGTAATGCATCATTTGATGGAAGTAGGTGATCTGACTGTCGCTGTCTGTGCACTATTTGCATTCATGTCTGTACATCACATGCAGTTGTCTGAAGTCCTTCCTCCATCTCTTCTGCCTTTTGCCTAGTTTTGACCCAGCATCTGTTTACTGTTTCCTGACTGTCTTCAACCCCTTCATCATGGGAGGGCTAATGATGTGGAAGGTACCATGTTATAAATGCTTAATTTTCACTATGACTCTACAGGCTTCCCACTCTTTTTTTCAGTTCAAGAAAAATGTTCCCAGGAAAGGGAAGTGTTTTGCAGATTGTGTCAAAACCTATTCATGCATGCATGTGTGTTTTAACCTGCCTCTCTTGTTATCTTATATAGGCTTATATTGGTCTTTCAACCTATTCAGTGACCCTTTCAGTCATTAAATAGGTTGACTTATTGTCCACTTTTTCCACATTTCTCACTTGTGTATCATCTAATCATAGTTTATAACAAACAACAGTTAGAAAATTCAAATTATTACATTTCTATGGGTTTATTAATGAAATCTTGCTTAAATTGTCTTTTTCAGGTTATTATTCCATTCATAATAGTAATGTGTACATTTGAGACCATCCAAGTAGCAACGCAGCTCTCATCAAGAAGGTAATCCATTATTCTGATGTCAAAATAAGATTCATATCATTCATTTTCTTTCTCTGCTGCTTGTGGGGTTGATGTACTGCATATCCAGTACATGTACCTGGACACTTACCAATGGAAAGTATTTTCACTTGTCACAATAGAAAAAATTATCTTGGTACCACCGTTTGTTTTTTGCAGTGACATCAATAAGTTTATTTCTTTTCTGTTGTTATATGGAATGAGGCTCCATACTGTACATAAAGTAAATATATGTTCTGTTTCATTGGGACACAGCCCACTGGGCTATCACTGATGGCTCCTATCCTGTCCTCATGCTGGCTTACTGAAGTGAAAATTGTTAACTGCTGCCTGACATGGGCCCCATTCTCTGTCTGAAACAAGTGACTTTCATCATGCCCACGTACCCATATATGCTGTGGTTTGGACAGAATATTCCCCTTTCTTCTGCAGCTACAGGGCATTGAAGTGGAATATCAGAAAGCCATGTGCTGCTTTTGTGAATGGTGCCACCTGGAAGATCTCTGTCTGTGCGTGGAGTTTTTCAGCTCTTCCACTGAGTAAGCCTGGTAGCCTGGGGAGCTGGTTTATGATGACTCTGCCTCCATCACAGACATTTCCTCAAGCCATTCCCCACTGCACCTGTTTCCTGCTGGGGAGCTTGAGCAGCAGGACCCTGCCACTGAGTCCACGAGTGACAAAGTCCTGCTGGCCTCAGCGAGGATGTCTTTTGGAGGGCTGCGACAGCCTGATCAGTTCTGTTTTCACACTCCAATCAACAACTGAAGTTGGCAGAGAGGTTTTGGCGTCATGTCACTGTACCCTCCACACACTTCGGGGATGATATGACCACCATAAGTACCTGCCCAGATAGAGCCTCTGCTGTTTGGCCTCAGCTCCTGCACCTTTCTCCTTTCCTTTGGCTCCTCTTACTAGCAGTGATCGTTCTGCACTCTGCATGCCCACTGGTTTTCAGATCAGAGAGGATTACAGTATGGCAGTGTTGTGTCCTAATTCAGTTTATATGCATAAGATCATCACCAGCATTTTAGATCCAGAGTGATCATCTTGGAGGGGTTTTTGACCATCGCCATGTGTCCTAGGAGGATATGGCTTTGTATCTCTTGTGCCTAGAATGCACCCTTGTATGTTTTGTGGGGCACACAGTGCCACTTGGAGTGCCTTTTTGTCCATTATTGGGACAGATGCATGCAGAGTATCTGTCATACCGGCTTTACAACACTCTCAGGGTTTTTGAGCATCTGGGAGGGAACCTGCATTTGGTGTCTGTGCACACTCATCTCAGTGAGTCTCTTCCTCCGTAGCTCTGGTCTAGAGGACTTTAATGGAGGGCATATGCTCAGTAGTATTATAGTCCTCAACATTATTATTAGGTTATTTTGTCTGCTTTTATCTGTGGGATGCATGAGTTGCTTGTGCGGTTTCACTTGCTCTGTTCTTTATATTGTACTTGCCATGTTTTTATGGTTTATGAGGCTGACCCAGAGTCTTCTGTTACAATATATAACCAATGCTGTTGATGTTTAAAAATGACTCATTGCTTGCTTGCAATATTTCCTTCATTTATTTTATTCCTCTTTTCCAGTTTGTTCCTCATTGTCCTGGTCATCTCTGACTTGATGGCTCTGGTAAGGCATTTCTTAATTTTTAAAGGGTTTAAAGCTTTTATTTGAATGTTTGATTAAGGAGACATTGTTACACCCTGTCTTAAGTCGACTGGATGTGAAAATCAAATACTAAATCTTTAACTCATTCTTCATCTTCTCAGCACTTTTTCTTCCTGGTGCAGGACTATGGCAGCTGGTTGGACATTGGCACAAGGTGCGTTGGCAAGGAAATACATAGTTTCGAACGCCTAATAATTCCTTCCATGTCCTTTCTTACAGCTAATAGTTTTAATAGTATCTGTGATACACAAACATAAATTTATTTCTATCTCTTACAGCATTAGCCACTACGTGATAGTGATGTCAATGACCATCTTCCTGATGTTGCTAAGTGTCCTCACACACATATTTACCTCAAAAAGACTTTTCTTATGGAGGAAACCCAAAATGCACTTTCCCTAGATAACCGTGTTTGTGTTATGCATGTTTGCACAGATGTGCTGGTTAAATCAAATATTTACTATTTATTTGACTCTTTTTAAATATCTTTCATTTAGCATTTAGCTTATATGAGCAGAGTTTTTATATAAGGTTTGGCATGCTGCTTTAGTACTCTGTATACTGAATAGTACTGTGTAAAATTCTTACACCACTTGGCTAAATTGTTGTGTTATTTAGAAACACTATTTTGTTATTTAGAAATCCCTTCTTATAGTTCCTCTCAGAACTGTTTGCCACCCACGAAAATGAGGCTGGGAAACTATTTCACACTTACATCCCATTGACTTCATATTTAGTTTTAAGTAATAAGACAATTTAGAGTTATTATGAATTCCTTGAGTCATACTCACATATTTCTCAGATAAATGGTATTAGTAGGGGTTTTGCACAATACTGTTTCAACTGTACTCTTGAATACACACCCCATTTCAAGCACATTGTTTTTGCTATAATCATTGATGAACTGACTAAAGTTACATGAATATTTGACTTTCAATTATGTCTTTGCCAAGGGTGTTGATTTATGATCCACCAAAAAAGGGTAAATTGGTAACTCTAAGTATGTAACATAATAATCAGAGGAAGCAGGCATGTACTTACCGTGCTCATATATGTATTCCCAAACTATAACTGATACCCGATTTAAAAAAAAAAAAAAAAAAAATTGTGTCACCTTGCTTTGTGATCAAAATCATTATATGGGGATTTCCTCTGTCTGTGTGTTGGGAAATGTAGGTTTTTTTTTTTTTTTTCTCTGAATATTTTTCTGCTTCATTTCAGACTCAATGTTTTGTAAAGTCACCCCTCGATAAGAGTACTAGTTTAAGTTGCAGTATATGTGTTACGGAATATACCTTTGTACTTGCTTAGCTCATTAATAGTGTTTTACACGTCTGTCAACAACAACAGTTAACCTCACCACATCCTCTCTCAGTTCTGTTCTGAGCTTTGAATACATAGTGGAACATTACAATATATATAGAGTATTAGTTGTCCACTTATATTGCAGCATGTTAACAAAAGTATTTGTTCTGCAAGCTGGTGAGATAGTTTGTTAATAACCCAGAACAACAGATAAGCACAACTATACAGGATATCAGTTTTGTAAAACAGATTAAGATTTAGGTTTGGACACTAACCGATGATAAACTCATGTAACGAAACACTGCATATATAAAGAAAAAAATATATTAAGGTTCTGGATTCTATGTAAAGAAGACAACATAACCCAGCTGTTTTATTGAAGGATGTATTGCAGATATATAGAAATTGAATAGAAAATAACGATCAAATATGCAAAGTGGTGACCAGAAGGAGGAAGCAACCTTCTCTGTGGTTGTGCTGAAATGTATGTGCAATATCCTCCTGTTTCTGGTAGAGCACACACAAAAAATGCAAAACTGGACTGGGTTTCTGAGGATACACAGACACAGTTAAGTTTGATCACACATGCGCGCACACACATTTTTCATTCAAGCAGAAACAAGGCACAATGCTCTTTGTGAATCATAACCATTGCTTTGAGGGATATGAGATGTAATGTTAAGGACAAACATCCTTCAATACCGTATTTTCACACCCAAGGACTCACCAGCCGGTTTATATTTGACCAAAAGGTACGTACAGTATGTTTCTTGATTAACTCTGTAGTTTGATTTGTGTATGATTTATAATGCAGTTCCTCTACTGGTAATAATTAAACTGTGGATAATGTATTGATAAATTTCACAATGCTTAGATTGTATTTATTTTTCTTTTTAGTTAGGCTTACTTGGTAGAATATGTAGCTGTTTTTTTTACATTTTGACAGTAGCCTTGTTTCCTCTCACACTGATATTTAAAATTGTGAACACTTGATGATATGCAAAACAGCATTTCAAATTAAAATGATAAATTACTTGATCTGCAGTGTATGTTCAAACTCAAGCAGCATGCCATTTAGTATCTGAACTATGTAAACCTAATGTGGTGAAGCATGTCAAGAATAATTTCATTCAGTTCTCTCCCTGTGTAGTTTTTTTTATATCTGTTATATTTTCTCTGTATTATTTAGCCATTTTGTATCCTTCCCCTTACTCTGACCCTTTGCTCCAGTTCATATCTGATTTAACCCTTCTCTCAACCTCACTCATTTCTTTATTTAAGATGTCTACTACGGTAGGCCAGAGCACGTTATCTACAACCATAAACTCAACGAGCAATCATTCCCAGAGAAGTATTCAGCACTCCACAACCCTCATGGTGACCTACTCCATGGTTCTGGTTACTGGTACCATCAGCCTGGGGCTGATGATGCACATCCTGAAGTCCAGCTCTACATCCATCACCTCCATTGCTGTATTCAACCTCATCTTTGCCCACTTCATCTTCCTCCTCACTGTTCCCTTCAGGATTTACTATTATGCAACTGAGGACTGGACTCTCAGCTTTGGGTGGTGTAAAGTTGTCAGCAGCATGATCCACATCCACATGTACATGTCTTTTACATTTTATGTGATCATACTCCTCATGCGTCTGGCAAGCTTCTACCACAATGGTGAGCAGCTGGCCTCTTTCCAGAGAATTCATGCAGTCCTTGCCAGTTTTGTGTTGTGGATTGTCGTGCTGGTTTCCGTCCCTTGCATAATTTTTTTTGTCTATGGTAAAGGCGGTAATACAAACCACAGTACTAAAACTTGTTTCGAGTTTGGCTATAGCATACAGAATAGTGTAAAGATTTTAAACTACTTCATAAGCATATTGATCATAGTGGTGGCAACTGTGCTGACAGCCTTGCAAACCAATGTCCTAAGAGTTTTATACAGAAAGCATCATCAGGGAATAACCTCGCAGCAGGACTTTGGGGCTCAGCTGAAGAGCTTGTTCTTTGCCCTCATTATGGTGGTCTGTTTCATTCCCTACCACATGTTCCGACTATATTACTTGGAAAACACTGAAGAATTACAGGGAGTCAATGAGGTGTTTCTGGCTCTGACCACTTTTAACTGTTTAGACATGCTCACTTTCTTGGGGAGGAGAACCTGCTACATGTGCCTTTCAGAAAAAACTATATGAAAACTGTTAGTAAGATGTGTGTGATTACTTGACTTTACTCTGTGGCTTCATTTTGCTTTTCAGTAATGCCTGTCAAAGTTTTCAAACTTTGCTTAAACACTGCTTAAACTGTGTCTATTTATCAAAATATTGAAATAATATATAGAAACTGTCAACTTGGACTTGATAAATGGGATTTTTGTATACTGTTCCAAGATTTAAATTTATAATATTAGACCATGGAATTGGCCTCATTGGTCAGCTTTCATTCATGTGACTTTATGTGAGATGCACATAAGCAAAAATAAAAAGTGTGTAATGTATTTTTCATTGTATTTGCTGGCACTTAAGTCCTGTGTAGGCCTAAGTGTGTCACTTCATAGCTCAGAAAATAAATGTCTAAAATAGTTACTTTTTCACCATTATTTTGTGAAACATTACCCTGAACTTCTTGGAACTCATACCTTCTGCCCTCTCAGAGGTGGTGTTAGAGGCCCCGGCTTAATACGCACACACCTGGTGATCCTTTTCCTTTTGGCTTTTATGGCACTGAGTTACTGTTTAACATCCCCACCCTAGTTTGAGTTTGTTTAGTAAATCGATCTAATGACAGGGCTATGGTGGCGCCATTCAATGTGTCGCTTCATGAATTATAGGCAACTAAGCTCTCCAACCTTCCCTTTTACTGTTGTGAGACACCTTTACCATTCTCAGTGTCACTTGGACAATAATGTCGCACTGAGGAACGGTTCGCAAAGGAGTATTGTGGTACACCTGGATAAATGCATATCCCAGACAGAAACAGAAACACAGGTAAGCCGAAATTCTTCTCTGATATAGCCTCTCTCTTCACATTGGCTTTAAGAATTATAAACAGGTTGTTGGTTTGTGGAGGAAGTGAAGCTTCTGTGAAACTGGTGTTTTTTTAAAATTTATTTACTAATGGATACTAATCTTCTCAGTTCACTGTCTACATACAGCATTTTACAAAAACAGACAGATTGACTTTGTCATTCATCCTGTGTTGTAAAGATCAGGTGATAACCCACTTCATATTCTGTAGTATTGTTAGAGAGTAACAGATTCCCAAGCAGGAAGATTACTGCCACTGCATAAAACCACCACTAAAAGTATATAAAATGTCCAAATAAATCTTTTCGGTAGTGACACACCTTTTTATTTCCCTATTTATTCTAATTGAAATAGATAAAAAACTGTCTCAAAAATATTTTTACATGTTTTAGGTGGTAATATCAGAATGAAGTGGTATGAGATTCAGTGAATGTCAAAAGGGATAAGGGTTTGTAGCTGAAGAGTTTTTCTCTCTCTTCTGCCTTTTTGAAACTCTTAAATTTAAGTAAGGTCTAAACTTTTTGCTGTTGACAGCTCCTCACAAGTTAAACTGATTCTTTGTCGGACTTCTTTAGTTCTCCTGCTGTATTTTTATTCATTTTTGTAAATACTACATCATGGCAGTGATTTTAGAACTGAACAACATGCCATTGAATAAAATAAACATATGCAGTTAGTTATAATAATTGTAGAAGTGAATTATTTTCAGTTGAACAGTATTTTTCTCTATCCTGGATATCAGGAAGTAGCAGTTTACTAGAGTCAGCTGGGAGACTGATCATCATTAAAACCTCTAATCTAAATAGAGAGACACTATTATGGCCAATTTAACAGATACATCCTCTTAGTACTGGGTTTTATGGCTGCAAAGAGCTTTTGGTTGCTAGGTGTATGGTTTCTCATTTATGTCCTGCTTGGTTTTAACTGAAGTCATAATACTTATTGGTTCTATGAATGTGTAATGCATATGTTTCATCTGCTCTTTTATTTATATTCTCTTGTACCATTTTAAAACTGGTCAGCTTATACACAATGCTTTTGGCTAGATGGATGAATGTGTTTTCCCTGAATTAGACCTGAATATCCTGCAAGCTGTTCTTTTTTATTTGTTCGTTTTGTTTTTTGTTGTTTTTTTTTTAAATACATGATATGCTTCAGTGATTGCAGAATTCCTATTTGTCAGTCATTCCAATGTGGTGTATTTTGGTGATTTCTTGTATATTGTTCTTGTTTTTTACTGTAAGTTCAAAACACATCACATATAATACAATACAAAAAGTACCCACTTACATGTAGTATATAGTATATATGTATAGTCACATATTTTCCCTTCTGTCTTTATACATATAAGCTAGGTTTGTACATACTATACAAACAAACACCAACAAAGTTTTCTTCACTCTTCAGAAACCTGTTGAGTCAGGAGGCCTGATCTCATGGCCTGGTTAAAATGTAATCTCTCTACCACTACTCTCTTTCTTTCCCCATTTATCTCTTGCCTCTGCATTTTTTCAGCCTCCTACATTTACAAATATGTCTGTGAACAGACACAAATAACTCACCGTCTTAAGTATACGTGGTAATTTGTGTACTGAACAATATCATATCACCATGACTGCTCATGTTCTGTACGTGCTTTTCTCATTGGCCCACTCATTACTGATATAAAATCTCCCATAATACAGCCTCTTAGCATTTATAGCCCTGTCTAACACAAAGGGCCAAACTGATTACCTTTAAGACATACAATAAGGTTTAGTGCAGTGAAACTGCTGATATAAAATGGGTGGGTTGGGACATTTTAACTGGTTTATGGTAGTAAATTAATGTGTGTTTATACCAATCCAGCCCTGAAAGAGGAGGTACCTCAACGATAACTGTTTTGCTTTCTGACTTCTGCATTTGAGGCCCTCGTATTCTCTTTCACGTCATAGGAAGTAAAATAGATGAAGTACAAACTTATGTTGATCTATTTAGAATCATAAGCAATTTTAATGTACATCCTCGATTTTTACAGGAGAACAGTCATTGAGATGACGAGATGAGGTAGACCTTACTCATCCCTGAAGGGAAATTCACAATTGCTATAAGATTATACAATCTACACCGTTATCCTAAAACAAAAAATGTTTATAGCATATGGCAGGTCAATATGTAAATATGTAGAAATAGGATTCAGCATCAGATGGACGTAAACTCACTGAATCTGTTTTCGAAAGAGTTAATGCAGGTTGTCAGTGTTTTTCACTTTGGAGTGTTTCCTCTTCACTTTGTATCATTACACATTATATCTGCTGAGGTGGTGGTACTATTATATGTATTGTCCTGAAAACTTTGCTGAAATCTATTTCATGACAAAAAAAGAGGTAGAAAAAGGGCAGAATGAGAAGTGAAATGTCTCCTTCACCACTATCTGTTCTCCCCAGTGATAAGTCTGCAGGAGAAGGACAGATAAGTAATGTATAATGAGGTGACAAGTCTTAGCTACTGCTCCTCCCTCATCCTTGTTACTGGTCCAATCAGATAGAATTATCAATTGTTTTAATGCCAAGGATGTCTGTAAGAATCACAGTAGATGAAGCAGAGGGCAGAAGACAGGGAAAATAGGAGACTTTAGGGTGAACTCAGAAAAGAAAAGGGAAAACAACAAAAGAAGAAGAGAAAAGTGTGTGGAACAGAAACGGGAATGAAGTATCCTGCTCCTCAGAAAACATCTCTGTTAGATATGGATGTAACCAACTACTGTGAAGCTCTGGATCCCTCATACAGCACAGTGGGCTTTGAGAATGCAGAGGTGCTTTATGGAGACGGAGGTAAGGGTGTATGTGAGTGTGTATGTGTGTGTTCATTATTGTGAACATACATATGTGCAGTAGGACCTTGTTAAGAAAAATGCATTTAGGTACACACATATATCTTGTGAGCACATTACATTGACTTACTTTCAATTCTTGGAGACTTGCCCTGACTCTGACCCTAACCTTAAACCAAGCTGTCTCTTTAAAATTCAGTGATTAGCATGGTGGGGACTGCCCTACGTCACTGTGTAGACATGATGTGGGAAAAACACACACATAGACATATATGATACTTAGATGAATTGTTGCTCCTGGACTGATATAGAGTCAATAGACAATTGTAGCAAATGCCTGCATGGTAGATGACTGTACTCTACAATGATGGTCGTTATTATGAAAACTGTAACAAATTACTGCCTTGTTCATATGAACATTTGCCAAAATTAGACAAGTTTCAGAAAATAAGAGAGAAAGTGCAGTAATAACAGAACCTAGTACAGGTGCCCATAATGAGACACCTGTCTTGTCAAGGGCGTAGTACAGTATCAGTCACCTACCTCTCATCCGGATTAGTGGCTTTCTTAGTTAGAAATTTACTGATTAAGTGAAGTGAGACCAGCTGAAGGAAACAAGATACCGTTTTAAAAAAGGGAAACCAGCTGGGGGTTGGGTTTTGCATAGCATTTGCCATACACAGGAACTAAGTGATGTCGAAGCTCACGCCATTTTTATTTTGACAAGTAGTCTATGTATACAATAATCTGATTATCTGTGGTTGTTGATCAGAATGTGAATAAAAACTGCTATTAAGTTGCAGGTATGTGTCATAATGATATCTTACGTAACACTACTTTCTATTTTGTAGATACACAAACACAATAAAACATCTGCAATATATTTTATGCATGTAATAACCAATAATAATAATATAACAATAGTTCACATTTTACGGCAACATTCCTTTAGTAATAGTAATAATGGAGAACTGTTTAAGATTACAAGGTTCAGAGCATTTCTAACCAGTAAAATAACAGATATGCTACATAATATGTTATTCCTCCAATGGTAAGACTTCTTGTAGTGACAAATGAAACTGCTAGATGTGTGCATTACTGTACATTAGACTATACAAAAATTGCAATATACTGAAATACATTACTTCTGTTTGTTAGTGTATTTGTGTCTATATAAATATATATAATAAAAGGTCTATGAATGCATGTTAATAGTCTTATGTGCATACACATATAAAGTTACGTGTGTTAATGTTTTTGTGTGTTGCAGACAGTATGCCGACAGATCCAAGGCTGCCTGGTCCAGATGGATTCAGCAGTAATTGTGCCATCTGTGGAGACAAAGCCACAGGGAAACATTATGGAGCCTCCAGCTGTGATGGCTGTAAAGGCTTCTTCAGACGCTCCATACGAAAGAGCCACATCTATACCTGCAGGTACAGAAAACATGAAGTGTGTACACTTATACATGTTCTTACAGACGTGGGAATATCAAAATAGAACTGTGCCTATGGATAACTTGCGTGTACTTTTCAGACCTGCCCTGTATGGTATGTCACCTATTAATGAATATTGCAGTATTGAGTCATTATACTCTAGGTCTTGCTAACTGCTTTGTTTCTTATCTTCTTGACAGAGTGCTTTGTAAGAATTGATTATAATCCATCTGAAATAACTTGTAGGATTCTCCATGGGTCAGTTTTAGTGCTGCTGCTTTTTAATTTTTTTACATTGCCCCTTGATAATGCCAACAGAAGACATAGCATTTTTTTCCACAGCTATGCTGATGACAGTCTGCTTTATGTCGCCGTCTGTCCTGATGACACTGGACTGATTGTCGATATTTTGTAGATATCAGTTCATGGATGTTCATGGAGCTTTTCAAAGCTGGACCATGAGACCCCTGTCAGCTTTATCACAAAATCTGCTCCCTACTGTATGGCCATTTCTCTGAACTGGCATAGATTAATACATGCCTTTTTAAATCCTTTTGGTTAATCTAAAACAATTAAAATCAACTGGTTCAGGACTCAGCATGGTGGATGAGTGGTTAGCACTGTTGCCTCACAACAGGAAGGGTCCTGGTTTGAAACCCATCAGGGACCTTTCTGTGTGGAGTTTGCATGTTCTCCCTGTGCTTGTGTGGGTTTTCTCCAGGTACTCTGGTTTCCTCCCACAGTCCAAAAACATGTATGTCAGGTTGATTGGTGACTCTAAATTGCCCATAGGAGTGAGTGTGAGTGTGTGAGGGTGTTTGTCTCTATGTGGCCCTGTGATGGACTGGGGACCTGTCCAGGGTGGACCCCTGCCTTTCACCCAAAGAGAGCTGGGATAGGCTCCAGCAGATCCCTGTGACCCTGGTTAAAGGAATAAGTGGGTATAAAAAATGGATGGATGGATGGATAGATGGTTCAGGATTAGGTTGCCTGAGTTCTGACTAAGACCCAAAGGAGAAAGAGAAAATGTTGCACCTGTTATTATTCCTTATTATAAATTTTGTCATTGTGTCTTATGTATTACATGAATGATTGATTTTTAAAAATAATTAAATTCCCTTATATATTTATACTTCCCTTACTGTCTTTTATCTGTAAAGCACTTTCAGTTGCGTTAAACTGTATGAAAAGTGCTACCTAAATAAAGTTTCATTTTGTTGGATTTGATCTGTAGAGCTACTTATATCATTAGATTGTTCATTATATGCAGGTTCAGCAGACAGTGCATTGTGGATAAAGATAAGAGGAATCAGTGTCGTTTCTGCAGACTCAACAAATGCTTCAGAGCTGGTATGAAAAAAGAAGGTATGGAAACTTTATTCCTGGGACCCTGGATAAGAAGAAAATTAGAGAAGACTGAATTATTTCTCCACATGAAAATGTTTTTTTCAATATTGAAACTGTTCAGATGTAGAGATAAAATGGAATACAAATAGGAAATGATCATATTTCTTTTGGATACTTCGCTCAAAACTACCTTTAAATTATAGTCACTAATCCATAGTTTCATATATATTTAATTTAGTTTACTTTTCATTTTTGTCAAGACATGGCAGAGGCTTAAAACTACTTGCACTGAGGGAAAGGCCTTAATCAGAGAATCTGAAAGCTGTATCAAGATGGTGGAAATTGGCTCAGCCATAAAATATCTGATTTCTTTGTGTGCGTATGTGTGTGTGTGTGTGTGTGTGTGTGTGTATTTATGAAGGACATAACCTTGACACAGAGTTTTATGACACCTAATCACATGTTATTCAATCATGTTCTGGATTGCAAGTGGTTAACGTTTGACTCCCCTATCTGGTGCCAGCCCATATGGTTATTTTCCTAAATATTAACTACCCTGATGTCTGCCATCAACATTTACATCCAAACTTTTTCTCAACCCTCAACACTCGTCATTGCCAACTTAAGGAAATTCATGAAACTGCAATCTGGAAAGTGACTTGAATAATAGCACATAATCCTGTTTAAAATTTTGTTAATTTTTGTACTATTTTTATACTATGAGTAAAGCAGTTTCTTTTGATTTTCTCACAATTTCACCCACACAGTAACTTTAGCTGTCTGTTATATTACAGCTGTACAGAACGAGAGAGATCGGATAAGCTCCCGAAGAAACATCCCCGACTCCCAGGACCTGCCGCCTATTACTATTTTAGCCCAAGCAGAATCACTGTCCCAACAGGTGACAATCTTTCACATGAATTTCACATTTTCCTACTGATATATAGTTGTTCAGTATGTGAGCTGATATCAGTTCCATATGTTGAGATATCATGTGCATAACAAAACTGTCAACACACAGAAATTCAATGTCACAGTTTGTGAGCCAGGAAACTATTTTTTTCAGATCACTGCTCCAGTTGGAATAGCAGATATATCAGAGCAGAAGTCAGCCACTGTTGGGGATGTGTGTGATTCAATGAGACAGCAGTTATTGGTGCTGGTGGAATGGGCCAAATATATTCCCGTCTTTGGAGAACTACCACTGGATGACCAGGTAATAGGGCTGTGATGTATAATCAGTAATTTGTTATTATGCTGTTGCTCGCCTCATTGTCTTTGTTATTTTGATCTCACATTTGGTTTTTAGATATACAGTAAAGCAAAAACCTGTTTCTCTCAAACCTCAGCACTTTTGGTTAATACAGGCGTAAAGCACTGTCTTTTCATATTGATTATGTTTATGTTTTGTTGTTGACGTACTATTAATATAGTATACTGGGCCCCCTGTGTGATGTATACAGGAGCTAAAGGGGACGCATTGTTTTTTTTTCTTAGTTTTGTTTTGTTTAACTGTGTGTGTTTGTCGCCAGGTGAGCTTGCTCAGGGCTCATGCAGGAGAACACCTTTTGCTTGGGGTCGCCAAAAGGTCGATGCCTTTCAAGGACTTCCTGCTTTTAGGTACAATCTGACCACTAGGATGGCATCTTTTTTATATGTTGTTCAATCAGGTGGTTCAGCCATGAAGTGCAAAGACTGACCAAATGGTGTGTTACCTGAAAATGATTAACTAACATTTTTGTGTGTGTGTGTGTGTGTGTGTGTGTGATTTCAAATACTGTATTACTGAGGGCATGTACCATCATTATACTGTAAGCTGATCTGTCAACCACATATGCTCAAGCATTCGGACAAAATCAATAAACTTCTTAGGACCTCACCAACACCCTTATACCATAACCTAGAGCAGGGGTCACCAACCCTGGTAATCAAGGTCTCCTTCCCTGCTTGTTTTCCAGTTATCCCTGCCCTTCCAGTTTCTAATTGGCTGAACACACATGGCCCATGTAATCAGCAGTGGGTATAGCAGGGATAGATGGAAAACAAGCAGGGCAATAGATCTCAAGGACCAGGGTTGATGACCCTTTACCTAGATTGAAACCCTTAAACTGGCTTAACAAAAGTCTTCAAGAGTATAAAACAAGCACACAGAAGCTCACCTCACTGTACACACTGACATATCTTTCATTTCCTTTCTACTCCCTTCAAAACAGTAATTCACCAATACCCTCTTTGCCTGCAGGTAACGACTGTGTGATCCACAGAAACAGCCCTGAACCCGAAATATGTAGGGTAGCAAACCGAGTGCTGGATGAGCTGGTTCAGCCCTTTCAGGATATTCAAATAGACGACAATGAGTATGCAGCACTGAAGGCTATCGTCTTCTTTGACCCAGGTAATAAAAGAGTAATATCTAGTATTTTAGCCTTAAGGGGTTTGTGAGGTATAGCTAATAACCAACAAAAAGAGTAAACATTTTACTCTTCCTGACAATGACCCTGTTTGCTTATCCATGCCTCTCCTCTCAGGAAATATTATCTGTATGTCTAATAGAAATTTCATGTTTATCAGAGTAAGTGAAAATCTGGGTAAGATATTTCAAACATGATCAAACAGGAGCAACACTGCTTTAGGTCACAGAAAACACCCGTAAGATTAGGACAAGATTTAGGAAATTGGTACTGGTAATAATGTCAGCACAGACATTTATAACACCAAATCATCATCACAGCATGACTGGGTTGTGTTTGAGTGTGTGTGTGTCTGACTAAGAAGTGCTTTGTCCATAAAAAAGGTGCTATATAAGTAGAATCCATTTACAATTTCCCTTTTCAGATATATACTATTTTTCAAAACTGTATTACCTAAGGATAGATATTAAAAGGATAAATGATAAAAATGTCTTATGTACATGTAGGCAGTGCATTCATATTACAAAAAGGGCCCAAGAGCCAGAATATTGTGAATTATAAAAGATTAGTTAGCAAAATATTTAAATGACACGATGATGATGATGAAATTATTTTTATAGCTATATAACTGTATTTCTATCCAGAACCCTCTTTCTGGTTATATTTCCACTTAAAGCTACACCATGATCTCTCCATGATTTTTTATGTCTCCCTGGCCTATTGTGATGACATTCCCTGCTCTCATGTTGTCTTACCTACTCCCTTTTTTCTCCCCTTCACTAAATCCTCTCATTTGGTTTTTATGCCACAATTTTACTGTAATCACTTCTCAATTTCATCCCTGATCTTCTGTTTTTTTTTTCACTCATTCACCTGTCCTTCAATCCCTGCCTCAACTCTTCCCTGCCTCAATCCAATACCCACTTACATTCTGTACCTCACAACCTGCAGATGCAAAGTCTTTGCAGGACCCTGCCAAGATCAAGGCCATGCGTCTTCAGGTAGGTTGAGCATTTGTGTGCCATTTCTTTTCTGGCCTGTTATTTTATAATAGTCAGTAAATTGGATAAAGAAGGAGCATCCAAGCCTTATTATCCATGTATGTTATATTTAATATTTGATCTTACTTGTATTTTCACACATTGCCCTATGTCAGTCAACTTACAAGAACGAAGGCGGTTTACTTGCTTGTAGATGGGCAGTTGCCATTATTTGTGTATGTATGTGCAGGTTCAAATGAGTCTGGAAGACTACATTAATGACCGTCAGTATGACTCCAGGGGTCGTTTTGGAGAGCTGTTACTCCTGCTGCCCACCCTGCAGAGCATCACCTGGCAGATGATTGAGCAGCTACAGTTCATTAAGCTCTGTGGCTTGGCCAAGATAGACAACCTGCTGCAAGAGATGCTGCTGGGAGGTGAGACTGGGCCCATGTCTATGCTTGCAAAAAGTAGAAAGAAAAATAGGGTGCCCTTCAGCAACACCACCAAATGCTTTAGTGGAACTCCTTTGGTTAAATGTCTGTAATAGTGTGAGTATGAAGCAATAAAAAAGTATACACACTCAACAAGTTCTCTTTAATATGTCTGAAGATTCTCAGTTGTCCAGGGGAAGTTATCTAGAGGTTGAGTCATGGCAACTGGACTTTAGTTTTTAGGTTGAAATGTTTCACCACCCATGCAAGTGGCTTCACCAGTCTGTCATTTGATTTGTTCCTTAATTTGCTGAGAATAGATGAAAGATAAGAGAGGTAGAAAGTACATAGGTCTTCTCTTTTATACATTTTTATCATGTGTGCTAAAACAACTCCAGAATATGACAACTGGGCTGATAAGAACCTGTACAGAAAGATTTGCATTTGTTTTGTTTAACAGCCTGGAATAATGTGGAACTAACAAAACATTGCTGAGATGACTTTACATTTAGTAGTGTGAATGAACAACTGACAGAAATTGTGTGTAATCATGCAAATGTTTTTCACAATTTTCAAATACACAAATGTACTTCATGTCTTCATAAATAATATTATAACATACAAAGTGGGGTGTTTCGTCTCTTTTGACATATTCCAAAGTCATGAAAGCCTAACACAGTTACTGTCTTAAACATGCATAAATATCAATGCCATATTGAAGGCTTATTCAGGCTCAATTTTACCACTATCTGGTTATCTGTTGGGGTTGACAGTTGATTAATGAGCCACTGTGTTATGTGTTCAGGACTAACATCTGAGCCCACACACATGCACCACCCAGCACACACCCAGGTGACCCAGGACCCAGTGACTGGACACACACTTGTCATCAGCACGATGCCTGTGGCCCACACAGGTGAGACAGGTAAGAAGCACATACTGTACTTGATCATTGTGGTACATGCAATCATTCAATCAACATCCATTCGAACAAGCTGAGCTGACACACAAGTGTGTCACGTGCATCTACATTAGCAGTTAAAGTTGCAGTAGATAGGCATCCAAGTAGTAAACCTGAATATGAAATATAAAAAAGAATGAAGACAAATTGCTGATTACTTTCATTTTACAGCTGTATCTATAAAGGAGCAGCTACATATGTTTTTGTAGCCACTGTGGATGCAACTTATCAGTATATATATATATATATATATATATACATATAATCATTTTATTTGACAGAAATAAAATACAGTGTCTTTTCCTGCATCTTCTCCAGACACTCCCATGCCATCTCCCCCACAGGGACCTGCCCCAGAGATATATAAACACTTTGCCCAGCCTCTTTGTCCTCCATCCAGCCCCTTGCCTTCCTGTCAGACAGATGCCTGAAATCCTCCGGCACTATGTCAACAAAACTGACATACGGTTCAGCTTCCTTGCCCTCTATTCATAATCATAGCCATAAAAATTATACAAGCAAATTCTGCTCAGTTTCTGTGATTAGTTTTATTTCATCAATTACTAAGCTATAATTAGAACAACCATATGCAGCAAATTTTACTTCAAGTTACCACACTGGTGATTATCCAGACATACAGTACATTTTTTGGTCAGCTAAAACTAGTATATTGGTTTTCAATGTAGTATTTACTTACTCAGTTTTGAAACACCTTAAGATACAGTGAATGAAAGTGAACATGATGGAAATTCAAATGTAAAACAATAAAGTGCAACCATGTGATACTTTTGATTTGTTTGAAGTGTAGATTTATTTGAATAATGTCTTGCTTGATTGGAGGACACAGATGTGCAGAAAATGTCTACAGTCTTTATAGTTGTTAAATATAGTATATCACTTGTGCATATCAAATGATAGTGTGTACGTGTACAGTATAACAGCAATGGAAAGCTGGTGATCGAATAAAAACCTTTTGATTTGTACTTATATCCTTATTATAGATTGTACAGAGGAGATGACTATTCTTACAAAAAGATATTTATAAACTATGAATAAATGTTATTTACATAGTGGATCAGCAGCCCAACCATAATGCAGAGGCAGTATGCCGCTGTGTGGCCAAGCATCATGATCGTAATACAAATGTCATTTATAAATGAAGAAAGCAATGTATCAAAAAATAGGGATAAAATAGTTTACTGAATAAAGTCAAATGGATCACAAATACTAGGATAATCAATTCTAATAAAAATAAATCTTGTCTTTAAGAAGAACAAGAAGATGAAGAAGAAGTACTTTATTAATCCGCAAGGGGAAATTCAATTGTTACAGCAGTTATTCTAATTTAAAGTTATTAAATGTAAAATTATTTAAATTATATTAATAATAATAAAGTACAGGAAAAAGCGGGTACAGAAGATGGGTGGATGGATAATAAAGTAATAAAGTAATTAATTTGTATGAAGAAAAATAATAAAGTCATTATTTTTAGGGGTTTGTGTGTGTGTGAGTGCATGCATGTGTAATGGTGTGTAATGGTGTGTGTGTGTGTGCGTTATTGTTCATATTGTGGAATTATAGAATCTTATGGCCGACGACACAAAAGACTTCTTGGGCTTTTTTCCCACCTTTAAGCTCGAGGTCTTGCCTTTTCCCATTTCTTTAATTAATGGTGTGTTTTTTAGTTTGGTTTTTGTTGATAATGTGTAGATTTCTTAATTTATAAATTGATTAAAATTTAATTTGGAGACCATCTGCATATTGTATTTAAACCTAAGTATTTAAAATGAAGTGGTAATAAATTAATTAAGTAATGAGGATTAATTTAATGTTCTCAGGGAACCACTCACTAAACAGTATGGTAGAGCGCAGTAGCACCCTCCTGCTGTCAAGAGAGAAAATACAGCAAGTGTCAATAGTAAATGGACTACTTATTGTATATATTATATATACAGTGTGTGCATGTGCAGTGAATTGAGTATACATATAGCCATTAATTTTCTTTTTTTAAAAAAAAGGAAATAGTAAACAAAAAGTCAGATGGAAAAAGAAAACAATAGATGTTTTGCTGCACCCACAATAAATTACAACAAATATGAACAGATATTTGCTAAAATAATGTAACAAAACAAGAAAGTAAAACCGACAATTTAAAAAAAAAAAATTTTATCCTGAAATGAAAACAATATATACAGGCAGAGGATGATAAATTGACAAAAATGTATTTCAATATGGTTTACCCACATGCAATATATTGACTGTGGTTTGTCCATTACCTCTGTCATGGAAGTCATCATGCTCCCCTACATATCCATTGGTCAGGGATATACAGTTTGTATTCAAAGCTTTAAGAGCTGGATAATGCTGCTCATCTAAAATCAAACTAGTTTTTCCTGCTGCCCATGTGAGAAAACACACTTTGAGAAAAACCCTGAAGCCAAACTAGAACGTAAAATAGTAATTTAGACTGAGAATGTACTGGGGCCAGCTGTACGTTTAAATCTGTGATTTTGTCTATGTCTATCCATACATCATTTTCTTAGGGTTTATGTGTGAACACTTGTGTGCAGGAGATGAGACCAGAGGATAAATCTGAGAGCTCCTATTCTCTCATGTGACTCAGAAAAAACACTCCGGTTATTTATGGCAGAGAAGATGATGCTGTCTAGAATCAACATGGCCAAATCCTCCCATCAACTCCATAATGGACAAGCTACCTGGCTTAGGTCAAAACAACACCAGCCTCAATGCATGTATACTGTACGTGTGTGTGTACCTGTATGTCTGTGTCTACCTGCAATTTATTTAAAATCTATTTGTGTGCATGTAGATTTCTATATGTGTGTTTTTTGGGAGATGCGTGCATGTGTGTGTATCCAGGGAGCTTTAATCAAAGGCCAATAGTGAGGAGACGCGGGGGCCCTCTCTCTATTTTTTCTTAAATAAAACTGTGTGTTAGCATGCCAGTCACATATCTCGTCTGAGACGCAGCACTATCTTCCCCACACCTCTCCACGGCCCACACTGACAGCACGCTATTACACACCAGTATAACGGTCGCTCCAGCTGAAGAGGACAACATGGGATGAAATAAAGTCATGAAGTGTTAGAGGAGAACCAAAGAGCAAAGCATGGGCGTGAATTATTTTGTTTTTAGTTGCATCTTAATTTTACTTGTAAAGTGGATTAGATGGTGATAATGTATATTGTGTACTTTTTTAGATTATTTCAATTAGAATAAGTAAGAAATTCTGAACATATCAAAAGGCTCAGATGTTTTAATTATTTGCACTTGTCTGCTAAATGAAAATACACTTCTAATAGAATATGTTCATTTCCTACAGTATGATTATTAATGTTATTGTGCATTTAATGTAATGATTAGCCTCTTTTGGCTTACATTTATTCAGTCATTACAGGAACACTTCATAAACTTGCAAACTTGGATCGTTCCTATTTTCTGCTAATCTGTCCATTAAATACATCTGATTTATGCTTCTAGGGTCTTTTTCTTGTAACCACTAGATGGCACTACATGTCTGTGGTTTCACAATAGAGAGATAGCTCCTTAACGACAGTTTTCAATGTACATTGCCCTTTCTCTGTCACTCAAATAAATAAGAAGACTGTAAAAATTAAATGTAACTAAATAATTCATATTTTAATACCATGAGCATAACTTAGTTGCACCATTGATGCTGTGTTTTACTCATTTTACTTCAAACTATTTCAACTAAAGTTAGAGAAATATATGCAACAGAGTGATTAAAGATGTTTTATTAACATTATTTAAACTGAAAAGGTGATTCTAAGGAGGATGTGTTTCAGCATGTTTTTTTTTCATAAATTTAGATTTACATTGTTGTTTCCAAACAGCTAGAACAGGTTTTTGTCTTGAAAAAGGCTCTACATGGTGTAGAGTAATACTGATGCAGTCTGAAATGAATGGCATGTGTCAGTGAGCCCAGATTATAGCTGGATATTGCAGACTATCATTCCTCACCGGTGCATTTACCAATGATTCCCTCTGTCTCCAACATATCCAATGATTCCTCCTTTAGACAAGGTGAGACTGTTCGAATTTCTGCCTCGAACTTTGGAATGAATTGAAAACCTCTTCTGAGTGAATTTTTGTGACTGTGTGTGTGTGTTGCACGCATGTGTGGTTTCTGATTATACCACAGCATGGGTAAAGGGAAGGAAAATACAGTGACAGCTTCATTTCCAAAGCTGACTTCACATAAATGAGGGATTAAAGCAAGCAAGGGGCAAGGGCTCACCTCAGCCCTCAATGACATGTTTGCCTCCTTAAAATCATTCTTTTCCTCTCCCTGTCGTTCTCGCTCTCTCACTGCTCTTTCTGTTTTTATTTTTATATTTTCTTTAATTTTTTCCATCTTTTATCCTGTCATTCCCTGTTTAGGTTGCTTGTTTTGTCTTGTTACTGCTCATTTTGCCTCTAGAGATGATGTAAACAGATTTAAAAATATATGTACTGTACTGTTGGACTGTTGGCTACACACACACACAGACTGAGGTACACAGTTACAGGGAGTTGGGTGTACTCTACATCATGAGGATGGGGGCCAGGTTAGGGCAATGAAATTAGGGGTTAGAGGCAGGCATGTGTGTATTTGGTGGGGTGCATTAGGGAAATGAAAAGGGGTGGACCACTGATGGCTTTTGAGATGCAGACTTATTAGAATAAAGAATATAAAAAACACAGGAGACAGAGGAGATGGGTGGATATTAAGATGAGTAGTGCAGTAATGAAAACGGTCCTGTGTACCCCGAGATTACGTGGGGAATGAGATTGGGAGAAAGAGCATGATTGAGAGAGAGAGAGCGCAAGAGAAAGGGGCATATTGTAGAGGAGAAAATGGGGGAGAAGGGAGTCAGTAGGCCTATCAGGGGGGAGTGCAAGAATGGAGAAAGATGGTGACTCGTTGATGCTGAAACATTGTGAGAATAAGCTAGAACAGACAAAGTAGGTGTGAGAGAAAAAATATGAAGAGAAGAGAAGAGAAGAGAAAAGAGAAGAGAAGAGAAGAGAAGAGAAGAGAAGAGAAGAGAAGAGAAGAGAAGAGAAGAGAAGAGAAGAGAAGAGAAGAGAAGAGAAGAGAAGAGAAGAGAAGAGAAAAGAGAAGAGAAGAGAAAAAGCAGCCCCACTCTGAATGATAAGTGTCTCACGCGCTGCAGGTTATGAGAAGTTCACACAAACAAATGATTCTCATTTGCCGGAGGCGAGGGACACAATTGAGAAAGAAGGGACAAGAGAGAAAAGCAAGAGGAGAAGGGAGAAAAGGAGTAAGAGGACTGAATGGTAGAGCATGGTTAGAGATAACTCCATCTGCATTGAAAAAATGCTTACCTTTTTATCCCTCTAATGTTTTCATGGGGATTGCAGCATAGACTGAAGCACCTCCAATCCAAAAGATATTTATTAGGAACCCTGTAGTGAAACACAGTAAAATTCTATGCTTGGTGTCTTAAATTATAGTGCGCCTATGGACTTTGATCAATAACACTAACTGTATAAAAAAATTCTAGAGTGTAGGTGGGCTATGTTTTGCACTATAAGAAATTATATCAAAGAGATATAAGGTGCTTTGATAGTGCCTTTATTTATAAAGTAAACAGCATGGAATCAGAGATACGCATGACTGGATACCCCAATGTAAAATACCTTCACTATAGCTGTTTTAAACCAGATAATCAAGGCAAACAAACTGGTTTTTCATTCAGACAAAACAAGCAGCTGATTATATTTCTCCCACTTCTCTGGCAGTTGAACAGTTGATTTTGTCAGCTGAAATGTGATGCTTCAGTTGTTTACTTGGTTTAAAGGACAACCTGCATACGATCTGTTTAGGAGAACTGACCCAAAAGCTTTCATTTGGATTGACTGAATACACTAATGCTAGGGTTCAACACACAACCTTCAGTTTATGTCACATTTTATTTTTTTTAATGAGTCTACATGCTTGAGCTAAATGCTAAAATCAGCATGTAAACACACAGACAGCCTAAAAAAGTACAAAAATTACAGAGTATTATAAAGTATTAGAAAGACTCATGTCATGATACCAGAAATAATTTTGTAGCTTTGTTATCTAGTGGCCAAAGTATCTATACATGTGATAGATGTTCATCTAGGTAGCCACTGAGGCAAAAGAACTGATTCTGGTAACAGGAAATTTCATTTACAGTACATAAATGCAGATGTACATATAATCATTTTTTCCACATCTCAAAAGTGCATATCTGCATAAGTGAAAAAGTCAATTCAAAATAAAATATTTTTTTCAGAATAGATGAAAATGTCAGCTTAAGATAAGCACTAAGCACTAAGATCTCTACGATGACCAAAAACCTACATAATGAGTAATTTGGAGGGCTCATAGATCCCTAACAACATAAACTGCTGCTGCGTAGTATTGTATTGAATATAATTCTGCATAGCTTTTGACACACTGTATCAAATATCAAGTTGTAGGATTAACACAAATGGAAAGCTAAGGCTGGACACATACAATTTGATCAATTATATAATTACCTTTGCAACATGAGCACTCATAAAATATATATTTAAATATGAAAACCTTGAAAGAGAGGCATCTTATGGGAAGGCCTGCACCACATTTCTTAGTTACAGTGCCGTAACAATGTTGTGTGCTTATTTTCTAAGGGTTTACTATTTTGATTATGAGTTTCTTCTTTGTTTTCTCTAGGTTTAGGCAATGTTTTTATTTTATTTCATTTTTTTATTTTATGTCAAACCCCACTACGAAAGACCTCAAAAATAATCAATTTTTAATGAAAGAACCTTATGAAGTACCTAAAGAACCATCCACTATACATAGAAGTTCTTTAATAGATAGTCCTTTGTTACACTGCAAAACCTTACTGAGAGCCCTAATTTTTCTGAGTATGTGTATAACACTGGCTTTTCTAAATGTTTGTTTTCAGACCCTGATAATCCAAGGAGGTGGGCTTCTGACCATGTTTTCAGCAAATGCAGAAATCCAGAAGAAACAGACATGGTAGGCTAATTCCTCAGGTCACATCTGTAGTCCATAATGCAGTCATAAGCCAAGTTGATTCTTTCTCAACTGGAACAGCTGACTTCTTCACTCTGTCATGTCAAAGTCAGTGTTTTTATGTGCCATCTGTACCTCAATCTCAGTTGGTTCTAACTTTTTTGTCATTCACTCCTCCGTCCTCTTTCCCAATTACTCAGCTGCATATACACTGTACTGTCAGTCTCCATGTCTTGCAAGATTGTCTATATGTCGATGTGCCTTAGTTTTCTAGCCTTCTTTTTCAGCTCCTCTGTATTCCTAGAGTTACAGTCCATGTTTAAATCTTGACTGGAAATTGTATTCAGTCTCTGTCTAGCTCGGTGTGTTTCTTCTTGAATATTTTTGTAAGCCTACTATTGTTGCCAACCTTACTGGCAACACTGACTGCTCTCCTTATCTGTCTATGTGCCTGCAAGCACCAATAAAGGTGAGTCTTCATGAAAGTGTTGCAGTACAATCTGGCCTGGATATGGACTCAGCAGACTTAGACTTGCTGCAGAAACTAATCGCTGAACAGACTGCATCCCTGTATTGAACAACATGACTGCTTAACTGTTTGGCGGATTGCAGAAGGTTACCTTTCACTGTGATCAGCTCCAGAGCTTCCTCTACAACCAACTCTATCTTCAAGCTTTAACCACTCCTCCATCACCCACACCAAGATTTGCAGCCCCTGCTTCCACTTGCCACTGAGCCCAGCTACCCCCACTAGAAGAGTACACTGGAGACTTAGAGAACTGTAAAGCTTTTCTGACCCAGAGTTCCCTCATGATTGACCTATAGCCATCAGCCTTCCCAAAAGAAAGCTCTAAGGTGGCTTATAAAATCTCCCTACTGTGGGAATAGGAAAGGGATCTGCTTGTCGGTTCCTTTGTGTGGCTCCTCATGGTGGAATTCAAAAAAGTTTTGCACTGTTGACTCTGTCTCATGATGCTCATTATCATGGTTTTTATGGTTACATAAAAGACAAATTCACCACTGGACGCCTGATGGGCCAAGATACTAGTCGGGTCAATTGTGGTCTATGAGGAATGGAGACAGGAGTTTTGTCAGCAGAAAAATCCCAGACAGGTTCCAGTTGATTTAGTTACTGTATATTTATTGCACAAAATATGGACACAGCATAGGCCCCAGTAACAGTGGAGATGGCTGAAGTTTGGCCCCTCTTCCCCCCAGGGTTGTCTTGTTTTTTCAATATGTGTTTGTTGTCTAGCAGCTGATGGAACATGTATAACCCACCAATTACAAACACCTGCAGATTGATGATGTGCTGTGTCACACACAGCATTGCACTCTGTTGTGTACAACAGTATTATAGGATGACTATACAAATGGACTGGTATATGGGAGCTACATGAAAGTGTCTTACACACAGTAGGACATGTTCATGTTTTATATATTTTACCCAGCTCAACAGGGCTCAACATTTGCAGTTGGGAAGAACAATGGCAGTGGAATCTGCTGCAGGCACTCCAGTCACCATTTAAAGCACTGCCCAGAAAAAGACATGGCTCTCCAGTAAACAAGAGGGTGCTGGTGAGCTGAACTCTCCATACTATGTCACCTTCCACTATGGACTCGCATTGTTCAGTCTGCCAGAACAGACAAACAACCTGACCATCGTCCTTGACTCTAAAGTGGACAGTGCCACCATGATGTTTCATAAAAGCCAGCATGCTTGAAAGGCATCTGTTGAGAGGGTAACACCACACTGCTGTTCAGGCAGCTCGAAGACAAACATTATGGGACTTTTAGATTCTACATCATTAGCTCTGCAACGATTCCTCTGATGCTCAGATATCCTTGGCTGTGTAGGCATATGTTTTTGGAACCTATATAGTCTAGCAGGATGTCTCTGGTCTGCACAGTGATGAATTCAGAAACTAAAAACAAAATTATATTGAAATCCCAGATATCTTCAATGGTCCTCTTGAATATATGAACTTAAAAAAAGCAAATTTTTTTAATCAAGCTTGTTTACCCCAATCGATGTTAAACAAAAGTGTGGATACAGAAGTTGCTGGAGCCAGTATTTGTCCCCGGCAGGAAATGTACTGAAGTGAATCGAGGAATTCTAGGCTGAAATGCAAAACAATAGAAACCAGGTGCTATAATAATAATCTGTGTTAAGGACATCTCCATAAAGTTCATAAAATAGATCTTCCACTACAAAATGCAGTTATGACTTAGGAAGCTGAGTGCTTCTGGCAGTTAAGTTAGTACTGGAGACACTGGCTCAAGGGAACAGAGCAGCCATTCATAGTGTGGACAGACTGTGATATGTTTGCTCAAGACAGGCCTGGTGGACTAATTTCTTTAATTCTTTCCTTCTCATATCTCAGGAAGTAAAAATCTAAAACTGGACACACTGGCCTCGTTCTACCAATTGGAACAGCCACCATGAGAACCAGAGGGAATTCTCCCATGGTTGTGTATGATGGGTGCATTTACATAGTTGAGGAAACAGGAGATGTTGGCTACTCAGATACATATTCTGCCTAATAACTGTTCTCCTGGTGGTCTCTTTGTGCCTGCTCATATCTGTTCTCAGGTTCTCCAATGATGGTAATCCTTGTGTGATGATGGCCAACAGACACAGGCCTCTTGCCTCATAATGAGCTCCAGGGCAGCAAGTTTGGCTGTTCACTAAGGATTTTCCCTCCAAGACTGGAATCCAGAAAGTTTCCACTGGACTGTGGACCTGTTTCCTATTTCCAAAGATATAAATCCTACAGTGGTACCTTTCTGCCTCCCTCAGACTCTGACATTCAATCCTACCTGTCACATTTTCTTTAGTAATTCTGTCCATTCCAGTGCTCTGGATTCAGCGTCTCTCCAGCCCTCTGTACCCTTGTGGTACAATTATTTGTAAGCCTACTATTGTAGCCAAATAAATTGTAGCCACCACTGACTATTCTCTTTGCCTGTAGGCACCAATAAAGGTGAATCCTTTGAGCTAACAACTCAAGTTGTGCAGTTGAGTCCTTACCCACATCTGTTACATCTCCACAGCTGTATGCAACATGTACAAAATCATTATCTCAGTGTTCTCAAGGAGCGTTTTGAGAAATGTAGGATGTTACCTACACAGGGTTTTGATTGACAGACATTATGGTGAGTACATGAAATTAATTATTGGCTTAAAAAACAAAAATCTAGAAAATTACTAGCCTTATCTTAGCAAATGTGGGTACTGGTCAACATTAGCATACCAAAAGAAATTTGTGCATTCAGTGTGAATGACAATATAGAAAGTTTAATCAGTAAAAGAAATATAATTTATATGCACCTGAGGAAGATCAGTAGATATGGACAATAACCACTTTTATCTCCAGTTCACAAAACTGTTGGTTCTTCAGTCTAAATTTTATCATCAGAAACAAACCAAGTGTAAATAATTTGCCTTTCATAGCAGAGGCAAGGCGTTTCATTTCCAAAACAGCTACGGACCTAATTATTTTACCCCGAAATTAGAACTGAGCTCACTTTAAAAGGTACAAAAGAATTGACTGTAAGCGTGTAATTAATTTTATTTTACTATTTACCTTTACATCAGTTAATTATGATCTCTATAGATGTGCACATTTCACACAGACACCCCCCCACACATACACACAGAACCGCAGGCACACTATGTACATAGAGACAGTGGTGGTAAAAAAAATTGTGAATTTTACACACATGACTTCCTATCCTAATCAAGGGCTTTCTCAACTCCTATCTAAAAGACACACATGACTGACTCTTTCAGCAGGATACCTACACACCGTGGATGTGTGTGATGAGGCAGTGAGTGTATGTGTGTATTTGTGCTTGCAGAAACTCACCAGCTAGCAGTGGAGTGGTAAAGAATATTAGGCCACAATTGTGAAAAGATTGCAAAAAGTGACATCCTTAATAGAGAAAGATTACTGTGTGCAACATCACTTTGATTTCAGCTGCATACATTTTCCTCACACAGACAGGTTTGTGGGTAGCTCTGCACTCTAAGCTTTCCAGTATGGGCGCTTTAGTCTTGTGTTTTCATGTTCAAATGCAAATGTATATTAACATGAATGTATACACTTGGAAAAAACTAATGCAGTCTGATAGCACAGTCTTGCAATAAATCCTCCCTTTTTGAAGGTGACAGGAGTTTGCATGTCCCCCTTGTGCTTGCACAGGTTTCATCTGGGTGCTCTGGCTTCCTCCCAGAGTCCAAAGACATAGAGTTCAGGTTGACTGACATCTCTAAATTTCCTGTAGGTGTAAATCTCAGTGTGACTGGTTTGTCACACTGTCTCTTGTCCAAGGTCAGCTGGGATCCGCTCCATCTAAAATACACATTGACCATGTTGTTATGCATATAAAGAATAAAATGACAATTGAGTAACTTCTTAAGTATCTTCTTTCACATTTCAGCTTTGCTTCTTGATACAAACCATTAAAAAGTTGTGGTGGTCTTGTAAATAGTTCTATAGTTTTCTTTCCTCTTTGATGCCTTAAAATAAATGTTCTTATCAGTCTCGTAAGGTAGACGGTGCATAATTTGTCAGTAGGCAACCCTAAAGGCCAAATCATTTGGTTAATTAGAAGACACATTCTTGAAGGTTTACCTTTTATTACTAACTCATTAAAATAACAATCTCTATCACAACACCCTTCAATAGAGCTGATGTCAAGTACAGTATCAAATCTGGGACTGTGCCAGGGGAGGAGATGTCAAAATAAAGGTCCCCCGCCTCAGGTCAAAATATTCTCAAATCCCTGTGGTGGACTATCATTATCAATCAAAAATAAAGTTTGTTAGAGCAAAGCCTGGAATATGAGCAGGACAAAAGCACCAGGGACATCCTTTATTTAGCTAATTTTCTATTTGAGATGTACATATTTCTACAGCGCTTTGATAAGGCCTTGGGGATATGAATGTTTTAATTAGACCTGAGCAGCCTGGTTGAACAGTTCATAGAAAACTTTGAACATTTTTGCTGAAAGATTCTCTGTCTGTGACAGGCAATATGTAATTAGCAGCATATGCACATTTGCATATATGCACCCTGTGACATGTTGCATCTTATTTGAATAAGTAGACATGTCTCAATGTGATATCCCTGAAGTGAATCCATGAATATGAGCCGCCAATTATACCAATCTTGCAAATGATCTATTTAAATATTAATATCTTTTAACTTTACATTGTTTGCTGGGAGCCTTTTTTAGTCAGTGAGCTGTGTGTGTTTATTTGTGTCGGTTCCACCTAGGCTGCGGTGGGTATTGTCCTCTGTCTGTAGTCAGTGTACACCAGATCTCTGTATGTTGTTTCATGTGCAGATGCAGAAGCTATTTTGACACATTTCCAATGCACTAGTGTCACATCACATGCAATTATATTACAGTATTATATTACAAAGTATTATTATTTGATGCTTTTTGCTATTTACCCCAATACTGTTTGCTATAATTTAACCGCATGGCAAAATTGTATGGTAAAATCAAAAGTTTTTTATTCAGAAGTTAAAGGTTCATTTTTGTCACAGCACACTGGTGATATGTAATTGCACTCATCTTTTGATTCTCTACACTAATGTTTGCTGCTAAGTGTGCTGGACAATGAAAAGCCTCTGGAGGATAGGCTGATGAACACTACTCAGCACTAATTGCATGCTAGTTTTGATGTAAGGCAATCATGAGGTCATCTGTTTGAAGTGGATAGCTTTGTTTGATCCATCTTTGTGTGAGTCCATGCATGTGGGTATTTGAATGTCTTATCATCAGCTACCTGGTGTGATTAGGTCAGGCATAACAAATCACAGAAAGCAAAATGTATTTTGTGTGGTCATGTGGAAACAGGCGTACGTGTGTATGCCTACATATACAGTGTGGTTTAACAGACATCTGACTAAGCCTGTACTGTGTGTCAGCAATCAATCAGCAGCTCAAACTACAGGACACTACTCCCTTCAAACTCATTAAAATGAGCATGGTGTAACAGAGAAACGTACCCTTCACAAATTAAGTTGTGTGTTGTAATTGTTTTCATGTTTGTGGGCCTTTCGACAACTTCAGAAGGCATTTGTTGTTGCTTGATGTATGCTTGCTGCGCCTCAGGCAATGTTTTTTATGACCATTATTATTCAAATGAGCTAGAAATGTGTTTCGAAAGTCCTAAATCATTGAGCATGAATGGCTACCCTTGGCGTTTATAAATGACTTTCCACACAAGCAAACCTTCGCCTGCATGGCTTACTCCACTGAGCTCATTTGGCTATTTGAGTTCTGTCAAAAGAATTTGTGTCAGTTGTCCTTTGGCATGACAAGTTGCATTAGAAACTTTGACAAGATTTTTCACTACTGTTTTCGACTTTTTGAGTAATAAACAGTGTTGTATTGGTACGCAGAAATGTGGGTAGTTGATGATCAACAGTTTAAAAACTGAATAGGGTCTTTACCTCTTTGATAAAATGTTAATATAATATACTGGTTTGTAACATAGAAGAAAGACACTGATGAAACGATTGCATAGCCATTTAATAAAACATTTCATACAAGGTCATAAGAAGATCTCCAACTAAAAATTGTTTTCAAAATTTATTTTATATAAGCAAAAAGATTTCTTTTAAGTATCCCCAATCTACGATACATATTCAGATAGCTTAATTGGCAGCCCAAAACCCAAAGACAGTTGGTTTGCTATCCTAGCAAATTAAAAAATAACAAAATGTCTGTTTAATTTGCATCCAGTGAAGTTTTTCTACAAAGCGAGAAAAGTTACCAAAAATGTGGTGATAAAATAACCATTTCAGTATGTGTAGACTCAATCATATGGCTAAAGAAAACAGTGAAAATGTACCCTAACCCTACCCCTAACAAGTACTAACAACACTAGTTTCTATTTATATAGCAAGTGTCTATTCTTATGTTTTTTTAACACAAATTTAATATATATATATATATATATATTTACAATTCAGAAAATAATAACTTTAATTAAACTTTACACTACCAAGATCAGAAAACAACTCCAGTGGAATTAAATGTCAAAACACTTTTAAAGATTTCAGTGTAATCCTCCTTTGCCAGAGGAGCTAAAACAGAACTTTTCTTTTAAGATTTGGTTTGTAGATATATTTTAATATCAGTGTAACTGCGCAGTGTAAAACATTCTGCTTTCACTAGGCAATAGCTACAAACACACACACACACACGCACACACACACACACACGCACACACACACACACACACATACAAACTGACAAATGCATGTGTGCAAGCTCACACTCCACGTCTCATCTTGTGTCCAGAAACACACACACATGCACACAGATCACATCTTGATTAGGTTTTCATAAAGTCTGGGACTATGCTGAGTCTGTAATTGACTTTGACAGCAGACGCCTCCATGTCCTATGGCTATATTAAACGAACAATTTACATCTTCATTTCAAATTCTACATGGATAAAATGCTATTAATTACATTAGTCCTGTGAAGAGTCATTCTAGCTGTGTAGAACATGTGTGTATCTCTGTGTGTGTATTGCTTATCCTTGCATATATTCACATTTGTTCATTTGTAAATTAATTCGGTCTTGCGGCCAAACAATGCCCAGTTAGTGCTTCTCTGGGGATGAATTTATGAGTGTGGAATGGACTTTTACTCACATGTATTGCTTTGCAAAGAAACAAACCGGCTTATTTTATAGACAAGAGGAGATTTATTAAATCTACTGATTTGTCACTGGTTGCAGAGGTGTTGACCTTTACACTAATTTGCATTCATATCTTATGATGTTGTTAGTTAGGAGTTTCACAATATTTTTCTGGGCTTGTAAAATACAATAGCCATATAAACTCATTTCACCTGTTGCCAAGATTTCAATTCAGTGGCTCTCAAATATTCAGAGTAAATACACAGGCAGACATGAAACAGACAGAAACACACAGAAAGATCAGTACAATCGAAGAGGATAAAAAAAACATACATAACCAAAAAGGAGGGAGGCAAGTGTTTTTGCATGACGATCAAGCAACTTTTCTTTTTTAGAGTGCTTCCTGTCGGCTTCAAAGAGTGTTTTAAGAGGCTGGGAAAGTGGCTCTCTGAACAGCAGTGAGAACAGAAGCATCTCAGCCATCATCTCCAAGCCATCTGTGTGATGGGGGAACAACAAGGACCCCTGTGTTTGCTTTGGAGATAGAACGATGAAAGAACAACACTAACCATATAATGAGGGGACAGATGGACCTTATATGAAGTGGAGAGAGAGGAGGAAAGAGAGACAGCGAGAAATACATATGAAATGGAAAGAGAGGTGTAGTCAAAATCAAACTGCAAATGCAACAATCTTTTTGGAAGAGAGAGAGGTGTGCAGGGGGGATATGATGTGGTGAAAAAGTGCGAGCCATCTCGTCGCATGCAGACTGCCTGCGCTGAATGAGAAAGCTAAAAGGTAATTTCACGGATAAAGAGGAGGCCTAATGCATAGAGGTAATATAGCAGGGGATGGAACAAAAGCAAACTTTCATCTCTTTAAGCTTGGATGGAGAGAGAGTGAGAAAACGCGCGAGAGAAAGCTTTGATGCTTTGAAAATGATAATAACAATCTCAAAGTCAGCCTCAGAAGAGAATGTGCCCCATCCCCTCCTCTTCTGCCCCCTACCACTTAATACAACTGCACAATGACTGTCTAGGACAAAGTAGTGTGTGTGTGTGTGTGTGTGTGTGTGTGTGTGAGAGTAGGGGGCAAATTGACACTTAGGGCCTCCCAAATTACTCCTGGAACAAACACAAAGATGACAAGAATAAAGAGTCTCATTATATCTGAGATTAGATGACATTTGTGGACACTAAGAATGAAATTATGTAAAGCTGATGTAGGCTAAATATATAGCTATATCAAAATATAAATGACAATAAAAGATTCATGGATTGCAGTTCCTCCCTCTCCATGTCTGAGTGCTATGTTTTAAAATTAAGAAATTAAACTTTGTCACATTTTTTCCTGTTTTATAATGCATGGTGTTAGTGGAAATGATGGGCATTACATGGCATCTGTCTTCAAAATGATGTAGGTGCACAAGATTCACATCTATCACTGCGTTAAAAGTACCAACTCACACAAACTACAATGTATATAAAATAATACAAACCCAAAATAATGCAAATCACAGAGTTGCAAGTGTTTTTTGACACATTTTTCAGAAGGATAAAATGGTGGAAAATAATCATTTATTCTAGAAATGTATCTCTCTGACAGTCACCATTGTTTCCTAATCAATAACTGGCAATAAGTGACTTCTAAATAAACCTTTATACCTTCAAAGAGCAGTGAAGCAGATTAAAAGAAGGAAAGAAGGCTTTCTCTCAAAAGGAGAATCTTAAAATGATATATGTCCTTATGGCCCAAATTTCCCAATTATCAGTGAACTATAGAACATTTTGATTGCTTTTTATTGACTTTAAATTGAACAGATGATGCATTTAACTCCATCAAACCATCTGAGTGCTTGAGCTCATGATCTTTGACCCTCTGGTGCTGGGGAGATAAGCCATTAGTGGACTATATCCAGCCTGGGTGTGTGTGTGAGGGTGTGTGTGTGTGTGTGTGTGTGTGTGTGTATGTGTGTACATGTGTCCATCAAGTGGTTCACCTCCCCAGTTTTAATTCATGGAAAACACAATTTAACATCCAATCTTCAATTATTCAAACCATTTACCCTGAATGCATGTTGACCCCCAAATGTTAAACACACATCTCTAGAGTGTGCATGATTTGGATGGATTAAATTCACGACATTTAAGTTTTACTAAATAAATGTGAAATATATTGCTTAAATCAACATGTATGACTATGATTCATGTGTGAACTCAGATTTGTAAGCGATAAAAACATTCATTTCTTGGTCATCCTGAAATTGCCCATATTATCTTAGCTTTGTTCCAGGGTGTGGTCTCCTCTTGTTGATGGAGGGAATTTGACTTCTGATCACAGATTGAATTCCAGCATGAAATATCCTTGTGTCTTACCTCATTGGTTATTCTGTCCTGGTTAGTGCCAATTGCACAGTGAAAAGACCTTTTTTATTCTTCCAGCCTCATTTCATTTTTCTCTCCTGACCTCTCAGAGTATCACCAGACCTCAAAATTGCATTGAATATATAAATGCTAATGCTAATAACTGCTAGCAGGAGCAGATAATGTCCTTGACTGGTACAAGAAAAGATCCTTTTCTTTTACATGACTCACTGCCTCTGAATAACATTAGGAGAGTTCACATCCCAAGCTCTTAGTCCTCTCCCATTCTTTTGCATTCTCTTTTCTTTTTTTCTTAATTTACTTGACTCCTTCCACAACTCTAACCTTCTTGTAAGAGAAAAAATCCAGCTGAAGTGTAAAATATTAATTCATTTATCTACATGATAAGATCTTGCTGCCTCGCTTGAAATTTCAATGACATCCATTTGCCATTAAGTCAATGCAACACACAAGCAATAAGACTTCTGGAGCTTGTCTGTGTTTGCACCCCCCCCCCCCCCCACTCCATATGGCTCCATTTTTATGCCTCTGGAAGCTTTTCATGGTAGGAATTAAACTATAATACTTGTTTCAGTGGCATGCATGTTAATGGCTGCACCAAAACTGTCATTTAAGAGACATGAGGAACAGCTGCAGTGAACAAAATGGCCTCTCGTGGAAACACTCAGGATGTCTTTGGGACTTTTCATTGTCTCTCAAAAGATAGAGATCATCCTGATACCAAAATCCCTGCAGTTCTGGAATAAGTGTTCGACTTTTCATTGTGTATTCTAATTGGTCTATGTTTAAGAGTGTCCAGTGGGGTCCAAAAAGCCTCTCTGGCCTTCCCACTAGAGCCTGTCAGTAACAATAGAGGAATTAAAGGACCCAGGACTGGCAAAAATCCCCATGACATGAATAAGAAGCCAAATATTCCATTGTTTCATATGGGAACTTGGTTCTCTTTGAAGATGGATGTGAAGAGCTCTGCGTGGCAGAATTTGCCCTTGCCTCAGTTTCTTAAAAATGAATTATTTCTCATCTGGCAGGCAGCTCTCCGGAGGTGAGAGGCTGCTTCTTAACATGAACAGGTATCAGTCTTAAAACTGCTCAAAGTAATTGTGGCTTTGAAGTCACACACATCACAGATGGCACAGTCAATATTGCACCAACTTGTCTGGGTACTTTCCAACCCAACTCTGCTGTACTTCTGCTCCTTTTCTTGTGACGAAAAATACATTATTTGTCACAAAGTTTTTATTAAAAGAGGCCAACCATCAATCAATCCTGCAATCACTCATGCAATCACATTAATCTTTCTTCTTCTGCCATATTTGCGTCATTTGGTATAGGAATTTTGAGACCCCAAGTGAAATGTACTTTACTGCTACCTCTGGTTCTCCATGCTCTTTTGACAGCATCCTCCTCACATCAGCAATATTCAGCAACAGCAATAGTAACTGATAACTACCATTAGATTTCTCAGACTTTGAAATAAAAACTTTTTAAGGCAATTTTTCTATTTGACTCATGCTAACAATAAGTGTATAGTGAATAATTAACAAATAATAATTAACGAATAAATAACAATTAGTGAATAGAAGACTTTTGAGTTGTTGAAGACCTCTGACTGAGCAGTAGGGCTAAAATGAAAAAGGTTTCATATATTATTTTGTACTTTAATATTAATACATCATAATTCAATTAAGACATACGTATAATTAGAGTATAAAAGAACACTTCTGAAAAGAATCATAAGGAATTACATTCTCTGGTGGTTCTTAATGTGAACCCATGTATAACTAGTTTGATTTTAAAGTCGTTTTAACATGAGGGTTTATGCGTTTATGGAAAACAGCTTTTAGCACATACAGCCAGCGTAACACAAACAACCACAAGTGATTGTAAAAGACCACAAAGAAGGTCAGGTAAAGACAAAATAGTAAAATAGCCAGAGGAAGCCACAAACACTCTGGACTATAAGTTCCACCAGTCACTTTTACCAAAAACAGCCTTATTGAACAGAAATAAAACAAATCCTTTCACTGCATAAGTTGCATTTCTAATTACATAAGTCTAAATTAGCCTATGAAAAAAGTAGGAAAGGCATAACAACAAGCAGAAGTGCATTACGAAATGTTTTCATCCATGTCAAGTAACGTTAAACAACTAAGCCAATGTCAGAGAGAAGGTGAAGCAGCGTCTCCTCCTCCTCTCTCAGGTTGCCTGAATGCTGACACTCACTCCAGACTTTGTTTCAGCTGCGGACTTTATTACCTGCAGTTTTGAAGTCTGCAGTATAGCTCTTTGTTTTGGGCATTTTCACTTGTGTTACACTGGAAGATAAATGTTTTTACTATTTTAGCAGGACCATTTTATCTTCCATTGAGTTACAAGTGCCAAGAGTGCCATCTAGCGCTAGTGACTACTTCATAAAATGTTGGTAATTTTACACATATAAGTTGCTTCGCTATATAAGTCACACGACAAGCCAGAGTACCAAAAAAAGCGTGACTTATAGTCCAGAAAATACGGTAATCAGAACCCACCACAAAATACCTTAAATGTGCACAACTTTGGTCAAAATAGCAATATTTTAAGGGAGGCAGCACCAGGCGTCAGTCCATCTGTGGCCACGTAATGAGAGAACTGCAGGGATTTTGGTATCAAGAGACAAACGAGTTCCTGGCTCTTCTCAGGTATAATGCTGTAAATAATTACCACCGTATAAACTCCCTGCATAAGGAGGTATTGTTTTGAAATCTATACCTTGCTATCTGATCTTCTTAGAGACAAACTTTATCAGCAGAACTTGGGAGAGAGTAAGGAAAGTACTGCCAAGACGGCGAGAAGTGAGGGAAAAAAAGGCAGACAACGTGCAAACGGAGAAAGAGCGTAAAAATGGAGAAGCAGACATCACAGGAAGACAGTAAGAAAAAGTCTTTAGGCCGAGCTTGAGAGGTTACACATGTTTCCTGCCTTGATTAATAAAGTCTGCCTGGGGCTCAGGTCAGCTGACTGCTCATCTATTGTAGCACTTCTCAATGCTCACATTCTCTCACAAATACACAATCGCACACATTTGGTGCTGCCTGCCAGCGTTATTGTGTTGGCTGACATGGTCTAACCCCTTTTAATTGTCCTTGAACAGAAGCTTTTCCAAAGGCTAAATCTTTTAAAAATACAGAATCACTTATTATATGTCTATGACCATTAATGTCTTTATATACACTCTGTGCATTTTTCTTTTTAAGACTGCAGATAAAAATGTGTGTGCATGTGTGTCTGCTAGTCGTGCAGCCCAACCAATGGTAATACAATAAAAAGGTCATATCAGTATTCATCGCACAGGCTGGAACAGGCTGGAGTGTTGATATAAATGATATTAGGCCATCCAAGATTAAGCACATCTACTCAAATACATACTCAGGTACTTTAAGCCTAACCCTTCATAATGGGTCCATTCGCCCACTGCATAATGGGGCTCCTGTTACAAACTGCATTTAAAAGAATCAAATAAAACATGTAATTTTTATCAAAAAGTAAGAAACACTCACCAAAATGCATCATTAGGCCAGCCCTTGCCCACAGTTTAAGACATTAAGGGCGTTTAGCCATAAGGAGTGGTGAGCATAATGGGCTGGGTGTGGGTTCATCGGGTTGTCTGCTAACATTTTTATTGCCTTTTGGCTCCATACTTTACCCATTAAAGAGTTGGAAATGTACAAAAATTGTGTGCCAATTTGTCAGTTATTTGCCCGCTAAATGTTGAAGCACTTTGCTGTCATTTCATGTGATCAATGCTTAATGAATTAGTCTGTTTTTCACCTCCGTTAAAGGCAGACGTGCTTAGCACCTTCCCAATCCCTTTGAGACTGTGTCTGATGGAAGCCTTCCACCCCTAATTTATGAAAAGTGAGGAGCTAAGCAGTTCATGCATCTAGAAGTGCTAGCTTTTTGGTAAATTGCTTTTTGTGAATTCACTTGAGTCTAAAATGGAACTCAACCTCAATTTTCATTAAATGAAAGATGAAAGAATGTCTTGCGAAGTAGTAGAAATAAAGGGGAAACAGAGAGAGAGAGAGACTACAAGACAAATGGCAAGAGCTCAAAGCAATGTTTACATGATGGGAATGAGCATCCTAATGCAGTGATGATTGCATAGTGTCTCCAGTGATTCCATTTAGCCTATTGAATTAGCCAGAGCTAGAGTCAGCGCAGTGGCCCTGGCGCTGCAGAACAGACACCCAGGCATCAAAATCCAATTAAATACTTTTGTTAAATAATGTAGTGATTGCATAAGTATACCTTTCAGTTGGGCTCCATCCATTTTGAGCCATAAAAATGCCATTGTTTTCTGAGCTTTGGGAAAGGTTATGCAGATTGATAGGATTAATTGTCTGGCAAGCAAAAAAAATGTCATTAGAACACTTAGATGGCCATGATGGGCCATTTATATCCCCAGTCTGTTAGCGTCCAAGCATTTTAATTTGTAACTTGACATGATAATGTGGTTGGTCCCCAGCTCACAATATTATTCACATTGATTAAAAGGGACCATTCCTTTTTCCTTCTGCTGGACATGCAGAATCCCTATACTGGTATCATCCATTATGTTATTATTCATTTTATAGAGTCAAAGGATTTTTTTGGTTTTTAATCATGTAGTTTTGCAAAGGATTTATAAGGGTTGATAATAACACACTGCAGTCAACAGTAAAAACCACATTTTGTTTTTTGTACAGCACCTTCCAGTTTTAGAAATCAAAACTCCTAACCAGAGGCTCTCCATGTCTCCAAGCATTTTGATCATATTTACTTCATCAGTTTCAAAGACAGCATTGCAAAAAATATGTCACTGGAGCTAGGCAAATATGACACTTGGGAGAGAAGAGATAGCGCTTCAATGAAGGCTTATTGTTAAGTACCAAACATGCATGCACAGTGTTCTTTTGTGCTTTAATAGTGGCATATTCCAGCTATTCCACTGATTTAAGTTAGTGAATGCAATTTGTAAATGTTAACTTCATATTTCATAATTTCATATTTAACCTGAAGAAATTTTCACATCAGCTTCAGGGAGAAACATTACATCTGTGGATATACAGCGGTCACTGGCTTGACTTGAGACTGAATTAGCCACAGATGGAGTCTCCTGCATTATGAGTGGGGTAAAAGGCTATGTTTCCACGGTAACATATTCCAGGGTGTGAGAGGACTGGATCATTAAACCTGAGTTGAGATTTTGAGGTCAAAGATCAGAGCTGCCGCAGTCCAATGGGAGTAGCTTATGAATCTATCATTACACTGCTCTCATAAACATAAAGCACACACCACGTGCGGTGGGTGAAGTATATAGGAACAGATGCGCACACACACACACACACACACACAGAGGTTTTACATTCATTCATTCATTTTGCATTCATTATGTGGGCACTTTAAACATGACCACTACTTGCCAAACTGTGGCCCTTACTCAAACCATGTCATTCTAAAATTCAGTGATTTACATTGTGGGGGACCAGCATCTGTTTTTATTGTTCTGTGGAGTGATTTGTATAGCTGCAGTTCAGACATTTATTTTATTCACTTAATGAAAGTACACAACAACTTACCTGACAGAAGTCAACATTTACAAATTGTATTCACTAGCTTAAATCAGTGGACTAGTGGGAATAAGCCACCATTCAGGCACAGAAGAAGAACACTGTGCATGCTTGGTGCTTAAAAAATAAGCCTTCATCAAGGCTCTATCTCTTCTCTCCCAAGTGTTACAAATGCCTAGCTCCAGTGACATATTTTTTGCAGTATTCTCTTTGAAAGTGATAAAGCAAAATGATCAAAATGCTCAGACACAAATGGAGAGCCTCTGGTTTGGAGTTTTGATTTGTGAAACTAAAAGGTGCTACACAAACAACAGATGGTTTTTACTGTTGTCTATATCAGTATCAACCCATATAAACTTTTTTTTCTAAGCAACTAGATGTGTTACATCCAATACAAAGTATCCCCACTTTGTACTGACTACCTTACACCAAATGGAAAAATGATCTTGTGTCTAGTAATATGATGAATGTAGGAAGACAGTTAAATTAGGACCTCAGCTTCACTAATAAACACTGAGTATATAAAATATTAGGAATGGCATTTTAATAATGAGTTCCATCTGATTTCGTACAATCCATGTGTCAATTTTCAAATCTTTCTTTAACCTGTGTCTTCCTCATAATCTGAACCTCCCCTCAGGGGAAATGCAGTTTAAAAAGGGGAAATCAATAAAGGAGTGGAGCTTTCACGTGGAATACCTTGATCATCCCATCTCTGGGAAAAAAAAACACATATTCCCAATATTTTTCTCTCTTGGTTTCTACAGATTTTTGACACAGCAAAATGCAAGGGATGTTTTAAAGACGTTCTGGTAAAATGATGATCATGCAGTGATGCAAAAGTCCAACGAACAGAAATGAATCTCCTGTGTGTTCTCCCACACACACACAAATACACAGGGACTTTGCTGCTATATTTATTATACACGTTATTGCTCTTTTGCTTGTGTGTGTGTAATTGCCTATTGGCACAAACGGCATATGGAGTAATTTTTCACAGGAGGAAAGTTTCTAAAAAACCTGTACATTTAATACTATTACTTTTCTTACTTAAGTTATACAGCTACTTTTGGATTATTTTTGAATTCATCTGTACAAAAATGTTCAGAAGATGCAGAACGGGAAAGGTATAAAATGATGTTACAGCTAATGGTCAATCCAGATATTGGGGGGCGAAAACGAAACATCAGACAATAGTTTTTCTTCTCACACAGTGGTAATGTACTGTATTTTAGTTAGTGACCATGAAAAAATACATTGTAGTAGATATAGATGTATAACACATTAAGACATATGATATGCAGTCTAGAAAAGCCAGACACTGGCTATTAAATTCATTCAAATGTGGTTGAGGAAAAGCTGCACACCAGCTACTTCATTTTGTATGAGAAATTTGTGTCAGAAAAGAAAGTAAGTTGAACCAAAAGTAATTGCAGCCCCATGTTTCTTATCTAATTTCTGGTGGCACCTGTGTATAGTGAATGTGCTGAACACTTAGACATAGGAAACTGTATAGAATGAACCGCTGCCACTGCTGAGGGTGACTGGATAACCAGTGTGATGTAGCGGGGGAGAGCTGGAGAAAATAACCTCAATTTACACTCATTTTCACTTTTCTTTGGCAAATGTTGCAACATATTGGGTTTTACTGTGGCTAAGTCTGCTTTCTGTCCAACTTGTGTGTTTGTGTGAGGCATGTGTGGACAATGGGCAAACTCGCATGGTCTCCTAGTTGTCCTAACCCCCTGTGGTGATCCTGAATACCACACCTCACCCTGGGCTTCTTTTCTCTTGCTCACTCATTTTCACAACCTCTTTTCTCCACTTCGAAAAGCCTGAGACAAAAGAAGGCCTGTGTTATTGCCATTTTACTTGTGTGTGTCTCAGTGTGTGCATCTATGCATGTGTGTGTACAGAGATCCTTGTTTTGCGCCTTCAGAAAACACTGCAACAGTGGGCTGTATGTAGATGTCTGAATAGCTGCCACCCAGGATCCATCTGTAAGGCTGGCTCCACAGAATTCTGTCTGTCTCTCCATCAAAAACCAAAGAATTAAAAAAAACAGGCTCACACTGATCAGGCCTGAAAGATCTATATGTTTTTGTTACATAGTTTTCAGGAGCACTGCAGCACAAGATTTTCACATAATTTTCTCTGGTGTTTCCTGTTCCCACTATAACACCACAAATTCTCTTAGACTATACTGACCCACATCAGATGGATGATCAATGATAATTAACTAGATGCTTAAATAATGAAGCATCTAGTTATTTGTGTAGTTAACAGAAAACAAACTATTTTAAACATACTATTTAATTCTGGCTTTTCTGGAATGTCTTTTGTCTGTTTTTTGGTCTAAATCTTTCTTAAAATATAATAATGATGGTCCATATTTGACCCCCAAGCCAGCCACCACTGCTCTGAACGCACAACAGACTGTTGTAAACACATAGCTGCTCTTCCTCTGAGACAAATAAACTGACCTGGGGGAGGAGCATGAATGATTCAGGAATTTGTTGAATAAAAATGCTTATTTAAAACCTTCTACAACTCTGAAGGTTTATCATATACACTTCCTGTAATAAATCTGTTTTTTTTGTTTTTTTTTTACAAGGCACTGATATTTTAACAAGAATGCCAGCAATAAAAGTCAAGTCATGATCCATATATTATATGTCCACCTTTCTTTTTATCATCTTGCTTCACAGATCTTATATTTAAATGCACTTGGGTACGTGTAATTATTTGCCCCTAAAAGGCAAATCATCATCACTTTTTATATCTAAATTTACTTGCAGTGTGCTATTATTAATACTTCCACCAATCTTTCAAGTCTTGATGCTTGTATCCCAATGCCATTTTATATGCATTTCAATGTGACTTTGTGATAAACTACAATATTAAACCAGGTAGAATGTTTATTTTCTGCTCATCAACACAGTCAGTGGCTGAGTTCCTATGGAGCAGTAGGGGGAAACGCACCACTGAGCCTCCCTAAGGTCCTGCAGAGTGATTAGGCTTTAGATAGGAGATCATCAATTCATACTGGGGTCTATACCTGCTGTAATTATGGAGGAGTGTGTGTGTGTGTGTGCGTGCTTCTGTGTGTGTTTCGGGGAGGTGGGGCGGGGGTATTGGCAATTAAAATGTGGAGCAGGCTAAAGTGAGTGATTATGTGTTGACCTTTCCAGCAGTTCTAGAAATCCAGAGCATGAAAGTGTTGTATGGGAGTCTAAATGGGAACAGGCACACACATATACACACACACATAAAACTGGACTTTCCATGCACTGCATGCCCTATGGATTGAAATTAATTAAACTTCCAGGTGCTATAGCAGAGGCTGATTGGAAGCCTATGTCCTGGCTATTTACCTGCACAGAGCTGAAACAGCAAACAGTATATCTAATGACCTGAGAAGGAGGAAGAAGCGCAGCTGTATCAACACACAAACATCTCACACACTGATTCCTTAGCTGATATTGTGATTGTTGTAAAAGCTTGCTAATTCTATGTGAGTGAGAGACAGTAAAAAAAGTCTGAAGTGTCTGGAGAACCATTTAAGACAACAGCTTGAGGACCATTCAACATTTTGATATTCCATGGAAGACCACTGGACCCTGAAAGGACCTGCTGAAGAGGTTTGCCAGAGGCATTTATTAATGTTTACAAAGGAAAGATTTTTAAAAGCATAAAATAACTTCCAAGGTAAGACTGTGTTCTTGAATCAACAAAGAGTTGAGGTGTACATTTTGATTAAAGACTAAGTGAAACTTGAGTGGAGGCTTGTTAACTGCTGGTTTTAAGGTCAAGAGTGAACTGTCAAGCCCAGTATGTAAAAGAGTAATTGCAATCAAATCAAACCTAGTAGAAAACATACTGTTGCAATACAGTGACACAACATACTATAATTCAGATCAGGTCACTCGATGTGGTCAAGTACTAAGGTGAAGGTCAATATTACAAAAACACACAGCAGGAATTAAACAGGCTAAGAAACACATATAACCCACACATGTGATGTGAGGTGTGGTGTGGTGTTAATGATCACAACATGTGCTCTAATAACACACCAACCAATGTGGGGACGTTTGTACACAAAAAGCAACGTTCTGAACAAAAATGCCAAACATTTCCTGTTTTCCCTTTTGATTTCAGAACAAATTGAAATATCTATTAAATGTGAACTGTTAGTCAGAATAACCAAACGTTATGATGATGATGGGTATTTTCCTCTATTTTTTAACTATTCGTTCAAATGCTTATTTACTAAATTAAAATGACTTAATGCTAAAGATATTTTCGGTTTAATTGGCCATTCGATGGTCTATATAATTCTGCTGGGAAGATGTTAAGGCAGACATTGACAAAAATAGGAAAAGAGCAATAAATCGAGGAACAGAGAGACAGGGGGCAGCGATAAAGGGAAGAATAGCAAGAGAAAGTGGACGCCCTGTATGGGAGACAATCAACACACAGGTTGGCTGTCCTTTACGACTCTCAGGGCTCATAATAACCCAGCTAAACGTTTATATTAACACAGCATATCAGCCTTGCCATCAGAGCAGTCAATGATAGAGAAAAAAAGCACACATAATTATACCCGGGCCTTGAAATGAACTGTCGTTAGTTTCATATACACAGAGAAGACGAGAGGGATGGGAAACGTGATGGGAAAATCTAATTTACCTCTTCAAATCACATTCATAGGCTGGGACTGTCAGGTACCTCCTGAGAGTAAAAGATGACAGAGCGAGAGAGAGAGAGGGAGGGAGAGAGAGAGGGAGACTTAGGAGGCTGAAAAGGTCAAGGGACCTCAGCTTAGACGAGATAGCCAAATATTATGTTAATATGGACTCCATTTTACATACAGAGCTAATCAGCGTGGCCCAGAATTAAAGGGGCAGATAATTAATTCTAGAGTAAAGGGTTATCCATCCTGCGTATTGTCTTGGCAGGAAAGAGGAGGGAAAAGTGAGAGGGAGGACAGAGAAAGGGAGCAGAGTCCCTCAGCCTGTGTTGAACATGCAATGATAAGGGACGAGTCGAGACATGGAGGGAAGTAAGAAGTGCCAGAAAAGAAGAACAGTTGAGGGTGTCAAAGGAGAAAAGTGCAAAAGTATGTTGGATGGAAGTCACATACAAAGGCAAACCCCAGAATGAGTCTCAGTGTGGGAATGAATACTCCAAGGGTGATTTTTTACACCTTTATTTCATCTGCAGTTTCATTTCTGAGTTAAAAAATAAGGTGTTGTGATGGGAGGGATGAACTGGCTGGTTTGGACAGACTGAATTATCATCAGTGCACTGAGTGGTGTCATAATAGTGTTTGATAAAGGTTATATCCTGTTAACTTTTAGGAAGTTTAGTGGGCTTGTTATTCGCTATTTGCTCTAATATATAATCTAAGTGAGTGACTCCTATTGAGACTTACATCTCATTTGCGCTTACAAAAAGTAAAAATATACGACAGACAGATGAGATCATTTGAGTTGTTTCTGATCCAGTTTCCCTGGATTACATTTCATGTTTCTTATTTTTCTTATTTTGTGGAAATTCTACAAAAAATGGCACTTTCATTTGATAAATATGTTTATCTCACCATGACCCTAATGCTAAAATTTATTACATTCATTACATTCCTTACATTTCCTTGAAAACATACAGGCAATACAAATTCAGCCAATTTGAATGTAATCACCACATAAAATTACTTATCATGCACATAATTATGCCTCAGTATGGGAACTCTGCACCTATCAGTATAGAAGGTGTTATAATTACACAACCTCTAGCACCATTGTAATCATAATGTGAGCAAAGGTCACAGATGGTGTCACAAAGAGTGACAAAACCCATGTAAGCAGAGGTCGGGGTGGATAGGTAGGCAACAGGAAGCAACCATTTGTTTTCTGTTTCAAATGAATGAGTGATTTTTCTAGTGAGTAGTTATTTTAACACAAATCATAACCTAAACATCGCAAGTTGTTTTTATGACTAAATCAAGGCACGCTTTGTATTTAATAGTCTATAAATCATGACCAAGGTCGGGTGCATCATAAGAGCCTACTGGGCTTACTAGGTTAGAGTAACCTACACCAATGGCCCTGATAACAACTGGTAAGGGCCACTAAAAGAGTTGATAAAAAAACTAGTGGAAAATGTACTTTGTAGGCAGCTAAAGTTGAAGACTGAATGCAAAATAATAAGATATGTGACATGTGGTATAGTTATTAGGGTCATGAATGGTCTTAAGCCATAACAGCAGCCCAAAAATCCTAACAGAGCTTTTGCTATATTCAGTTTAAGATGCTGTTTTTATATTTTATACACGATATATAAAAGTCTGCAAAATTAATCCATGATTAGATATAAATATGCATCTTTTTACCACAGGGTTATCCTTGCAATAAAATATGGGAAACTGTTACTGAGCTGAAGATTCAGTCTCTCTTAATTTGTCTGTGTCAAGAAACTAAACTGATTCCTTCTCTCTCCATCTTTCTATGCTCATGTTTAAACCATAAGGGAGACAGCCTCATTACATTTGACTCCCTCACCTCCCACCACTGAGGAAGTATGACATGCATACAGTCCACACACACTCACACATAATAAAGCACACAGTTGTGTGCTTTATTATGCTGAATTGTCCAGCACAGCATGACATAATTTTATAATGCACACACAGACATAAAAGTACACAGTGCCACAGTATAGATATTTGGAAAACAATGCCATCTAATTACATTAATATACCTTAGTACCTACATCTGCACTCAAACAAGATATACAGTATGTGAACACACATACTAATATATACCCAGCTTAGGAAGAGTATGCCCTGTTTACATGGACTAATGTCTGTTAGCAGGTACTTACTTTGAAGTATCATCCCACCATGCCTGTACAGCAAACTCAGATTATGTTGAGGCTGTCACTGAACAGTATAAACATAGGCCTTCACACGTACACTCACTCAGGCACAGTCAGAGCAACACACACACACACACACACACACTTCTAGAGCTTACATTGTATCAGTCCCTCTAAACAGTCTAAAAACATTGTCTAGCCAGCCTCAGAAAGTCTGCATCACTGCTCAGATTTACATACATGAAGTGCAGCAAATGTAGCCTGGTGTTTTCACCTGTGCAAAAAAAGAAGATTACACCAGCTCGTGCTTTGCAACATAAAACATTCTAGCTAAACTGCAATTCTCATCCCCATTGTTAGAGGATGAAACCAGGCAAAACAACAAAAGATGAAATATGACAGGAGAGATATGGTGGAGGGGCAGAAGAATAAAAAACTGAAAGGACACAGGGAAGGGAGGATGAAATAAGGAAGATCCAAATCTTCAATATTCCAGGAACTGAATCACAACAGGGGAGAATACATAGCTGGTAAAATAAGATTATGCAAACCTGATTGTGATATTAAGTAGAAAAAACCAAAACAAATAAACATGAAACAAAGCAAAACAAATAAGGCCACCTGCAACTTCCATGTGAATGTCTTCTTCTCTTTCAGTGTATGTTCTCTTTATTCAAACTTCAACATTTAACACCGTATTTAACAATGTTAATCAATTGACCTCCATTGTGGGCTAATCCTAACTGTGCCTAATTCATTGAGCTGAAAGTGTCATTCTACTAACTCAGTTCACTATCTTTTCAATGACACTTACCCAAATGGGACTAATATGGCCTCAGTAGATTCACTTAATTTCCATCTGCTCAATTTGGTGCAGTATGAGTATTAATATTGGACAAAAAAGACTTGACTCAACCTTCTCTCTCTTCTCTTTGAAACTGAAAATTGGTGATTTGTGTCTTAAAAATAGATGTTATAGCACTTACCTTGTATCAAAGGAGTTGAAGATACAAAGTTTACGAATCTGTAAAAAAGGCTGTGTTTCATTTTAATTTGTTAAGCATCTTTTGAATATTTAGGATCTTAAAGTGTAAGAAAAGTGAGGTTCAACACTCTTTCAGTAGTTCAAAGAAAAGAAAATATTGATTTCCTTTGCTCAGGTCTAGAGTGTTGGTGTTTTTTTTTTAATTTCAGTCAATGTATTTCATGGAAGTAGCATTTTGCTGGTTGAAGCTGAGCCTCATTCAATGGTAATGTAATCATCCAAATTTGACTCCATTTTCTGTCTCTTCTAGATGATAGACCTGAGTGTACAGCTCAGACAGGAGAGCATGCATTCAAGAATACTCAGAGACACATGTTCACACCACTATGAATGTATTCATAGACATTATATAGCGTGGTAAAGCCGACATTTGTCTCAACTATCAATCTTTCCTTTCTTGGACTGTTTTATTGAAACATTTTTCTTATCCTGTCAACCACAGCTCCAGAGGGAGGAGACATGTTTTAAGAAGGACTGATAGAAAGAGAAAAAGAAAGAGGGGATAGAGAAGAAGAAAGAGAGATAGAGGAATTGGAATAGAGTGAGAGAAGAGAAAAAGGAAACCATGCAGACACTGGAAAAAGGGAATTATAATAGGCAGAAAAAGCAGAGAGACAAAACAGGAAAAAGAGCAATATGCATTCATGTAGTTGATAACCCGATGTCACTATCATCAGTGTCGGGAGAAACCACGTATAAAGCATGAATCCTGAGACTTCATCTGATTTTATGGTTACTCTGGAAACTATGAACTTAATACAGTCTATCATGGCAGTGAACGTAACGCAACAGCCTTTACTTGCTCTCGCCCTTTCTGGGAATCACATCCACATAATTAAATCTTAATGACTGCAAATGATACACAGATAAAACAACATTTTGTCTGCAGAAAAGATCATTTGTGCTTTTGGAATTATCATGCTATCATTAGTGTGTTGCTTTATGTCATTAAGATGGCATGTTAGCAGTGTAAACAATACACTATAGTGTATAGCATTATTTGTCAGGGGAACATTATCTGCAATTTGCCTTCAAACTGCATATCGCTTCATCTCAAGGAGGTACTGGAGGTTCATTGGTTTTGATGAATCAGGACTGGAGAAACATTTACTCGGAAACATAGCTTTGGTTGTTGGCAATAACAAAGTTCTGGCCCAAATGAACTCCAGCTATGTAATTGTAAGGGATTTTTGTTGTTATTGAGAAGCGTTTTTGTACAATTATTCCCATTTCCACTGTCAGATACATAAGCCGTTGGAAGGAGCAGGCTGTGCGATGGTTATCATAACTCAGAAATGCATTAAAAAATAACTACACTGCAGCTGTCAAAGACAATTGCGTTCACACACATGCACACATTCGCACATGAACGAGCACTGTGGCACACAGATGCAAATGTGCTGAGGCGAACATGCACACACATTTAAACACACATGAGAGAGAAGGTGTTCCCACAGATAGTGGATTCGATGTTCTTAATCTGAAGCAGACCCCATCTGTCTCCCATTATAAAAACTGCCTTAGCCCCAAGAATGTCTACATTTCATAAATATTATCTGGGCCTGGCAAAGCTGGCCGGACAAAAGCCAGAGCATTTCTCAGTGCTGCATCAGAGCATAATTAGCAATCATAACATCATCCCTACATGCTATTCTGCCTTATTTTCTGGAATCTACTTAATTGCCTTGAGGTACAAATGAAAAAAAAAAAAAAAAAGAAGAAATACATGCTTCTTTTCTGTAGAAAACATAATTAGATAGAAGTAATATCAGCTTAAAAGTGGGTCAAGTAGTCCTTAATAAACAAAAAAGATTTTATGAAGTTACTGCACAGTACATGAGGGCATGTACTGTGAATGGCAGTACTTTTTTTTTTCTTTCTGCTGCTTGAAATCCAAGTTGTTGCACAAACTGTACAGAAGGCAGCAAAAGCCCCTCAGGGAAAAAGGTCTTGGGTCAAATATGTTCCACTGTATATAAATGTTGACCTTAAAAACTGGAAACAACACAAGGAAACAAATAACCTCTTCACATTTTTTTTTTAAATTTCCTACAGCTTGAAACATCCCATAATATGTACAAGAAAGAGGAAACAGCAAATGACATACTCTATATGGTGGGAAGCAGAAAAAAAGATGTAAGCTCATTACTGTGACAAGTTTAAAAACCAGAGAGAGAAGAAAAGTAAAAGTCAAGCACTTCCTGAAACTTCAGCTTCCTTTCTATCTATCTTTCTTGAAGAGTTTACCCCCTCCCTACCATCACCACCACCACTACCACCTGCACCACCCAGCCCCTCTTACTCACTCTCTCTTCACTCTCTTTGAGTTAAGGAGGGTAAGGTAATCGTAATGAAATGACCCCGCGAGGCACGATGGCAGCCCTCGCCTGATAAGTTATTCCTGACTGGCTTTTAAGCTGCTGTCAAGCAATTTCCCTTGAAACCTCGCTTTGTTTTTTAGGGGTGGTGTGTGTGTGTGTGTGTGTGTGTGTGTGTGTGCAGTTGCGGTGATGGTGTTGGTGGTGTGTGTGTGTGTGTGTGTGTGTGTATATCATGGTGGTGGTTGAGTGGTGGTGGTGGTGGGGGTTGCTTTGACACCACTGCTTCGTTCCCATGAGGAGTACAGATGACAACCTCAAGGTATAGATATGTGTGGTATGTGTGTGTGTATGCGTGCATGTAAGGGTGTGTCTGTGTGTGGGTGCAGCAGGAGACAGCTCATAGATGACAATCCAGCTAATTGAAATGACAGATTATTCTAATGTGCAGAAAGTCATTAAAAACCCAGCCGTCGTTTTTCTTCCTTTTTTTCTGTTTCCCCTCACTGAGAATATTTCTGCCTCTAAGTCTGAGCTGGAAAATCTGCACTTAAAGGAGATGTTAGCTTTCCTTCTTTCAAGCTCATGATTATTATCAGGATCACCTGCCACATAGTTAACATTCAGCTGATATTTTTCTAACTTTAACTCAAATTAATACTACTTCTGAATGATAATGTTCATATGGATGGACATTAGATATCGGTTCCCTTGTATAGCTGTCCAGGGTACATACTGAGAATGGATTGATAAATCAGAGTATTAGTGATTATACATGACAACAACTGTATATACAGCAGGATTATTTCAGCATACCAGTGGTTTTAAAAGCTAAGACAGAACTTCCTGTGTTATCTCGCTTAATACAGCACATGCTGTAAATTGCATTTTTATCAGTTCTCTATATGTGACAGCATTGAAGAAAGCCAGACTCAAGCTAAAACAAGCCCATAAACAAAGACAAATCTGAGATCAGTGACATCTAACATGCCTGACAGAAATTTGGAAGTTAAGGTCAAATGTCATATTTATTTTGTTTCACAGTCCTGATAGTACTAAACATTTTTACTGTGCTTTGCAGTCTATCCTTAGCAGCTGCAAAGTCACATAAACACAATACGTCTATGAATATTTTGGTGTAAAAATAAAAACAAAACATCCACCGAAAGAAGCATGGTTAGCATTGAAATCATGCAATGCATGGCTTGATCCCAAACCACAATAGTCTTTCTTGGTTAGTGTTGATAAGTTTTGCCCAGGCTCTCTGCAGGGGACCTGCTGTTCATTTCTTAGTCAAAGGCATGTCAGTTCTCAGTACACTGAGGTCTGACATAATGCACAAACCTTGAAGATCACGAGGCAGACAGGCACAGTAAATTTCTTTGCATCCACACACTTCCTCTTTTCTGTCTGAGTCACAAATACCCAACCAGTTTTCCATTTCCAATTCTCACCATATTTTTTTTTTTTTCAACTTAAGCAAGCAGACTACATTGATATGGCATCATGATATCCAAAAACATTTCACTGGCTGATATGGAATTTTTCTCAGGCTGCCTCGCAACAGATCCAGACAGCTAAAACACCAACCGGGGACACATTTTTCTATTTCTCTCCTCTGTTTCCTCTCCTCCTCTCCACCTACTCCTCCTCCATTGACATTCAGTGGAGGTAAATATTTAACAGCATGCTATTGAGTGCCGTGTGGCACAGGCCGGGCTGCAGTAGAGATATGTATATAGACAAGACTGTTTTATTAAGAGTCGCTGCAGACATATTAAGGTAAAGTATGCCTGACACCTAGGGAGGAAATTGCCAGTATATGACACTATTCCTCAATACTGTGGCAGCTCGCCTCAGTGCAATTTTGCACAAGGCGAGTGACAGAGAATGACATGCAGAGAGGGAGGGAGAGGGAATGAGAGAGATGAAATAGTGATAAAGTGTGCAGGGTAGTTCAAGACTGAGGGGTGTGTCTCTAAGTGTGTGCATACAGGTGTGTGTGTGTGTGTGTGTGTAAGTTAGTGAAGTGTAGGTGTCATGGTGTGGTGACATGCAGAGTTTGTAATTGCCTTGCTCCATGTGAAGGCTTGGCCGAGACATACAGCTGTTTACCTGTGGCCTGCTATGTTTAATGTTTATGGTTGTGATGGAGAGGGACTGCAATGAAAGATTAGGTTGGTGGCTGATGTGTTTAAATTGTAGGCAAACATACATGGGCGTAAAGATGCACAAAGGCAAACAAAGTAATGCTCATACAAACATCAAGCTCATGAAAACCTCCAGTTAACAAAATGTATTACTTTTAATCCCCAATCCTAAGACACACAAAAGCACAAAGCAGCCTATTAACACTAAGAAAGTCACGTTTTAACACACATAAATAATAATGTGGTTCCCTTTGCAGCATCCAGAGGGCACTGTTGCCCACAGTGTCAGCCATTGGAAGTTTAGAATTGCCTGCACTGTCTGATAGCCTGCATGCCCCCTTGAAAAGACACCAATTCATACAATTACATTCTAATTAAAAAGAACAACCTAATTAACCTAGGGAAAGTATTCCATAATTCGGTAATATTAACATGATCATCCTTGTCCCTGTAAATGATTGGTGATAAAAGCAAAAGCAGAAATTAATGCCACTTGCTAATTAAAATGGAGAGATAAACATAGGCTTATGAAAATGGGGTAACTGGCAGAGACTGTATATTTTAAGTAGTTTTATTATTATCGTGTCAAATATGAATTTGAGTTATATTTTCTTTGAAGACTCAAAGCTGTGATTGGGATGAGCGGAGCATCACACAGCAAGCTTTGCTCCTTACAAATTCCCCAAAGAGACAGATATTCAAGTGCTTCACTATATCTTATACATGCAGAACAAGAGGCTTGCTGAAAGTGATACTAGAGATCAAATTGCGATCATAAATTCTTCATAATTCAATAAAAACACAGTACAGACTTTGTGTAACTATTACATTTCCTCTGCCTTCTTTTAGGGTTTTGAGACACGGGGTTGTGTGACAGAATGGCAGTACTTGACTGCTCCTGACTTGTGATTTGAAAATTGAACCAAAGGATAAAGAGGTGAAGCAGCCATGAGGTGGAGAGACACAAAGAGAGAGTGAAAGCACAGAACTGTAGCACACTTCTGTGGCTCATCATCACCACCTATTTCTGCTTGGCAATAACACTTTTAAAGCCCTCACTGCCATCACAAAGCACAGTCTTCTACTGATAATAACCATCAATGAACTGACCATTATCATGGATATACAGCCAAGCGTATGACTAAAGAGGTGTCAACAGCATACTGAATGTGTGTGCTATGTATAAGTATGGGTGGTGTGGGTGTGTGTACAACTAAACCTCTAGTTATGCAGCATTGACATACTTGGTTCATTTTACATACAGAAGAATCACTTTCATACTAGTCTTTTACTTTAATATTGTTTCAATTTTGCCGTTGAATGATATATATGAATTCAAGTCCTGTGCTTTAGCATAATTTCATGCATATTGCATGGCTAAGTATTGCATCTTTTAGTGCTGGTCACATTCAATTGAGACACAGCATAAAATGGAGCATTTGTTTTGATAAATGATTCGGCTGTCCACCAGAGAGCAGTTTCAAATGTGTATTAGCCAAATTTAATGTCCAGGAATTAGCTGGAACATGATGTGTGGAGTGTGCATATTTCCCTGTCCTTCGTTAGAAATGTAATATATTATGCCAATATAGCATTTCAAAGATTACTATTTAATACAGAAGCATAATTTAAAATCAAGCTTTAAATGTGTTTATTACTGATGTATGTGTAATGTCCATCTACAGAATTATACAGAAATGCATGCATGTGCATGACACACACAGAGGCACATGGACACACACAGAGGCAGTGGAGGCAATCTGTGGCACAGCCTGAGGCTATCTGTCTATCGTAGTGACTCTTGATGCCCTCCTACTCCTGTCAGACCGTCAGTCATAATAAAACTAGATTTAAAAAAATATATATGTCAGGAACTTGTTTCATGTGGGTCCCAGCCTGAGAAGACTTCTAGTTTGTTTTAATGACCCATGGTCCGAGATTGAGTATTAATGTCCTCTAGTCCACAGCCAAAAACGTTACCAATTCCCCTGCTATGTAAACCCCATCAGATCATCTGTCAGGACTGTTAAATCTGCAGTTTTAACCACATACAATGTGCTTGCTAATATGTGGTAAATAATACATTAATGTTTATGTTTGGTTCTATCCAACATCATGACCCTGCAGCATTTTAAAATCAGTACATCTGTTCATCTGTTTTTAATTACAGTTACTGTACATGAGATTGTGAGTACTGCACAAGGCGCTGCAGATGTTTCTCTCACACACACTCTCAAACACACACACACACACATTATTATAGACTGTACGAATACTTTTCATGCTTCCACCAGGACCATGTTTCTTAAAAAGCTCACACAATTTTATTGCTTTAAGATGCAGGTCCCAGGTAGTTTTATTATTAATGTACAAAATTACCAGACTATAACTTTGCATTGCTGTGCATATTCTCTTCATTACACTTATTCCTTCAGCCATTCAGTCTGTGCAGTCTTCCTGAGGTTTGGATAATGAAGATTTACTGTATATTATGCAGATAGGGACCCACTTTCTTTCAAAAGAGCCAATATAAACTTGCTTTTACTCATTATATGTCAGGATACACAGAAAATTAATGTAATAAAAACACACACATGTCCTTATAAAGGTTAATGAATATAAATATAAACAGTGGGACATTGGTATACTTTCATGTACAATATATTGCGAATCGGTTTCAGGTAGTTTGTCTAGCCTACACTGGCAGCAGTGAGTGCGGGAATGGAGGTAGTTAGGGCCTGGTGTTCGGCCAAGCCAAACTCCTGAAGCATGCAGAGGGCTAATGCTCTGCCTCTGATATGTGGCACTGAAAAACCACAGGACCACTCGCAGGGTCCACTAAAACTCCATCACTCACTCACAGCCCAGCAGAGACAGAGAGATGGAGCGAGAGTGAGGCACAATGAGGGAGTAAGGGAGGAGAAAGATATAGGTGAAGAGAGAGAAAGAGTAAAGAAGTGGTGGAGGAGAGTACAGTCACAGCAGTACAACCACATGACAGAGGATTGGAAAAAAAGGGGGAATGCAAGGCAAGAAAAACACAGACTTTAAAGTCAAGGTGTGTTGATGCATATTCCATTCATCTTTTCTTCTCTAAAATGCCTTATTCCTCAGTGGTGTGGCTATATCAGGTGGGAAACCAATATGAGATTCTAGAGTAGATCAAAGTAGTGGCTGCAGTTTAGATACACATGCCCACCATCATTCCTCTTGTCAAATAGAGGAAAGGCTATATATAACTGTGATTAAGATGTCTGCAGCAAAGTTCTGAGTCCTTAGTCAACAGAGACTCCCAAGGCCTCTGCTGGCATTGTAACAAGGCTTGTTGGGTCTACCTGTTTTAAATAAGGCCCTGTGATGGACTGGTGACCTGTCCAGGGTGGACCCCTGCCTTTCACCCAAAGAGAGCTGGGATAGGCTCCAGCTGATCCCTGTGACCGTAAAGAGGAATTAGTGGGTATAGATAATGGATGGATGGATGTTTTAAATAACCTGTTGTTTCGGGTTCTATGCTCTTATTTGAGTGCATGCTTTGGATCAGCTGATCTCATGAAACACAAATATTGGCTGAACTAGACATAGTAAATAGACTGCTTTCTAATAAAAATGTAGCCAGAAAAGAAAAACTTCACAGTAAAGCAGCTCATCCATGTTGTTGTATGTTTTATTTATTTTATATTTTGTAAAATTTGCTTCATATAATACAGTGGATAAAAAGAAATGCTTTTCACCAAGGCTGTATCATGTTTATTGATCTGTTCCAGCATGTTGTATTTGTATACAGTACAAATAAAGTTTCTTATTATATTTTTTCATGCAAAATCTTTCTTAGGAACAACTCAGTTGAAAAGTGTGGAATCTGGTGCATCCTATTAGATGGTTCAAAATGCGTTTTAGGCAAGTTCTTGTAATAACTATTTTAACGCAAACAACCTCTATGCATTTTGATACTTCATCGTTTAATACTATGTGCAGTGTGCTATGCTCAGATACTATGACTGGGTAGCATCTAAAAGAGCCAGCAGATGTCTTTTTTCAAGAGTTGGCCTCTTGTGTGGCCTTCTGGAGTAGGTGGTACCAAAAAAAGCGGCTGAACAAATCATTGCATTCCCTCGTTCAGTATCGGTTTGTGAAGCCCACATTCCTGCAATCTCCAAGGCCCCTTCACCAGTTAAATAGGGCACAAATGGGAGTTACACACTGACACATACACACTACAGGCACAGAGTCTCTTGCTACTGCTGCATGATGTCACTAGCAAACACTCAGTGTGGGGAACACACGGCCAAACAGCGAAACAATTTGTTTAATCATGAAGTGCATTTACATAAGGCATCGGCTGCATAAATGAATGCATAATTGAACAGGTTAATGCATAATGTAGTGCTCCCCCGGGACAATAAATAAAGTGCCTTTTGAAAACGTGTGAGACAGAAAAAGATAGAGAGGGAGAGAGACAATACTACCCGCCAAGCGTCAGACAAAACATGAAACGTTCAATGAGACAATGCCAAGGCCACAGAGGTAGAGAGAGGAAGAGAGAGAAAAAGAACTTGGCAGGAAATAAATAAATAAAAAGGTGAAGTCTTGCTAAGAGGATTTCAGGACATGCTTCGTTTCTTTCCATAATCTGTCTATTAGCATCAAAGTATTTCCAGCTCTCATAACCATGGCAGGGACACTATTAGTGACAAGCTCACACACCAATACAACTTAACACTGGCTCCTGGGAATTCATCCTTCACTCTCTGTTTGTCTTCTACATTTCTTTTCCCTCGTTTCCTCTTTCCATGGCTTCTGCTCGTTTACTCCTTAGGACCATTTTTTGAGACTGTCTTCCTCTATGAAAAAAAAAAATCCAAATAAATAAAATGTCGAAAACTACGTTTATCGTGTCACACTTCCCCACAAAAGATTAGTGTTCAATGCCTGAGTGAAATGTTTATTATAAGTATAAGATGAAGATAAGATAAACTTTATTAATCCACACAGAGAAATTCAGGTGACTATGATGACTAAGGTCCTGTAAACTTAAGGAAGTAGCTGTTTTAACCTAAACAACATTTTCCTAGTCCTAAATTGCTTTTGTTCCTAAACGTAACCATGAGGTGTTTAATCTAAACCTGATGAAACTGACAGTGCCATAACCATAGCCAAGTGTTTATTACTGTTTCTCTCTCTTACCATCCACCCTCTATAAACTAACACCCTCTTCCTCTTTACCCCAACGTGATTTACTCTGCTGGGACACTCTTGGCGCACCAAGAGCACAGACATAATAAGTGTACGAACTAATGAAGAACAGAGTTGGCCTTTTTCTTATCAGTTTGACTAGTTTCTTTCTGTGTGCTGCTGTGATACCACAGCCCCAGCAGTCCACTACATAAAAAATGGCTGATGCCACGACGGAGTCATAAAGCAGTTTGAGGAGTGTACTGCCTACTCTAAAGAAGTGTTCTCAGGATGTATAGTCAACTACCACTACAGTGGTCTGTTGGTGAGATAATCCATAGTCCAGGAGACCAGGCTGTGGCCCACCTCTGCCCAGTCTGTAGTCATTACTTCTACTAGGATGTGCAGTCTTTGGAGCTGGTACCACACAGGATGTCATGCACAGAACTGGTACTCTTTGAAGCCTCAGACTTGCTTAATGCATCTGGAAATCCTAACATTTATTGCTGTAACTTTCAGATTAAAACCTGAATTAATAATGAATTAAACTAACCATTTCTCAGTTTAACAGACTCAGTGGTTTTGCTGCTACAGCAGGACTTTATTACAGTCTAATTATCATCACAGTTTGCTGACATTTTGCTTCTCATGTATTTGTGCTACGGTTGCGTTACATTACACTATTTAGTACCATTATTCTGTAATTGTAACTTGTGGCTTCGGTTCTGAAAGTTACATGGTTTCACTTTGAAAGGCTAAACATATGTTTTTCTCTATTTTTACACTTCACAAAAACCATGACCTACACGTAATATGTCCACAAGAATATATATAGAAAAATACTTTCATAGATATTGCAAACATGCTGTATGTAAGAAATTTACATACAGCATTACCTTTTACCTGCAGGCATGTTCTATTGGCGTAAAAAAGGTTGCGCAGCATGTTGTTGATCAAACAAGATGTCCTAAGTTTAAAAATCTCTCTGTAAATCATGTTACACAAAAGGGATTAAAGGCAGTTTATTGAATTGCTATTTAGAGGTGGAAAAAAGAGTGGCAGGCTAAAATAAAAAGCAATCACAGTCCATCTCTCTGCACAGCTCCCACATTTATTGTATAAAACCGATAAAGTCAACAACTACAAAGAAACCCAAAACAAAACGAACCAGCTGTATTCATTAAAACCACTGCTACGTGTCTCTCAGAATATAGGCTACTCACACACCTGTCAATGCCTGTTTCCGTCATGGTGGTCCACAACACAAACACTACATGTGTGTATGTGGCTGTCACGTAAGATTGGTGCATTTATGCTGTGATGTGTCACACTTGATTATGGATACATTTCCTTCTTTCTCCCCCGTGCAGTGCAAATATGTGTGGTGCATGCATGAGTGTGAGTGTGACAGGTAGCTATCAGCGGAGGCTTGGCAGTTGATGATAGCGCTGCAACCTCTCATGACGCCCTCCATTTTGTCATCTGTGACTAGTGCAGATTACTCCCAGCGCCATCTTCTTACTCTGTATGCTAATGAAGCAGAGACGGGGAGTAATGACAAAACATACATACATACATACATACATACATAAGAAGAAGGGGAAAGGAAAAATAAAAGGAAACACGAGAGGTGTCCGAAACAATATTTGCACGAAAGAGACATAAAATAAAATGTTTGAACGTGTCTGCTAGTGAGGAAAATAACACAAAAAGAGGCATGTTAGAAGATGTAGAATGAATATACTAGGTTGGGTGTGGGAGAGAAAGAAAAGGGGAGACTAATGAGAGTCATCAGGAGCCATTTTAGGGGTCCATTGCATAGAAATTTAGGGTCAGAAGTAGGAATACAGGTGTGAGACAGTAATGAATTCAGAATGTGAGAAAGAAAAGGTGACGAGCTATCAAGTAAAAGATGTAGTCCTGCTGGCCTGCTGTAATTAATGTGGACCCTAACAGGGCTGTCCGCAGATGTCATTAGCTAAAAGGCAAATGGAGCATGATGACTTTTTTTTAAAGTCTCCCTTCCTTTCTCTTATTCCTCCCTGCTCTCTCCATTTTCCAACATATCCACACCTCCCATAGTCGTTTTGTCTATTTAACCCCCTACCAACCGCATCCCCACCTTTCCTCCATACCCCATTCAGAGAATCTCCTTATTCAGAGCTGCTTTCCCTTTCAAGGTTGAAGAAAAAGCCCATGTGCTTGTGTATGTGTGTGCGGGGAAAGTGAGAGTGATTTTCATACAGTGTTACTGAAGGAGGTGATGGTGACTCACCTCCAGCCCACACACACACACACACACACACACACACACATGCCTTACACTCCATCTTCCCTCCATGCCTTTGATGTGTGGTTGAGTCAATGGCTAATCAGGTAGCATCAGGCCTAGTCCTCATTTCCCCTTCACACCGGCCCCATTAGGGAGCAGGCTTCCTGGAGAAGGCCGATAAGGACAATATGTTCTTCTTTGCCATGCTCTCTTCCATATTTACCCTAAATCTTCCAGTACTGTCTCATTCTTTCTTTATTTCATTCTGCTCTTTTGCCATTTTCCCCCTTGCTATCTCCAGAATTCCCTCATCCCTCCATCGCTTATTCTCCACATCACTTCTCGCACCTTTCCTTAAATGTCCCATTACTTCGTCTTCCTCTTTTCTTTCCTCTTTACCCATCTTCACCTTTCTAAATCACCCAGTACACCTCTTTCCCTTGATTCCCTTGTCAGTTTTCTTCTGCACTCTGCTTTCCTCCCCTTCATTCTCAAACTCATTCCCTGAATCCCTAAAATATTCATCTCATCTACATTCATCCTTCATTCACTAATTTACTTTAATTTCTCTTTTCCTGTTGTCCTCAACTTTTCAATTAGATTTTTGGTTTTTGACACCCTAAAATTGCCTTGTAATCTCTTTTTTTTCTAGGCTTCCTGTTGTCTTAAACTGTTCCACTTCTTCTCCAGCTTTCCTTCTTTAGCAAACATATCACCTTTTTGAAATCTTGGCCTGATAGTGAACTTATTCATTAAGAAATGGGAACACAGACAAAAATATGTCCTATTTTCCCCGTTTGCCAGCATACTCCATGTTAAAGATTGAACATTAACCATAATGCTACCAGTAAATTATATAAAACTAATTTACAATAGAAGATAGCACCTTTATCCTTAGTAAGACATTTGGCACTACAGGAAGATGCTAGTATCTTTAAATGAACCTATATGTTGTGACTATAAATTCTTTTCAGAGGTATTTCAATAGCAAAGATTCCACCTTAATGGAGTATCCAAAAATATTACAAATATTATCACCTTTATCACTTACTTAGATGGCCTTTTTGATTGCACAGCAATATATTTATGATCAATACATGAGATAAATGTATTCTTAGTAACAGCAACAATAATAATAATAATAATTATTATTATTATATGTATAGTAGTGGATGAGTGGTTAGCACTGTTGCCTCACAGCAAGAAGATTCCTGGGTTGAAACCCATCAGGGGCCTTTCTGTGTGGAGTTTACATGTTCTCCCTGTGCTTGTGTGGGTTTTCTCCAGGTGCTCTGGTTTCCTCCCACAGTCCAAAAACATGTATGTCAGGTTGATTGGTGACTCTAAATTGCCCATAGGAGTGAGTGTGAGTGTGTGAGGTTGTTTGTCTCTATGTGGCCCTGTGATGGACTGGTGACCTGTCCAGGGTGGACCCCTGCCTTTCACCCAAAGAGAGCTGGGATAGGCTCCAGCAGATCCCTGGGACCCTAATTAAGAATAAGTATAGATGATGGATGGATGGATTATTGTTTATAACACTGAATTCAAAGAAATATGTTTTTTTCTTGTTTACATGAATTTTATGTGCAAACCAAGCTGCTTGTTATTCAAATTGTTCCATATTTGCTGTAGTTTTGGTGCTGCTAGTTCTCATTGAAATAATATTATGTTGTCAACACAAATGGAAACAGGACACATAGATGCATCTGAATAATTTAGCTTTAGATTTCTGTGTACATTTGTCATGCTGTACATGTTTTTCACTCCATACTGAATTTTAAATTGCATTTGCATTGAAAAATGTGCTGTTAACAAACTTTAGATAAACATTTCACTATATACTGTAGGTTCTGTGAGTACTGTTTAAAATGTCAACAAAAGAATCTGGGCTCATGGTTAATCCCTCCCTGCACCTGATTGCTATTTAGCCAAACTTACAGTATGACCTTCCTAACAGGATCAGCACAGTACACGCATTATTACCTTCCTTATACTGTACTACCACTGTTTTTTCTATCACTCCAAATGATTGTAGGTTTTATAGTCCCTGATCTTTATCAGTGAACTCCCTGTCAGGTTTACCTTTGGTGTCTCTCCCACTCCATTGTCATGAATTACCTCATTGTCCACCCTCACCTCTACTCAGCTCAGCAACTTTTCTCTACTTCCAACCTTTGCATTTCTCCATGCTGTGTTATGTTTATTACAGTAAGTGTCTGCTCTACAGAGCTAGGCCCAACAAAACAATGAAAATATGCACTGTCTGCAATGCCGGTTGCCAAGTAGCACTGGATATTGTAAATATGTAAAAAAGTACTAAATTGATAACTAGACAGAGTGAAAATTATTGCTCTAAAATGAAGACAGATCTGATCAGTCAGACAACCAAGCACAGAGACACTGTGCTCTCATTTTGCAGCAAATTAGAGATGGTAGTAGATTCCATTTAGATTGCAATTTTACAACAAAAGCACTGACAGCTACTTCACAGTAACTCTAAAGACTAGTACCTATTGTAAATGAGTTGCAGTTATACCAATCAGAACATATCTCCTTCATTTTGTATTTTTTATGTACTTACAACTCAACAATGGGCATGGGTGTGAGATAAGTAATATTGGTTATGACTGCTCCGTTCTTCCTCTGGAATATCTGAATTAACAGCTGGTTGTGAGGTTTATGTTTGTGTCTTGTTTAATGGAATATACTGTACATAAGCGCAATGTTCCCAGTGCAAGGACTTCAGTACGCAATAGACCCATATAATGCAAACAAAATCATTACACAAAAGTGGTGGACAGTGGACAGTTGGAAAACAAGCAGGACAGTGGCCCTCGAGGACTAGAGTTGGACACCACTTGTTGTTTAAACACGTTTGATGAAAAATATGTGTCATTTTGTTTTATTTTATTTTTTCACCAAATTTGGCATTAATTTAGCTGTCAAATACAAATCATGCACATAGCAAGTTTTAATTTATCTGAATATATTTCCTTCAGACTCTACTGCTTCTTCTTCTGCTATTTGTCAACGCTTAATATATGTCCGCATTTTTACAAGATGTAATAGATGATACAATATACAGTATATGGTAAATGTAATGGTGACTTGGAAGCTGTTATATTTTTTGATACATTTAAAGCTACTGAAAGCCAAGTACCATAGGAGATTGAGCCAGATGTTTGCATACTTTAGTCCAAGTAGAACAGAGTGAAAATATGTTTTTCTTTCCTTTCAGTAAAGCAGCAGTCAATGTGGAAACACTGAAATTAAGCACAGGACTAATGTTATTCACTGTAGTTTGTAGATGCCAAAATATGTTTACAAGTGAAAAAATATGATTTGGTGTTGACTTGCTGTTCACTGTGTCACAAACTTAAATAAATATGGAGCTAATAAGTGTGTGTGTGTGTGGGTTAGTGTGGAGACTTGAGGGCTGCATTTTGTCACTGTGAAAATAAACCACTACCACTACAATTTAACTGCACCAACCAAATTTTAGTCTTTTGTTATACTGTAGGTATATAGTCTACATAACACAAAAACATATTTAAAAGTAAAACACTCTGAGAATAACAGTCTTCTATTCTTCTCTTGTTAGGGAAACTAACATTTAGTGTAACCATACTGTCAGCAGTCCTACCAGGTTTTATTTCTTCTGTTTATGGTGTGGTATGTATCCTGCTAAATGTTCATCTGCAAAAAAGGCTCCAGGTTATAGTGTTGAGCTGCAGTGACTATAAAATGCCAAAACATCATTTTGGATAAGTGTAAAGTTAAGTGTCATAGATGATCACTTTTAGTCAGAGTAAAAAAACAAACTTTTTTTTTAATTCTAAGTGAACTTTTTAGGTGATTTAACAAATAAACATAAAATGACTTCTGCAAATAACCTTTCTTGTTAGGTTTATTATCATTGCACATAATCTTTGTGAATTGCCCTAGTGAAATGAATCTTCTCCAAACTGGTTAAAGGAAACACTAAATATTTTCCATCATCCAGGTCAAAGTACTGCTGTCTTAAAAACATCTCAATTTGGTAACTAACCTTGATGAAGTTTCACAGATGTGAAATTTGTTCAAGAACCTCAAGCAAGTCCAGTTGTCAACTTTAGAACCTTTTTTGAATACTAAGAATAATTTCTAAACACTGGTACTGCAGAGGTGCTAAAAACAAAGTCTATGAGAACAAATGTGTTTATTATTATCTGCAAAGGCAACTGCACAGAGACCTGCATGAAAGCCCAAACTAGACCTGGTAACACAAAATCACATCACTGGCAAAATCATCTTAATCACTTTAATATTGAAGCAACGATCATTTAATGTTGTGAAAACACTACAATGAGTGCTGTGAAGATCAACACCTACTCTCTCTCTTTCTCCATTTCACTCATGCTTGAAGGCCCACACAGCTCACAAACAGCCCAACACTAATTTGGGATAAAAAGAAAATACTGACTTGCAATATTTTGCTGGTTTACCATAGATTTCCAAGGGACCACACATACAGCAGTGAAGTACCACACATGCTCATTTGATGAAATTAGGTTAGGAATAAGCCTGTTCTGTGCTTTCAGTCTTTGTGAGAGAAGAGCTCATGGTGTGGAAATTAAGAGCCTGTATGTGCTTGTGTGTGCAAATGTGTGCATTTGTGTTTGTGTGTGATTGTGACAGGCTGACTAATCCCTCTGCAGTGCTGAAACGAGTTAAAAACACATCAAAGGAAAGCTTAACCTCTGTGAAACCTCACTGGGTTTTCAAGAACAACAAATGATCATTCTCCTCATTGTTTCCAGGGGGACTCTTTTCACCGCTGCGCCGCTGACTTTCCCCTCAATCCAGGGAGTTTTCACAAAGACTGTGGTTTCATTTTTAATGACTGCGCTGTTTGTGTAAGTGTGTGTGTATCTGTGAAAGAATATAAATGCACACATAAAAGAAGGGTATTTTTGAGTGTGACATGGAAAATGAGAAAAACCAAGCTAACAAGGACATGCCGTTCTGTTCAGAATCATTAAAATGTACGACATCCCGACTGGCTACAGCAATATGCATATACAGAACCCAATGAAAGATAAAAAAGGTGTTTGAAAGACAGGTGGGACATTTTGGTGCCATTGGGGGGTAAGGGGGTGGTGGGCATGGCAAGATGAGGGAGCCACTTCTGGTCTCAGACCTTGTTTTCCCTGAATTCTCATTATCACCATATAACAGTGCTCTTTTTGTCTAAGTTAAGACATTTGCATGCTTTGTTTCCTTGTCTGTGCTTGTGTAAATGAGCAGTGCTCTTGTTTAACCCTTACACGCATGTAAAACAAGGCATTATTATAGTTAGATACAACAGGTCAATACAGCATGAGATTATACTTGCTCCAAAACCATATTCCATACTATTTCTGTAATGGCTTTGCTGTCTGTAGTGTTGTTACCTCTGCCAACATCTTCATGTACCTCTGCAGTCACGTGACATTTCCACTGTAAGAATCATAAACTCATAACTGACTGTCCTCTGCCTAGTTTGAAGACTAGCTGTATATGTATTGTATATACATATATTAGTAATGTTACATTTCATCACTGTTTTGTCTATGGGTTTACAAAAGACACAAAGGGCCCATAGTCAGAGGTACTAAATGCATTCTATGCTCATTCTACAAAGAGAAGACATTTAAACACACAAGTTCGAGGTCAAGGTGGTCTCCCATGCATAATCCTGGCTGCTCACACTGCTGTTCTCTTCTGGTGAAGTTGTATATTCTGGATGTTGGTAGGCATTCAGTGAAATGTAGTACTTGGGAGAGGCCTGGTGTATGGTACCTTGCTGCAAAGCTAGTTGTGAAGTGTATGCATGAACAATCTGTATGTAATAAAGTTTCTACATTCATAGGAATGCCAAGACTGAGGGTGTATGCTATTTGTTTCCAACACTGTAGTTGCTTTTGTACTCCTAACCTTTGTACTACATTAGATATTTTTGTACTCTATATTAATGATCTAATGTTTTGTTTAGGGGTTACTGTATTTTGCACCACAACAGAAGGCTAACGCTAAAACACAGTAGCCTTTCAGCTACCACTTCTTATTTGTGTACAAACCTGAAAATTGCATACCCCATTTAAACTAGCTGTTGTACGTACACTTTAAAGGTTATATTGATAAGCTAAAATTAAACTTTCTGCATTGTTTTTTTTTTTTTGAGACTATGTCTAGGCAGACCTTATTTGCCATTTGGAGGCTCCACAATGGCAGTAACTGTACAGTAACTGTTAGATGTACAGTATCTTCTTATTGTGCAGAGTCATCATCACAAATGTCATCAAGATGTCCCATATCGCACTGTGACATTTCTCTGAGTGACAACACGCCGTTTCCATGTGAAATATGACTCCTCCGTCTCCTGTATGCTGCAGCCTCTGCTCTGCCTGTGCATCACCAGTGATATCAGGGCAACAGTCCTGTCAGAACACATGGGATTTAAACCCCTGCCCCTTCGCAAAGTGTCCCACATACTATCATTGGAAACGTTATTTCATTGGCTACAACATGTGTCATCACCATTAGCAAACAATACAATTTTACTGCCATTGGAAGTTGTTCTAGTCGTGACTGCCATTGGTTACTGAATAAAGGTCTAAAACCTGACGGACACACTTTGTTGTGGGAGTATTTTATTCACAGGAGTCTGCTTAATGTAAATCTACAGTCTGTTTGTCTATTTGTGGTAAATAAACCTCGAAAAGAACCGGAGAACAAACAGAGTTTAAATTTTTCATTTTTTCAGTGTAATAATATAAAAGGAATTTATTTATCCATCTTTCTTCACTATTTTGCACACAGCAGCTGTGCTCTAAGGTTGGTATTTCAATGAGATAGTGGAGAATTTAAACCCCTGGATGTGTCAACCCCCACTCAAGTTTGCAAGATTATAATTTGAAAAAATAATTTCTAACCTAACAAGCTGTGCAACACTTTGAGGATGCAATCAGTTAGCTTTTTTTGTGAAATGTGGGGTTAGATTTTAAATAAAAAATATCTATGAAATGTAAAAAATGTATAAATAATAGAAACATTTTCTTGGAAAAAATCTCTTTACATCATAGTAGTAGAGCAATTTCTAGAGTTAAGTTTTGACAATTTGAGGAAATTCAATCATTCAGTGGTCCTCTCAGGCAAAAAGCACCGAGGGACTTGACTTTGACTTCAGGACATTAACCTCATGCTGACTAAGCTCCCCAGTGAGCAGCTGGAGGTCAAAAAGTCGTGACAAGTCAAAATCTTCGGGGGGCTTCATTTGGTCAGATCCCTGCTTGTCCTCCCAGATCAAGCATCTTTCAGAGACGTGAAGACAGAGTAGTCTACAGTTGGCCTTGTCCAGAATGCTTTACTCAAAACCTGGGAATCACCTGGTCTCTCTGGCTCAGCTTGGTTTGGGTTTGAATCCCATCAGTGTCTCCTGTCACTGGGTCAAAGTGTAGGGGACGAGGGAGGGGGAGAGATGAGGGACGGGAGCTGCAGAGAGGAGATGGGTGAGCACTGAGGGAGATGGGGAGGTGGATCGAAGAGCGGTGTGGGAAGATGGGAAGAGGAGGGAGCAGTCGCTCGACTTGTTTACGCATGGACATCTCTTCCTCCAGCTGCCTACGCAACTGTTTATTCTCCCTGCTGAGGGCGTTTAGCTGGAGAGAGAAATAAACAGTGAGAGACACATATGCAAAAGAGGAAGAAACATAAAAAGCGAATGAAAATGTTTTGAAGGAAAATGTTCGTATGCAAGCGTGTTAGAAACTGAGGGACAATTTTTGGCAATTTTAAGTTTTAACCCAATTAGTTAAATTCATGTTGTTACAAAATTCTATTTAACGTTACCAATAAATATCAACCATCAGAAGACAAAGTCTGTCATGTTGATGAAGTAGTCAACATCTCATTATGTGACTATTTCATCTTTCAGAGTTGCCTTCATGCCTGTTGGAGCTGAAATGCAAATGGGAAGTTGTATTCAGTTTGAAATGGTTGCAAGTGGACGTCATGTAAAGGTGTAAATTTCTAGATGAAAACAACCAATTTGAGCGCTCATTAGCGGCCGATGTGACACAAAATCATCTGTGACAAAACAAATCGCAAACCGTCAGAAGATGATTGGGGTTCCTGAAAGACAATTACAGGCTAGTTAAATTGAGGGTGTTTTATTTTTTTGACAAGGACATCAGGGTAAAGGCAGGGAGAAGTGTGAGTTAAAAAGTATATTTAAATGCAAAAAAAAAAAAAAGTATTTGCATTTGCTATAAAGCATTGTAACAATGTAAAAAACGTGTCAGTCTAAAAATTATAATAAGGCAGATAAAAGAGAAGAAAAGATTTAAAATAATGTATTTTTAGCTATGAGAAAGAGTAAAATAAGAAATTAAAGGACAGAGAGACAAAGAGGCACACCGGGTAATGATAGTTGTGCTCATCCACATCTGTTTTTTAGCGTGTGTGTGTGTGTGTGAATGCTGCGGTTAAGAATGATGTCACATCGACATTTCTGGCCATGTGGTTGTGTGTGTGTGGAGGGAGGGAGAAAAACTCAAACGGAGATGAGACAGACACATTTCCGGATGGTTCCACTAACATTATCCTTCCAGACACCATGCACGCACGCACGCACACACACTCACATAATAAATCTGAGCAAATGTAATATATCTGATGACTAGAAATAGCAGGGTCTTAGGCTTAACCCTTGAAGAGCCAATGACATGTTGATTTGTCAAAACTATCCTAAGACGCTTAAAGACTATTTACTATCTACAATGCATTCATTTTATGTTATGCCAAAATCAATCAAATTTTTAGATGAAAAACACTGGGGCTGACATTTATAATTAACTGCATATTCAAGGGGACCTGTTTAATTTTCCCCAGCTTTGGTGGCTCTGGATGCTTTCCTAATTGCACGAGAGGGGGGTGAAATTAAAAATCACAGCTTGTCTCCTCAACCTTCACTGCGGGTGAATTGGTGTGCCTATGTTCGGATGAAAAGGATGTGTTTAAGTGGGGGAGAAAGAAAGAAAGACAGACCCAGAAGGGGGGGGGGGGTTAATGTTGCTGCATGAATGTCTTTGCACTTTGTTATTGGTACAACTCCATTCCAGTCCATTCAAGTATTTTAATGCAAATTGTTAAAATTACTGAGTGAGAAAAATTAAACAGAAACAGTAGACTGGGCAAATTTTCTTGTGTTGGCAAAAAAGTTTGTAAATGTGGTTATTTTTGAATAGTTTGGGACGATGGAACAACAGTACAAAGAGAGTTTTGAAATTTACTTTACAAAACCTGTCCATCTCGACCTTCATGTTATATCTGCAGGTGCATGCAAAGGTAGCACCCTACACACTATACATTAACTGCTGCTAAAAGATACAGTAACTATAATTTGTCTGAGGCCATCTTCATACAAACTGATGTGAAAGTCTCTTTATACCCGTTGGATGTAGTGTAAGAATTCAAAGGTTTGTCTTGTATAGCGAGCGTTAGTATGCACCTGTGGGTGAGTGAGGAAGAAGCAGCACTAAACCAGTATGTGACTATGACTAAATGAGACTAATCCAAAACAGAGGAACAAACATGATATATTACCCAACACTTTCACACAGATGAACTGAGACACTCAATTCAGCTTCTTCTCTAATATCTGTATGTGTCTGTAAGTGTGTGTGTGTGTGTGGGTGTGTGTGTGTGTGGGGGGGGGGGGTCCAGAATATCTACAATATCCTTGTGTAACTGAAGTGTCTATATCCTTCATTCTACCTTTGCTTGTGTTTGTGTAGACTTTGTACGTTAGATCGATGTGTGTAACGATTCACACTAGAGACTAAGGAGCGTTATTATACACCTGACCTGTGAAACAACACTTCTCTATCCCTTTTTCTGCATTTTCCTTTTCCACCTTACCCTGAGTCAACATGCAGCTAATGCCGTTTGGTTTTCACTGAGGCAACGCTACATTAAAACTTGAACAAGTACCACCTTTTGTCGTAACCCGTCAATCAGTGGGCCATTCCAGAAACTAACAAAAGTCGGGTGAGCTGGTCCCCAGGTCCTAGAGTTTTGGAGAACTGAGGGGGCTGAGGAGTACTTTTGATTTGTCTCTCTTTTGGTGATTTGTTGACTCTTGTGAAGTTCAACACAGTAAAAAATGTCAGCTTTTCCTCAGAATATTCCTCTGTGTTTTCCCCCCACATTGTTTTATCACAGCAGGCCATTTCCCTATGCTGTCATGGAGAGATCAGCACGGCTGTATTGATATACTTCCCTCTCTGTTTCATGAAAGGGAAATCATTTACCAGTGGAAAGAGACGTCACTGCTTTTTCCCGATACGATTTGTCCCCCCTACACTGCACACGCGCCCCTACTCTGCTGCCGACTTTTCACTTTTATCATAGGAAGAGGAAATGGATGTCTGTGTGTGCCTGTGTGTAAGTGCGCTTGTGTGTTTAAAGTTGGACGCATGAAAGCTTCTTTTTCTGTGTGAGCTCAACAGCAGGTGGGCCGGTGTGCGGGTGTGTGTTTGTATCTGTTGGCATGTGTGTACTCTTACTTGTTGATTTAGCATTCCAATGGCCTCCAGGTTGCTTCGCAATCTGGTCTGCATGTCCTCAATTTTGCAGAGGTTTAAAGCCACACAATCCTGATTGTCCATGCTGTAACACAATACACACATGTACACAAACAAACACATATCAGAAATGAACTGATATGTTTAACTCTTTTAGCTTAAGAAAGCAAAATAAAATCATTACAGCTGCTTGTTGGAACTAGCTCGTGTGTAGCAGGTTAAATATTTACTTTCTTTTGTTGTGGTAAACTTTTAGGCTGCACAGTGTACAGTGACATACATTTGCCCTCAGTCAGATGTCTCTGAAAATCGGGGCACAGAGAAGTTAAGAGTTTATCTTCATTATAATCATCTTCATCGAATTTAAAGATGGGTGAGGAAATGGGTTGCAGAAATCATTAAATTTTGTATAAAAGCATATAAGAAAGACTAACAAAAAAAAATGAATGCAACTGCAGCCAGGGAACATTAACAGTACAAGAAGCCATTTAAGATTTTAAATGTTTATTAAAAACATTTTGGGAAATGACAAACAAATGTTAGGGTTTGCTATATTCAGACCCAGGGAGGACTAAGCAATGTATATTAAATTAACGACGGTGGATAATGGTCCTCTGTATGGGCTGAAGAGCTTGCTGCCCCCGCTTTATGCTCTTTCTTTTCATGCCCCAGTAAACCTGTTCAGTTAGCATTTAGAAAAAAAAACTACTAAATACTTTACTGAAGACATTTTAGGCCATTAAAGTAACACTGTACCTCCCCATTGTTAATTTTCTTGTAAAAGAGCAAGCTGGGATTTTCTGTCAGAGCAGTGGATGGAAAGAAAAGTCCCATTTTGCTTCAGTTGAGAAGATGCACACGCTCACTGAAACACTAAGAGGCATCTTTGGTCCTGTAAATGTGCGTAAGATACACACAAACTTTTGACTCTATTAGAAACAACATTAAATGTTTAAGATTTGAGCAGACACTTTATGTAGATGCTAATATGTATAGTGGCATTATTGTGTGAAATGTTTTGATTCACTAGTGAAAAAAACTCACCACCAATGATAAATGTCAACCAAGACACAAATAACAAAAATATAAACACTAGCACCACTGACGAGAAATGTACAGTAAAATCCAATCTTATATTCCAGCATTCTTTTTTTTTTTTTTTTGGTTCTGGTGTAGGTTAATTAATTTTATTTGATCTTGATGATTTTTTTCTGTACTGAACAGACAATGTACTATTATAGTAACCAGTTAACTAATTTAGCTTGGCCAATGTCTGCTTCTTTACCTGACATTCACAAACTAATGATAATTGCAATTGGCTCATCGAGATCTTTTAATTTCACAAAATAATGTTTCTACAAAGAACATTAATAAGGAAAAATGCTGAAATTCCCTTTGATTTGTTACAATGTAAATGCTGTTTAAAAGATGATTCCATTGCTACAGTGAAGGAAAAACAGGAGGCATAAAGTTTAAGCACGAGCCAAATCCATAAAAGCCACATCTCCACAGATTCTTCACATGATTTAAACTCTGGTAATTTAGTCTTCAACAGATCATGAAACATCACCGCCGCTGAGACAACTGTGTGAGATTTATACACCCGAAGTGTGCAGGCAGCTATGCGCTGAGCACTTGGCATGATGCCTGTGGAAACATGTGTTGTTATGTTTACACGCAAACACAGATGTGTATAATTAGCAGCCTAACCCAATCAGTGTGCGGATAATTACAGTCATTAGTGTCAAAGACAAGCTGTCATGCTCTCTAAACCCAGCAATAAACTACATGGGTCCTCTCTTGCCCCAGTCACACTCTTATCTGTCTTATTTACTGCTCTCATAATGTTGTAAATTTTATGCAAGGCTTGACTCTCTTCTCACACTGTCTCCTTCTTAGTTCCTCTTTCTGTTTCTCTGTCACTTTAGTCCTCTGTGTTTGTACAAATCCTCTGCTGTGATCACTGGGTGCTCTTAATTGGAAGCACATCGTTAGTGGTGTAACTGATGAAGCCTGGTACTTTATGAGCGCTTCTCCCGGATAGGTTGAGTCAGACAGTCACTGAGTCAGCGCTGCCAGCAGCACACATCAATCTCTGCTTCTTCGACTGCAGTTCACTGTGCACTGCTATTTTAATGTTTTCAGACAATGAGATATTTTGATTTGAAATCCTGTTAAACCATTTCATTAATTTGAGAGCTAAGTATAAATGCAGTTAAGCAATTCCCCTACTTTGTATGACATGTCATTTGGATTTCACAAAAAAACCTAAAGTAATACATGGCTTCACAGAACAGGCACTGTTTGTGGCAGAAATAGCAATACATTTTGCATTGAAAGGGCTAAGAGATTCTTCTTACTCTATATATTAAATATGGTGTTATTATCCTTTCAAATTTTTCGAGAATCAAATGGGAGCTTGAGAGTATAATTTTCCTCTGCTTGCGCTTAAAACTTTGCACTCATGCTGATTTTTTTTTTGCTTGCACTCAAAACTTCGCGCTCAGATACAGATTGTTTCTGCTAGCACTCAAAACTTTGGACTCACAGATGGATTCTTTCTGCTCATGCTCAAAACTTTCTGCTCATAGACAGATATTTTCTGCTCACACAAAACTTTGGACTCACATGCTGATTACTTCTGCTCGTGCTCAAACACGAATTCTTTCTGCTCATGCTTAAAACTTTGTGCTCACAGTCCGATTCTTTCTGATTGCGCTCAAAAGTTTGTGTTCAGAGTCAGATTCTTTCTGATCGCGAACAAAACTTTGTGCTCACAGTTGTATTTTTTTAGCTCGTGCTCAAAACTTTGTGCTCAAACACGGATTCTTTCTGCTTGCACTCAAAATTTTGCATTCACATTCTGATTCCACCAGGTCACACAAAATTTTGTGCTCAAACACGGATTCTTTCTGCTCACCCTCAAAACTTTGCGCTCACATGCTGATTCTTTCTGCTCACGCGCAAACACAGATTCTTTCTGCTCGTGCTCATAACTTTGCGCTCACAGGGATTTGATTGCTCACATGCATTTCCTCCGCTTGCTCAAAGCTCTGCTCAGACACAGAACTTGCGGTGGTACAACACTATCAAAAGTCCTCCACCAAAAAAACCTCCAGTGTCCACCTGAAGCTTTTGCAAAAATGGATGGGCAAAGTCAAGGTCTCCAGCTAAAGTTTATTTACATTGTACTTATTACATAAAAAACATTAGCGCAAGGTTTTGAGTGCAAGCAGAAAGAATCCGTGTGTTTGATCATGAGCAGAAAGAATAGGAAAAAGGAAACTACCAATTGATGCTTATGAATTTTGATATCACCATAACTAAACCCATCTGGAGGAAGACAGGAAGGAAAAGGGGGAAGAAATAATATTACTTTTTCAACAGGAAGGGTTTGGAAAACAAACAAACAAACAAACAAAACAAAAGGCTAGTCAGATTGACATTGATTTACATTTTGGCATGTCCTAAACTAAATTAACAAATAATAATATAATAACAATTAATAGCACAAATGAGAGAGCTAAAATAATTTTCTATTTTCATAAGGCACACGTTTTAATTTCATTTTAGGCATTAAATTGATATTTGTTTACCTAGGCACTGATGTTGTTCCTAGAATCTTAAATCTAACCAAAGCCTCCTTCACAATTTAAATTTGTTTCCACTTCATTCCTCTTTCCTCACCCTTTTCTTCATTTTCTGGTACAAAATGCCATTCATAATGTAAAGCTATGACACAGCATAAGTAATCATAATATATGTCTTTAATAAAGGCATAGCTAAAGACAAAACCTTCATGCTGTGTTGAATGCTGTCAGTGATAGTGACTGTGAAGAGATATTGTGAAGATATCCCATTTGCCACCAGTAATGAGATTTATACTCTGAATGTGCTATATGGCTGCTATGAAAATATCACCACACATCTGTTGCCTTATAGATGTATGAATTTTATGCATATGGCATTTTGTGTAGGTGTATGTGGCGGGATACAATAATGAAATAAAACAAATTAGAAATCCTCATAATAAAGAAAATGTGAATGCAAAAAGAGAAAGGATAGGAGAACATTATGCAAGAGGCCTTCATTCACTGTTTTTATCTCATTCCCTGTTATTATATTCACTCAATCAAAATTTCTCTTACGCATACATCTATATGAGCTGCCTGTCTCGCTCTGTCCCCCTGTCTCGCTCATTTGCAATTATGAGAAAAAGACAAAGAAAAGCGATTCATCTTTCTGTCGTGGCCCCTTAATGATATCATTAAAATGACTGACAGCTTTGAATAAAATTGGAAACCTACCCCAGTCAAAACAAATCTGATCCGTTTTGGAAACAGAGCCTGGTGGTTCGTTAGGATAAGGGTGCAACATCTGTGTGTGCATGTGTGTAAAACAGGGTGAGGTGGGGAGGGTGGGAAGGGGAGGGGTGTTAATGATGGAGACCTTAGGGGGTCACACTGGGGTATGGGGAGTAGTACTAACCCCCTCTCCCCCTCACACAGCCTGTTTCTCACTTCCATCCTACACCCAATCCCATCTGTGCCACATGCGTTTTCATTGCCTTAATGAACATAATGAATATATCTCCTCTTTAGCGATGAATGCTATTTGACAGCCATGGGGGTGGTAAGTAGGAGAGGATGGGCTCCTGATTGGAGTATAATCATTGTTAAAGGCACAGCATGAATAACATATACAGACTAAAAACAGACATGACATGCACCAACACACACACACGCACACACCATTCTGTGAAAACACTTATTGACATGAAGCATTCCCAAACCCCTTACCCTAACCTTTACCATCACATCTAACCATAACCTAATTCTAACGTTAATTCCAAAAACAAGTCTTAATCCTCAAACAGCACTTTGAAGTTGTGAGGACTGGTCAAGGTGTCCTCGCAAGGCAGAAATGTCCTCACAATGACGGCACTGATCTAAAGTTCATCTACATCTACACACACACATGGGCAGACACAGGTGGTCAGGACCATGGGGTGTTTCATTCACAATTTGGCACTCCTGCTGTATTATCATTATGAGGTTTGTTCAGCCTAGATTGTGTGTGAAAGAGCAAAACATGGTGGGCAGTGCTTTTGTTGGATGTGAATTCTGAACTCTGATGAGCTGATCAGTAAATGTACCTTATTATATGTACTGTCACACACTCTTACACAAACACATACATATACACACATTGATGACTCACGTTTTCTTGTCTTGCTGGATGCCTTGCTCCCAGATCTGGGCCTGCAAACAATTATAAAATGAAAAGCAAACCTGTTTGTAATATACTGTCTTTTATCTATCAACTATTTGTAATTCATTGCTTTTCCAACCCGGTACTTGTTCACCTTTAAGCGTTCCATGTCTCTCTCCTTCACATCCACCGTTTTTTTCAGTTTCTTTATCTCAGCCTTCAACATGTCATTAGTCTCCTGGAGATGCCTGACAAAGCAATGGAGATGCAAAGACACGGTTATACAGAGAAATATACACAGAGAGGCAGACACTGAGAAAGGCACCTATTATCATCAAGAAACTCTTGTTAACATGGCAGACAAAATAGTTTGCCATGCAACTGCAGTGGTTTCTGTGTTACACACACACACACACACACACACACACACAGAACATGGTCCATTACTGTGAAATGTTATATTTCTGCAGCTATTTATCGCTTACCCTTATGGCTATTTATTTCAGAATTTTGTTATACCACCAATTCTTAGTACCCAGCACTATTAAAACAAGTTCTCATTAGATGCTTTTGCACTACTATGCTACACATCAGAATCATGAAATTGTTTCATTTTATGAGAGAGGAACTGGAAATATCCTGAAACCTCTCTGTATATTACGGGAAGATTTTGATGAGAATGTCAATGATATACAAATACATTTAGCTCATTTGTATAAAGACAGTCACCATTACTACAGGTTACCAGAATAAACGCATAAGAACAAAAAGCATGCACAAACACTCAGTGGAAGTTGAGATAGAGATAAGAAAAATCAGGTACGCAGACAGTTGTGGTGCTGCTGGGCGGAGCTGAGGGAAATATGGCACTGCAGGGGTTGGGATGACACAAGATGGCAAGTACGCTTTGATCACTGGGAAGGGGAATATGTCACGCCCATGTCTGTGTGTGTGTGTGTGTGTGTGTGTGTGTGCGTGCATGAGTCATGATAATGCAGACATGCAGAAAGACTGTCGGGTGCATGCATGCTAGACAGTCCACCTGAATCACTCCAACACCTGCATATGCACACTTTACACAGACACACATGCACAGTAATCTCCACCTCACTCCTGGTGAGAAATGTGACCTAGTTTGCAGGTGTAGCAGTTGGCTGAGATGCTTTTTCCCTATCTTTATCTTTAGTTATCATTACTAAACAAGTTTACTGCACAGGGTTGAGACGATCACATTCATGCCCACACACAACAAACAAAAATAATCACATGATGATATCATAATGTACCTAAAGTTCTCATCTGGAAAGAAATACTCACCCTTTCTCGTCAGTGACAATGAGGAGCACCTTGTTCTGAGCGTTTATCTGGGCAGTGAGGCTCTCATTGGATGCCCTGGAGGAGGAAGACAGGCTGCTAAAATCTGATGCTGGATTATAAGACTAGACTTGATATATCTTAGAAGATATATATACCTGCTAGCTGAACAATGTATTTCAGCAATTATCAATGGAGAATAGAATGCAGAAAACTAATTGTTTTTGCTAAATAAATGTTGTAACTGTTCCTTTAACATGTGTAAATCAAATGGCTGAAAAAAGGTAACATATAACATAATAGTGATGCAAATAATATTAACAGTTACTTTTAACACACACTAACTACTTAAAATTGCATGAAAATTCCTTGCATTTAAATGTCTTATATCCCTATGTAACTTAATAAATCAACAAATAAATTGTAAGTGTAATCATACTTTTGTTCAGTAATCCAACGGTTAACATTAGTCATGACCAGATGGCTCTCATGGCAAAGATTTGCATTTGCTGACCGTGTTCCCTCCAGCTCTGCCTGGAGTTTGTCTACCTACAGTACAAAGTCAAATATTATTTATCAAAGTGTAAGCAGTTATACTACAATTTAAATGGCAACAAGAACTACAAAATGCTTTACATAGATTTTTTTCAAGTTTGCCCTCAAAAACCCAACATCTATTTTCTGGCAGGATCAGTGATAAACAAAAACTGGAAGATCAACATTAGCTCCATCGATCTTTTAATGTACTTGAGTAAAAACAGGTATTTGCAGCTTGAAAGTATAGGTTTCTTTTAAGGAAAATATTAACATCTAACATTTGCTTCCCACATTTTGATGGGTTTTAAGTCTATCGTCTCTCTCTCTCTCTCTCTCTCTCTCACACACACACACACACACACACACACACACACACAAAAGTGTGAAATAAGGATGGTAAAAAAAGAGATAAATGAGGCTCTAATAGATGGGAAGGAAAGAAAGGGTGAAAATAAATGTCAAAATAGAGCATAATAGCAATAGGAGAGAAAAATTAGATAAATGGAGAATAATGGAGGATGAAAGAGGTGGTATTTCCAGGTGCGGGTATAAATAGCAGGTATTAAGCAGGTGCAAAGAAAGAAAGATGGGGGATGGGGGCACAAGACTGAAGGCAAGATTGGATAGAAGAGAAAACAGGTGTGAGATGAAAACACAAATGGGATGGCACTGGCCAAACTGCTGACTTTTTCTTGCTGCTTATCAGGCAGGACCTTTGCAGGCCTAAACTCTGAGGACCCTGACACATTATTCTTATCACCTTGGAAACACCTTGATTACTATAATATCTTCCCAAAAAGACATGAAAAAAGTTTCCAACATGTGGGTCATCATTTAGATATCCAAAAATGTCATATGATTACTTTAAATGCCAAAATATCAACTGCTGTGTGAGGTGTACTCTGTGCATATGTCTGTGTGACTGTATGTATATCATCATGTTGATGTGATGTGAGTCTTAAACAGGTATTCATTCAACCATATGGTCATTTTAGAGACTGCAGTTCATGCTGATGTTAAATTATACTACCTTATACCCAGTGTTTGTTAATGTGTTTGAAGTAAGTTAGGGGCATGTACATGTCTGTTTTTTAATGCAAGGTTGTGTAAATCATGAATTGTGCGTAACATCGTTTTTATGGATGCCCACTGCACCTACAGGGCTCTTCCTCCACCTCATAAACCCTGCTGGAACTCTTGTAGACGTTCGTTTTTATGACATGTCGCAATACGGTTTCTCACTGGTTCAGGCAGTTTCTCACTAGGTGCAGCCATGTTTGGTTACATGCAACCCAACATGCAAAAACAGAAGAACATCATATGACATCACGTAGTTGTGAAAAGGAGGTTGTGACGACAATGACACATAATAATTCAAATTTCATAATATGATGAAGAATTAAACTTGGCTGAATTTCAACAAATGGGGCACTGTAGAAAAACTGTGACCAATGAAACCACCTCCAGCAAATTATTCAATTTTGAAGAGTAAAGATTCAGAACATTGATTGTAATTGTTTGTGATTTAATTCCAGTCTCAGGCATCGACATATCTCCATATGAAGGAAGTCCTGTAGTGAACTGATTGGCCAGAACTCTGAGTTAATACACCAATTATAACTGTATACACAAGAAATTCAAACTGTACCAGTCTAAAGCTAAAAGATCACTCACACTCACAATACCAGTGCACACACCTCTACATGCACGAGCACACATACACACATGCACACACTGGTTGGAACTGCGGTGAGCTGTAATGGCAGTAATTACCTGTGGTCTCATATTAACATCTCCCTCCTGACTGTCTGACTGCCTCGGCTGGTGGAGGGATGTAAATCGCAGCGCAAGTCTGATGTTGTGATTAGGACTAAATTACACAGCATCACTCTGTTTCCACCAGTGTCAAGGGAGGCAGTTAAAGGGTGTGTGAGAAAAAGGGGGAGAGTGTCAGAAAGGGAGGGACATTTAGAAAAAAAAAAATGACAGTAGGTGGGACATGAGATTGCAAGAGGTGGGGGGCGGGGGGTAAAAAAGCATACATGCTTAACATTTAGATTGGTTTTGTTACACAAATATTTTAGCACATGATGGATGGGAATAAAAGGGGCAACACAATGCATTTGGAACACACTTAACCTTCCCTACCCTCTTGCAACAGTATTCATCATTTTTAGTTTCTATAAAAATAAAAAAGAACTGTCCAGTCCAATGCCATGCTTTTCACTGACCAGATGGACAGTGCTTTTTCTGAACTTATACATCGGAATGAACTTTCATGAGAAATCACAACACCTACTTACACGCAGGAAAAAAAATTGCAGGGCCTTTCACATTTAATGGATTTTCTGTGAACTAATATCACACTGCCAATTATGTGTACTAGACAAAAACAGACCAAACTGTCCAAGGTTGTAGAAAAAACATAATTTAAAGTGAACTTGGGTAAAGAGAGGAACATGAGGATGAGATGAAAAGATACCAAAAAGATAGTCTGGTTGTTGCTATCATCACCATAAAACTGCCAGAGCTGAATACGACCCATTACTCTGTTCCACTCAGCTCATCAGAGCACACCCTCTGATCAAATTAATGAACACATTTATTGTTAAACACATTTTTATAAAACATTCATTCGTTCTGTCTAATTAAAAGACCCAACATGCCTGACATCACTTAAATATGCATACTTATCACTCACAGGGTCTGAATTAAAGATCTACAAGTGTGTGTGTGTGTGTGTGTGTGTGTGTGTGATGGCAGGAGAGAATGAGGTTTCCTAAGCAGGTCTTCTCACTCTAGGCTTAATGGTGATAATCATGGCGTGACCTAACATTACGATCGTATGTGCGTGTGTTTATGTGTCCCGCTTTCCCTAATGGTGAAGATGATGACATGTTCTCCATTAGTCTAGTCACTAGGCCACAGCAGATCTAGCATATTAATGATGCTGATGATGGTTTCTTTAATTACCTTCATCTGCTGCTGCATGGCCTGACTCCTTTCCGAGTCCTTTCATCACATACTGTCCTATGCATGCTGCTGGGTTGTTTATCAGTAGCTGCCATTTCTGGAATCCCCTATCTTGCATCTAGCCTGCATGAGCACAACTACATTACCAGTCGGAGAAAACGTTTCTTTGCCACTTCCCTGCAAGATGAAACTCCCCTATAGAGTAGAAGGTATCCTTTTGTTCTGTGCAAGAAATGTGTAGCTGTAATTTAGGATACTTTCTGGTACAGACCAAAATGTGTTCATAGCACTGAATGGCAGGAACACTTCTTTACTTTTACTGTTTTTTATCAGACATTTTCTAAATTAAATCCTATTCTTGTCAGTGCTAGGGCTTTATAAAAAAAACAAAAAAAAACTAATAAAGACAAAACAACAAACAAAGAAAAACAATGCCCTGTCTTAGACGTACTTAAATTCGATAGTGCTAGTCTAGGCTATTATTGCTGCATTAGTAGATGTTGGTTAGTTCATGATATTAAAGCACTACAGCAGAAGTACTGAAGAAAAAATACAGTGTGATGAAATGTTTGTTGGAAACAACAACAGAAAGCTAGAAATGTGGCCTGGGATTTGTTGGATTTCCATTTGGCAGGGTGGCCAGGATTTAGCTATTCAGGTGACCAGTGTTCAAGCAGCAACACAAAGGAACAAATGCAGGGTATTATTGTTGATATATTGTTCAGTAATGAGCTACTACAGCAACAGTGGAAATAATCTGTAGCCTTGTTATGAACTGTAACACAGAGTACGCACAGTGCATTTTATACTCTTTATTTTTTCAGCACTTTAATAAAATGGTTGGCATTAAAATTATATCTAGTGATAGGACATGTTTATATATAATGATTTTCCACATGATTTATATGTAGAGCAATTAGCCTAAAACTCAACAATGCTGACTATTAAAAAGCATCACATTCACTTACAATATAACATTACAGGTTCTCTAGGACAGACGCATTTCTATAGTTAGTAGGGCATGATAAGGACTAAAATGTGTGCTCGTACATTTTATATCCTAACTAGAATATGGAAAGGACAAAAAGTATCCAGCTGCAGAAAAATGTTGAAATGAAAACCAAACGTATTTTCCTAAGCTTCCATTTCAGTGTTATTAATCATATCACTTTAAGCGAACTAGTCTTTATTCTTTGGTTCTGCAACTACAATGACTTTGAATGACTTTCAGGTCATAATTCACAGCTCTTTTGAAGTATTTGAAGAGCTAATAGACTAAAACTTGCAGCTAATGTGAAACTGTACTAATAGCAATCTTATTTACTTCTTAAATAAATATGTTAAACGAGTGGCAGGTATAAAGGCTTATTTTCACTCACTCTTCAAGTGTTGTGAAGATCAAGGTCAGAAACACACAGTAAATAAGGTGTGCCTTATATGCCCAATGACTTTTCCATACAGCAGCATCTGCTTCTGTGCACATACACATAGAGCCTTTAGTGAAAGAAGCAAGCTAAAAGCAACACGTGAAGTTAAACAGGGGAAAAATAAAGCAAAACAAACAAAACAAAACATGGTTGGTTTCTCTGTCCCCAATTGATTACAGCTTCATACCCTAATTTGATGTGATGGGACACAAGGACACACATGCATGCATACATCGAACAAACACAAAGTCCTTTTCATGGTTAAACAGTCACACAATTAGACCACTTCTCTTGATTCATCAACTAAACAAATGAGCTTCATTTGTCTGTTCTCATTTCTCCATTCTCCATGTGTAAAAACAGTGATCTACCATGGTTCATTCAAAGCTAATTAGTCCAGGCTTGGAGCTACTATTGGCTGTAATGAATGAGATCAGTGAACAGATTAGACCAACTCTATCTAGCATCACCACAATGAAAACACTACACACTCATTTTTGTTTAGTTCACTCACACAGCCACATTGTAAATAAAAACAAACACACTAAAGATGTACATTATGCTATAGACCAGAGAAGATAACAGAAAGGTTGGCCAGCTGTCACTGTCTATCACTGCTGGAGTAGTAAAGAAAACAGCAGAGGCTGATACAAATTGATTTTTTTTTTTTTTGGTCACACTAATGTCCAACTACTGTGCAAACATATGCAGTATACCTAAATAAAGACCAGACTTCTGTCTAATTGTATTGATGACATCAGAAATTGTAAAGGGTTTCAACAATATCTCTGATCATAACACACTTATACAATTTTGCTAAAGCGTGTAAATTCTCATTAACACTGTTTGAAATCTTTTACTTCACTACTTTTACTCCTTTGTGGTAGGCACTAATGACTGATTATATGTGTGTGTTACTGTGTGTGGTAGACACTGAGCGAGAGGGAAATGTAGGAACGAATGATCTGATCAGTCACAAAAACATGCCTCATGCTTACCATGGCTTGTATTTGAACTGGACTCATGCAGAGGATAAATAAAGCGTGTGTGTACTTATACTTCTATCTTTAGGAGGACCATTTTAGCATAATATCATAGGAGTGAGGGCATTTTGGTAAGTCTTTATTTTCCAGACTCCTGTTTGAGTGTAAAGACTAACTTGCTTCTAGGGTTAATGTTAGGATAAGGGTCAGGATTAGGCATTTATTTATGAGGCTAGGGAAGTGGTTTCCCAAAGTGTGGGGTTGCAGGGAGCCATACTTTAGCACTCACAGCATAACATAAAGCACTTATTCAAACTTATTCAAATTCATAGAATGAATGGAAGAAGTTCCCCTTTTTGTGTAGGTACCGCAGTAACTGAGAATTATAATACATCTTAAAATGCTGTTTCAGGCGACTGTTCAGTAAAATAGGAACCACGAATGACGTATGTTTATGCTGATACGTCAAACCACGGGCAACCTTCAGAAATTTCAGAGAGAAGAAACGTGAATCTTTTCGCTAACGTTGTTGAATGTTGTGCAAAATTGATGTTCCTATAGCAACCATCAACCAGCTTATGTTACTTCAGTGTTCCTACTGGTGGTGCGAAGGGACAAGTAGGTGAAAGGGCTCCCTGCTAAACATTACAGCAGTCTTCATCAACTCAAAGCAAAGCTTCTAAAGCACATACAAGAAAATACGACGAGACGTACAGTATATCGCCCCTGGCTTCACCAGAATTAACAAAAAAAAAAAGCAGGGGCCCTGCAGAAAAAAACTGGTTCGGGGTAAGGGATTAGGGGATGCATCATGTCAATTGTGTGTCCTCACAAAGACAAAAGTACAAGTATGTTTGTGTATATGTGTTTCCTCAGTTAGTGCTTATGAAAATATGTTTGCACACTCACATTAGGGGGCTTTATGCTGATGAGCTGGTGGTCTCCACTATGTAAATCACAGAATTTTAGGGGGGAAGCTTTGTTTAAGATTATTGTAGAGGTTAGAGGTAGGGAAGTAATGTTTATAGTTTAGGTTAGTGTAAGTGATTTTAGGAAAACAAATTTCAGTCAGTGTTAAACATGAGAATATGTGTGTGTACTGTTTAAGTTATTACCCTTATTAGTCCCACAATGGGGAAATTCCATTACCACCCAAAGTACACACACACACAGCAGTGAACACAACACTGTGAACACACACCCAGTGCCACGGCACCCGGGGAGCAGTTGGGGGTCTGGGGGGGTCTCACCTCAATCTTGGTATTGAAGGTGGACAGCGTGGTGGCTATTCACTCTGTCCCACCAACAATTCCTGCCAGTCCTGAGACTCAAACCTGCAATTTTCAGGTTATAAGTCTGACTCCCTATCCATTAGGCCACGACTGCCTCCACGCACAGTGAAATTCCAATATGGGGCTCGAACCCATGATCCTGAGATTAAGAGTTTCCTGAGATTAAGAGTTTCATGCTCTACCAACTGAGCTAGTCAGGCTTCTGTTAAGTTCTTTACTCTTATTTGTCCCACAATGGGGAAATTGAATTACCCACCCAAAGTTAACACACACACATACAGAGCAGTGGAGAGCAGTTGGGGGTTCGGTGCCTTGCTCAAAGGTCTCACCTCAGTCGTGGTATTGAAGGTGGCCCCACAATTCCTGCCAATCCTGAGACTCAAACCCGTAACTCTCAGTTTACAAGTCCGACTCTCTATCCATTAGGCCACGACTGCCCCACATGAGTGGCATATATGTAAGCACATAGTTGACCAGGCAATAACATGGACATCCTTTTCTTTAACAGACACTAAAGAGACCCGGAAAGCACAAACAAGACTTCTCATGTACCATAAACACACACACACACAGAAATATAAGATATACACACAGAAAATGACAGAGCTATCTGAGGTTCAGCTACTGTGCACCGAGGCAATTTGTAATATAGATTTCCTCTATAGGCCACTGTAGTGTACCATTTACCATTTCATACCCTTTGATTTTTTTCAGCGGCGGATAATTCATCTTCTGCTGGTCAATAACACAGATTGGGACCTAATGAAGGAGTCCTAGTCAAAATGGCCATCACACTGGCGTTTAAGCACTTTTTGGAGTCAAATCCATTGAAAAGCTCATCTGTTGCTGAGATGATGGAAGACAGCAGGAATGCAAAGGGGAAATGTTGTGTATGAATTCAGGAGCTTGCCAGCAACTACACTTATTGTACACAAAGGTATACAGACACATTTAAGTACACAAACACACATGCTGCCGAACAGTTTACTACTAAAAAGTATAAAACTACTTCAATGAATAACTAAAAATCAGTAAAGATTTTAGGATCTTTAAATAGATCAATATCACTTCTTGGACTTTAAACAACATTATAACCAAATCTTTTACTATATTTTAATCATCCAAACAAAAGCCAGACTAGTGATAGGTTTCTGAATTTCCCTAGTTAATACACTGATTAACAGTATTTGACAGGGCGTGGTACAACAGACTTTACGATCACAGAGACTGTGGTATTGGTGCCTTGAAGGAATAGTTTGCTGTTTTTGGAAATATACTTATTCGCTTCCTTTATGTGTCACTCTCTTATATTCGTTCATCAAATAAGAGGACACAGCCAGCCGCTTGTTAGCTTAGCTTAGCATAAAGATCCTAAAGCAAAATCTGTTAAACAAATTAACTATTTAAACCATCTTTTAAGTGTAAGTGTAATTAAAATAATTCATTATTTATGTTCAAGTTCCTGAAGGGTTTTACTGATGAATAATAAAGTATTACAGTTAGATTTTAGATTTCGTATTTTAAATTTTTCTATGTATTTGTAATATAAAAAGCAATTTTTAATGTAATTTCTAATATATATATAAATACCATAAAACTTGTTTTTTAATATTCAGACACTGAGTGCAACCACATCAACAATTTAACTACCCTGGCTTCAGTCCAGGGAACATTTCGCAAGTAGTGGCTTGGCTACTCACAGTCCAATCAACTGACTTAAATCAGTGTCTTACTGGCTACTGTGAAATCACTACTGTCAAAATCTAGTGCATTAGTGCACTAATGTTAAGATAAAATAAGGACAGCCATATTTTGAGTGTTGCATTATTCAAAAGGACATAGTGAAAAAGATTACAAGGTGTGGGAGAGTGACTGAAAACGAATGAGAGCATGGAGGCCAGAGAACAGGAGTGAGAAAGAGGAAGTGAGAAAGAGTGAGGAGAGGAGGAGCATAAAAAAGAATAAAATGCAAAATCAGGATCTGAGAGAGAGCACCATGTTGCAAGGACTTTAAAGACTGAAATCAAAGTTTGTCGAATCTAAATGAACAGCACTTCACCGTCCTGGTTTTACCCTTAATTATCCATTCTGCCTTTGTACAGCGGCGGCTCAGCTCTGACAACTGCTCTCCCCTGAGGTTCCCCCACGCTCCCAGACAGAACATTAGGGAATATCAGGGAATATTACACCCAGGAATTAACGCTCCAAATCACCTTGCCAGGTTTAGGTCCCACATACACCCTTCCCTCTGTTGGACAAGATAATCCGGGCTCTAGCACTGGATATATGCCACTAATCATCAAAAAGGTAGGGGGTGGGGGAACTTTGGAGGGCATCAGAGGAGAGGAGAGAAAACCTTAACATGTGTGCAGCAGTGTGGTACAGTAGACCTGGCTTAAACATTTCTTTATCCCACAAAAATGAGTAGGATCACCAACAAAAATCAATACACAGACCAAAAAAAAGGATCAGATAATTACACTACAATTATATTAAGTTGTGAAACTGGCATAGCCTTCTGTTTGTACGGTATCTTAATGGTTTAGATAATCAACACATCGCCTGTGCCCTAAGCTCCTATAAACAAACACTCTGAATTATTTACAGAGGCTAAATCACTCAGGTCTAGTGTGCATTTATTTACCTGGTCCTGTGCATCCTGTTTTTCTTTCTCTGCCTTGAGTTTCTGATTGACAGCCTGCTGAAGGTTCTTCCTGAGATCTGTCACCTCCGTCTCCAGCCTTATAGCCATTGATCTGCACATACAGTCATAAACAATGGAAGTTTTTTTTCACTGAAATAAGATCAAAATCAAATACAAATCAAGCTCTTTTTATTAGATGTCCCAACATCTTAAATGTGTTTACAAGTACATCACATTGATACTGTAAATTGCACACAAAACAAACACCTCAGAGACATATTGCAAGCATTTAATTACTCTATCAAGTTTTTTGAAAATCCAGACCTATGGGAGTGTTTAACATAGGTCCAGAAAGTTTAAGAATGTGTGTGTATGTATGTGTGAGAGTGTGTGGCAGCTGAGCTAAGAGAATGTGAAGGGGATCAATATGAAGGGGTCTATTCGTGCCACGTAACTGTGCGCTTATGTGAATGAGTCAGTTAGTGTCTTTGAGTGTGTGTGTGTGTGTGTGTGTGTGTGCGTATACATACGTGTGAGTGAGATGTGTGTGCTGGCTGCCCTGGCTACAGCGGGATCAATACAACAAATGATTACCATTTCCACAAACCTCCCTCCACAGCCTCGGCTCGGCCACTCAGTGAGCCTCAACACTCCTCCACAGTCATATGCACACAAACCAAAACAAACCACCCCCACTGTTGACCCACACCTCTAAAAGGACAGTATAAAAAAGATAAATTACAAGCTCATGAATAGTAAAAAATATTCATGCCTTTTAAAGGTAAAAATTTTGAGACAGTGATGTGAAGTTAGTATACCATAGGCTCAGCACAAAGTATTTTGTGTGAAATTTCAAAATTACAATATATCCAATTTTGCCAATTTTTTATCAAATGATTAATTTACAAATACTTTTAACCCAAAGGTATTTATTTTTGAGTCACTTCTATCTTTTTATCTTTATTTGATAAGGGATTGTAGAAAGTTATTAAATTAAAAGTATAAGAGATAAATACCGACATGCTAAAAAGATGTACTTGAACTGGGAGGAACATTGCAGTTTCATGGTCAGTGTCTCAAATGTGCAGGCCAGCAATACGCTGCTGAGATGCCACAGTTTTTGTTTTAATGGTATTCATCACAGAATTATAGGAGAAAGCTAACCTTAACATCATGGTATTTTAATATTTCTTTAATAATAATGAGATTTAAGATTTCATATTTAAATTCCAAAATATATAAAAGGAATAAATGACTGTCTACTATGTGTCTCTGTCTTTGTGTAACACACACAATAATTGAATAAATGTTTTAGCAATGACCTGAACAGTTTTTAATAGAGAAAGTAGTAGTGGTAGTAAAAACTATAACCAGAAGCAGAACAGCCCAAACAAAGGGGAAAGAAAATGCTTGATAGATTGGTCCATCGAGAACACGACAGGATGAACGGAGTGAGAGAGAGAAAGGAAAGAAAGAGAGGAGGCATCCTGTGGAGAAAGGAGGGGATTTCCCACAGCACAGATGGAAGTCATTAGTATGGTGTTGTTGCTTAAATACCTTTCATGTCTTTGCAGTTATTAGATAATACTGGGTTAACAGTAAACAGCATGATTCTGCAAATGGATATAATATGCAGACACAGCAATTGTTCTACCATCCAATACCTAGAATTGGTTTAAATGTAATAAAATGCAATAATTCAAAATGTAACCTATGAAGTCTCCATGTCTCCATCGTCATTGACAATGAAAATGTTCCATGGCTCAACTTAACCAAGAAACTCCCATTGCAGTGAGATCATGTGAAGCCAAAGCCACAACCACAACTATGTGTACATAAACAGACACACACAAACACACTCTCTACTGGGTGATACACGCTTGCTGATGTCATCACCGCAGACTTGGTAACACACAGGGGTCAATCAAGGGCCTCACCTATGAACTCTGACCCTCACATGGCCTCACATCTGCTTATCTACTGGGTCCCATCAACATGTATCCTTAGACATATTGTACTTTAATCTATAATAGATCAAAAAAATTGGTGATTTTTCTTTGTACATTTTCTTAAACAATGTACGTATTTTGTTCAGCCTAATGTAGGCCATATGTAAACAGCAAAATGTTTTTGATTACTGAGCTAACACTTGTGATGATGAAAAAATTGGGATAAGAGAGGAAGCTTCTTTCCCTCTCTTCTTTCTTACCTTATTTTCTCCTCTGCTAGCTTTCCCTCATTCAGGCACCCCTCCATTTGCCTTGCCTTTTCTGCATGGGCTGCCAACACCTCCACTGAGCAGAAGAGAGAGAAATAAAGTGTGAGATAAAGAGCAACAGTTCACTTCAGACACTCTTTGCTAAGATTCATTATAGAGAAGTCTTAATTCAAATGGGCATATGCCAAAAAAGACATTTTCCAGTTGAGATAATAAAATTGATGCAGTTCTTAAGGCTGGGTTGATATTGTTTTTTATTCATAGAAAAAAAGCAACATGAGTAAAGAATTAAAGAGTGCTTCACATGTTCCAGGAGACCAAGGTTAATGCAATGATTTACAAAACATACATTCATAGAGTTGATTATTGAGTCATGTCCAGTTCAGCATCAGTGGAAAAATATGAACTCTGGGTCACCTTCAAAGAAAAGCGAAGACCTCTGTCACAGAAGAGGCACTGAATGCCTTTCATAGATGGAGAAGGAAGGAATGAATGTATTGCAATGCGTACACTTCAGTCAGTAGCCCTTTTGTTGAGACAAAAGAAGTGCTCCCTGACTTTGTCAATAGATGGCACTCTTTACCTTGAGCAAGCCGCTTAGGTTAGCACTCCTGACTGCAGCCCTTCAATAACATTCCCGTTTCAGCCCTCTCTTCCGTCTACATGCAATAAAAGCCCATTGTCCTACACTTAATAGTCTAGCACATTGAGCAGATGCATAATAAACCACTAGTCAGGTTTCTTGGGTTAGGTTTGCTTTTGCAGACCCTTTTCAGGTTGAGTTTAAAATTTAGGGGTTGCTTCCTTCCCCCTTTTTTGTATGTATGCTGTTTTGTGAGTCAATGTTTCTTCATAGGTCTTAAAACCTTTTCACTAAATTCAGTATTCATTGAATATAACATAAACTGTCAGCCATCGGTGGCCAAGGCTAGTGAATATTGAGAAGCTGTGTGCACTGAATATGTAGAGGCGTGCATGCTCCTGAGTATGTGTATGTGTGAGTGTGTGTTGAATATTTACGTGAAGGACCTTGACTTTGTGGATGTGCATGTGTATTTTAGTCTGTGAAAAAGAAATAGAGAAATGTTTAGTGTGTTTCTGTATTGCTTTTAGGGCCATGTACCACGCTGTAATGGCTGTTGTGTACAGATTGAATAGGGGAAAGCTAAAACCAATACCAGACAAAAAAGAAATAAAAGTAAATCTACATTTAATAAAACTATTATTAATTTATGGTTTTGCAGCATCAAAACTATTTAAACTGAAGCCCAAGGAAAATTGAAACAGAAGCTGGAATTGCTAAATATTTAATGATGCACAAACACTTCTACTTGTGTGTGTATGTACGTGCATGCGCCCTACCTTTGTTGTTTTACTGAGACTCAAGATGAGTTTTCTTTGAATCTCAATAATCAATTAAATAAAAATGTGAAAAGTTGAGATATGGAACAAATTCACATTAGTTTGGAGGTGACCTGAGTGACACCTTCTGCCAGTGGAGGCCACAGAAAGCACTCGCTGCATAGACTGACCATTTACACAGGCTTTCCTATTCGCACCTAAACACACATTGGCAGAGGTGCACACACATACACAACTCTGAAGTACACAAACACACACGCTTGTAGTTCTATTTTTGTAACGAAACATAATGTATTCCTCAGAAACGTACCCTAACCTTAATCATCGCAACTAAATGCCTAACCTCCAGCCTTACCATAACCTAAACCTAATTCTACCATTTACCCTAAAAACAAGTGTTAACCCTCAAACAAGAAAAAGTGAGGAGTGGCCAAAATGTCCTCACTCTGATAGAATTATGCTCAAAATGGTCCTAGAAATACAACTACACACACACATATATACACGCACACACAAACATAAGTAAAAAGGTGCTCTAGTAGTTAAATTAAACAAGAAAAACAATACATAGACATACAAACAAATACAGCAAACATATAGATTTACAGCAGGTATTTACTTTAGAAAAACAAATCAGATTAGCTTTATGTTTACAGAAGCTAAAATGATGATCCGCAGAGGTTTCTGGATCATTTAATGCTTCTATCTAAAGGAAGAACAGCGGCCCATATTCTAAGTTGTACAGCCATTTTTTAGTGGCTCCATGAGTTAAACTATGACATTAGTCCACAATCTAAGAACCAGCAACCTAGGTCCCCAACGCTGTCACTTTCTTGACTCTTTTATACTCGGTTCACAGCTTAAGGTATGACATTAGTCCATAATCTAACTCTCTCTCAATCTCCCCCATTCATTGCCTTCATATGAACTTCAAAGACTATCATACAACATCAGCTATAATCACAGATCTGTGGTCAGATTAAACCACTCTCAGAGCTAACCTTTAACATGAGAAGGATGAAAACCCAGCTAACCCTGAATCAGTGGTTGGGGCTAGGCTGGGCCCTGCCTGGCCATCATAAAAGCTTCATAAGGCTTCATAGGAGCTTCCTTTGGCTTTGTTGGGGGATTCATACAGGCTAAGGTGCTCCCGAGAGATGTCCCAAAGCCTCCCAAGACTCTTTCTCTCTCTTCTGAAGTTTCATGGGCTTGCAACACTGCTTTTGGGTATAAGCGAAAAGGTGCAAGTGCACAGCCGCACACCGTCATGCACACAAATACACCGCAGAGTAAAAAAAAAATAATATGCACACAACAGCGAACACTTATGAAGACAAAGACTAACACACAACATAGAATCTAAAACTCACACACACATACACCCCAACACACTCCCCTCCTGCTCTCTCCTCTCTGGTTTATTTACAATCCTCTGGCAGTGGTACAAGGGCCTGGGGCTATAACACACGGCACCTAATGCTCAAACTGCCAGGTAATCTCATGTCTGACATCCCCCTTTGATAGAAACTGATCAATAGACTCTTGTAAAGGAGTCATTTTCTCTGATGTTTCTACCAACCACTTCTCTCCATCTCTCTCCCTCTTCTCTCTCTCTTTTCTCCCCCTTCTCTTTTATTAGCCATACATTTATAATTCATATTTCAGCAGGGCTGAGTTTGATCTGAGGCAAAGGGGGACTTTGTGTAATAAAGAACAATGGTGGTGAAATGATGGGGAGAAATGCCAGTGTTTGCTGCTGGTTCCGGTGAACAACAGTTTTGGGGATCGATAGAGTGTGAAATGGGATTATAGCTAGTAATAGAGGTGAATTGGAGGAGAGAGGCCTGTGCATGTGTGTGTCCAGGGATCCCGATTGCGCAGCAGCACACAAACACACATATGCACATACTTGTGCGCGCACACACATGCACACAGTAAATGATTTCATCATCTTTAGGTAGATACACATCAGCAGCACAGAGGGGTGGTAATATCACATTTCTGTTTTTGCGGAAGTGTGGAAATATGGATATTGTGTTTTTGCTTATGCTGTTATTTCAATTGTTGTCACAAATCATTGCATTTATTTCACATTACAGCTACCCTTACAACACATTGTATTTAAGATGCAAGAAGACAAATCTAATCTAAACATTTTAAACATCAGGCCTTTCAATTTCACAGGTTAGTGGATGAAAACTCTTGCCTAAACAACTGGCCAGTATGTATGGAATATACCACATACAGTTTCCTATAAAACTGATTAAATTACAATCTTCACTGCTCTGCAGCTTTCTATTTATTGTCTATATATGTGTCTCAGAGTTTCATGCCACAAATGTGTTCTTTGAAACTAGCTGATGTCTTGGACTGTGGATTTAGTGTTTACTGCAAATTACTCACAAATACTGTGAGTGCTACAATGTCACACACATCAATATATGTACTGTACACACAGTAGTACACTCTTTGAGCCATGTTTATTAAGTTGAGTGATTTGCTCTCTGGACTCACTATTTTGTAAGGATATCTTAATTGAGAATTATACAGAAACTGCTTGCTGAGGCCTACTGCTTCTCCCCTTTTTAATCAACCTTTCTTTCCCATCTTTTCTTCTTGTCCTCTCATCCACTCTGATTGAATCCAGCTGCCTTGAGTTGCTTCAGATGCATGTGACACTTGCCTGAGTCCAAACTCATTCCCCTATCCTCTCTTTCTTTTTCCTCCTTTGACATTCTTATATCTGGCCTGAGACTTTTAATATAACATTCATGAAATACCAAGGATAGTTATGTATATAGTTAACTGTAGGACTTCGGTAACAGGTTGTCCATCTCACATCATGAAACAAGTAAAAATCCTCTGATAGAGATCACAAAAATATGTGTGTTTTGTGCAAACTCAGGGCCAAACAGGATTTAATCCTGGGTCCTTCTTGCAGGGCAGCAACAATTAAAAGTCTGATTTTTGTTTTTTAAAGCTGATATTTTATTGCCACGCCATGTTGATATTTCAGTTAATTCCTATTTAAATGATATATAATTTAGTCATTTTACAGAATGCCAAAAGCATATTAATGGATATTGACTATCGACAATATTATCACATAAAACACAACAATATGAGGTTGTACTCATTATTTTATGCCACTTTATTTCCAGTAGTTCTTATTTTGACAATGCGCTAGACCACATCTACTGTTATCATATAGCAAAAAGAATGAACATCAAGGTGATGTTTTTAAAACACAGAAAGAACCTCAGGAAGGGCCTCATGTTAATAAAAAGGCCTTTTGTTCATGACATAGTAATTTCTCAAACTGACTCCTCACCCAGTCTATTCAGGCCACTGCTATAGCCACGTAAACAATGCCCCTTTTGTTAGAAAAATGCATCTTTATTCTTCTTAAGTCAATACAATAGACTCTGCATTAGTGGATTGTATTTGCTGAAGGTAAAAGCTGAATAATATGTGGTTTGGTGTGAATCATAGAGTTGAGGGAATGTGTTTTGATCACAGACAAAGGCCAAACTACACAGCGTTGTCGTTCTGTCTCTATCTTGTTAATGAGCTGTGTTCACTGAGCAAGCTAGCCACTGTCTACCACAGAGAGAGACCTCAGATTCATCTCTCAGCGGACAATAGGTGATTTTGTGTGTGTGTGTGTGTGTATTTGTACCTCAGAGAGCAAGAGTGTATGTGGTAATTAAAGCAGTGGGAGATGGGTGAAATGGCCATGTGTGTATATGTGAGGTGTTTGCCTGCCATGACTGTAGATGTGTACGTTAATTCTTAATGAGACATTTCTGGGCTCTGAGAGACCCAGCCATCGCTGTTCGTGCACTGACACACCACTACAAAGGCCACCATCAGGCATGTGCACACACACATATACACACAGACACATAAACCGGATCATTACCATACAGCTAAAGCAGAGCACCATTAAAATCAAACCTCTACTACAGTGTGTGTGTGTGTGTATGTGTATGTGTGTCAGTTAACACTAGGTGCAGATAGCTAGCAGCCAAATCACCACATTGCTGTACCACTGATGGATAATTTGAGCTAACTGATTAACAGCACTGTTGTTGGTTCTGCAACAAATGCCCGGTGCACAGTGTGATGTCTCAAGAATGTGATAAGTGTTTGATGGACAATGCTATCTGACTGTCAGACAAACAAGAAGAGAAAAGCAAATAGTGGGTCACAGTAGAGTAAGATAAAACCTGATTTGAAAACCTGACCCTAAGAAAATCTCATGATGACTTTTAGCGTGTACAACGCTTTTTTATCTGTGCAGGTACAAAGTCATAGGTGCAGAAAGTGGGCGTGCTGATGGTGCTGTAGTAACGCAGTTGGCCGAGGCTGCAACTACAAGTTGTGTTTGAGTTTAAAGTGTGTTTAATGCCTCTGTATGTTTGCTGCTGTTTACTTTTGTGAATCTGGTTGATGATGACAGACTTCAACAGTTTGTAATGACAGACTTCAACAGTTTGTAACTTTTTGGTGAGGACAGCTGATTATTTCCTTGCTCTGCATGGCCCTGGTGTATGTGCAAATGTTTTTGGCATCATCGCTGACAGGACACGTTCCCATGTTGTATTTAGCTTAAAGGTTAGTATGTATATACCCTGTAAATATAGTATGATAAAAGTCATTCACTGATCTATTGATTGATTACTACCTGTCACTTGGTGCTTGCAATGTAGCTCCTCCAGCTCTTGGCTCAGCTGCTTGATGTAAGTGTACAGGCTCTGTTTTTCTCTGAAGGCACTTCTCAACTTCTCCTCCTCCTTCTGTAGATTGTCCTGAAGTCTCTGGACCTCTCCTTTCTGTACGTCCACCTCCCTACTCCTTCTCACAACCTCTTGTCTGGCTCCCTCCAGCTCATCCTCTGACTGCCTATGGAGTGCCTCGTGTACCTGCAACATAAAGGTCAAGAGAAACAGTGAAGAAGTGACAGTACCTTTCATGTACGATGTCTGTTCAGATCAAATCTCTTACTAGTTCTGCAGAATGGATATCACACTTTGAATCACAAGGAACCTAAATATGTCTTTAGCGACCACTTATTTGGTTTTGCTTCCCTGTCTTCATTTATGCATGGCCTGAAACTTTACAACAGAAATATACACTGGACGGCACGATGATGTGGTGGTTAGCACTGTTGTCTCACAGCAAATAGGTATTCGAGTTTGAATCCCCTTCGACCCTGAGGTCTTTCTGTATGGGGTCTGTATCTCCCTGTGTCTGCGTGGGTTTTCCCCAGGTACTCTGGCTTCCTCCCAAAGTCCACTGACACACAGGAGATGATTAGGTTAATTGGTGACTCTAAATTGCCTGTAAATGTGTATATACATAAAATGTGAGAAATGTAGACGTAGGCTTCAATTCATGTGGCGTTACATCAGACAGACTCATCATGTGGGAGAATAATCAATGAATAGGCAAGAACTGACAGCAAGAAGAGGGCATACTAGAATTTCCCTGATTTCTCTGTGCCTGTCTTTGAGAATTTTTGACATGCGTGTATATGATCTGGATAAGCATGGCATGTTCATTGCCTGCCAAAGGATACACAAATTAATGTGTAGTATTAAATTTCTACTTTTGCTTACTTATACTTTCACATTTGGGGCTATGTACTCACACACACACACACGCACACACACACGCACAAATGATGTGTCAATGACTGCCAGCAAAGTTGGCACACTGCCAGGCTACAGTCACCACTTTGAGTAATTTGAATATTTAGTGTCCCATTGAGCTCTTAATTGGAGTCAATTACACCAGCCTTGGCACCGTTTGGTGCTTTAATTAATGGTGAGGCAATTTGTTTCTGCCAGGGATGGACAATCATATGAGTGGTGGGTGTGTGATGTCGATAGAGGTAGGTTGAGTACTCCTCTTTAGGAACTTGAATTGAATCTCTAGCTGATGTTCTTGGCCTGGGATGCTTGCATAAGCAACATTTAAAGAAAATGGATGAGGCCTCTGAATTCAAAGTAGAGGGCTAAAAATAATATGGTTCTCTCTAAATTAGAGAACAGCAGGTACAGGCTATGTTAAATTAATACCTTTTGGGCATCCACTAATACAAGCTGTAGGTGTGTTACTTCCTTCTTAAGACGTGTCACTTCCTGTTCCATCTGACTGCGATTGCTCAGATGCGTATTGTGGGATGCAGCAAGAACTCTTTTCAGACCAGTTTTTTCTTGGGTTCTATGGAGAGGAGAAAAACTTATGGCTGGTCAGTCTTGACTACTGTCAGTAATGCAGTAGCAGTAAACAGTATTAGTTAAATAAAGAAATCCCATGTAATATATAGTATGTTGTTGCGTGCTATTTGGTAAGGAGCCTTTCAAGAGAGTGGGTGAGGGGAAAGAGTAGCTGGGAAGGGCATGAGAGTAGAGACAAGGACAGGAACCAGGATCAGCAGAGGAGAATGAGAGTTTTATAGACTCTGTTATTACTGTCTCTCCAGCTCTGACTTCATCTGAAGAATAGCTCTTTCACACTCCACGAGGCGCTCAACCTGCTCAGTGCAGCGCTGAAACAGACCCAGAGACATCAGTAATATGGTGTGTGTCTTAATTTTCTTGTTAATGCAACAAACAAGATTTAAATGCAATTAATGTTTACAAGAACTTAAACCAATTCCATCGCTCACTTGTTATTTTGGAATTTAAGTGTAAATGATATTGTGTAATATGTAAAATGTCACTTTAATGTGTAGGAAGAGTACAGTTTATAACATTACCTTGTGCAGCAGCTGTCTGTCTTTTACCAGGCTGAGGTACTCCTCGTCAGAATGAGAGTGACCCTGTTGATATAGCTGTAGGTCCTGCTCCAACATCACTTTCTATTAGCAAGTGAAATAGGTAGAGAGAAAGAAGAAAATATGTATAATTATATATATTTATTTCTTGTTATAGTGTGATTTTAGTCAAACACTGTAAACCACTGCAACCAACAAAATGTAAGCAATTACTGATCCACAGCAGAAACAAAAATGATGGTTAAAAGAGCCACACCAATTATATTAGAAATACAAAAGGGTGCATTTTAGAGTTAGCTGGACCTGACAGTTACTTGAGGTTGAGAATTAGGCAGACGAAGCTCCATAAGAACCTCCCTAACCTCTTGATAGGTGCCTCACAATCAAAGTCATTAGCCAGTGTAATAAAGGACCAGAGATACAGCCATTCTTCAACAGCCTAACCAACAGATTAAAGTTGATTGGATTAAAATGACATTCTGCCTGTCTGACCTTGGCAGCTGCAGTTAAGGTCATCCAAATTAAATTTCTCTGTAATAAAGATGATTTATTTGTTGCCTGATGTAGTAAATATAAAACAGAAAGAAAAAGGAGAAAAGATTAAGTGACACATGCCACTGTACGCAGGCACACAATATGCATACATACACATATGCGTGTGTACAATAACAGACACACACACACACACACACACACAAAGAAATATACTGATGCATGCACTGACACATCACTGGAGCAGGCAAGAATACAGAGACACCCAGTTTAGTTAACCTAAACACCTGTAATCCAGATCTTCTTCTTGAGAACTCAGGAAAGGTCCCATAAAGGCTTCATCCACAAAAATATATGTAGCCAAAGTAAATGTTCTGTTAATACTGGTTCATGACTGACAGCATGTCACTACTGTAAAAAAGGCAGAGGTGTTTACTAGTAGTACTAAAAAATCCAGGATCTGCCCAGAGGGATAAATGACAATTCATGTAATTGCCGTATGTGCATTTGTGTCTGGAATATCGAAGGTGAAGATGTTAATGTGTGTGCTGACCTGTTGTTTGAGTGTGTCCAGCTGCTCCTGCATGGATACCATCTGGCTTTTAAAGTGATCCACTTTTTGCTGACTCTCCCTCAGTAGGTTCTGATTGGCCTGGAACTCATCTGTCAACTGGTCAAGAGCCTCCTGTGAGCGCTCCCATTGACCAACCCTTTCCTGGTACTGCCGTTCCAATTCAGCTAGCTCTTCCTTCACTGAATGAGCCGCTAATTGGGTCTCTCTTAGCTGCCAATTACACATAGTGAAAAGGACAATGGCAGAATTTTAGACTGCGGGTTTACTAACAGGACTAAAGACCTCTTTTTTTTTTTAATGACTTAATGTGCCAGAAACAAATAGAGAAAAAAAAGACATATGGTAGTCTGACTAACATGGCGCAATGTACTGTGCTGCTCTACAGTAACCTTTGTCATAATGAAAGAGGAACCTAGGAAGTGAAACCAGACTTAATCCTGGTGTTACGCTAGGAATCCTACCATAGCTCACCTTTCAAGGGAAGAGGTTGAGAAAGTTAAACCCACTCTAACACTCAGCTTGAGTTCATCCACATTAATCCCACTGTAATCTGGATCAGAACATGAGGGCTTACAACTAATGACAGCCAACTAGTTAGATTTCAGTGGTTCACCGCATCTTGGTTTAACCAGGGATTAACTGGGACCATCTAAGACTAACACTGGGTAGACAGTGGCATGACTGAGTAGAAAACCTGCTCATGCAAAGGGGGAAGGAAACATAAACCAGAGGAGATGAGTACTGTGTAGGTGTGGACTGTTTAAAACCAATGATTCAGTACATGTAGAATACATGTTTTTGTTAGTGTGAAGGTAAATGTTTTACCCAGGCTTAGCCAATATACATTAAAGTCATACTACGCAACACTCACAACATAAAATTATATTTGTCAACTTTATCTCTCTGTTACTTTCATCCCATCTGCCATGACATTTCTTTCCCTTTAATGTATCCACTACCCCACACTAATGGTGGATTTAACATTTTTTTTCTGTTGGCGGATGAAAGGACTCATAACAAGGCTTAATGGGAACACCATGGCTTTCTTGTGACTATAATCAGGAGCTTGTGCTTTGGGGAAACAAACAACTCTCATTAAACATGATAGAAAACACATCGCTTTGACCCTCATGACCTGACGGACCTTATTTCGCCTGCCATTTGAGTATTTGTGCCTGTCACCTGACTGCGCTACTCAGCTCTCGGTTCATAACTATATTCTCCTCTTCTTTTTTTGAATCACTTGTCTATGTTCTGCTGCCTGTATTTATGCTTGGGTCCGATTAGATGTGAGAGGTTGACAAACATGGGTGTCATCTTGTCTTATTTGGTAATTCAGATGATGTAGATGGTGATGTATGTAAGTTGACGGCAAAATAAAGCTTGTCTGCTGTAAACGGGTCAGACTGTTGTTCCTGGCAGAAGACTGCTTGATTGTCTACTGTGATTTAGATCACTCGCTCTCAGTTGCCTAAGTGCATATGATTTTTTTCTTTTTTTGTTGTTTACTAGATTAACACAATAAATTGTTTTTCTGTAGGATTGTGAATCAACTGATTAACAACTGAACATACAAGAAACTTGCCTTTTCTGCAGCTATGAGCTTCTTACTTCAACTGTCCTTGAGCACTGTGACCTCTGACTCTCAATCCTGCTCTGTATTTGGATGAGCTCAGATTTGTTCTGCTTCAGCCAGCTGTGAAGTGGGACACTTCTTTGTCTCAAATCTTGTGAGTCTGTTTTGCAGTTTCTAGGTGGGACATCTGATCTATAGATTTCACCTGCAGGGGAGGTGGAGGAGAGAGAAGGGAATTGTTTCTTACCTGTTGCTGACTAATATAAAGTTGATTGTGTAGCTGCTGTTTTTTATTCTCTGCCTGTTCCTTAAGGTGCTCAATATCCAAGACCTTTTTGCTTAATTGAAAGGTCTCTTCTTGGTGTCCTTTGACCTCGTGGTTCAAATGTCTCACTTCACCCTGAAGCACTGTCACCTGAGCAGGAAGAAAAGGAAAACTGAGAAGGATGGAAATGAAACAACTTTAAGTAGTCATAGCAAGCACACACAGACAGACAGACAGAAAAGACTGTGAGGGGGCGGCAGTAACCTAAAACTGAAGGAATAAGGCTTGAGTTAGAGACTTTCCCTGCTTAGTGTCAGGGCCAGCTGGGAAAATGTGGATACAGCAGACATGAATGAGTAACAATTCCCCTTTTCCTAACTCCAACTTTTGAGGAGTCTTTGCGCAAGGTGCTGTGCCTCCCACTGCTCTAATGGAGCAGCTCAGTAGCCAACAGTAGAAGACTTTTGCCGGTTTGGGCACTTCCCTTGAGTGAATGTTTGTAACTCTGTGGGTGTAACGCAGGGCATTGTTGGAAATACACACAAGGGTGCTCACTCAACCTAGCCTCAGTAAATAAAAGGGAAAACAAACAAAAAAAAAATAGTAAGACAGGTTTAAGACCCTGATAGTATTACCTTGAATTAAAGCCCTGAAACAAAACCCCTCCCAAAAAAAACAAAACAAAACAAACAAACAAAAAAAACCAATGATAACATAACCTATTGCTCATGAAACACAGTTCAGAAAAATGTCTTAAAATTACAATGATATAACCTGCAGTTATACAGAAATCGTGCACAGACAATGAGAAATTCAGGCCAAATAAAGATATAAAAAGATATAAATGTGACAAAGTAGACAAATACCAAAAACACACACATATATATATATATATATATATATACATATATATATATATAAGCAGGTTCCCACACCTGTTTCAGTGTCTCTTGATGCTTTTGTCCAGCTGCCTTCATTTCAGCTCGTAGCTGCACAATTAACTGATCTCGGCTTCGAACCTAAGCACACCGAAAATTCAAATAAATTTCTTATGTTGGTATTACAGCCCATTACATTCCTTAGGTAAAGTTGGTGTATAATATCAGATTTTCCTGCATGCACGCACACATGAAAAAAAGAACAGATGCAAAGACAGAGAAACACAGACCTCCAGGTGCAAAGTGTTGAGTTTCTCATGGCTTAGAGCCAAGTCAGCCTCCATTCTCTCTCTGGTCTGGTTTAGATGGACACACGCTCTGTTCTGGTCCTCCATCTTGGTTTTCAGTTCATCACTCTCCTTATGCAGTTTCTCTAAAGCTTTCTCTTTTTGGAGCAACTGGGAAATATGCAGTGAAATTCAGTGACCATTTAACCACACTACACAACATTCTTGGATGGCAAAATTCACTCAATAATGTCTAATAAACAACATGCAAAATGTATAATTAAATGAATTCTAATTTGGATTGAACTATCAAGTAATTATCCCACTAACTACAGTTATTTAATAATGTAGTCATTATGATCACGAGCACCAAAAAAGATCAGTTTGGTAAATAACAAAGCCATTGTGTTTACCTCTTTCTGACAATCAGAGTGTTGTTTATTGCTCTCTGTGACTTCCTTCACTAGTGCACAAATCTTTAGCTCCCTTTTCTTTATCTGGAAGAAAAAAATGTTCTCATGGTAGAAAGATACTGGATGAAGCTTGTTTTTTTTATCACAAAACACAGATGCTCATTTGGATGATATTTTGACAATGTAACATTTTGTTGATGATCATATCTCCTTGCCTTATTGGCAACACAAACTATATCTCATGAAATAGGGTAACTTAGGTCACTGTTTACAAAACTAGATAAAATATTCCAGTCTTGTTATCATATTTGTGTTTAAGGTAACGGTGCTGGTGGGTGGATGATGCTACGTGCAGAGACAGTTGTTTATACTTGAGTATACAGTACATCTCCCAGTTGTTGGTGTTTGTCTGTTTCCTTGGTGACCTTCCCTAATTACCCACTTCAGTTCTACGCCAAAGCTGTATGTTTGTGCACACTTTAATGTGGGTGTGATTCATCGTAAGTTGGCTGAAGAAATGTTTTCAATTTTTTTTTTATTATCTCTTCTATCTGTGTCTTGTGGATCTTGTCAATGGTTTACTCTGTTTGAATTCTGTCAAAATGGTCAGGTGTCTGCCATTGTGCACTGTGTTTCTAAGGTATTTTTTGCTTTTTTTGATTTTCAGAATTTGCTTTTAAGATTTTAGAAGTTACAATGAAAACCAGATTACCTTATAAAAAGGGAAATTTTGTTTCTATGTCTGAAGTGTGGGGCCCAAGGTACTGGACTGAAAAATATAGGTGAATTAATTTACTGTAGAGAACTAAATGACATGGGTCTGAGCCCACAGCCTTGTCATAACTCTGCAGCATAAAAATATTTCACTGTGGTTTGCGAAGCACATTTATTTTTGGTAAACATATTTGATTCAGAGAGTTCTTCATGCTGAATTAAATATGTGGACACTCTTTTTCCATCCCTCCCTCCTCCTTTCTCTTCTGCATGATCCAGGGATTGTTTTGACCAGATTTGAGAGCTCACTTGTAACTGTCCAGGGGGATTGATGGAGTTAACTTGACTCTTCAACCTCTCACCTCTGTCTATCAGTGGCCAGGCTCACTAAACACTTTTACACTGAGCTACAGCAAGGGGAGACAAAACAAAACAAAACAAAGAAGAAAAGTAACAACAACAAAAAAGGCCTATACACAAATGAGTGGTCATGTAAACACACTACCATACAAATACCTATGGACAGACATAATACAGGCTGTGTTTTTCATTTCCCAGACATCAGTTACTATAGTGCATTTAAACACACACACACACACACACACACACACGCACACACAATGACCAGAGCATTTATTCATGTTATAATGTTATGTGTTTAAACTCATTCGTTACCCACAGCAAATGCAACTCTCACTTGCTGCCAATTTTTAAATCTTAGCCTGATTTATCTTTGAGTGTGTGTGCACGTATTCCCAATGTGAGTGTATGATAGGCAGAATGGATGTTGATAAACACTGGAGGATGTCGTGTCAAAACAGACAACTTGTCAAAACGGCACGCTAACTAGGTCAATCACAAAGTTTAACGAGAAACTTTGGAGTGGAGCTTTGGTTTATGCATATCACTACGTGGATGTCTACATGTGTGAGATAAGCTCCTGAACAAATCTGCAGGAGGGGACCTCCAATATCGAAGGTATTTTTAAATCAATGAGCTCTTAAGTGTATCTCAGTCTCACTGTGTTCAGACACATGCACACACACAACACTCAGTACAGACAGAATCCCTACTGACAGGCAATGACAAGATAAAGAGAGGGAGAAAAAAAGGAGGTGGGGGGGGCAGGAGGGGGTGTAATATTATTTGAACAGTTGGGGGTGTTGATGGTGCTGGGGGTGGTTGGGTGTACGGGAGAAGTGCCAAGGCAAGAAATGAGCAATGAGAAAGATCAAGAAAGAAAGCATGAGAGAATTTAAACAGTAAGCTATTTATGCTGTTGTCAAGCACTGAGTCAGGCCAATGTTTGCCCAAGTCCAAGGTTTGAACAACTGTCCACTGTGCCACTGCACTCCTCCTCACCCCTAACTCCCTAATGTGAGTTGCTGATAAGCACCCACTAATGTATGACTGCATATTACATACATTTTGGTAATGGCACAGAAACACAGGGTATGAATGACCTAACATCACCAGTTTAGTTAGAGAAAACTGTGTGACTTCATCAATAAAGATGTATGGGCAGGATTTCATACCACATCACACTGACACTCATGTCTACGGTCCAATCTGTTTTCAATGCAATACACTACCCACTGGGTTACAAGGTATCTTCTCTTATCTCACTTTCGCTTCATCCTTGCATCCCAGAAAATCTTGGTTTTCAACATTTCTCACACCGAATCTGCCTCTCTGCCTCACACATTCTCTCCATTTCTCCCTTCTGTGTACATTTATGAACTGAGAATTAAAAGAAGACACTCCGGAGAGCCACTCAAGTGACTTCTGCTCTTAAGGAGAACATTTCACAGCAGATCATCTCTGGCACGATGCCCACTGTCATGTTAAGGACATTACTCCTTTGAAGTTCTTCAGTGGGTGAGTTGGCATTAGTATTATACTTAAAACACATGTTAAAACTAAAACACCATCTGGCTGTTTGCACAATGATGTGTGGTTTATAAGATGGACAGAATGACTAATAGAAATCAAGTAAAAATGGATACATATAGAGGATAAGAGACATAAAAGCATAATTTCATGTTTTATTACAGTGTTTCTATATTAATAGCAGCATTATAATATAACTATGTTACATCATTCTATTTAAACCTTGATGCAGAAACAGATTTGCTATATGAAATATGACCCTCACAGAATTAAATGTAACAATAAATAAATCTTGACCAAAAGCCCAGAAATGCAGGAGCTGAATGGTTAAATGGCTGACTTCTATAACTGCTCTATGTGCTCTAACTCAAATCCAAAAATAAAAAAAAAACGACAGAGGACTGCTATCCCATTTTTCTAAGCACAGAAATCTAAGCGAGAGTGGTTGAGAGGAAGAGGGAGAGTGAATCAGCAGAGTACTTTTCAGATGAAGGAGAGAGTGTTTGTTCAGCTGTACTAATGTTAGGACATTTAGAGCAGCAGAGGAAAATATTCAATACAAAGTTCTCTCAGTTTCACTTACACTGAATGGGAAGCAGACACACATACTCTATTTTATACACAGCTTCCACAACCACTCTCCATACAAAGATGGAATGAAGTGTGCATGACTGAATACATGAAGTGTGTGTGTGTCCATGTGTGGGTGTGTGAGACAGAGCTTGTAATAGATCAGAGAAAAAGCAGTTTTGCTCCACAAAGCAGGGCCAGATGTGGAGCAGAAACCAGATCTCTGGACAGTGTGTAATGGTCCATCCATTGACTTAATGAATCCAGACACAACCTCAACTACATATATGTACTCATGTACACACAGACAGATGCACACAGACAGATGCACACAGACATGCAATGTAGGGAATTGCATACACTGTGCAAGACACACATGCAAAAGCACCCATTAAAATGAACTAAAAAAGTTCAAGATTTAACAGCTTTTCCTTAAAGTCTTGTACTGAAGGAGTGAAATCTAAGTGCAACAGTTTTCTTTCATCCTGAATGATGCAAAATTAATTAATGTCCATGCCTCAAGAGTGAATTACAAGATGTCAAAAATATGCTATGAAGATTTTAATTAAAAGATGTTGTTTTAACCAAAGTCCATTTGCTGCCATATAACAAGCTATAGAGCATGTCATCTTAAATATGCCCTCTATAAACTAGGTGACCGTTCTAACAATGGCTTAAGTGATCACCAACAAAGTTCTGACCTTAACACTAACTCTAAAATATTCTGAAAATGAGTGTTGTCAATGAAGAGGCTTGTTAGTGAAAAAGATTGAACCTTGTGTGCTGCTTCTCTTTTACAAATAAAAGCCCTGGGAATTCATCAGTGGCTTAGTGAAAATTATCGTTTAAACCTGGTTAAGTGAAGGTTAAATACCAAGCACCAAGCATTTACATATGTTTTTGCTATATCACAAAAGGCCAGAGGATAAAATGGTGTATAAAGAAATGTAGCATATGAACATATGATTTTTTATAAAAAGAAAAACCCTATTTTAGCAGAAAAATGTAATTTTATTGTCAAGTCTCTCTTTGTGTGTGTTTTTAATAAGGCTCTAAATATCTGAACATCCCATTACACATTATCTAAAACCTTATTATCAGCACCATTGTAGCACTAGACAATGCCTGTCATAGTGAATATTACATTTGAAAATTGAATATTTAAATGAATCCCTCACCTGTGCGACCCCTCTTATCAGTCCAATTGTGGTAAAAGACAATGCATTACATTAAAGTGAATTGTATATTTCATCTCCATCCTGTAAAAATCGTGTCCTTTCAGTTTAACCATTTTCTCCCTGATATTGTACAGTTTGAAACTGTGTTTTGACCATGTGAGCAGCTTGTTAACGTATCAGTGTCAACAATACATGGCCAATAACAGGCGAGTCAAATGTGCTTGTCTCAGTTTAATTGTTAGGGTAAAATAGCAAAATTGCACAATGAAGGTTTTCCAGGAATTCATGATTTGACATTTGAATGAACCTTCACAAAGGAACCAATTACTTTCTTCAGTTGTGTGATGCACATGGGTTAGTTCCTGCCGAAGACACACTACCTTTTTATGTCTTGATTCAACTGGTCCTAGATCTGCTGTGTTTTGCTGTTTCTGTGTTCAGACTGCTTTTGGTCTGATCCAGGGTGTCACAGATATAACTCAGCACACATTTGCTTGTTTGTATTGGGCAGGGACAGAAAGCAGGAGAGAGAAATGAAGAAAATGTACAGACTTGTTGCTGATGATTTGAACCCTCTCCAAAGGCTGAGAAAGTCAGGCAGGCAGACAGCTGTGGAGACAGCAGAGAAAGTGATGCACACAAAGAAAAGAATAGGGTTTCACTAGATGAAGGAAATATATGAAAGTATAATTTAGGGTTGTTTGCCTCTGCTTTGTCTCTGTAGTAGTGAAAGGGAACATCAGACAACCTTTGTATCAGGTTGGGGAATCCTACAGTTACCTCTTTGACTATCATAGCATCTCTACACACCATAAAGTCAGTAGTTTTAGACTGGTGCTTCTTATGGTCCTTTTCCTATCTCCTACCTATCAGACAAGACAGACAACACACTTAATTTAAAATGGATCCTTGCAAAACACCACATTCTTTTAATGTGGATTCCTATAGATGTTCAGTTAGACTACTGCACCTTTTTAATTTACACGAACTGGCTGAGGTATACATAGTCATGGAGTGGAAACCAGTTAAGTTTTCAAACAGTTACTAAAACCTGAAACACTGTGAGTATGCAAAGTGAGCCACAGCCACATCACTGAATCACTGACGTCAAAAAGATAACAGGGAAATTGAGTTAGAGTTAGAAAAGTAATGACATAAAGTTGTTATCTGAAAGGATATTTCAAAGGTTCCCTTAGTTCAACTAACTAACATGCTTTTATGCTGAATGCTCGATGTACTTCACACTGAATTTATTTGGCTGGCAGGCAACCACACGACTAAAACACCAGTAGCAGATAAATGACTTGGTTTGGTGAAGGATACAGTAAATTGGTGAATTTAAGCCTAAAACACATCACTGCTATGGAACACTGATATACAGCAGCTAAAGGAGGGAGATGAGGATGAAAGGAAGGAGAAAAAAGAAATACAGTGGGGGACAGCCAGGGAGGGAGAGAATTATAAGAAAGAGAGAAAAAGGACAATGAGAGAAACCTAAAGGCCATTCCATTCATCATGCATATGACTCCTTAATGTTCCCATTCATTACTGCTGATTCTCATTGGGGCGAAGGTGAGCCTGGACAAGCGAGACGGGACAGAAACCGAAAGACAATAAAGACAGAAAAAAAATTGGAAAAAAGAAAAATAGAGCACTATTTAACCCCTCCTCCACTCTTTGTACCCCTCATGGCTAAGTGAGATTTATATAAACATGGTTCTTTATTGTACAACAAGCCAACCCTCTGTGGAGCTAAGATGGTGGCAATAAGTTATTAAATATGGAGAGGGGTAGGAGAGGGAAGATGGGGGGAAGGGCAAGAGGGATTGATGATTAACTGCGAAGGAAGTAAGAAATGAGGAGAATTCCCAGATGTACCTGACTGGATTTAATTTTGAGAAGGTTGTCCTTATTTAAGAAGAGCCCTGTGTGTGTATGTGTGTAATTGTATAGTTTTACATTGTGAGGACCAGTTTAAATTTTATGCCTTACTTACTTTCTGACACAATCAAAGTGCTGTCTCTGGGTTATGACTTGGTTTAGGTTTGGGCTTGGGCTTAGACATTATGGCTACAGAATGCATTATGTCAGTGAGTGTCCTCACAAAAATAGCTATACAAACATGTTTGAGGAGCCCTGTGAGGCTATATTAGTTTCCAGGCTTTTCACATATACAGTACAAGGTCAGTATGAGTAAAAAAAATTACCCAATAATAATAACAATACATAATACAATATATAAAACTTTAATAAAACATATAGAACTAATCCCAGCAGAGGGACAGGCTTGGCCAGTCTTTGTCTTTTTGTATGTTTGTATGTGTATTTTGTCTGGAATTGTCTACACAACATTGAGTGTGTCTCCACATAATGTGTTTTAAAAAGCCACAAATTTAGCCTTGGAAAAATGACTCAGTGAGTTGACTGTTGAGCTTCAGAAGCAGTTCTCCAGATTCTGGCACTCAAGTCCTGATCCTTTGGCAGTGAAGAGAACACCTGCATGACTAAAAAGGTTTTCACATGCTGCACATGTTGGGAAACTTGTCTTGAGTCTTAGTGACAATTTCTTTAGGTGTGGAAAACAGTACAAGAGATCCACACATCCTGTGGACAGGCATGCAAGATAGCTTTCTAACCTCTGAGTTTCCCATCTTCATCATGGATGCAAAAAAAGTCATCCTCATCAGAGCAAGTCTGGCTTGCAGGAGAATCATCATCTTTGCTGTTAACAGTGAGGTGATTTCTGATGTTCTTGTCTTTTTCTATATGTAGTTGGGCAGATAACCAGGCACACAAGGCAGGACAAGGATAAAGTGGTTCATTAGGGGCTAAAGTAAAATGACAACTAAGAGTGTCCAGAGAGTCAGTAGCAGGAAACCCATTTGGGCAGATGATTCTCCTTGGGGAACTGGACCTGCAGTGTATTTCCCCAGAAAGGCCAATTCAGCTTGTTTAAACCTACAGAAACACAGATGATCAGAATACCTTTGAAATCTACTCTTTAAAAATACTAAATTTGAATTCAGTTTATTAATAACCATCCTAAAAATATACACTTTTAGTTAAATAGAACAATATCATTAGAATTTGTAATTGTACTATTTCATGCAACCAGAATTCAAATATATACATAGGATAACATACTAAGTGTATTTGTTAACATACCGGTACAAACCCCATACAACTTACATTTTGATTTTTAATTCTGTGCATATGTTCTGCTTCTGGATCTGAACCTCAGTCTCTACAGCAAGGTAGAAGGAGCTCCAACGTGTATCACTGGGTCACAGTAACTGGGGTCCACATTTATCCTCCACTGTCTCAAATGTTGAGGTGGCCTGGCTGCCTTTTTTCCACAGTGCCTGGCATTTTCTGACAGCTGACCAAGAAACTTGCTGTAATCTCACAGTCTATCTCTGCAGCACTGGTGAAGTGAATCACACAAGCTTCATGAGATAAAATTCACATTAGTTGATACTCCGTGTGTTTGTTGTCACCAGTGATAGCAGCAACATCTTGAAACTTCACCTCTTCCTCATAGTCACCTTCATGTTCGTCATTGTCCTCGTGTAGAGGCATCTTCTTCACTCTTGCCATAAACACCGAAAGCCTTGAGGAAGCATGAGCCGCTGTCTAGATCATCAAAGTATGGGGGCCTTTCATGTGTCAACATGCCAGCACAGCTGAATACCTTCCTAAAGAGGTGTGGTCTATCCAGTAACATAAACTTGCAAGTGATTGTGATGTCTGGCAATCCAGCAATCTATGGATGTAGCAATATGGTTAACAGAACTCAGCTTCTTAATAACGAAGCTTTGTTTGGCTTTGGCAGCCTCATGTAGTTTCAAAACCACTGTTCTCCTTGACAATATTGTGCAGTGAGATTGTAATGTTTGTGTCATGTTCTTAAACAAAGGTAATTCAACCATGAAGAACAGCTGGCTGCCCAGATAAAATTGAGCAAAACCTTGTGAAAGGTTCCCTGCCTTACCCATGGAACAAACATTTTTGCATTTTTGCATATTTTGCACATTCTTCAGGTGTCATTCATACTGAGGAGGAATTTTGTTTCCTTTGCTTTCTGTAAAGTTTGTGTAAAATTGTAGCTTCTGCTGGTCAATTTGCTGTTGGGGAAAAAAGAAAAAAAACAATTGTATCAAAAGGAAACACGGAAGTATATTTTCATCATGATCATAAATACTTTAATGATTTTAATAATTCTAACTTCTCATGCCCGACTGTATCCAACTAAGATTAGCTAGGCTGGGCAAAATCTAAGGGTCACAGTGTTCTGTAAGGTAAAATAGGCTAACAGTACTAAGTCTGACTATCTCTTTTAGAAAAGTTTCTATAAAAGTGAGAATAACTAAACAAATTCAGACCTGAAGAATCTTAAAACACTTCTGGCTAACCTGAGATAAAAGTTGAAGTATACCAAAAACCCTTACTGAGGGTGGCGTACTGAGGTGAACTGAAGTTAATCATGTCAACATACATTGAGGTAAAACAACCTCCGTGAAGTTGGCTCCCCCACCCAACGAAAAATTTCGCAAAAATAGTCTCAATCGTTTGTGCTCCGTTTGTGCTGGTTTGTGCTGTAAAAATTTTCGTTTGTGCTGTTTTGCTTTTTAGATATAAAAGATTTATTTAAAGGTCATTCTCCGGTCACTCAGCCCCCCCACATGCTCCAAATTTACCACAACTAGTCTCAATCGTTTGTGCTTCGTTTGTGCTGGTTTGTGCTGTAAAAATGTTCGTTTGTGCTGTTTTGGTTTTTAAAATACTAGACATTACATTTTTGGTGATGACGTCATCTGCCCCCCTACATGCTCCAAACTCACCCGAAATAGTCTCAATCGTTTGTGCTTCGTTTGTGCCGGTTTGTGCTGTAAAAATTTTCGTTTGTGCTGTTTTGGTTTTTAAAATATTAGACATTACATTTTTGGTGATGACGTCATCAGCCCCCCTACGTGCTCCAAATTTACCACAACTAGTCTCAATCGTTTGTGCTTCGTTTGTGCGGTTTTGGTTTTTCTTAGTACAGTTGATGTAACAAGGTAAGATCCAAATGGATCCAAATTTAGTTAAGTTACCGATCGACTATGTAGGGGGGCTGATGATGTCATCACCAAAAATGTAATGTCTAATATTTTAAAAACCAAAACAGCACAAACGAAAATTTTTACAGCACAAACCAGCACAAACGGAGCACAAACGATTGAGACTATTTTTGCGAAATTTTGCGTTGGGTGGGGGGCCAACTTCACGGAGGTAACAGTATTCTATTCCCTAAAATCATGCAATGTTAAATGTATAAAGTCACATTTGTGGCATTGTTGCGTAAGTTTTTTGTTTTTTTGCATACTACAACACTCTATATTATGTATTAGCTTTGCTAGCTAGCAGAACCACATCTTACATAGGAAATTACTTACCCTCAGATGCTTTCTTAGATGAGATATACTATTTTTGATGTTTGAGATTTCCACCATTTTGGGCAGACAAATTAAGTAGAGCATATAATGACTGTTGATCTTCATCATTTTCAAGGCAAGCAGCATCTGGATTCTGGGCCATGATGCACATATGGCTCTGAGACACAGGTCAGCTATGTTTGTGGCAATTTAAATCTCTGGGTCAAAAAATTACTGTGTCGAAGCTTGGCTGAATATGAAAAATTAATAATAATAATTTATTTTATTAAACAAGTTAAAATAGCAGCTGGTGTGCTGTATGTCCCAATTAACGAAGTAGAAGTATGATGTAACTGAGTATGGATGTTGTGCAAAACAACTTTGAGAAATACAATATTTTGAAAACTGTGCTGTAACACATTACTACCTATGCATGGACCCTATGCAACATCATTCTGAGCACTATATCTCTCTCAAACCATCACATATGTGTAACAGCAAATGTTTCTGGACTCTGGTTATGATTTGGCTCTGACACAACCCTCTCCAGACTATCCAGTACAGTATCACCCAAGGTATTTAAAACAATGAACTAAATGTGTTTTTTATGAATTTATGTCATCAATAGCTGGGCTAATGGATACTTATAATTAGAAACAATGGGTCAGCTAAAATTGCGACACAATATATTACTCTTTTCTCTGCATATTACACCAATTGTAGTATGACTATTGGGAAATATGTTTTGAAAAACCAAGACTGTAATGGGTAAATGTAAGTGTTCAGCCAAAGGCACAGTTCAGCATATTAAGTAAGTAGGCAAAAGTTTGTCTTCTCAATATTATCCCATCTATAGTGCAAGAGGGATTTCAGAAGAAAAATGATTATGAAGCAAAAGAGGGCCATTTCTATGCATTTGAAACATTGTTACTATCAAAATTAAAACAAAACATTGACTTTTGGAGAAATAAAACTGCCATGCCCAATATCCAAACCTGAAAGTATGCCTTCAAATGTTTAACTCAGTGCTAGCTACAGAGTTGACAAGTATAAAGAACACAAGACATAGTTTCAACTATCGGTGATGAAGCAACAGCCAGAATATTAAATGGCTACTTCTGGGTCAAACATCACTATCACAAGGTGCATCCATGACTAGATGACCTTGATAAATTATTTTGCAGATGATTTTCTTAAGACTCTAGGATACTGTGGAGGTACAAATCTGGAATATGTAGAAGTTGTTAGCCACCCCATACAGAAAGGATCTCATGCAAACAGTCTGGATTAGTGTGTTTGAGTTGTATTGAGTCAATGAAGTCACATTTCCCAAGTGAATTTTCTCCAGGAGGCAGTGCCTGTCACTGCCCAGTGCTGCTTGTAGATCCTATCCCATTTTTAATGATGTTGTAAAATTAGCCTCTGCTTCTAAATTCTGCTTTAATTATGCCTCCTTTAAACTTTCGAGAGAAAAATATATTTTAGCAATTACTTTTTGACAGGAAAAATCTTTGTAGGCTTTCTTTCAGTATTGAGAAATTCCCCTTTGTGATTTCATCCTTTGGAAACTTCTGCTTGATACATTATGTTATTTGTAAGAAACTTAACTAATAATTGCTGTTAAACTCATGTAAGCTCAGAACTGTACCTTGATTTATTAAAATACAAAATGCAATAAGGTCATTTTCAGTCAATCTTCTAAACCTTTATATTTACTGGGTTTGGTGATTAACCAGACTTTTGAAGATTTCACTCTCAGTTTTAATTATTTCACTCCATGTGTAGAGTGAGCTAGTTATTCATTGGTTGTTAGAATGTGACAAAGCTGGTGATGGGTCTCCAACTAACATGTTAACTGCCACCTATTTCCCTATTGCACATTTTACCCCTATCATCTTGTTATAAAGCTTGGCTTACACCATCTGACTAATGGCCTAATTTGAGCTGCCCTTTAATAGTCCCTCAGGAATGGAAAGGCTAACCCCTCCTTTTCATTTGGCAGCTGCAGGATTTTATATTGCAGTTTTTTACCTGCCAAAATGAACATAGATACACATTTGATTCTGTATATGTTTGTTATAATTTCGTGTTGTAGAAGCTGGTCATTAATTTTCTTTATGGTGGATAAGTCTATAGTTAGATAGATTCCCAAATATTTGGCCACTCCCTTATCACAGTCCATTTGATATTTCTGATGAAAAAAAATGTAGGACTTAGGTCTTTTGTTCATTAAGCTTATATCCAGTGTATGATCCACATTCATCTAACACTAACATCAGTGTAGGTAAAGAGTCTGTGTGACCAGCAAGATACACCAAAATATCATCTGCAAATATGCCTATTTTCTGCTTTCATTTTTATAAGTTTTCATTTTTATAAGTTTAAAAATACTCTGGAAAGATCCATAGCTCCAACGTATCAATGTTGCAACTTACTAGGACACCCCCATCCTTTTCATCATCTTGTTACATCGGAATTCATGGTGACCTATGAAACGGAGTTGGGTTACTTTTTAAAAGACCAACTGGAAATGAAGAAACTGTCTATCTATCTGAGGTGTGGTTTCCAGGAAAGGAGTCCAAAGTTTGAGACCCAAAAGGTTTTAGACTTAGTTATGGATACTGTAGATCCTCCACCAAGCAATTAGTTTTAGGCAAAGCTACAAAGGTTGTGAAATGGTACTTCAGTGCCTTTGATTAAAATGTACTTCTATCTCTCTTGTAAATATTTGTAAATATATTTCAATTAATACATTTCTAACATTTAAGATGCTGACATTTGAAACAGATCTAGTCTTAGTATCTATTTATGGATGTAATGAAGGCATATATTAGGGGACAATTTATATCCTATACAGGTCAAGAGGTTGAGCAAATATGATCAGTCTCTTGATAAAGGACATTATAAAACACTTGAAACATTTAATAAATATGTATGTGAGAACCTGTAACAAACTAGAATACACAAATCTAAACACTTGTCAGATATAACACAGCCTACTATTACATAACAGTGTGTCTGTGTCCTCACCTGAACAGTTCACCTGTGTGTGTGTGTGTGTGTGTGTGTGTGTGGTTTAACTCTAGTTATATTTCAAACATCAGGTTGGTGAAAATTAGAAGCATAACTTTAATGAATGTCTCACATGAATGGTGCTACTTTTATAGCCTGATACTGTTTCTTGCATTATTCATTAGCATTTCTTTTTCACTGAGTTGAAAGTATATTTGACTTCCACAGATTTTTTTTTTAAATATCTACTCCTGCTACCAACAACACTAGCCTACAGCTAACAAAAGACAGGATTAGCCAGCAGTGTTAACATGAACAGGGCTGCCAAGTCTCATGCAATTCAGCCAGTCCACATGCTTTCACATCATACGGCATTCTCACACTGAGAATCCCAATATAAATATGCATTTCATATGCAGCTTACCGCATGCTGCCACTATGGACAGAAAATGAAGTGCCGCAAATTCTGTGACTACGTACAGTGACGTAGTACTTATGCGAAAGTGACTTACAGTATATGGCCAAGTATGATGACCCATCCTCAGAATTTGTGCTCTGCATTTTAACTCAATTCCAAGGTGCACACACACACACTGAACACACACCCAGAGCAGTGGGCAGCCAGCGCTGCAGTGCCCGGGGAGCAGTTGGGGGTCCGGTGCCTTGCTCAAGGGTCTCACCTCAGTTGTGGTATTGAAGGTGGACAGAGCGCTAGCTATTCACTCTGTGCCACTGACAATTCCTGCTGGACCTGAGACTCCCAACTCCCTATCCATTAGGCCACGACTGCAAGAATCCCGAAATTGTTTATACTCTTGGGTAAGGGCAACAGAAACATTGGCAGGTTACCTTACATAGTCACAGAACTTCACAGAAGTAATATCAGTTTAAAGTTTGCCCATGCTTCATATAGCCCCAACAACCCTAATGACATATTTGGCAGCACATTCACAGCAAGACACTTCCTTCTTCATGTTATGGGAGGTATTTCTGACCTCTCAAAATATTGGTAGAGACATGTCCCAGCTATCAATATACAAAACTACGCCCTTGTGAGAATTTAAATCATCTTCTACATGTATCATAAAATGCTGAACTGTCATCCTCATCACTTCTCATTGTGCCACTGCACTGTTGCCATAAAGCTGGGATGTGTTAGTCAACTATATTGCTTTGGAATGGAGGCTGCCTTTTTTACAGTCTGTCCCAACAAGGCGTCCTTACTTGACATTATTGCTAGGAACACATGATGGGGCATGATTTGATAAGAAAAAGATGCAGAAGAAAAAAAGATTCTCTGTACAGCACACTGTAAACCCTTTATTAGAAAGGTGTTTTATCAACAAAGTTTATTATTGTAGAATAATCATAGAAACAAGTTGTTTCTATTTGTTAGGAATCCCAAATTCTTAATCTGTAACACATTATATGGAGATTTTTATCATCACGCTCAATGTAAGTCAGTCTTCTCAATCCAGTGGCCAGTTTGTTAAAAAAAAAACAAAAAAACACGTCTGTCAAAATCTCTCTTTTAGCCCCAAAGGTCTCTCCAGCACTGACTTTCAGAACGCCATAATATTGTTACATAATTAATACATTACAATGATTTTTTTTTCTCATCTTCAAATCCGCCACCACCAGAAATGATTAAAAGTTTCTATTTAGTCTTTGTGAAGTCTTAATTCTTCAGTGGGGGAGTATAGGACCCTGTGCTGGAAGTCCAGAAGAAAGAATAACAGATTTGAGATTTTTTTTCAAATGAGTGCTTAAGCCTTGGACTTGCATATTAGTAAAGCCACTATTGCGAGAGAAACTTCAATCTGATTAACTCTCATTTTGTTAGCAATCAAAGTTTCACCCCAGAGGTCCCACTCTCAACTCCTGGACTCTGCCTCCTCCCTCTCGCCTTTCTCCCATCTTTCATTTTTTTCTTTCTTCTTAGCTTTATCATATGTTTTTGCCACCAAGCCAGAGGAGAAGAGAAAGGGAGAGTGGCTTCTACAAATCCATGATTGGCCAAAGTCTATCCTCAATCTAGGATTATGAATAGAAATGGAACATTTGAGGACAAAGGAGGGAGGAGTGAAATGAGACGAGAGAAAAAAAAAAAGCGATTGAGTGTGAAAGAGTGATGTGAGTTTCAGAGTTATGGGCACAGAGAGAGAGGGTGGCTAATATAATTGAATTAAAAAGATGGAGCGGGGCCATTTCTAAGCAGGTGGGAGTGTGAAGTAAGAAAGAGCGGGAGAGATATTAACTTCTAATAAAAGAGAGATTAGAAAGTGGCTAGGAGGACTACTCTGTCTTTACCTGTGGGAGTGACGGCCCCCACATAACCTTTCACTGCAATATGCACAGTAATATTGGCCACAATATTCTCAGTGTACCACACACAGACAGACAAATACCTACTGTATATGCAGAAATATGTGACATTTGAGGAGACATACATAACACACACGTGCAGTGTGACAGCAACGCATTATCAGCTCTCATTCAGTGATCCAACAGGAGGCAGCTATCAGATAATGAAGATGCAGCTCATTGGGAAGTCGCTTCTATACAGACAATTAATTAAGTAATTGGTCTAACGAGCTCATTAATGCCATGCTTTTTTGGCAGCCAGTGTGAATGCATTAACAAGGCTAATTCAATTAAACAGGTGCAGATTTCACAGCTGTCTCTCTCATGGGTACACACACAGACACACAAATCCTACAGGTGTTGTGTAGATGTTCGCTCCATTTGACTCTGATGTCTTTCTCATCGAAACCTTGGCATTCGATCAAAAGCATAATGATATGCAGATCAAGTGGGGTGTATGTGTGTGTTTGTGTGTACTTCTCTCAGTGCTTGTGCCTCAATGGGCCACTGTGCCTTTGAATCAAAAGTACAGCTCAATAGCACTAGCAGCACTGGTAATCTGTGTAATTGAAAGGACATAAAATGAGTGGGTGGAAAACTGATTGAAGTGCTATGATAGTGTAGTTAAATTAGTTAACACAATCCCAGGGGTCAAGCAATAACATTAGCCAAAGCTAGCTCAAAACAAGTGCACACGTCAAAGTCTGGATTACATTAGACAGCAAGTGAACAATCAATTCTTGTGGTCATTGATCACTGAATGCAAGAGAAATGGGCAGGTGTGAAGGCCTAAGCAACAATGATAGGAGACAAATTTTGATCGGGAGGTTTTTTGGTGTGTGTATCTTCAAAAGGGCAAGGCTTGTGGGGTGTTTTTTATGATAAAAGACAAAAATTACAAAGGCAACAATTTCAAGGACAATGTATGGAAAAAGATAGCTGAAGAGCTTTGTAATGACAGTTGGGTGTTTATATCCTACTCAGTTGTTTGTGGACACCAATGACTACATGAAACCCTTTGCCATCTAGTTATGTAGTTATCTAATGACATCTAATAACATTTTATATCATAAATAGTATACGATAATGAGCAACATAAAACATTAGGTTTATCTGAGAATCATGAGAAAATATGGACACCACATTGGACAGTTACTATCCTGCTAAAACAGAGGTACTATATTTACTGGCGTTATTCACTGCATGATGAGTTGGACTGGGTGCAATATAACGACTGTTCTTGTGCTTGTATATGGTGCACGCAAAATTATTTTTTTTTAATGCTTTTATTTAGTAAAGTCAGCACAAAGTAAACTTGCTTGATGAGGAATCCAATTTTTGTAGCATGACTTTTTAGAACCCATAGTTACATGTTTGTGTCATGTTTGATGTGAATGTCTGTGATTCATTTAATTCACCTCTGAGTTTTTCACTTTTTCCTAATATTTTTTTGCATGATCCTGGCATGCAACGTCCTTAAGTCTATACGTTTAGCACAGAAAACAGGAATATGAGCAATGAATGTGAGCAAAGCAAAGAGAGCAAGTAGAAAAGCATAAATTAGATATACGGAGTGACAAAATTTATGTTAGGAAACAGCTTCAGAGGTCTTCCAGACTCCATGCCTTAGTAGATTGGAGATGTTTTGTCTGTATAAGAAGGACCAACAGCATGCTGCTTTTTTTTTTTAAATAAGGCATGAAGCTCACCTTCAAAGACACAATTTTATCATAGGACAGTGAGATGTTCATATTCATTCACTGTAACAAAGTGTAATGGCATGTTCAGTCTGCTCACTTCATTGCTTGCTTATAGCCCTGTAATAGCTGCAGCTACAGTAGCAGCTGCCTTACAGGCTGACTAAAGTGCTGAGGTCAGTGGTTAGCTGAAGAAGTGACTGTTATTGAAAAGTCCTACCAGTGGCTGTAAAAGGCTGGACTGAAAGACAGCACAGAGCCACTAATCATAGCAGCACAAGAACAGGCCCTGAGCACAAGATCAATAGAGGCTGGGATCTACCACACCAGGCAGGACCCCAGGTGCAGGCTGTGCAAAGATGCCCCTGAGACAATCCAGCACATAACAGCAGGTTGTAAGATGCTAGCAGGCAGGGCATACATGGAGCACCATAACCAAGTGACCGGCATAGTGTACAGGAACATCTGTGCCGAGTATGGGCTGGAGGTCCCAAGGTCAAAATGGGACCCACCTCGAAAGGTGGTGGAAAATGACCGAGCTAAGATACAGACTGTAAAACTGGTTATGGCTAACCAACCGGACATAGTAGCGGTGGACAAACAGCAGAAGGAAGATAGATGGTAGAAGAAGGTTGATGTAGCAATCCCAAGTAAAAGCAACATCAGAAAGAAGGAACATGAGAAGCTTGAGAAATACCAAGGAAAGAAGAACTAGAAAAGATGTGGAAGGTAAAAGCAACAGTGGTCCCCATGGTAATTGGCACCAGCCTGGGCTGTGACCCCCAAACTGGGAGAGTGGCTCCAACAGGTCCCAGGAACAACATCAGAGTTCTCAGTTCAAAAGAGCACAGTGCTAGGCACAGCTAAGATACTGTGTAGAACCCTCAAACTCCCAGGCCTGTGGTAGAGGACCCGAGATTGAGGAAGCAATATACATTATATGGTATCATACTTATGGTGGTGGTGGTGAAGGAGGAGAGGAGAGGATCCAAGTGGAGGACACAAACTTTGTTAAGCCTGGGTCGACCAGGCTCGGACAAGATACATAATTTCAACCGGAACCGAAAATCCATCCCCATAACAAATGGGTGTCATCTATGACACTGTACGCTTTCTTTACCACTTTTTATTCCTGGGCAGTAGTGCTGAGTAGCAAACATCATGCACAAAATCTGCATGTCTTTTCTGTGTGATTAAATATTTAATTATCTCTCATTTGCAGAAGTTAACACGAGCTAACATTACCCAGTTACTTTTATCCTGTATCCACACAAATAACAACAGCTGCTCACTGGTTTTATCTTTTCCTCCCTTGCATTGTTGTGTCTTCCTATCATCATATTACTCCACATCACCAGCTCGCATAGCCTGAAACCTTGCCCAGGAAACTGGAGAAATAGGAAGTGATTTGGAAAAATGAGGCCAATAAAAAAAACACAGAGATGTGATATAAGGTAATATGCTAACCCAATCATCAGGCTTCTGTTTGCCGACAGTATAATCAACATATCGGCCTAATGTCATTACAGCTATATGAGAAATAATATTGCGTGAAATTGTACTGTGCAGAATGCGCCTGCCTGTGTGGTGCACAAGTGACTGAGCTCACATATCTAGATGTATGTATCCTCTACCTCTCTCTTGACACAGACGGACCTGTGCACAAACATGCAAAAATTGCACTTTTGCACATGCTACAAAAAATGTTCTACATATTCCTTTGTAAAAACCTTCAGATTTTCTTCCCTGATAATGTGAATAAAAGAGAAAAATGTAGTTAAGACAATTAATGGATTACACTGTGATTGATATTGATTAGATGAAAAAGTGGAATTATTTTACCTCACTGACAATGTATTTAATTAGTTCTAACATCAGATTTTAAGACACAAAATACATTTACATTGGTAAAATCTGTATTTTTCACTTACATCCACACTCACACACAGACATCTGCATATTTACACACAACGTGCCCAATGGCCCTGACATGGGAGGATATTAGTTAGTGTGTGGCTTCCATATCCTGAATACATAAGGCCGCAGATGGCCTCTATTGATGGACACTGGCGTGAAGCCATCACTCAAGTTATGGAGCTTTAATTGGAGACAGCATAAAACGATAAACCAAGAAACATGCATGGATGAACAGCCCAATGTAAACCATTAATCATAGCTCAGGCAAAGACAAGTGGCCACCCCATACACATGCACACACACACACATTTTCACACACACAAGAGGGTGCGCACATGCATGCACTGCCTTTATACCACACACCTTGCATTGTGTGCATATTCAGTCATACACACACACACACACACACACACATGCACACACACACACACACACACAGGGAGGCAGTGACAAGTGTCCCAGTCACATATTCTCATGATAGATGACCCATTTAACTTTGATTTCTGAGAGAAATGAGTTCACCAGCGATACAGGGTTACCACAAGCACACCTTTATACACCCATATTTGCTCATTCATTCATAATACACAGAGATACTATATATCTGCTACGTAGTTTACATGTAAATAACAGTTTGCATTATTACATGTACTCATGTACATGCTCTCACTCGCTCTTTCCTACACAGACAAACACATGGTGCCACTTATTTGCATTGCATTATAACTGATTTTACCATCATACACCTGATGGTAAAATCAGTTATAATCCCACATGAGAGAAGTGCAAAAAGTTGGCATGAGGGCATGAGTCTTAAAAATGTTAGTCACATAGTTGGTGTCATGTCTTCATTCCCTTAGTGCTTTTATGCATCTTATTTAATGTATTATTATTTTATTTAAACTAATCTGCCTTGACTTGACTTCATTTTATTACTGAAATGTATAGTATGAATATTGACATTAAAATATGCACTACAGTAGTTCCATCTAATCAAGCTCTAAAGCTGTGTAAGGTAAAAAAAAAACTGAAAAAGTAGCTAAAACAAATGTTCCCTAGATGTCTTTTATGGTGCTTTAGTACAAAGCCTGTAAAAAGTTTGAGAAAACCAAGGAAATCCTAAAAAAGATACAGAACCATGTAAGCACAGATTTGTTTATTAGATTGCGACTGGAGTAGCCAGACATGTGACTGATTCACACAAGAGAGGCTGCTGTGGTGAATTTCTTGAAAAGATGAATTCTCATGTTAAAAGGTAAAATGAAAAGTGACCGTTGCTCTGAAGGGAGAGACAGAGTTATTCTTCTGCTAGGAAACCAGGAGAAAATCTGATTAAAAAAATAAATAAATAACAAGGTCTCAGTGTCAGTGGGTTAAGCAACTGTGCATGCTGACATGGAATCTAAGCAAGAAAAAACAGAAATTACAAACATTTCTGCTTTTTTTGCCTATACCATTTAAAAACCATGGGCTCTAACAAATACAAAAATACAAAATATATCTCCCAGCCTCAGTTCCATGAGCAATTAACTATTGCAAAGTGATAATGCTATAATCTAAACCTTTTCTGATTTGGTCCATGACAGCAAATCTTAATGTCCCATAACCAACTGCACCCCACCACAGCAACTGTCCAGTGACATACGAGACAAGGTTGATATTTAAACAGATGGATGGTGCAACACCAGGATAAAAACCTTAAAAATACACACAAACATGTACAACACGCACACATGCGTTCCACTCTGCAGTTGCAGCCCCTCAGCACTCCTCTGTCCTCACATGCTTGGTTTCCCCATCTAATTGCTGCCATTCGTCAGTGTGTGTGTGTGTGTGTTTGTGTACTTTGTGTTTTTTTTTGCCTCTTTCGTGATTCTGTCACTTTACATTTATAAACAACAGTGGTGAAAGGAGACAAAGTAACAAATAATCACACAGACAGGTAAAAATGGGAGGGGAGTGAAAGACAGACAGACACAGAGACAAATGCATGCAGAGACACATACACAAACACTCAGTGCTGTCACAGTGCCATAGGGCATACTAAAACTGTCAGCATTTAAACCTGCTGGCTTGTACTTTGACTTGCCAAGTGGAATTAGTCTCACATAATATGCCAGTCTATTGAAAACAAGAAGCACCTCCTTTACTTATAGTGTAAAAATATAAAACTTTACACAATCAGAATCTCTTTGCCCAGTACATTGAAAGGCTATGTATTCACTAGATTGTCTAGAGCATTTCTGTCAATGTGCAGGTGTTGTGGACATGATTATGCGTACAGAAAAGCAGTTACATATGAGTACATTAAGCAGCAATGGAGGTGTGTGTCAAAAAAAAAAACACCTGCATCACCTGCATTATAATAGAAGCTTCCAAATAACTCTTCAGCCTAAAACAAGTTAATTGCAACTTGTCTTGACTTACATCTGATATTGACAATTTCCTATTTTCACATGTAAACAAATGAAACTGATTGCACTCTTTTCAGCAATCACCAAAATATGACTGTGCTGATGAGTAGAGCTGTTTATGTTCCGTGTGGCAAGTGTGTTTGTGTGTTTGTGTCTACAAAATACATCTGTGTTTGTGTATATTTAATAACAAGGTCCACGTTATTATTTTTTTACATGCACTTGTGTGCGACTATGTGTGTGTGTGTGTGTGTGTGTGTGTGTTCAACATGATAATTTGTCACTTTATGTTGTGGGGGGCTAAACAGATAAGCAATCCACAGCTCAATCCTTCATCCTGCTCTGATTATAAATCAGCTGGAGCTCTCAGAAGCAATCAGCAAGAGCAATCTGCAGCCAGCACAGACACCTTATCAATCAGAGGGGACCATCACACTGTCACACACACAAGCACATAAACTAAAAAAAAACACACTCACATATTCGTATGGTCCTGTACCCACAGACACACACCCTTAGACAGAGGAAGGTATGTTGCCTCTGTAATTCTACATTCCAACCCTGCAGTCATCCCAACTTACTTTTTCTTTTCTCTTTTTTGTCTTTTGGAACAGGATCACAGTCGCAACAAGAGTTTTATCCAGCTAGCTGCCTGGCGGCCATGGAACAGTGTGGGGTGAGACACATCACTCCTAATTACAGTCTGATATTAATAATAAAGAAAAATATTAATCTTGGAAGTAAACTCTAAGCTGCTTAAAGGAAAATCACAAATAAATCTGATTATCTTATAGAAATATCCTCTGAATGGGCTGAGGGGGTAATGAGAAACCTCTTTCCCTCTCATTTCCCACTCCTCATTCTACTGTGGGATTGAAAAAGGTGTGACTGTGTGTACATGTCTGAGTGTGTATTTGTGAACACATCTGCGCATTTGTACAACTGCAGTGCACCCCACAAACACACCTACCATCACCATCCTTCCTTTTCTCTCTCTTTCTGCTGCTGTATTCATTTTTCACCTCCAATTTTATTTTTTCATCAGTCGGGGGGCGCCGCCGAGTAGATTCAATTAGGTTCTGTGATTGGGCCACTGGCATTCAGTGGGGTCATGGAAAGGTTAAAGAATTCAGTGGCACAAACATGATTATAGCTCTGTAGCATTTGATCAGAAGTAAGGTTTGTCACAGCAAAGTGGAGCCCCTCTGTTTCTTACGTTAGGATCACTGGTTTGGCCTGAGTGTGATGTGAGAGTTTTTCCAAGTGTTGCTTTAGTTGGTTCTTCCATTAAATGGTAATTACATGCTGAAAAGGCTGGATGCACAGCAGGCATGGAAAGATATAAAGAGACATGATAACTGCATGTGTGTGAACAGGTGAAACACTGCCACAGCAGCAAGCATGCAGAGCCACAAATATCTATGCACAGGACCATTCATTCTCTCTCTCTCCTCCTCTCTCGTTCTCTCGTACACACATATACACACTCACATTCAGAGAGTATCAGAGTAATAAAGCCCACCCTTGCAGTGAAATTAAAGCTAGTCAATGACACTGTGTGCTGAGTACACACTAAATCATTTTTATATCCAGATGAAACATCTAACATAATACTAGCTCTGCACTTGTATCAAGTACCACCTGGAGACTAGGAAAAAAGCAACACAAAACAAAAGCAAGCAAACAAAAAGACACAACAACAACTAATCAAACATCATATTGGTTACATCAGATTCATGTCAGAACAAGAGATTAAAACTAAATATAGGAAATATGCTACAATGGTGTGAAATCTTTTGATATTCAAAATGGCCAGGCAGAGAGCACATTATGAGATATTGGATTGATAAATAGGCTGGGATGGTGTTGTTCGGTGAGTATAATAGAACAATAATGTTGCTCCTGGGCTAGCAAAGATTATTATGATTTTAATGTGTTTTACAGACACAAGTCCTTTACTGAGAGGAAATTATGTCAATAAATAAGCAGCCTCACATTTTAAAACAAAGAAGAATCATAGTGACAGAAATGTGATACAGAATGCTGTTTGGTTACTGTGAAATATCTTACACAGTACAGTCACGCGTGCACACACAAGCAGACTGTTGCAACAATTCTTGCTCAAACTAATTTAGGGACACATTTATAAATATTAGAATTGCTTTGTGCCGTTCTTTTAAGATTAATTTTTGATATTATGTGTATAAAATGTTACAAAATCATGAAGTACACAACGCATTAGGCGTCTGAAGTCTTTAATAGTCACTATCTCAAAGCTACTCTCTGTCAAGGTTACATATTTTGCCAATATCCTTGCATATTTGTGCAAGCACATTTCTTTCCACTCATACCTGCATTTGCTCATCTCATTTCGGACGATCCTGTCAATCATCTTCTTTCTCTCAAATCACCAGAAGCCACAGCCATCAGGGAGTTTTCCCATCTGCCACTATCTGCCAGATGCAACCAGTCAATAGTGCTTTTTGGTACTCTAGTCCCTTGCTGCAGCATAATTGCTGGTGCAACACTCAAATATGTCCCACACTTCAAAATTCTTGTGTAAGCCCTCCCCCCCCAACAAACACACACATACACACACTAAACAGTTCCAATTCCATTCTCAAGATGGATATTTACATGCCCCACACCGCAGAGAGCAAACAAGCTCATTTAAAAGTTCACATGCTAATGTGTGACATTTAATCCAAACTTTACACGGTGAAAAGGACACGCAACAATAGATTTTGATTCCTTTCTTGTCCGTGAATCTCATCATCTTTCGCCTTCCATATTTATGAGTTGAAAAGGCGGGACACCTTAGAGGGGTGTGAGGGGAAGGGCCAGGAAGCTTACTATTTGAAAACTGGGCTGGTTAGTGATACTTGCACACAGATACTTAATCTGGCACATATTGTTGATATGCACAAATTACTTCTTTTCATTATTTGAAGCCACATGGCAAAAATCAACAATGTAATTGTTCACATGCCTGCCTCATGTATGTGGTATTTAATGACTATAACGTTATCAACTGCAAATAACTGCAAGCAATGGTAAACTGGTGACTCTAGGTTTGCCAAGCTGAAATGACAATTATCTGCAGTATCAGCTGTAGCTAATTAATGTTGTTAATTTAATGAGGTAGCCTGACCAGAATTCTTAGCGCTCTGGTAAATGTACAAAAAAAATTTCTGCCTACATGCCTAAAGACAATTTCTTAGATACACACAACTTTATTGTTTTGCTATTTCAAGAGTGGAAAGAATGTAAAGTGGAAAAACCAAAAAGTCATCCAGATTGTTGCAGTTGAAGGATTAGTTGTGTCTCTGTGGGCATGCTGAATTCTTGCTTTCACTGCCTAACTGACTATGTACCGACACATGCAATTTACATGATATTCATATGCAAATTATTTTTTAGGTGTTGATGAGAGGGCAAGTTATTTTATAAATCTTGACTCCTAGATTAATGCCATGATCACTCCATTAGGTATTCCCTATGTACTCATGTTTTATTTTGGAATTTATTTCTGGCCTATTACTGGCCTAAGTAAGATGATAAAATCAAACTACAGCAGATTTCCTAGGGAAAACAGGCCATTGTGAGGCCAGATGATAAATTTCCACTGTATTATTTTTTTTTCTTGCTGTAAAACTTTTAAGTGTGGACAGAAGTCATGAATGCACTGAATGTTTTTCCTGAGTTCCGTACCTTAGCGAGAAGTGTCTCCTCCTTCTGCTGTAATTCTGACTGCTTGCTGCTCTGTTGCTCCAGCTGCTTTCTTCTGACTTCTAACTACAGGTTGACAGAAAATGTGTAAAGGAAAATGTGTCACAACATAATAATAATAATGATAAAGAAATAAAAACATCTGAAACGACAGGATTCAGGAAAACAGATTGTGAGGTATGAAGAGTCAAGTTCTTTCTCTCTCTTACTGTCTCTCTCTTACACACACATTGAAATTGACCAGGACAGGCCAGGGATGAGCACACCCCATCTGATCTGTGGCCCGTTCATTCATTAGACCCATGCTCTCCCCTATTGATTTCAGCTTAAGTAATGAGAAAGCTTATCCAAAAATCTTTAGCATTTGGGTTCCAACTTAAGGGAATCGATGGGGCCATTTCCCATTTTGAACAGCAGATACGCAGGGGTTTATGTACGGTGAATGGGACAAATCCTGATGCTGATAAATCAATAGGCCTTTTCGTCGATGGACAGGCATGCTTGCACACACACATACATGCATATGTGGACACACATGGCTGACAAATGGTATTTTTGAGGCAATTAAAGTGAGCTGTAAACATATGAAGGCCAATCAATTGGTCAGTGAGGTCTATTATCAAGGCTTTAACACTGATTTAGAAGGGGCTTTAAGGAGCCAGCAGCTTTAAGTGTGGCCCAGTCACTTATGCAGATTAGCAGCACCTAGAGACCTGCACAGATTAGTCCTGCATTGTGGGAAGCCGCTCACATAACACAATAGTACACACATTACCACAACAGGAGCCAAAATCTCCTGAATATAGACAGACAGGGAATTCTTGTAATTGTGGGCACTGTTAATGATAAGTGAACAGAAAAAAAGTCAAATCAACAGTATTTTTATGTTTAACTTAAATTTAAGTTTAACCAAGCATTAAAAAAAATGTTTTAGCCAATACTGTAGTAAAACATATATAAATTCTGCTTTTATTGTTTATAAAATCTTTGAACAACATTGTCAAGCATGGCACCAATAGTAACTTGCACTTATCCAATATGATTCTTCTGCAGTGGCTATGGCTATTATGTTTGTAATAAATATGGAAAGTTACAGATGGCATCTAGGTACGCTAAGCAAAGGGGAGGAGGGGAGGAGATGCATGCTGGACAATTCTATTTTGAAGGAAAGAAATACATCAGTGCTGTCCACCCTCCAGGCTCCTCCTCCACCTCCAACCCTACCCCCCCAATGCACTTTGCTAAAGGTGAGACACATGCATTAACAAAGGTAACCCACAGACAACATTTCCCTGAGGTAAATTGTTCCACATTAATATTCATTTGATTCTGTATTCAGTGGCTATGACAAGCCTTTCTGCTTTGATGCTCTGTGCCTTGGTCCCCTAGTCCACCACACATGGTTCACCGTGTAACTATGAATTCAAATAAACACACACATACTGAGACATTTTTTCTTGCTATCTGAAAGACTGTAGTGATATAAAACTGAAACAAAATCCTTCTCCCGTCTCGGGCGGGGGAGGGGGATTGGGGGTAGGATTACTTGTGTCTCTGGTTTTTCTCATTTTGACTTGCACAGCATCCCTACTTCTTTCACCCCACTGTTTTAGTTCAGTTAAACTGGTGCATGTGCATGTGTGCTGCTGAGGCATGACATTTCAATTGTGCGTCCAATCAAATAGGCTAAGAGGCAGTAAGGAAGGTTGGGGAATGATGGGGTGCAGGGGTGGTCTGAAGGTTGCCGACCAACCGTTACCATGGTGAACAACTCCAGTTAAAATGGCCATGGGCCCAATGAATGACCTGTAGTGTTATGGGACCTCTGAATAGCATACTGTATATGGGCATAAGGATTTCTCTCATTCTTTGCTTCATTGTTCTTTTTCTTTTTTATCAAATTTTGTTTTTCCCCTTTTCTTTCTGTTTCAATTTTTTCTTTCTTTCTCACATCAGTTTTTTTTTTCTCCATGTATAACCACATTTCATTTATTTGGCTTTTCTTTCATATTTAAGACTGACTAATTGAACCATTATGAGACCTGTGGTGTTGTTGAATCCATTATGTATGACCTGTGCTGGTAGTGAGTCTGAACATGGCCTGTTTTTAGTCATTATAATTCAGTTTGCTAACACACAGTCATTGTGCTAGTGTGGGGTTAGGGGAGATGGTATGATAAAATATTGAGGGCGAGCAAGGCAGCTGCAGATGCTAGCTGTCATGTGTGAGCGAATGAATGTTATGACAACCATGTTTAAACATTCATGTGGGGGGAGAGTTTAGGAGGGCTTTTCATTAGTCCAATATGTCTTCGTCTCCCTGTGCAGACACTACTGCTGGAAGCATGACAACAACAGGGAAGAGAGGAATTAACATCTCGAGAGGAAACTATCACAGACACACATGAAGAAAGGTAGAAATACTAAAACCTGTGTATGACCAGACACAAATATACACATTTTACACTGGCTGGGAGTTCTTCAGTACCTTATACGTAACAAGAAACGTGACAAGTTAAACAAGTACGGAAAAAAAAAACTTGTTTATCAGAAAAAAACTAGTGGAAGGTGCAACATTGTATCCTGAGCTCATCAAGTAGCTCAAAGTAGAAATGACTACAAAGACTAAAATAGGAAGAAAAGGAGTGCTATAGGTTTGTGGCAGGTTTTCAAGCCAAATGTACATCACCAACCATGTTGTTAGGTTGGCAGGAGATTTGACCTGGTAGCCACACTGCAAGTTCTTCACTTTTTTTTTCCATTTTTTTTTTTTTAGATTTAAGGGGAAAAAAAACTCTATTAGTGACATTTGTTGGAAGAAGAGCAATGGTCTGTCTGTTTATATAACATTGACAAAAGCCACTTTAGCATGTAGGAAACTAATATGCTATGCTGCGGTAATGGATGGATACTGTGTTCATGTTAAAATGTTGATATTCTTTTAATCTCTTACCTATCCTAACCTGAGGCATACCGTGTAATATTTGTACTGGAAGGGCACGTGGTATGCACATTTCAGTAGTGCAGAAATAGATTTTTTATTCATTATTTTGTTGCTGTGGTATGTTATTATGCATACACATTTTAGGTCACTAAAACACATCAAACAGAGTGCAAAATCAATACCTATGCTGATGATCTCATAAAGTTAAATCAAGACGAAGGAGAAAAAATGAGCATCAAGATAAGTGACTTTGACTTGCAAAATGTGTTTGCATAACATGAGCTTTAGTTAATGTCATAAATGGCTTAAAAATATGCCCAGTCATCTGTTTTACCTACACCTTGATGCAAACATTTTGAATTAATCTAGTTTTCCCTGGTCAAGAAATTCCATTTTGATATTCAAATTTGGTGTGTGTATATTTGCCAGTGCACGTTCATGCAAGAGTCATCTAATCTGTCTTAAATCAGTTAATAGGCCAAGGACACAGAGGAGATGACTCAGCTGATGTGAGTGTGAGCTAATATTACCATCTCACCTCCATTCAAGACCTTTAGAGCACAGAGTAGCTGCAAGTATTTGGTCTTCCCATTATAAATGAGCAAGCTTTGGACATTAAGAGCCACAGCTTAGCTCAGTGAATTCCATTAGCACATTAGCAAAAATGTCATAAGCTCCTGCTAAAGCTGGGTGCAGCATTTAATACTGTACCTTTTTTTTTAAAACCCCTTAAGTCCTACAGTGTTTTTGAGGGTCACCCTTAAATTGTTCTAAAAAAGTGTAATCCCAATTAAACAAAAAACAGATATGTAAACATGTGTTTCACATGCAGCTGTATTCCTAGAAATGAGAAAATATCTCTGTCAACACTTTTTAAGGTCTGAATTCCAATACAATATGCAATTCTTCTGAAGTCTAATTACTGTGACACTGTCTTTTAATGGGAGTGCTCCTACTGTCAGTGATACAGAGCAAACCAGAGGAGCAGACGAGTACTCTGTCAAAAGTAATTCTCATCTACTAACTCCACATGATAAGGTGCATGTCTAAATGTTGCAAACAAAGGCACGCAGGTAAATAGCACAGAGGCAAACAGGCAAACACATGTTCATGAATATTCAACACATACAAACATGCACCAAAAAGTGTACACAAAAACTTAAACTGACTTAATTAAAAGACAGAATATGCAATTGACCCAGAGTAGGCAGTTTGCAGCTCTGGGCGACTTCCTATTAGACATAAATCTGTTGTGTTCTGTCTTTTATGTCGCATCCGCTCAACAAAGACACTGTTGTCTGCATGTCTCCCTCTGTTCTTTTGCCTCATTCATTAGAAGCACAAGCAACTGTGGTCAGATTCAAAGACAATCTGCCCTCTCTTTTTCAGTCACTCATGCATTCCCTATGTCTTTTTCTTTATGGTTTGCTCTTGCATTTACTCATTTTCTCCACTCTCTCCCTCCCTCTTCTCTAAACACTGTCTCTTCCACATGGTGCGGATAATGAGTGGTGAAGCTAAACGAGAGGAAACACGGCTTACTATTAGGGGGACGCTGTCTGAAGGTTTTAAATAAATGGAGACAACTTGAGGCCAAATTGTGTTTCCAAGGACATAAACTAATGAAACCGGCAGCCAGTCTCTGAACAAATACACACTCTGTTTAAAGTACCATAATATACAAGTTTATGTGGTTCTAACTGAGACACAGGCTGGAAGAAGACAGAGATACTTGTACATTTATATATCCATATGCAAGTACAATAACACAAACATTGTTCAATAGGCCTACCTCTTATTTCCTTTTGTGTGGAAAGCCTGTTACCTCATACTGAAAAGCAGAACATAAATGATTGTCTATGTCATTGAAAACTAATTAGGCAAATGTGTTTTCTGAAGTGTCTTTGATATGCTCTCAGGCATAGAAATCCACATCCACATATAACCAAGAGCTCTCTTTGCCCCCTTCGATGAGGTTAATTGGGATATCCAGGCTGATTAGCATAACTAATGAGGATGCTTGTTAATGGATAAATATTATTTATTCACTTAGCACTCTGTGTATGAATGAGGACTGTGTATGTGTATAGATCCCCCTCACCACTGGCACAGGTTCAAATGACAAGTAAACAAAGTTCGGCAGACATAAGTGAGATACGTGAACTGTCTGTTTGTGTTCACTTCATCACACACAAGCCCTCACCATCAGCTGCCAAACACCTGCCATGCGTCACCAAACACACACATACCAAGCTTGCAATGCCGTAGCTCTTAAACCCCTCATCATCATTAGGATTCTGATTAGCATAATTAGCATTGTAAATCAGATGAGCTAAGTTGTGCCAGGCTGTGCTAGTCAGAGCTGCTGACACATCACCCTCACAAGCCCTATCCAGACTGTTAAAGGGGCTATTTGTCCCCAATCCGGTGGGTTAATCCCCATACCAGTCAACCTACACCCATTTTTTATACATGCACAAAAATATTGTATTGTATTTGGATGGATTATAATCACCACACTCATCTTTCTCTAAATTTTACAACCAAAAAGTCGAAATGTGCATAAGAAATACTGAAGCACAGTGGCACAAAAATGTTTGTTGCCTTTATTTTGGTGTGATAAAGACAGAATGTCTGTAGCAGCACCTTTGCTCACAGTGGCACTATAATGTGATTTCTGCATTATTTAGACAAAAAAGAATCAAGAGACTTACAGTCCAGTACAGATTAAACACACCTAAAGAAGCACTATGAAGGCCAAAGTATCCCATAGTGGGATTGTCTCTTATAAACAGTTAGGGCTCATTTGTGTGTTTCCAGTGAGTCCTGACTGATGTTCATGTTCATGCAGCTACAATGTTCACAGTGTATTGTGCTGCACTATGTGCAAAAATATCCAAAAACATGATTTCTGTTGTGAAGTCAGACAGCTTGTAAAGCGACGCAGCTTTTGGAGTTATATCAGTTAATAGAACAATACTCAGCTTATTTCACCAATTTATTCATTCGTGTTTGCAAATGCAGATCACTGCTTTTTGTTTGTGGTGCTTAGCATGCGCTTGAAGCCAACAGTAAACATGAAAAAAGCAAATCAACAACACTCTTCTAGTCTTCAACTCGCAAGTGAAAATTCACAAACACACTCCAACACTCACAAATAACCAGAGTACAAATGAAAGAGAGAGAAAGGGAGCGCTACATTTACTGAAATTAAACATTTTCTCATCAGCCTGAGGGTGCAGCAGGCCCACTAATGTATTATTCATCCCCACTTCACAAAGGAACATTAATCAATTATGAAGTTATGAGGATCTTAAAGTATAGAGGAGAGACGAAGTGCGGCCCGTTTGAATTAATATGCGGCCGCAATCGTGCTCCCCAACCCCCCATCCCCCACCCCCTTGCTTCTCAAATCAATATTTTGCAGATTAATTTGGAGCGGTTGTGGCGAGATGGCAGGATGGAAGAAAGGAGGGGATGTGGGGGTGGAGAAGAGAGTGTCTGAGGTCTGAATTAAGGTGAAGTGTTTTGTTATTTTTTTTTACCAGCCTGTAAGTGTGTACATGCATGTGTGAATATGATGTCTTCTGCACTGCAGTAGGTAAACATGCTAAAACATCATTGTACAAGTATGACTGAAAGTTGATACTGACTTGACACTGTTAAACAAAAAGATACTCAAAGTTCAAGAGGACAAATATTTTTTTCTAGAACTCTTTTAATTGAGGATTGAGGTGTATAGAATATTTTCAATTTGTATTTGAGTTCATAATAAATGTACGTAGGTTTTCTTGACTTTTACAAATCTTATTTTTTTATTACTTTGTTTTTTCCGACTATTGCAGTTATTTATTTTTACTATTCAAAGAATAGAAGCATCATTCAAATAAGCTTTATTTCATACAAGAGAATTAAAAAGGGGGTACGCAATGAAGAGAAACAATGTTCTTATTTGCAGTGTTGAGTCACCTGGTTAGATAAAACAAATCTACTTAATACATTTAGATACTCACCTCAGAATCCAAAAGAGCTGCCTTCTCAGACCACTTTTTAACAGCTTGAGCACTGGCTTTTCTCTCCTCCTCAATCACCTCCTTCCACTCTTCCAGTGTTCTTTTCTTTTCTTCCATTTTCTTCACCCACTCCTCCTCTATATTTTGTTGCTCCTGCCTTCTCCTCTTCTCTGCTTTTTTATGCTCCTTTTTATATTTTAGTTTCAGTTTCTGTTCTTTTTGCCTCCATGCTTCCTCTTTTCTCTTCAGCTCCTCCTGCAGCTCCCTCACTCTCACATTCAGCTTGGAAAGCTAAAGTCAGATGGAAAACAGAGGAATTGCAGGTGGTCACATTTCTGAACTTCTGAAATGACATACAAGTCACCTAATGTCACCATAAGGATTAATCTGAAACATCACAAGCCCCATTTCAAGGCACATCATGTCATAAAACTAGGGAAAAGAGGTTAAGGAAAACATGTTTGACATGACGGACAGCATTCTTGCCGACATTATCAGCCATTCTCCATGTACAGTATCTACAGCACATGTAAGCAAACATGTGCAAAAAAGGACTAATTCATGCATGAGTCTCTCCACACCTGAGTGTGAGTGTCCACCCCTTCTTGTTGCAACAGCTGAATGTTAGCCTGCAGTTTGGTGATGCAGATGTCTTTCTCAGCAACCTCCTTCGTGATGTCTTTGTGGATCCGCTGCAGACAAGACAGCTCACTCTGCAGGTGCACTTGCCTCTCACTGTTATCCAGCACCTGTGTTGCAGTCTGGGCCATGAAGGAGTTAAAATGTGAGAGAATCTTTCAAAGACAGTTATTTTACTTGTGTGACAAATGTGTTTCAGAAAAGGCAATGATTACTCTCCACAAATGTCATCTTAATGTCTTAAATGTAATCTTAATAATATAATTAATATGTACTAGTAAACTAGAAGTCATTCTAAATATGGAATATGGCTGTCTCCTATAATTGACCATGTTGGTAATTCACATATCATTACAGATGAAAATCTTTTGTTCAAACCTTTACTTCAGACCAAGAAAATGTACACATGCATTTTGTTTTTTTGATAATGGCATACATTTTTCTAACTGGGCCTCATAGTGTTATTCTAGGAAATTATTCACTTCATACAGAGACATATTACTAATAAACAAAGACTACAATTCTGTGGCAATCAATTTTAACAAGCATGTGTGCATAAGTTTTTTTGTTTGATCTAGCCATGCATCTGCATTGCAGACATACCAGTTAAACAGAAACACAAGCAGAATAAAAAAATATACTTGTTGACAATATGATTAACACAACAAGCACCAGTTACTCTGTTTCTCTCAGGCTTTGTAATTACACAAACCACTAATTAGCAGCAGTGCAAATGAGTCAACTCACGAGCACCATAAGTAAACAGAACCTGCCAACACACATAAACAACCAACAAGGCTGGGTGTACCACAAGCACAAATATATGTGTGAGTGTATTTTTGCTAGCCTGTGTGTTTATGTGTATCTTAACCGTAAGCCACAGAAGACAGTAAAACAGCAGTTGGTATAATTTAGTGACACCCAGTAAGGAGGTGTGGGAAGGCCATAAAAAACTCTCCCTTTTAATCCCAGCCGGCGACACCATGTTTGTTACCCAGGGCTCTGAGATATGCTGGTAATTCATCACACACGCCTCAGCTTCCTGTTAAACCTGGCTGCACATGGAGCGCTTCTAGCACAGCTGCCAAACCAATATTGTAAAAAAAAAAAAAAAAAAAAATCACCTCTCAGACAAGCTTCTAAGCAATAACAAGCACTGAAAAAATGTATCTTAACTTATTTTATTGCATATGTAGTCTTACAAATTATGATAATATGATCAAATTCTGTTTAATTGTTTTCTAATATAAGATTAACTTTATTCATCCCCAAAAGGGAAATTCAGGAATCTAATTATCATATTATGTAATACAAAAACAACAACAACAATAATAATAATGACTTATTTTAGTAATTACCTTGACATTGATATATTAGATATCATATATCATTACAACATTTTGGAATAAGTCATAGAAGGGTCTCTTTAATGCACTCTTATTAAATTAGCAAAACAGACTAAACAAAAACAGCAGGCAGATAATGCCTGGATACAATATCTGAACATAATTTTTTATAGTTTCACTCTTTAGTTTAGACTTTTTTTTAAATCATGCATAATCACAAGTTGAGTCAAATACCTTTTGCCTTTGCTCTAAATTCTCCCTGCACTCCTCCTGGTCTGCTAAATCTTCAGCAATGTAAACCAAGGAACGAGCACTACTGTGTAAAGACAGAAAAGGAAGAGAGAAATGACATACAGTTACAGAAACAAGAAAAACAAAAGGGAAAAAGCATATTGATACACATGGTGTAGCACTGTGACGGTTGAAATATGTTCCTATTCTAGTCATTGTAATGTGTTGATATATTCACTAGTACAAAATCCAGCATGTGTACTTGACATCGTTTGGATTTAAACAAGCAAATACTTCAGAGCCTTTGACTGGATAATTACTGCTGTGATTAATATGTTTCAGCTGGCCACAGTTTTCTTAACCCTAAATGATGCAGTGAGTTCTTAAACAACCGTGTTGGAAGACGGATCCAGTGAGTGTGGAAAAGATGTTGTTGTGTTTCAGAAGGCTCAAATTATTGGCCTGCATCAAGCAAGCAAGACAACTAAGGAGACTGAAATTACTGCAACTGGGTTAAGAACTGTTGAATGGAAGAAATGTGGTTGGAACTAAATTGTGAATGGTCAGAGATCGAGAAGAGAATTGAAGTGCATGAAGCATTACCCATCATGCTTAGTGCCAACTTAGAGGAGGCAGTGTTGTGATCTGGAGTTACTTCAGTTAACCAGATCGAGGCTCAGCAACTTCAGGCGGCAATAAAATGAAGTCGGCTGACTATCTGAATATACTGGATGACCAGTTTATCCCATCAATGGATTTTTTTCTTCCCTGATGACACAGGCATATTCCAGGACCACTAACACTCATCAGACTCAAACTGTGAAGCTGTTGTTGGTGACAGTCTTTGGGATGTGCTGGAGAATAGCAGTCCAGCACAGGATAACTGTGCAATCTTTTTTTTTTTTTTTTTTTTTTTGTTCAGGCAGTGTACTTATTCACAAAATTGAATAATTATCTTTTATCTAAGTACAATAAAAGTTTATGGTCAAATGGCATTATGGTCAATTGACAGTGTATTATTATTATCAAGCCGCTCAGCATGGTGAAATTAATACCATATGTATTGTTCTGTGTGTGTATAGGTATGTCTGGTATTACTCACACTGGGTTTCCTCGTGGGGACAGATGCTGGGCCCAAACATGTTAAATCGCTGACTTGGTTTGCAATTAGTTAGGGTTAGGCATGTAGTGGTTTTGGTTATGGTTAGGATAAGTCTGCAAGAAATGAATGTAAGTCGATGTAAAATCCCCAGGAAGAAGGAGTTTGTGTGTGTGTTTCCCAGCAGTAAAAACATATTAACTCTGCCCAGACACCTGTCACCAGTGACAGCTGTCAGACATTCAAAATGACATCAAAGACATCACACACACACACACACACACACACACAAAATCTAATTTTTACCAGCCTCATGAGATGAGTTATTCTGATGAAACTGTGCAGATTAAAAATGTTAAACTCACAGTTGATTAAGCATGCCTTCAGATTCACACCAAGCAGAGCAGGAAAAACAAGATGTGACAAAAGTGACATGTGAGTGCATGGAGAATGCTGAGAGTTAAATCTTTCAGTTCATGAAAAGAAAAAAATCTTTTCAGTCAAATGAAGTAGTTAAACTGGCAAAAAAGAGTGTGTTAAAACCTGACTTCAGATTCCTTTGTTGCTAATTAACCACCTGACCAGGCGTTTTGGTATAAAAATACATTTTGGTATAAAAAAAACCTGCACAAAAAACTTTATATACAACAAAGCATGTACAAATGTCTGTGAATTAATTATTAGACAAACACAACCTCCCTCGATATGATATACACAAATTTCTATACTCAGAAGCATAAAACCTATGATTTCCATGCATCCATTTTATCTACTGTGTTTACCTATCAGTCCCAGGTGACTCAGGCAATAGATGGGGTACACCCTGGAAAGACTGTCCGATCATCAGATGGCACTGACACTGACATCTCCAGAGTTACCGTAACAAACACAGTGTGATGCTCTTAGAAGTTAAACTGAGATTTGAGAAAATTATCCGCCTCAAAGCAGTGAATGCATCACATCTCTGCAAGTTTATGTTCTGCTTGTTCAACAGCTGCTTGATAAACTGCTCACACAGTCCCCATTACAGGCAGAGTGTGGTCATTAAATCAGTGTCTTCTGCTCAGCTGTGTGTGTGTATGTGTGTGAGGGGTGCAGTCCTAGCCCTCACACACACAGAGACTAACACACCGACCTCACCAGCCTTCAGGTTCCACTGTGTTATGGGTATGGGAAGCTCCAGGTTTCAGCTTGTTAGGGTTCCATATTGGAAAAGTCACCAAATAACCAAACCTGCATTTGTTTGGACTGGAGGAGGAAGCAAGAGAACCCAGAGAAAGCCCACAGAGACACAGGGAGAAACCCAGAACCTTGGACTGTGTGTGTTAACAGATGCAATACCATGGCAGCCTATTTCATCAAATGATTTTTCTTATTATTTTAAGGCCTTTAAGATGGTCCAAATATATGGGGATTTTAAAGCGTATTTCCCTTTCCCATTGGTGGAACAATGCTTTTAAAACACACATTTAAGAATGATACTTTAGAGAAAAATGTCCTGAAATGGGAATGGTGTCAAAATCCAAAGATGGTTTTGAATGAAAAGTTACTTTCATCCCTGTTCTCACCTGTCTGTCCATGTGGATGTGTGTGTACTACAAAAAAAAAAAAAAAAAACTCTCTAATTGAGACACTGACCATCAACTTGTCTGGGCCATATATTTTTAAAAACACACAAATGAAGGGCCATGGTACTAATACTTCATCAACAATGATAAGAGCACAGTTTGTACTAGTTAATATTGCATATGGTTCTAATCATTAATAGACAAAAATGTAATCACTACTTGAGTAGACATTTTGTTTTATACTTTCTTGATTCTTTTGGTTTAACAAATGTGACAACATTCACCAATAAGTCAAAATACTTATTATTCATGCTATTCATAAAATATGTGTGCATGCATGTGTGCATTTTATTCTAGGTCATGATTCTGCATGTAATAAATGTGGGTTTGTGATTTCCAGTATTGTTATATACAATAAAGGTGGTGCCAGACAAAATGACACAGCATCAACATAACTAAATATTATGATCACTGTATGGACAGAAAGAACAGGGCGAATGAATGTGACTGAACTGTGTGTGTGCATGTGTGTGCACGCACGTGTGTGTCTGTGTGTGTATCACTACTAATGTGTATGATATTAAAGTAGGCTCTCGATTTCTCAAGCTGTCACTCAGGCCTATTAGGCAAGGCTAACAAAATTAGTCATGAATATGCAGTAATAACATGCAAATTGCCACCCCTTCCCCCTGCCTTGTGTGTGTGTTTGTGTGTGTGTGTGTGTGTGTGTGTGTATGTATATTTACCCTCAGGGCTATAGACATTGGCTCTGTAAAGCCAATTCTTTCTACATCATTACAGAAACAAGGCATAATTCATAAGAATAATCTAAACATGCATGTACCCTGGTATATATGCACAAGTGCACACACACACACACACATACACACACAAAAGGCACAGATACCCTACACTGTGCTGTTCATTGGCCAGGGCTAAAACACAGTTAGGCAATTTATGTTGAGAAGTGTTTTAGGGTTTCTATTGCTACATTTTATGCTTAAATACAGAAACACATGTCTCTGTATAAGCATACACACACGTAGCTCATGTGTTGCCTCCCTGTCCCCAGGGTGATGTTTGACACAGTCTGGGTGTTGCCACAGCAATTAACCTCCTTGTTAATGAGAAGAGCTCTGTCAAGCAGCCAGATGGCACCACCTGGCATGCTGCCATCACACACAGATATGCACATGTACACATTTATTCACATCGACACATATGCACTCACAATCCCATCTCACCCTGCCATACACCTAAGCATTGGTGGTTGTCAGCACCCTCCAGCCCTCCCTTACACACACCCCTCCATCATGAGTCTCCTGAACTGTCTTCTATGGCACTCCATCTTTCCCCTTTTTCCTCCCTCCCTTCATCCCTGGCAGCTGCTTATCCGTATTACAGCACTGGGGATGTCACAACTCACCAGCTGGAAAGACAGCAGGGGAGGACAACAGAAGAGAAGACTTCAGAAAAGAGAAGGAATTTTTTTTGCATCTCTGTATTTGACAGCAAAGCAAACAACTGGATGAAGATTTATAGATTCATCCATGAATGATGTAGTGATTGGGGTTGTTAGGTTTTTTATTACACTTGTAATGAATGAATGATAGATGGTATATATTGATGATCTCCTACACATGCTGAGCACTTGCTGGCTGCTTTTCCTTCACTCTGGTCCAACTCATCTGAAACCTTTTTAGTTGGTGTTAGGTCAGGTGAAAGTGGAGACCAGGTCATATGATGCACTCCATCATTCACCCTCTTGGTCAAATATTCCTGTAGTCTCGAGGTGTCAGACTTTGAGCTAGACATTGGAACCAAATGCAGTCTAGAGGTAAGGCAAGGCAGATTGGTGAGGTAGGTTAGTTAAAAGGGGAGGCACATGGTGGGAGAACTACACATTAGTCAATCATAACAATCCCCAGTGCTAATGCTGCTAATCACCATTCAGTGTCTACTCTCATTGGCTCTAGTAGATGTAGTAGGGCCCTACTGACTGATAGATATGGGACTGATGTACGCTGATTAATATTTATTCAGTAGCATGACAACAGTCAAATTGGCTAAAACTCTAATGAATTAACCTGAGCAGTAGAGGTGTGGAGGACCTTTCCTACGGAGGTCTATTTAAGAGTTAATTTCACCAGAAACAGCACACAGGTTTACTGAAATCATTATACTCTGCGCGTAATGACTGTTTCCACCTTTTTTTAGTCTCCAGGTGGAGGTCCTACTCAGTGACTGAATAAATAGGCTACAGAATGAACATGCCAGATAAGAATATACATATTACAATATAACAAATAGCACATCAAGCCGATAAAACAATGGCTACTCTCTATTTCCCTTTCTACTATTTTAGCAGATATAAAATCAACGTTTTGGGACTTTTTTTACAAAGTAAATTAGCCATGTATATTAAACAATGAAAGGCACTGTGTTCATGCTGATAAAAGAAAGCTCTAGTGGTAAATCTATAAAAAAAGATTTTATTGTGATATCACAAGCTGCCTAAAGCTGTGCTTACTTGAACATAACAAACTGATGATCAAAACTACTAAGACAATTTGTTTTTAAGTGACAAAACTTTGTTGCCACCATTGTCGTTTGAAACAATCACTGCACGCTGTCGTCACCCCAGGCCATCATCACACCCCTAACTGATAGGAGACTGGCGGTTCAGGGGAAATTACATACTGCCAAGCCAAGCAAGATAGATCCGTAAGGAATTTGTGAACTCACAAATCTCGCGAGAATCAAGTGGCTGTGCAAGGTAGCCATTTTATGTCAGGCTTTATGAAATTTGTTAATAGTCAGAAAAGCACCTGACAAAAAGCATGACAGCAACAAAACAAAAAAAGAAGACACAAAACCTAAAATACCTAACCTACCAGAGCACAAAGAGCACAGCAGAGCATATAAACTGATGTGAACTACTATGCTGATCCGTATGTGCCTATATTGCTCATTGTGTCAGTGTATTTCTGTTTATTTTCTGTCTTATGTTCGCGAGAACATAGGACACATGGATGTGTGTATGTCCTTCGGCTGTGTAAAATAAAAGTAATGAAGAGATGTTTATTAATGCTAATAGTTATTGAAGCTACTGCTGTAGCTGTAGCTGTAGCTCGTTGTCAGTCTACACTCTACTGTTTATGTCCTTTCTCACTCGCAGTAAATTATAGTGAATTTCCCAAAAAACAAAACAATTCATCAGAGAGGTAAAGAGGGAAAGGGTGCATTGCCTTGGAGAAGGTTTTCCACCTGAAAGGTGTGTGTTTCTTTTGACGACTGCATTTAAATGTGTAGGAAAACTTCCAGCTGCATTTAGTTTTTGTCTAGGGACTACACTAACTACTGACACAGTCTTTAAAAAACAACGTTAATGATCGCCAGTGTTAAATAAACTTAGTAAAAAGTGTTTTCACTGTCAAAAAACACATTTTAGTGTTGACCTAACACTGGTAATTTTGCTTTGTATACATGTACAAATTGCAAATGCCAATACGTTGATAGTTACCAGCCAAAATATTTTTTCTGACAAAATCCAAACCTTCCTATAGTGCATGGGTGTTTGTGTAGGAAAAAGCAGCATCATTCATTCAAATGTACATTATATCGGAATAAGTCAATTGAAAATTTCCAAAATATTAGCAGTAATCTGTAGTTTAGTAATCTACCCAAAATAATCCCAGTTTACAGCAAACCCAGACCATGGGGCTTATTCTTCACTTCAGTTTCTAACTACACATTCATTAGTTTACTATAGACTATGGTCTCAGCATGCACAGGGTGCTGTACGTGCGAGTGTCAGCTGAGTGCCACTTACAGACAGTGTAACATGTGCTGTGCCGTGGTACAAATGCCAAACAGCCACAGTGAAGGTGGTCACTTATCGCAACAGAGCGTGACACTTTGAATCACTGCTACTGTAGTTGAGTGGTTCTTTCCAAAATACCGATTACTACAATAGTTAAATAGTTCTGCTTGCTATATATGAACATTAGCCCGGCACAGGTAATGGTGCTAAACAAATTGAGAAGAATTAAGAAGAAAAAGAAAAACAAAAAAAAAAAAAAACTCTCAAGTTAACTCAGATGTAAAAAAAAACTGCAGGAGATTATACCAAGGGAAAATAATTTTAAAATCTGGAAGGAGATGGAAAAGAAAACTGACACCCACTCACACATCAATACATTGATAGATCAATGTGTATGTGTGTGTGCGCTCTGTACACGATTTTAACAAAAATATATAAATAAATCTGTAGATAAACAAAAAAACGGAGGAAGTAGAAAAGTAGATAAAAGCATGTGCACGCACACACATGCACATACTTTTGTCTGAGTGATGCTACCCTGGAGGGTGGCTTCAATCTGATGTGTTTAATGTTGACGCTGGTGGCAAGAAACACAAACACTCACCCACTGTTTCAACCTGCCTGTCATTTCATTTCATGAGATCTGATTTACTCATTTCATATTTTTATTATTCTTATATGGGCAGCTATTTAAAACACTCCAGGTATGATGCAAATCCCTGCACCTCTAACAGTGAATACACTGACTAAGGATCCGTCACACCCTTCAGTGCCATTTGCAAGAATAGCAAAGTCCTGTACAGCCACAAACTCAACTAGGAGCCACATTAGGCCAGAGCATTGATTCCTGCTTGGCTACGAGATATAATCGACTGCAATGCAGGGTGTGAAACTAGACTAGTTATTTCTGACGACATCTGAATTATTGTTGTTACATTATAATGTGAATTTCTATAAAGCATTTGACATGGTCAAAGAATTAATAAATCATGTGAGCATATGCACGTCTCTGGGTGCCAAAATCTAAAATTAATAACTGTTACCAAGTAACTTTAGTTTTAGCAAGTAATGGACAATATTGGAACTCAACTCATTTTTATATCAAACCTCTCCTTGATCTGGTGTGTCCAAGTGTCAAGCTACCAGACGAAGAATATGTAATAGGTACATATGTATGAGCATGAAAATTCAGATTCAGAAACAGCTGCTTTCATTAGTTTTGTAAAAATTTGTAAACTTAAAATAACTGTCTTTCCAGAAAGGTCTAAAGTAGAAACAGAACAAGTCTTTAGGGGCCTTGGAGTACTGCATGGTGGGAAATATCATATAAGGATTTGCATATTGCCATGGGGACAGTGGTGTTGCAGTGACTCCCTAAGGTGTTTAGCTTCCCCAAGGAGTGACACATCCCTGAGGCCAACTCGATTACCGTTCTCTACAGTGGCGTACTGTGTATGTGTGTGAGTACATGCATGTGGACAATTCATTGAGTTATTATAGAGAAGTTATTCTGTATTTGAGTCACGAGTAAACTTTTCTTTGGCTCAAACATATTCTTACTGATGAAAAGGTCAGCTGAGTAACTAATTAGTGATAACTGCATGTCTGTATATACATACTTGTGAGGTGTGTGAGGTGCAGGTCTAACGAGCTCATCCAGCGACCTCAGATCAACGTCAGATACCTAGGAATGATACAAAATGACATCTGGATTAGTAAGTCCAACAGCACATTTGCAGTCATAACTATTAGTTTGCTATGGACTAATTGTGTAAAGGTGTAAGGTGAAATGAATTTTAAAGCCAGAGTTGAAAATATACATATTTAATGAGAGATTACTTACTATTAAAACTCTATTAATCAATTTGACTCTGCTCAAAAAAAGATTACTGTTTGAAGCACGTTCTCATTTTATTTTATTTATTTATTTTCAAGTGATGTAAACTGTGATTAGGTTTGACAGCACACAAGAACAAAAGAGTGTGTCACCCTTGACTAATTGCTCATACTTTGCATTTTATTGACCATGGCAATGTGACAATACTGTCATGGTAAAAAGGGACAAGGATTTTTTTAAAAAGTGTGCAACAGTATAAACACTCAATGAAAGGAAAAATCTCTGCTTTCTGCTTTATTTTCAAAACAAGGCCAAGTGCACACAAATCATCAAAATCTAATCAAATAGCTGCCAAAATCAAATACAGAAGAACTGAAGATGAAATTTGAAACATTATCACTCTAATGGCTTAATAATTTGGCTTTCCTCTGGGGGGATTTTAAAAAAAAAGACTTCCTGTGCAGGAATAGGATAGAAGCACAGGAAGTTACTTGCTCTGAAAGGATTTTGAGATGAAAAGACAGCATATATGCAAAAAAAAAAAGTGTGGTGCACACGCACACACACACACACACACACACACACACACACACACACACACAGTCTTCTCATTCTCAGGACTCAAATATCCCTAACTATTACCATTTGCCTTTTGTGACTAAGAGGTAGAAAAGGAAGGAAAGGAAGTGAAAAGAGAAAGAGAGATGGTTGTGCACAAATGGATAAAGAAAAAATAATTAAAGAAGGAGTGAGAGACAGGAGGCTTGAGGGAGAGAGAGAAGGAGAGAGAAAGAGAGAGACACAGCAGTACTGGTGAAATATTGGCCGCTCTATCGCTGTGGTGACAGGGGTCACTCTGGGAAAAGGAAATCAATGCTGTCAGCTATGACTCACAGGTCAACACATAACCCTGTGCGAATGCATGTGTGTGTGTGTTAAGACTGTGTGTGTTTCAATTATGCATATGCTCGTGTTGTACAGTATGTATATGTGTTTATGTATGCAGTGAAATTGTAAAATATAAACACAATTTAGTTCATTAAATGTAAAGTTAATATTTGAGGCATGATGCAAAATGACTAACTACCTTCATGTCAACCAAATGAACAAGCTGCTTTTTAGGACACCACAGTATAATACAGTAAACACTAAACGATCAACACAGAGGGGCTTGTTAAGTTCCTCTATTGCATTCTCTACTCCACTGCACAATTTATATGATGAAGGACTAATAACTAACTAATTAACTAACTAACTAATAAATGACCAATCTATTTTAGGGTGGCACAGTGGGGAAGTGATTAGCACAGTCACCTCACAGCAAGAACATTGTTAAGTCGAACCCTGTTTGACCTGAGGCCCTTCTATATAGAATTTGTATGTTCTCCTTGCATCTGCATGGGGTTTTGCTGCACAGTACAAACACATGCAGGTTAGGTTAATTGGTGACTATAAACTGCCCGTAGGTATGTGAGTGTGTTTGTCTTTGTGTCTTAGCCCTGTGATAGACGGGTGATCTGTCCAGGGCGCACCCTGCCTTCCGCCCAATGTCAGGGATTGGCTTTAGCCTCCCAAAAAAACCCTTGAATGGAATGGAATAAGCCATGGATAATGGATGGATGGATAGATGGTTTATTTAATTATCATTGCAGAAAAGTGGTGTGTGTATATATATATATATATATATATATATTCAGAGAGAGAGAGAGAGAGAGAGAGAGAGAGAGAGAGAGAGAGACATTGGGTATAGACTACATATCCATGCCATTCTGGTCACCAACCAAAAACAATTACACATGCACACAAAAGACACACATTTTCTCTCCCAGTCATAAAATATTTATATCCCAATGCATCTGCAATCTGACAATGAGACCAGGCATATCTAGAGGTCAGTGGCTAATATAGGTAGGCTGTGTGTATTTGGGGGGTATGGATATGTGTGTATGTGCATGGATGGCTTATAGCCTTATATACCCTTGGGTTAGCAGGAGTTAAGCCCTGCTTACATTATTAAGGTGAGTAGTAGGCTGTGTTATGTATGCCTAAACAGCCAGCCAATTCATTACAGATGCAATCCTCTAAGTACATGAATAAGCACATGCCTTCCTCTCTTTCTCTGCCTTTTTGAACTGCAGAGGGGACAAAATATTGGTGTGATGCAGAGCGCTTTAGATAAATCAGAAACAGGAGCAAATTAATAATAAGGAATAAAACAACATTAGCTGATTAAGTATGTATGGCAGAGTGGTGGCTGTAATTTACAGGCAGCTGGGCTGGGTGTCCGGAATAAGGTCTCATTACAAATCACAGTGTGTGCATGTTTGTGTGTGTGTGTGTGTGTGTGTGTGTGTGTGTGTGTGTGTCCATCCCGTTAGTTATCCGTCACCAGTGGTCTCAGCTTTATGAAAAGGCCTGCAATCTATGATAATGAGGCCCGTGAAGGTTATGACCGCAGTAAACTCATTTGTGAGAGGGAGGGCTTAAGTATGTGTGTGTGTGTGAGTGTGTGTGTTTTATGTCTACTGCAAGTATAGCATATATAGAATAGTGACAAAATGTGGTATACAATTAATGGTCAAAATCAGCAGAGTGCATGAGGGAAACATAGAGCACATTACACATATGTTGCATCATAGCAGTTTGTGTTCTCATTCAGTTTTAACACAAAGAGAACAGGCATATTCTATACACCATTATATACAGTGCTCTGCTTATAAAAAGCAATACAAACGCTTCCAAAGTGGTTGACAAGAATATATAAAATAGTCAAACACATCCTGTCATCAGGGATCTGTAGCAGCAGCAAATGCAGATGTACCTGTGGTTATTGTAGGACCTGTAATTACTATTTAAAGTAGTAATGGTGCAGTACTTCTACTGTTCTACTAAAAAATAAACAAATAAAACCTATAGCAACAGTCTCTCTCTTCCTTTCCCTTTGTTTATTTTTCTTAGTTTCTAGCCTCCTTGTTGATTTACACTGTATTGTCTCCTGTCTCCTTCACTTTTCCGTCACCCATGACTCCTCTTCCCTGGCCTGTTTCCTCAGGTTTGCTTTTCTTGTTTTTTTTTTTTTTTTTTTCTATCTGAAATTAGACATCGATTCACACTATCATTCACTTTTTCCACTCTCCTCTATTCCTTGTCTGGAGCTCCGCCAACTGAAAGAAACAGAGGAGAAAAACAAAAGCAGGAACATGTGTGTGAATCATCAGATCAGATCAAAAGTGAAGGCAAGGAATAAAAAAAAAACAACAACAAAAAACAAACAAACAAAAAAGAAATCAAGGAAACACAACTTGGAAAAATGGTGATGGCGACTGGAAGTAACATGCAAGTATGATGACAGCCTATTAAAAAAAAGGCATTGGCTGCCTTAGCCTTACAGAGTTTTTTCTGTACCATACTGAAAAAATACAGCATGTTATCAAAGGTAGTACATGAAATTATACTCACGTATGTTTATTTTAATTCTGCATTCTGACAGTTCTTCATGATATCTGAAAATACATTTGTCTTTTCTGTGCAGTCTGCAGCAATATCTACAGGAGTTGTGCAGCACTTGGTTGTGATGGGACTCAACTCATTATCATGTTTAAAATTCTATTGGGTGCAGCAAAACGTAGAATTTACTAATACAGCAGTTCATTGCAAAATGATTGGGAGAATGTATATAAACATTACTTATAACCTAGTAGGGGGATACCAAAAACCACAGTGACATACAGTATGTCACCTAGTTTATAGATTATGCATAATAACCCTTTTTATGAACTTGACCTCTATCCACTGAAGAAAAAGCGATTTTACACTAAAAAATGTTGCCCCACAGCTATGAGGTTAAGTCCACAAGGATATTGAAGTTAATGTACTTTAATGAAGTCCATTAAACATCTCTTATTAAAATTGTTGGTTAATTTTTAATTTTCTGTTAATTGGCTAATGCACTAAAGAATTCAATAATAATAAATTCAATTTCACACTAGCAAATCTTGGTCATAATAACACAGTCCTTCTGTGTAAAAGTTCTCTACGGAATCTTTATGTTGCTCTCAAGACAAAATAATTACTATGCGGGGAGTCACAGTTATCCTGGTATATCAGATGGACTAGTTACAGTTCCATCTGTGGCTGATATATTAACGAAGGTTTGCAAGGGCAGAGCACTACATATGTAAGTTTGGCCTTATGGCTGACCTTACAATGCACTTAGTATCCTGTACAGGGAGTAATGCTGCAGCCATTCCTACAAGCCATTTATTCCAGCTAACGACCGTCAAGCACTCATAAATCAGCATTAGGAACCTCTTTGGCCCTCTCTCTTTCTTTCTTGTTAAGTTTCTCCTCTCTTTGGCCCCCTCCTCTAATATTTTCTTTCTCTCTTTTATGCTTTCTTGTCTTTGCCCTTGTCCAGTCGTTTTTACATTTTAGCTCTTACAACATACCATCTTTAATCCTATATTTCTCATTCTATTTACACCCTCTTTGTCTGTTTGTACAAACCTCTCACCCTTTGTTGATCTATTTCATTGCTTATTTCTTTTCAAATAACTGCCTCCTCTTTTTCTATCGCTCTTTGCTTTGCTTCCTACTGCTCCCTACCTTTTTCCACCATTCCTGTTGTTTATATGCTCTTTTAATCCCATGCCATCCAGCCTGTCTTTCACGCTGTTACTGAAAACTCCTTTCCATGCAGATAGAGACAGCGTCCCTAAAATGTCTACCCTGGTATTGGCACCTCTATTGATTTTAATTAAGCTAATTAGTTCATTATTCCAAAGACCAAATGGTGCATCCATTACCGCATAGGGAAAGACTAGGGATTGTGGGGGTCTAGGAAAGGTGGGGGCTTTGGAGTTAATATGGTAATGAAGACAATCAGTTATCACTCACTGCAAAGTCATTAACAACAGCATTACCATAGTCACCCATCGCAACCTTCTGACCTCCCCTGACTCTCTGTCACTCTCAGTCTCACTGTCTCCAAACTGCTGCTACACATACATACAGTACTATATGTATATGTTTCTGTAAGTCAGACTGCATTCAGACAGGCTTCTCTCTGTGTGAAAAAATGCAAAGCTTTTCATTCAGCTGATTGAGGGACCTGCAAAAAAAGGGTCTGCTGCAGCCTTTTTCTACAGTACAATTTGTCATCGTCCAAGGCAATGCATTGGCTAATTAAGCTTGTGCAAACATGTATTCTTGGTGTATTACTTCAAAAAATTATCATAATTTTATCTGTGGTTCAACAATCTTGAGCTGAACATTAAAATATGGCATTTCTGTTACAATCCTGTCTGTGAGTATTACAAACAACTATGTTGTGTGTTGACATCTAGTACGTTTTAAACACATAAATAGCACAATTTTCTTTCCTCCCCACTCAGGGGGCTATGTCTCTGTGCTGAATAAAGGTCAAACATTTCAGAGACCTGAACTGAGTTTCCACATTTTTTCATTGACTTGCATGGAGCAATTGCTATACTATAGTGGGTCAGACAGGTTTGGAGCAGCTGTTTTATGTCCAAAATATGAATAGTGCATAGGCTAGCCAATGTTCTTCTCTAATGAGTGATAGCACATAACATATAAACCTACCAGTAATACTATTCAAATTTCTCTCCCTGGATTTCTAGGAAAATTGTTTGGAGTTAATTTTTGTCACTGCTGTCACACAAAGACAAATTAAACTGATCTTAATGCATCAGTACATGCTCTTGTGAAGCTATCCAAACATATTTTCAAAAGTCATGGTCATTCTGAAAAGAGGGCAATTTAATTATTTCCAGAAAAAAAGCTTCTCCTTTAGAGATCAACTATGATAATTTACAGACCTTTACTTTTATGTGTTATTTTGTTAAACTACAATCATGGAGACAAAACTGTTTAAAACTCAAGGGTGCTCTACATGACAGGAAAAATTATGTTCTCATTAGCATGGATTAGGTCATGAGACCATTTTTTTGATTTGGTTCCCGAGCCTTAAGATTTTAAAATATCCCTGGTTCTGTGGTTCATGGGGAATGTTATAAATAGTCACTTTGTGAAAAACACAGACACAAATATCTTCTGTCTCCAGCTGTGATTCTAATCACAGTTGGAGATATTCCCGACATTCAGTTACCAAATTTGTAGTTGACAATTGTTATAACCTATTTATTTTCTTCTCAGAATTAAGGCAAAAATATTAGGTCTTTTTTGTTAACCTTGTCTTTTATAGACAAGAAAAGTTAAAACAGGAATCATGGCAAATGGAATACTTCTAATTGAACTCCCAGCAAAACAGAATATCACGTTGCCCATGCAGATTCATAATCTAACAATTACTGTGTTCTGTCAATACCTAGCATCACAATAATTTGAAAAGTATGTACAATGGTGCAAATTAAATAAAATTACAGTATTTGGATTTGAATAATCAAATATTTCAGAGCCTTTGATTAGATAATTACTGCAGTGGTTAATATGATTCAGCTGGCCACAGTTCTCTTAACCCTAAATGATGCAGTGACTAGTTTCTAATTTCTTAAAAAACCATGTTGGAAAATGGATCCAGTGAGCGTGGAAAAGATGTTGCTGTGTTTCAGAAGGCTCAATTTATTCGGCTGTCTCAAGGAAACAAGACAACTTGAAAGCGTTGAAAGTACTGCAACTGGGTTAAGAACTGTCCGACACACTAATAATACCTGGAGGAATAGTGGTGAACGTTTATCTTCACAAAAGAAATGTGTTGGGGAAAAGAATCTTGAATGACAGGGACTGGAAGTCACTTAAACACACATCTATGTTTAATAGTGAAAGTAAGGTCATTTCCGCACCAAAGTAAAATAGGAACACACAGGATTGTGACTACACAGCTATGTGGCAAAAAGAAAACCACTTGTTAGTGAGGTAAAAAAAAAAAAAAAGAAAAGCTTTTGTTTGACTGAACTTTGGACCAATGGAATACGGACATATGGTCTGATGAGTCCAGATTTGCCCTGTCCCAAAGAGATGGGTGGGTCAGGGTAAGAAGAGAAAGCTTCAACATTAAAGGAAGCAACAATATTTGCTGTTCGAGCTTGTTGCTACAGTTTACTTGATGCTCAATATAAAGACATTGTTCATACAGTATATACACAGATTTACTGGTTGTATCCTGGCTGATGCAGCAATTCAGTGCCATTTACCATGTCAGGACTACTTTCACATTAGGCATGTATAGTAGAGAAGGATTTAAAACATTCTTAGTTGTCCATTTGAAATTTTCACTGAAACGACTAAAGGAATTCTCCTACAACCCAGTTGAAGGGTAATACAGTCTTATACTCTATGTAATATTTGATTCCATTGTATATTTTATGCGGGACATGTCATCGGATGATAAACAGACAACAGGTTTACTGCAACAGACCAGAACAGAAAAAAACAAGCCTCGGATTTCATGATATTAGACTACAAAACAAACTGTTTAGGGTCCATTACAGTTCAACCCTTCTGTGCATCAAAAAGACCATACAGTATGATTCAATCAGACATTACCCAAGCTCCTATTACAGAGCACACTGCATCGTTTACATGGTGGATCGGTCTATAAGCAACTCTAAACGCTCTTCATTTGATTGGATTTCACATTATGAACATCAGAGCAGAAGCGCTGTTGTCCCGTGACTATCTTAATAGACTTCTGAGTGAGGGAGTCCATTTGTTTGTGTTTGTTTACTTATCTACACCCTGAAAACAGACAAAGTAAAATAAACAGACAGTGAGAGCATTGTTTAAGAAGGATGAAAATGGAGATTCAAATGCGTGAAAGATGGGTGGATAGCATGGCAACAAACTGTTGCATTCCCTCATGCTGTGCTTCTTAGGCTGCCACTTCGTTTTATCACCAACAATAATGTAAACTAGATAAACCAAAGAAAAAAATGTCATTACTGATAATAGCACCTTTTAAAACTAAGAATTAGTAGGTATGTACTCTGCTATAGTTTGCAAGAAACTATACTATACAACTAAGACATACTATACAATCTAAGTCATCCAAGAAAGCCCCATGGACTAAAGACAGCAGAGATGCAAATATTTTTATTTTCTAAAGCAATGCCATTGAAGTTCAGGAGTACAGCCTTGACTTCAAGCAGGTCCAGTGACCAGTCCAACCTATTGTCCAGGTGCATGCCTAGATATTTGTAGGCTGGGACCCTTTCAATGTCCACACCACAGATTTTGACTACAGGGGGCTTAGACCTTCAAACATCCACTACCATCTCCTTGGTTTTAGAGGTGTTCTGTAGGAGGCAGTTTTTGTGACTCCAGTCACTAAAGGATTTTATCAGGCCCCTGTACTCCTTTTCCTCTCCATTCCTGATACATGCAACAATAGCAGTATCATCAGAATACTCCTGAATGTGGCAATACTTTCCACATGTTTTATACAAGAAGTCTGCTGTGTACAGTATGAACAGGAATGGAGCCAAAACAGTCCCCTGTGGAGCCCCTGTGCTGCTCAAAACTCTACCAGAGATGCAGTTCCCCAGCCTGATGAACTGTGGCCTTTCTGTCAGGTATTCTATGATCCAGGAAACAAAGAGGGGTCCACCCCATCTCTTTGAGCTTGTCTCTGAGGATGATTGGTTGGATGGTATTGAATGCAAAAAAGAGAAAGTCTTCACATAACCTCCAGTTTTTTTGTGCCTGAAAGTGTAAATCTTTCCACAAAAATTGCCAAATATCAATGTAGTTAGTTGTGCAGAAATATTCAGATACATTTTATTCACTGAACAAAACCATATTATGTATAAATCATAAAACACACAGCTAGTGGAGTTTTACTCCACAGTTGACTGTATATTCAACACCGGAACAGAACAAATCCTTTTTTTTTTTTCATTGTGCTAAAAAACAGAAAACTATTGCACAACATGCTTTCCAAAGTTGATTACACTCATCTATTTTGGTATTATTCTATATATTGATATTATCCTGTCTAATGAGTGAGGGACTTTGATCGACTTAACTTCATTCAGCATGAGATTGAGTCGAAAAGGCCTTGGCTTTGAAGAGTGTACACAAAGGATCCTGAAGACAGTGGTGCCACAGAATAAAATAGAAAGCCATGAGCTCGTCTTTTCTCTCTTACTATTGAATGCATTCTTACCACAACAGGTTATATTGGGCTATGTATATAGATAGTGTTTATGAGTAGACATTTCATTCTATTGGCAGATGTGGCTCTGCTTATTACAGAAAATAAATAAATATCCCTGGGTAAATGTAATATGAAAGCATTACCTTTTCATATTATTTTCATATGTACATCCACACACACACACACACACACTCTGTGTATATATAATACACATAAACCTAAACAACTGACCATATGCCTGCTGCCTAATGACAAGTGCCATTGTAACAAGATAATGTTATTGTTATGTCATTCACTTTATCTGCATTTTCAAATCTGGGGCTGATCTATATATATTGTACATACGGTATTACAATCAAAAATTGTAATTCTAAAGTTAAGGAAATATATTCAAAAATATTATTAGAGTTTGTTTAAAAAACAGAAATTAACATGAAAGACAAACTGATTCTGTATCCGGGCCAACTATCTCTTCAACAGATAAATCTATAAAAATAATTAATAATGTCTTACATCCAAAATGTGATCATATGTGCACAGCTTCATTCCCCAACTGGAAACCATCTGGTCTGCTTCCTTCTGTAGATACTCAATGTTCTGAACCAGCACTTGGTTCTGGTCTGCAAAGTCATTCACATAAGAGCGCAGGAAATCCACTTTTTTCTGAAAGAATAATAGTACAGCAGGATGAAACTTTATTTGCTGTGTTTTAACAAGCTGACAGCAGAACCAAGCCGTTCTTTCTATAACACAATTTGCTTTATTTTATTAAGTCTTATCAATCTCTTTTTTAAACAAGGTGGCAGTAAACACGTAATTTGCGCTTATCTAATTTCAGTATGTACAACCGTATGGGACAACAAAATAACCGAACCCAACAGTTTTCTTAAGTTAAGTTTTTCTTATATACAACAATTTTGAATTAGTTTGATATGTCAGCATAACACAATATTAACACAATAAAAAAACATACAGTACACTCATAAAGCATTCAGACGCCCCTTCACTTTTTTTGTTTTGTTATTTCATTTGTTAATGACAAATGAAATAGACTCAGACCTAAAGTATTTTAGGAATGCTTGTAAATTTATTAAAAAGGAAAAACTGAAATATCAAATTAGAATTCTTTCTGAAGGCACAGCATATATAAAATGTTTCCTACTATACTTTATCCATTTATTTTTTTCTAAAATATTAACTCATGGCAACTCAGCTATGCATCTATTTATGGTTATTTGAAGGTAACTCAAAGATATGGGTATTGTTAGAGAAAACTGAAATAATCATAATGTAACATTAAATAGTAAAAAAAAAAAGTCAATGCTCAGTTACAGGATGAGAAAGGACACAAATCCTAGTCTACAGTGCTGAAGCAGAACAACACACAATATAACCATCCATTCAGCCTGCGACCTTTCACTCTGCAGTAACATCACTGTCAGACAAACGAGAGAAGGATGCGTGGGCCTTTTCATAAAGCTTCAGAACTTGTAATACGTGACATCACCAGTTATGGCAATATGACTAAGTGTTGCTAGTAAACAATATGACAATATGTCATCTTCTCTGGCCTTTGAATGTACCACCCCCCACTCACTAAATCAATGTTTTTGAGATTGAGAGATTACATGAGTGAGATGCATAATGTCTCCAAGATTCATCAAAACTCAAAGTGATGTTAGATATCACTTTGACACACCACCGCATGAACAGACTGAACAATTGAACACATAAATGCCTCTAGTGCTGGCCTTAAAGGGGAAACATGTGAACTCCAGACAAACATACAAGAATCTGAAAATAACAAATAAACCTTTGTGTCTTTAGGCTTGTCCCAGTGAGATGAAGAATTTAATTTAACAGGGAGATACGCTGGGTGGGGAGTCAAAGCCTCACATGAAAGACCGTGATTCTTGTTCTTGTAAAAAAACACATGCCTCAAGAAGAATAGTTTTAACGGTGGTGGTCGTAAAATCCACAGCTGATGTATTAATATAACATCCCACAGCTGAATACTCTTGTACATCAGTTTTAGTGCTGCTTTTTTGTCTGTTATGGTCAGTATTCCCTCACTCTACCTCTTCTTCTTTTCCTTTCGGCTGCTCCCGTCAGGGGTCACCACAACGAATCATCTGCCTCCATTATTCCCTCACTCTACCTATATTTGATTAATTACCTATCCATTGTAATCACATATTTGTTATAAGCAGGAGTTTGTAAAGAAAAGCACTGCTGTAATTTCTTGTCTAAATTGTCCTATTGTCCTACTGTAAGGATCACAATCATAAGAGGTATTGACATGGTCTGGCAATTAAAAACAATACTTCATTTTGAAAAACCAAAACAGCTGCTTGAAACTGACTCTGCCAAACAAGTAGGTCAGATACTCTTGGCTTTCACACAGCAGCCTACCCACACCTAACAATAGATGGTGTCAACTGAATTAACCATCCATAATCTATAACACTTATTTGTGTCAAGGGTCACGGGGGACTGGGGCTAATCCCAGCTCAAACTGCACAACAGGCAGGGTACACTTGGAGCGATCACCCTAACCCTAACATCTACAGTCAATTTAGAGTCACCAGTTAACCAAACTACTTGTATTTGGACTGTGATGAGACGCCAGAGTACCCAAAGAAAACCCACACCAACACAAAGAAAACATGGAAAGTCCATAGAGAAAGACCCCAGGTAAAACAAAATTCAAACCCAGAACCTTCTGGCTGTGGTGTTGTTAGCCACTGCACACCATGCCTCCCCTTTATTGCATTGCTAGAAAAAACTACATGATTTGATATGATTGGGTTTAATAGCATTTGATTACATCTGAATCTATTCAAACCAATTATCAAATCTGTTGTAATAATGTGAATTATAAGCGTATTTGTTTCACTCAGCCCAGCAACAAAACAAAACACATTGAGCTATTTTGTATAACAAAAGATGCTACTTCATTTTAAAGAATCTACTTTTTTCTTCCACTTTAAACATGCATGTTTTCTTTTTTTCCCTAATTTTACATTTTATGTTTCTGTGTTTCACCTCTGCTTTTACTTTTTTTCTGATCTATAATGCACTTTGGTCAACTTGTGTTGTTTTTGAAGAACTATATAAATAAATACTGATGATAACACAGTTAATTTTAATTGTAGACTAATCCCCGAACGGCATGACACTGAAACTGATAGAAACCTAAACTATGGGCATTCTGCTGTCCTGGAGGGTTATGGTGCTTTCAGCACATATTTTACCACTGCTGTATGACATTCATAAACTCTGTCCTCATTTGTCCTTTTGCTGTGTTTGCTTCTCACTGGGGGGCTGTGCTGCAGTTGCAGAGGCCATGGAAGCTTAAGTAAAAGCAATGGAGTAAAAATATTGATTCTACTTCAACATTCAGTGAATATCAATTAAATAGATCATTTATATTTTACATGCAGTGGATTCAGAATCACCTGGCACTGTTGACAGTTCCTGCTTTCATGGATAAATTGGCCATGAAATGTGATCAGATCTTATTATAGTTGTTCTATTTTTAAGCTCTGGATCAGACCTGCACAACATTTAGGAGGCCTTTAGGACCACTCTGCCTTACAGATCTGCTTTAGCTCTGACATTTTCTTCGGACATCTGGTGTGAACATCTCTCTTGAGGTCATTCCACAGCATATCTGTTGGGTTGAGGTCTGGGCTCTGACTGGGCCACTTCAAAAGGCAGGGTTTGTCCCTCTTAAGCCATTCCGTAGTATATTTACTTCAATGTTTAGGGTCATTGACCTGCTACATCACCCAGGTCAGAGGTTAGGGTAGGCTCAGAAAGATGCAATTCCATGTTGATGCTTTTGTGTCAGGAAGAATGGTTGAAAATTTTCATCATTTACAAAAATAGATCTCCCAGACTACTACAACTGTCCTGTTGTATTATATTCTCAGTTATTCACTCTGGTCTTTCAAATAAGTCTTTATTTCAGGTAGAAAATTAGCATGTTGACTCAGTAAGGGGATTTAGAGCTATTTTTGAGTTAGCCAGATAGTTTACGCATACAATGCAGATATGATACAAATTAAGTTCCAATAAAGTTCAGAATTATTTAGCCTTTGAGGAGCAACTGTACACCTCTGTTTATAAATATCTGTCCCCTACAGCCAAAAAAGTCAACAAGCAGTTTCTCTTGTCCCCCTGATGCATAATATAACAGTGATATATAGCTTGAGGGAGAGTAGTGTTACAAAAACAGCAGAAGTGACAGTCTGGATATTAGGGTTTGGAGCAGAAAAGGCATCCATTGCATAAAGTCAATAGCATGTCGATTTACTAAATTTTTAGTAAAAATAGCTTTTACTAAAAGCTATTTGTGATGACTACAATAAAGCATAAGAAAAAAAATACTTATATGAATTACCTTATTCGGAAGTGGTTCGATTGTTTTAACATATTAGGAAACATCATAAACCTAGCATGGATTCATGGATGAATGGTGGCTGTGTTTTCAATGAGAACGTTTTATGATTAACTGTCCACATCAACCTTTAAGACTTGGGAGCTCCAATGATCTAAATGCATAACCTTGTTAAGCAGCCCCTCGACTGGGGCCGGCTGACCTAAACCCATCTCTAAAACCTTGTTACACTTGCTTTGATGCACAGCCTGGCTCACACAGGCTACATTGCGTACCTAAATGATGTCACATGACAATCCTGATGATTAGAAACCTCTCTTTTTTACATATGACAGTGGATCTGTGTTCCTGATCTCTGCTGCTGAGATGGAAACATAATGCAATTTGCCACCTGTTACAAGTGCTGTGGCTTTATGAAAGCACCCTTGCACTTCCTCCTGTCATTTATCTTAGAGGACGAAGGTCATCTTCTGATGCCCAAGTCACAATGGACAGGATGCTCTTGAATTTGTATTGGATGCATATCAGAAAACAGCATATTCTATAGAGACCTGCGGGGTCCGAATAGGGTCCTCAATAATGTTTAGTTTGTTAAACATAATTCATGTATTTGACTGCACCCATAAATGCAATCCAGCGTCAGAGCCCCAGAGGGCTATATAGGAAGGCTGCTGTTCCCAGAAAAATGAACAATTTGATGTCCCTGCTAATTTAACACTGGTAACCAATTATGAACGCCCCCATCTCGCCCTAATCAACCACTGACCTACCCACCCTCCACCTCCTATAAAATTCAGACTGTCACAAGATAGGTGTTGGAATTGCACAGAGTAAGTAAAGTAAAATAGTAGTTACACTGATAGTATAGATTATTTTAGTGTATATTTATAGTATGAGCAGCATGGTGGATTAGTGGTTAGCACTGTTGCTTCACAGCAAGACATTCCCTGGTTCAAAACCCAGCAGGGTTTCTGACTTTCTGTGTGGAGTTTGTAGCTGGGATAGGCTCCAGGAGATTCCTGTGACACTAAAAAGGAATAAGCGGGTATAGATAATGGATGGATGGATATTTATAGTATTTAGTGGACTTGTTAGCAATGTTATACAGATGTTAGTTTTTTGCAGCATTAGTAGCTCTTAGTTCAACTTTTGTGTATTAGATAACGTTACCTTAGCATTAGTTAGCACAACTGGAGCCAGTGGCTCGAATTGATGCGGCTGGAGACCACTGTTATCCTCCATGACACAGTCTGCATTCAGGCATTCTGGAGCAGAAAAGTTCTACATCCAAAGATCTCTCTGTAGGATATGAGCCCTGTGACTCTGTGTCACAGTCCATTTTTCACCCTGTTAACTCCTTCCTCACACACAATCCATCCCACACCGAGCCCCTCACTTCCCCCCCTCAATCCCCTGTCCATTTTATGGGCATTTTTGAAATGATGCAGTGGGTCAAGTGAGACTCAGACCTAGGGATGTAGTTACTCCTTACTTAAAAAAAAATAATACTATCCCATCATCTTGACTTTTAGTAGCAGTATCCACTTTGGGAATGGAGCAATTTGGGAACAGACAGTATGTTTACTAATCCATCTGCAATGTTTGTGTTGACCAGACATCAGCTTGACATCTGCAGACAGCTGTTCTCTAGCCTTAACCCCCCAGCAGGGACAGACTGAAAAAAGCACAATCCACACACTGTCCAGTCAACTTTCACCGTCTCACTACTCACTACCACACAAAACAAGACCACTGAAGGAGAAGATGTGTCCACAGACCTGACTGGTACTGTCCCACCATCTGGCTGATCTACTCACTTGCAGCAGTTGTTCTTGGGTTGCAGTGGTGTCCATCTCCAACCATCTCAACCTCTGCTCGTAAAGTCCTCTGAATTCATTTAGAAGATGTGCAATGCTGTTGGTCTCAGCCCCACAGTCCTCAGTGGCTTCTGTTTCTCCTGAAAGGGAGGCCAGCTTCGAGTTTACCCCTGACTCTGGTGTTGTCTTTTGGCTCATGGTCTTTCTGAGTTTTCAGCCCTACTCGAATAAAAAGAGACTAACCACAGGCTTAGAAATGCTAATTAACATTAGCACGGCCTTACAAGTTACACTACAACTGTAGACATAGTCTTAGTCGCACCATGTGAATTACAGACAACTTGGTCGCTACGTGCCGTAACCACAACAATCGACCACAACGGCCGCTGCGTTGGCGCTGCACGTTCTGATTGGCTTATTTTGACCACGGGTACCGCAGCCGTGACGTTTCTGCAAACTATTGGTGACTTTTCTTTAAGAGGCGGGGTAAAGCTGTACAACACGGAAGTACAGGTTGTTTTCGTCGTATGCGAGAGGGATGTGTTACACTGAGCTTGCCTTCCGCTGAGACTAAATGGGTAGGTATATATAATCTTGTATCCCTTTGACAACACACACGTCTGCATTATTTTCTACAATACCTTGGGGATTTAAAAGAAACATCAAGTGTAGCAGGTCTGCTTCGTTTAAACGGTGTAAAGACTAACGTGTCGTTATCACCTTGTTGCTGTGTAGCTAGGACGTTGTGTCTGCAAAGGCCCATTGGATGTTTACTATTAAATATCTGTCGATGAGCAAACGATTCAGGCGAGGAGCGACTGTGAATTAATATTTCTCACACATCGACTGTTGTTATATTTACTGCAACTTTGGATGTTTCTATTGTGTCTTTGCGTTTCTTCAAGATATGCTCTGCAGCTCCGCACATTACAGCATTATCTCCCACATAATCAATGGCACAAATCAAAACCTACACACTGACTGAGATGCAAGGAAAAGTTGATCTTATTGATTTTCAAGACGCAAGTCACTTCATTTCTCTCATCCCAGCCATTGCTCCAATCTGCCTCATGGTTATATTCTCCCTGTTCTAGTGGCTTTGACTGTGCTGCTTTTACAAACTCTGCCAAAACCTAATCTCCACTGTGATTATCGCATAAAGCTGGACCAGATTTGGGTTTTATTGATGTTAAAGACTGATGTGCATGAGCTAAAAAAATGAAGAGAGTGTCATTTTGAAGAGAGTGTGGACCATATGACTGTATGGTATTGAAGTATAGACGTGTGCTGTTTCATTTTATGACAAAAATGGCATTTTTTCAGACCTGGTATTCAAAATCATATAATAGAATTTTTTTTTTTAATTTATATATTTTTTAAGATTTTAAAAGCTGTAATCAGCAAATATTAAGCATTGACTGGATAAATTAACCATTTATTGTCTAAAGTGTCATGAGACAGGTTTCTCTGTGTATTTTGTCTTTTTTTTTTTAACTTGTCTCCTTTAAGTACTATGTTAGAAACTATACTTGCCAGGTTTCATAGACTTGGACCTTATTGTGTTTGAAAATGTTTGCGGGGAATCAATTCATTAAATTTCCAAATTAAGGTGAAAGTATAACATCCCCATGTCATTAGGGGTAAAACTGTGCAGTAGCAGGAACCTGATTTCCTGATTTGAATTATAGATATCATTTGAATCATATAATATCATAACATTTTGTAAAAGTAGCCTCAGTTGGTTTGACTGATTAGCATATCTCTCATCATGTCAGCATTGTCATAGACTTTACAGGTCACAAAAAGCAGCTACCCCTCAGTTTAGAGTTTTCTATCTTAACAGACATTGTAATTACTGCACTGATTTAAAAAAAGACCAAATATTTCTCTCTTTATCAAGGCAATGTTTTCAATGCATAAAGAGAAGAAATATGTTGATAAAATAAACCTCAAGATAACATGTTTTATTTGCATGATGTGTGGCCCTTGTCCTTTCTCACTCCTAAGAAAGACACAATTTCAGTTCTCTCATTTATTAGTTATGCTTTTTCTTCCACATTCATTGTGCCTCTCTCCCCTCTAAATGTTTCATGACTTTTTAAGTTGTTTTTTTTTTTTTTTGCAAACCCCTGTATTTATTCCTCATACAGCCTTAGTATGTTCAGTCTTCATACTTATGAAATCAATTAATTCTCTTAAATATTTTACATTCGGAGCAAACCAGATAAAGTAGAGCACTCTTTTGTATGTCAGATGTGCTGTTCATTTTTTTTTTTTTTTTTAAGTGTTCAGGCATTAGCTTGGCCCTCACCCCATTGCTTGGAGGAGTCTTGGGTGATTAGAGAGAGAGTCTTGATAAGCACTAGAGTGTGATGCACACACATACACACTCACATAGTTAGAAGACCTCTGTGTGCATTTGCACACATTCATTTTTCATGAAACAGACTCATAACAATTAGTCTGGTTACTGCCTGGGTAATCTTAGTGTCCCTGTAATGCCTGTGGTCTGCTGTATGACATCATTCTCTAAAAGTTCTAAATCTGACGTTCTCATCCGTTTTCATAGTGAGGACATTAGCAGGCCTTGGCTAATAGGCCCTCGCTCATTCTTGGCAAAAGACGGGCAATAAAGCGAGGGAGGGAAAAAACGAGACCCAAGTGATCACACAATAACATTTTATTCGCCAGAGCTTTTACACAAATTAATTTACATGAGCAAAAGAAGAAAATTTTAAGTTGTAATCCAGCATGCTTTGCCAATGCATAGTCTGTTTCTCACTTCAAGCATCATAGAAAGCCAAGTGAACATTTATGCATTATTTCATTATAGTCCAATTTTAGATTATGCTGGATTTGGGATTGTTCTGAACAAAGGAAAAGAAATAAAGTGCAAAAGAAAAAAAAAGATGTGAGTTGTTTTCCCTGCATGCATTAATGGCTCCAAAAACTACGGTCACCATGTGGCCATATGAAATAGGAGCCATGTTAGGTCAAACAAAAGGTGACATACTATGATTCTCGAATAGGCTAATTGCCATGTTGGACAATAGAGTTACTAAATAAATAAATACATAAAGAAATGTTCTTCAAGTTTTTATTTAAAAAGCCCTTAGAAAATTATCAGAAAAAATACTGAGCAAACTAGAAGTGAGAACACATTGTGTTATTAAACACATTTACTAGTAATGGGAGTAATGCTTTAATCTTAACCAGACCAGAGCCAAAATCTGTGCTCACTAAAGATTTGGTATCCTGCCTTTAGCTGTGGAAACTGGATTTTTTTAATTCAGTTCCAGGCTACAGAAAGTGTCTCCAGTGTAATTTGAATTGGATTGAGAAGGGAGTGTATTTTATATATTTCTGACCTTTTTTGTCATGATTTCTGACTTAAACTTTTCCAGAGAATGGCTGATGGCATTACAAATATGCTTGATATGACAGATGTAGATTATATGATAATATAGATCACAGTAGATTTTTTTTTTTTTTTCTTTGCCTTTGCATTTAATGTAACCTGTGTCTTCTACATCCATGTGGGCTGGACACCTTTAGATATAATTTCATTAAATATATTATGTGAACAACTACATCTAAATGCAAAGGAATTTGTGAACTATAATACACCAGGAAGTGAGCTGACATCTTTGGCCACACAGTTTCCAACTTGCATGAAATGTTAGCATTGTGAATGGCCATTGTCTGCTACATGAAAACAAAATACACAGATTCTAAGACTCCACCTGCCCAGCATCCCTCAGCCTTTAGTGCCCTGCCCTCAACACCCTCAAACCCTCACCAGACAAATCCAAGGCCAAGAAAAAAGTGCAGGCGCTCAAATGTCTATAGGTTATTCCCTGTATCCCCAGACATTGGAATGGCATATGTGCTTTAAAAATCTTCCCCTGTCAATTATTTTGACTGTCAGTGTGAAGTTCAGCTCATAGAGAAGAGGTTTGTGCTTATCAGGATTTCCCTCCCTCATTTTTCTTTCTTAGCTATCTTTGCTAAAGATTTTCATGTGTCAGTAGACAGCAGCTCAGAGTTCCCAACTTTGGCAGGTTTTCTAACATGTTTGTCTTCTTTGCCTCTTTGTTCACCCATCTTGGTGTTTGGTAGCTGCCATTACCACCTCTTGTCTAGTTTTTAGTGGACTCAATGCAGCTATGAGATTTTGGTCTGATGCTCAGTACAATTTTGTTTCCTGGTCTCTCCCTTCTGACACTGATAATGGCCCCCTTTGTCTTGCAGCAATGTCACAGTGTGTTCTCTGTTTGATTAGATGTTGTTGTATTAGTAGTTGTTTGTAAACTGTAGCAGTTTACAGTGCCCCATCTTTGTCTGAAAAAATGCACACGCTAAAGGTGGGTGACTTTCTGTTGATTTCAGTGAACTCTTCTAACCTGCCTTCTAACTCCATTGATTATCAGCTGCCATCTCTTCAAAAGAGGGCATTTTGTCTCTGAGTTGGTTGGTTAGCTGATCCATGAGAATTATCAAGTCTGTATATTACGTCTGGTGTGTATTCCTGTGTGGGTACACCTGGTGTTGCTTACACTGTGTGGACCGAAGCCTGTTTATAGATTCATACTGTGGGGACTCAGCCTTCCTCATGGAAGGGGACCAGATGTAAAATAAAAATGTCTCCAGGAAGTTAATGTAGCATTAAGTCAATGTGAAATCCATGCAAGGCAGAAGGCAAGTGTGTATGTGTGTATTTCTATAAGTGAGAGGACCGTTTTAGGGCATTTAAGAATAAAGGTTAGAATTAGGGTTAGATAAACATCAGGCTAAGATTTAGGGTTAGGCATTTAGTTGTGATGGTTAATGTTAGGTTAAGTGTCATGTCAATGACTGTCCTCACAAAAATAAAATTAATACACAGACAGAGTTTGTCTGCTGTTTTGTGTGGCATTGCAGCTGTTTGCACACACACACAATGTCAGTACTTTGTAAACACTGGCATTGATTGTGACTTTTGACTATTACATAAGGAACATGGATTTCCAGCTGTCCACAGTAAAAGCCCTGTAAATTCAAATGCTTAATTTGTATAGGCAGCCTGGCATTGACTGAAGTGTCTGCTTGTTATATATTTGGCAAGTGCTGCAAGTCTGAAGGGAAGCTGTCAATAGCAATCCCAGCTATTGATATGGCAGTGGGCAAGAGATGTTACTTGGCCCCCGACTCCGACATCCCTCTGATCTCTCTACATCATAATTACATTAATATTGACAGACTCTTGACAATAGTCACATTACTATTGATAGGTGGCTGTCAATACCGTGTTTTCCCAAATAAAACATATTCATTCATAACTTGTAAACTGCTCAATATAGGTTTTGAAAAGAATATTGGACCTGGCCGGGTTTACTCTCCCGAGAGAGATGCTTGTGTGTGTGTCTGTGTGTCTGTGTCTCTTTCTATGGTTGTATGGACTCATTTTTGTTAGTAACTCTGGGCTGATAAACTTAGCTGTGTATTAGAGCTCTGCATAGACCAAGTCTATGCTTGTTTTAGATACATATATAGTGACAGGCACATAATCTGTACATAATCTTTCAGATTAAACTAAACAAATGGAGCCTTTTTATTAGTTTTCATACTCATTCAGTCTACTCCCCTGTCTCTTCTTAATCCAAACTCTACTACCATCACAGGAGAGGTTCTTGTTACTAAACATTGCTGTACTTTAAATGCAGCTCAATGAATTTGTCACACCTGCTTACTCCAGCGTGAATTCAGTCTTATTGATAGTTCTAACTTAGTTGGATGGTATTTCCTGACTCTGTTAAAACATGCATGAATACACAGATGGTCCTGTGCACAGAAGAGATTTTTTTTTTTTTTTTAACTTCCCCAAGAAAGGTCTAAAATGACCATCTTCTTTCTCTCTTTCTGTCAAAACTGCCATGTTTACCCAGCTGAAATCTCTTTTTAAAGCCTCATGACAAATCCTGTTCAGCAAGACACAAAAGCTACTCTCTCTCTCTCTCTCTCCCTCTCTCTCTCTCTCTCTCTCTCTCTCTCATTCTGTGGCCCTCTTACTCTGTCTTTCCTTGTGTTAGTTAGACTTCCACTTCTTAAGCGTTTCATTTGAGGAAATGGCAGATAAAACTGAGGAACTGTGAGCAGTTAGGAAACGTATGCAGCGCAAAATAGTCCGGACATCACAATGGCGAGATCCCATATGGAGTCAACTCTAGGGACAGGAAAATTGTTCCACATTTGGCAGATGTTTATGGTGTACCAGAGACTGTGCTGTTAGCCTAATCCCTAGTGATGTGATTTGTACACATACTCCTATCTCTAGAGGGAGCGGGAACCAAGAGTCCCTGGGCTTTACCTCCTCTGTGTGTGTGTGTGCATGTGTGTGTGTGTGTGTGTGTGTGTACATGCTTTTCTTTGGTTGTGTGGACAAATTTTAGTTTGAAACATCATTGTGAAGACATTTTCGCTAGTTGTCACAACTTCAAAGGGCTGTTTGAGGGTTCAGACTTGGTTAGAATTAGGTTTAGGTTTGAGTACAGTTAGTGTTGGGGTTAGGCATTCAGATGTGGTGTTAAGGTCTAGAGAATGCATTATGTCACCGTGAGTGTCCTCAAAAAGATAGATGTGACAACATGCGTGTGTGTTTGTGTGTTCGTACACTGAGGAGAGCAATGCAACATCCCCTATTCCTCTCCAAGGCGCAGCTCAAAGGTAGCATTAAGGATGGTTTTTACATGTGAAAAGTGATTTTCATTTCTATGTATAAAGAAAAAATAACCCTCCTAACAGGCTGAGCTTCACCTCTGGGTCCTCAGTCCTCCTATAACTTTGTCTAGTTATAGTAACGTATATATATTTTGTTCATATTCGTGATTTTTAATAGACCAACTATGGTGTTACCTAGAGGTTAATAAGATACTTAATAATAAAAATGTCAAAAGAGATATTTATGTACTCCAACATGGATAGTTTTGGACATCAATGGGGACAGCATTTTAATTGATATTTTGTCTAGATGTGATGTCCAGACTAAAGTAAGTAAGAAAGTAAGATCCAGGCTGTATAAAGACTTCTATCTTGTTGTGTTGTTGAGTCCCCTGAAAAACATGATTAAAGCTTATGCCCTTGCTGTGTATGTCTTCCAGCAGGTTTGGAAAGCGAGGGCAACCAAAAAAGGACAATTGGAGGTTCTGGTCCAGAAACGGATGTTGCTCTGCAGACCCCAGTGCTGCGCGTTAACCAGCTGGATGCCCTCGAGCTAGACTCAGCCCTTGAGCAGCTAATATGGACCCAGTTCTCCCAGTGTTTCCAGAACTGCCGACCGGGCCTGCTCACCCCTCTGGAGCCTGAACTGAGGGAACTACTACAGCTTGTCTTGTGGAGGTTTACATTATATTCCAGCAGTGCCACTGTGGGCCAGTCTTTACTGAGCCTGCGTTACCACAGCACCCTTTCCTCATCTCCCCGTTACAAATCTCTGTCTCACAGGCAGAAGCTGGGTCTGATCCTCCTCACTGCAGGCCCCCGTTGGCTACGGGAGCGTTCCCATAGCCTGCTAGTCTGCTTGGGTTTGATTTCAGGAGGGCCTGTGTCTGAAGGGGACTGTGGTTTGTTCCGGCAGGGTCTCCACAGTTGCCTTACTCTTGTTTCTAGTATTGCTCAGCTCACAAGTCTCATCAACTTCCTAGTGTTCCTTCAGAAAGGTCAGTATCCTGCATTGGCTGAAAGGATAGTGGGAGCTCAGGCAGTCTTCACCAAGCCCAATGTGATCCGAGACATAACCTACCAGTACATGAACCGGGAGCTGCTGTGGCATGGCTTTGCTGAATTCCTTATCTTCCTGTTACCACTGATCAGTGCAGGAAGATTGAAGTCCAGAGTGTCTTCAATTATTTTTGGGGGAGAAAATGCTGATAGGGAGGGAGCAAGACAAGGGCTAGGAATGTGGACAGAGTGCGGACTGTGCAGAGAGTGGCCAACCATGCCTCACACTGTGGGCTGCCCTCATGTTTTCTGCTACTACTGCATCAAAAGCCACAGCATTGCAGACACTTTCTTCACCTGTCCTAAATGTGGTGCAGAGGCAGGGCATCCTGAGCCAGTCAAGTTGGAGGTGGAGCTGATTGGGAAGTGATGATGTGAAGAAGTCGTAACTGAGTTTATTGCGAAATTACAAAGAAATACTGAAATTAATATGGCGGCTTCTAACTTAATAGAGTCATGACTCACGTATTTTATTATGCAAATGCTTCTTACTATTTACAATATTAAATATTCTACATTTATTGTAGGGTAGAACATGAAGAAAGGTATTTTCTGAATACACACACATAGGGCTGTGCGATATGGGTAAACATCTTATAACAATATTTTTTTTTTATATGAGTCAATAGTGATATATATCACAATATAAACCAAAGCACTTCAGCATTTCAATCAACCTTAAAGGTTCCTTTTTGATTATTTAATTTTGATTTTTAATTTTTTTTTTTTTTTTGAATAAGGCATTAAATTTGGTCAACTCCAAATAAATCAAACAAAATCTTAATTCTTATATCTTGAATCTACAGCTAAAATGTTCTGCTGTAAGTGTGACTCTTGTTTTAAGAGACCACAACACTTGCTTGGTCTGAGACTGTAATATCTTGCATTTTACATGCTCTAGAGGATGGCACTGCTTTAGGTGGTGCTACACCTCTTCTTGTCAGTCTTTAAATATCCAAAATATCTCCACACTACTAAAGTCCTCAGACCCTTGCTCTCAACAGTGCTTGCGTGTTTTGAGCCCTGGGCTGTGTCTGTTTGGGTATTTTCATCGTTAACGCTGACACTCGAGTTGTCATCAGCATTTTCTGTTCTATTCATCTTCTCTTTAATCAGGCCCCACTCCTGATGTACTGGCTTACACAGCGACAGCAGCCCAAACATCAGCATGTGAGCTGCTGCTGCTGGCTGCTCCTCCACACTCTGTGCTGTATGCGTCAACCTAACTGACATGCTCTAACTCTCTTTCAGCCACATGATTGGTTCAGCGGCTGCACTGTTTTCATCATCATTGGCCGTTCATGCTTTCTGTCAAAAAGCATAGAATGGGTATATATCGCAAGTGGGTGGTAAATATTAACAAGTGCTAAACTTGTGCCTCGGTGGTCAGTCTTGTATTTCCTATATTTGTCCATGTCGAATAAAAAATGGCCAACTCTTATCATCGAGATTGACTTTAATCTTATCGTCATGCAACATAAAATTTGATATTTGGCACAGTCCTACACACATATTTTCTGAAAGTGTATTTTCTGAATACACATCGACCTGCTATATTTAATATATGTGTGCATATATTGACAATCTTATACCCCTTTTGGCTGGACTTTGGACAGAACTGTTTGTCTTGGGTGCAGTGGACAGACTACAGAGAACCACAAAGAGCATATATTTGATGAGTGAACATGTTGATTTAGGCTCCAAATTAGATCTGTGTTAGTGTGTGTATGTGTGTTTGTTGAGATGGGAATATTTGTTCTGATGAAAAATGCAGAAAGTCAACTGAATAAATAATGGGAGGAATTCTGATGCCTCTCATCATGGCCAAATTAGCATTTGTTGTGTATTTTGTGCCTAAATTGTATTTCAACATCATTAAAATTGATAGAGTACTACCTCTTGGGTGTTTATTTAGTTAAGTGAAGAGAGAAAGATGAGGGAAAGTTATAACAATCAGCACACTTCTCTTTAGACCGGCCCAGTCATTCTAACTCCCATTATCCGTTTTCACAGCACCCAACATGCTCAAGATCAAGGGGGCAGCCAGGGGCTTGGATTGACTCACACACACACACACACACACACACACACTTGACAGCGAGCCTCTCTTTTCCCTTGGCCTTTCTCTTTTTTGCTGCCTTTCCTTCTCTCTCCCTCTGTAATCTCTAGGGCCCTCGCCCCTATAAGACTGTAGTAAACTGTACCAAAACCCTGGCAGTCGTCTCCTTCCTTGCAGGCGAATTACTCTCTAATCCCTGTAATGAATCCAAAGATGCTTATTTATGCTGGAGTTAACCTCCACCAGTGAGCCCAGCCCCAGGCCAAACGCACCCCAGCTGAGTGAAGCCTTTCCTGGGCTGACAAGAGAGGAGTAGGGTGGGGTGTGGAGTACCTCCCACCAATTCTTCCCTCCCCCTCATCCTTTCTGCTGCTCTGATCACTAGGGCTTAATTGCTGATTGCTGAGACAATCAATCGGAACTGCAGGCATGATAAAAAGCCTATTGCGGGCAGCTGGTCTCAGATCTACTTGCTCAGAAACTGTACACACATTTGCACTCAGATGAGGTTAATGTTTCTGTTGAGCAAAGGATAAACCATGAATTATTTGTCCTCGTGAGGTGCGTGACTGCCCTGAAGAATACTGGGTAGGTGTACCAGAGGGGCTTATCTTAAATAATTTACGTAACTGACCGATGTGATCTTTATTTCTCCTAGAACCTGTAGAGAGCTGTATATGTGCTTGTGCTTTAGAATATATAACCAAAGTTAATTGTACAGTTTAAAATGCATGTAGAAGAATTGAAATAGCCTTTTGAGATGGGGGTTGCAATAATAGATGATGACTGGTTTGACATTAGCGTTATATAAAAAACATACATAGGTACCACATAGGTACTTGAAGGTCCTCTCTCACATCAATGACGTTTTGATTAAGCGCGTAGGCAAGGACTCGATATTTTATGAACTACATTACATTAATGTATAAGCGAGATTAAAATGATATTTAAGATTAAGGAGATCATATATATAGGATTGATCATATATATATATATATATATATATATATATGATCAATCCTATTGCTATTGGAATATGTCATTGTCTTAACTTTCAGACAGACTCACAATCCAAACCCTTTTGCATATATTACTGTAATTCCAATTGAAGTTCCCAATCCCCAGGAAAGAGAAAAGATAAAGAAGAAACAGTACATTAAACTCTATTAATTGAGTTAGGCCATGGATTGAATTAGTTGGAAGTTGGAACAGGGCTCTGGACTTAAGGAGCTAGGGCTCTGTTAAGCCTATCTGTCTGTGGATCTTTTCTAATTCACAGGCTCCGTGTGAAGAAAAAGAGGAAGAAGCCCACATTCCCAGCGGCTATGCAAAGCAATCTGCACATTCACACGCAGCCATTTAGGGAGCAAATTGGCCCCGTGCCCCCTCTGACGAAGGTTTTAAGAGAAAGGGAATCAGGGCGTTGAATCCCTAACTAGAGCTCCTTCTGTGATGAGCCTCTTTATTCGCTTGTCCCTCATCTCCATTTCTTTGATGTGAAGCATTGATTTTCCTGATTAAATAGTTTTGAAAGTAAAAAAGCTCTTCTCTAGGCTGTGTAACACTGGGTACTTTACTGTACCTATTGAAGGTTCGTTTGTCTGCATGTTTGTTGAATGGTCCATCTGTGGTGTTTAATTGGAACACAGCCCTTAGCTTGCAGATAATAGTAAGGATAGTACAATAGGTTTGACTCATATGTGTATTTTTCTCTGAGAAAGAATGTTATCATTTAAGATTATGTCTGGCTTTTACCTCTTCATGTGAAATGGCTAGAAGGTTTCAGAAGTCTCAGTGCATCACTAATGAAATTACAGTCAAAACACCTGTGCTTTTAGACTTCAACAAAATTCCACACTGCTCATGGTTTTAGCTTTTATTTACTTTTTTCAAAAGGTAAGCAAGTTACATCCCTCTTATAATAGGAGATATTTTCAACAACTACAACTACAACATCACTTTCAAAGAGTGAATGACATTATTTTCATGCCAAGAAAAGATGAAAAAAGGCTCCATTTATTTGTTGACACCTCAGAGGATTTTTGACACCTGTATATTTTTTCTTGTGGCATGTTCAATATGTCAATAGGAGTTACAAGTATCTCTCATATTTCATCTATTCAATAAAAGACATGCCAAACATAAAACACCAAAATTCCTCCAAGGTAGTGAAATCCTATGTGTGTTTGAGTTCAGGGCTGTATCCGCTGCAGGTAGCTGTGTTATGAGAGTTGTTTCAACACCTGCCAGGCTTTGGATACCACCGGGCCCAATTATCTTAGTCTTCTTTCTCTTCTTAACCACCTCTTCACTCTAACAGGTCAGGGGAACAATCAATCATACCTAAAATAAGGAAGTAATTTCCTGAGCCGTTATCATGGTGTTGAGGTTTTGTCTGGTTCCATTTCTCTGGTTCCATTTCTAGAAGGAGATGGACAGCACTGGTTTTGAAATATATAGAATTTAGCCATTTAATTTTTGTTCTGAAGATAATTTGGGGTCTATATGTAATCTACAGTATAAGTTCACCTGTATATGTTTAGTTTGGAAGAACAGTTCCAAAGATCAAGTCAAAATACCAATACATACCTTAGCTTCATTCTAGGCTGTGTCCTTCTTCACCTTATAAACAGTAATATCCCAGCAAGCATGCATACAACCAGAAAAGAAGTTAAATCTGTATGAAGTCAGTATAAGTAAACTCATACTGCAAATATACTGTAAATGGTTTTAACATTTAGTGGACAATTATTTCATGCTATGTTCATAATGAAGCTCAGGGAACAGAAAGTTCTCTTTCCACACTTTCTGCACCCTTCTCTGTAAATTAATGTTGTAATGCTATATATTCAGATTGTCATACCTCACCACACGTTCAATATGGATGTCACAATATCTGATCTCTCCAGACACTGACTGCCATCTTTTAAATATTGTTGTAATTCTGCCTGTTTTTCTTGACCTATGATTGTATGACCTATCACCTCTATAACCTCCGTGATGTCTGGGGACACTGTCCAAGGCTTACATCAACCACCTGCTGGCTTTACTTCCCCACCATTAACACCAGACTCCAGGAGATCCTGTCCTGTCTACTTGAATTTTCTTTGAGGGATTAATAAAGTTTATCTTATCTTTATCTCATTTTATCTCCTTGTTTTATATGGGCTTATACCCAATGGAGTTGCTTCACATTGATGGAGCCTAATAGCCAAAATTTCTCTCTGTTGCTTAACTCAAATATTGTTATTCATTTCCATTTCATTTTTCCTTACTGGCTTGTAGTTAATCCACTTTTAAATCATCTACAAACTGATCGTTTTATTCCATGTATTATAAATCTGTCTGATCTTGAAATATATGTTTTACCCTAAAGCATCACTGAACGCAGATTTCTAGATGTTATGAAAGCAGAAAAGTTACTTTGACTGATGCTGAACATTAGGTTATAGTGTTGTAAAATTTATGGATGAGTGACTTATTTGTGACTGCATCAAATAAAAACAAGTAGTGTGTTTGTCTGCCTATTTTAGATTATGCTTCCTCTTAACACACGACTAAAGAGAGAGCGCAAACCTTTCCTGACCTGTCCTCTGATTGGATGAGCTACTGTAGGGTGGGAGTAATGAGGGGATTGGAGAAATGGCCAGAGGGCATCACAGGAGAATATATATTAAACACAGTTGTGTTGTGGTGGACTTGGATATCTTCCAAATCCAAGACCGTGTGTGTGTGTGTTTTTTATTCTGTGTGTTTAGCTATCTCAGTCCTCTTCCAGTTGATTTCTAGAAATGTCTAAATGAGCAATAATCTGCACACATCCCTCCAGATGTCCCAGTGAATTTCCTGTGGCTTATAGCGCCAGCTGAGCTCTTTGAACGTTTCGATAACTTCTGCAAATATGATTGAACCGCTGCTTGTTCAGGAATGTGGTGCAAGACACAATGTGTCTATTGCTATTTCTCCTCAGACATGAAAAAGAAGGCATGCACTTGGCCCTGATACTAGTTCACCTGTTACATGCACTTTATAAAAGAATTGTTAGAGAAACATCTTTAGTGCATGGTATACCAGCATCAAAATGAAAATTTCCATATTAATAATTTTATAATAATAATAATTATTATTATTACAGTTTTATCATTTCATGGTACATTCACTATAATATTTAAAGTTTTGAACAATAATTATCAGAATATTCAGATGTCATTTCAACCCAGATTTTAAAAGCACAAATTTGATGTGTCATGCAAAAAATGAGAAGTGAGAGACTTTTCTTTCTATTTTTGTTTTATTTTTGTACCAATACATTGGTATACAGATATTTTGTTTTATATTGTTGGTGCTCTGGTTATAGACAGAGTTGTATTCGCCATAATCTGTCAATCAGTGCTACTACAAGGGTCTCAATACGCACAAGCAACCAAATACAGACAGGAGCACATGTAAAGTATCATGAATATTTCATAACATCCTGCCAATCTGTCTACATTTACATGTACATACATAGACAAAAAAAAAATATGTGAGAATAAAACACAATGATGGCCATAGATAGAAAATAATTTTTGATAAAGTAGCCTTGCATGGGCAAAGACGCATCAACCTTGTATGTAAGGATAATATGGAGTTTCTGTCAGAGAAAGGTAACAAAAGGAATTTCTAAATTGCATGTGTGTGCAATACACTGAACAGCAGGCAGAAAAAGTCTAACCCTATTAAATATGAGGCTGCCGGGTAATGACAATGCATTTGTGTATTTCAGCATCCTAGAATTTTCAGTTTTCCAAGCAGGGGAAGGAAGAAGCACACATTTTGTGGTTGCCATGGATACCTGTGTAAGTCTCAAATCCTCTAGTGAACTGCATGTGTCAACCAGCATTACCCTGCTCAGTCCGACAGATACACAAAGACACACATGCACAAGAAGAACAATAAACACACACATGTGGCTATTGACCTTCTCATCTGAGCATAGAGTACAATACAAACTTAACTGTGGATTGTAAACAAAAACACACATTTCTGAGGTAAGCTAAGCATTACTGGAGCTGATATGCTCTTAAGTGAACATGGAGGTCTACCTGAAGGAAACATTATAATGCTGTTTTGTAATACTGCTTGAGGTCTAAACCTCTAGGGAAGAGTTGGTATTCTCTAAACAGAGTATGCCCTCGTAAAATCTATAATACTGTATAAATTCTGAATATGTTTCAGTTTATTTTTCTCTTGTGTAATGTTTGTCATAATTAATATCTGTCATGTTCTCATAAAAGACTGAGGATAAGTGGGTATAACTAAAAGAGAGATAAATGGGTGACCATATCATGTGATTCTGACTTTTATTTTTGCTTACTTACACAGAAGCCATGTGTGGTGCTATAGCCTAGCAGGTATATTATCCCAACTTGAGCTACCAAAAGAGGCCCTGACCCACCCCAAGACCTTTGAAGGCATCCACTGGTATCTCATGCCAAGACTTTAGCAGCAGATCCTGTAAATCTTGTATGTTGTGAGGCAGAGTCTCCATGGATTTGACTTGTTTTTTCGGCACATCCCACCTCATCCACAGGTAAATAATGCACACACCTGGCTGCACATGTAAAAGGAAATGTGATTTTTCCATAGCACCATGGTCTATACTCACTTTCAACAGCGGGCAGGGGTCAGTGTGAGTACTCTGACCTGCTGACTGCTACGCACTCTGATAGCATCAAGCTGCTGCACACTGTTTTCTGACAGCTGTCTATAGGCACTTTTGAACCCAACAGTTCTGGGGAATCAGTTCTAGGAACTCCATCACTGACGAACGGGCCCAATAACTACTGGACTTTAAGAACCTTTTTTTTTTTTCCCGTTTACATTCACACTCCCAGTAGGAACACTGAAGTAATATAAGCTGGCCGAGGGTTGACATAGCAAAGCCACTTCTGCACAATGTTCAACAAAAATGCTAAGGATATTTTAATGTTTCTCTTGGATCTGTCGAGATCTCTCTCCATTTTTGTTTTTTTTTTGTCCATGATGAAAACTGTTGTTTTACTTCACTTACTAAAATGAACTTTTACAAATGACGATTGGAGCACTGGCTCAAGCAATTAGTGTTGTTACTGTTGTTACTAGTGTTGTTGTTGTTAAAAACTTCTATATAAGTAAAGGAAAAAGTTAGGTACTGTATCGAGTGACATAGTCCTTGCTTGGACGAGGTAGGGGTGGATGAAATGATCAGAAATCACAGGACTTTCCCACAGGAGACTGGTGTTGTATTAATGAGTGACTTGTCTTTTATTCTTGACTTTTTTTCACAGCCTTAATTGCATGTTTATTATATGAAAATAACCTTAAGGAAATTGTTATTTTAACCAAACCACAAACTTTTTCTAAACTAAATTCTACAAAGGATTTGCATCCAAGTATTAAAAGTCATAACCAGTTTGTCCAATTGTTTTAAAGATTATTGGGTATACGTATATAATGGTTCTAATTTTTAATGCAATATTTTTGTTAAAGCCCTTGAATTTAAAATGAAATTCTACACTTCAACAACATCGTGGTAGCTTTATTTCTGCTGCTGGTGGACAGAAGCAAAACTGTGTCCAAATACTGACCTAACTGTGTATTGTTGTTTAAGCTGGAGGACTTGTTGCTTTCTTTTCTTTTCATAACAAATGCAATACCCTCCTAAGGGAAGCAATGCTAGACTGATTAATAACTTGACAAATTTATATTTAAAAAAAAAAGATATAAACTGGGCCCCCAGATTTTTTGAAATTTTGAATAAGAATCAACTCTGTAGTATTTTCATAGTCTATGTTTTCATAATCTCTTCAAATATGCCAAACTTTTCCCTGTAGGACCCCTAGCTGACACTACGCGCTCACTGTCAAGTATTAAGTTCTCAAATGTTTGTGCTTCTCTTCTGTGCCAAGCTGCTGGAGTCCTCTTTACCCCGTCTGCCACGGCCTATACAAAATTCAGCAGTGATATCGCTGCTTGTCTGTCTAGGAGCCCAGTGTGTTTTCACTCAAAGTCAAATTAAAAAGGTATGCCAGAAAAGAAAGCATATCAGAACACATTTTTCTATCAGACAGGAGATATATTGCCGACTAAGTATTGTCAGATGTTGGCAAATTCCACATATTTTTCATATCCGGACGCCTGAAACTTGGGACTGCTTCAAGACTCAAGGCACATCATCTACAAAGACTCTATTTGACCTTAAGTGCATGGGCAGAAATGCACCAAATATTAATTCTGTTATACAAAAATATTTTCTGTGATATAAATGTGCAATATTACTGGCCATAAATCATTTAGGAATTCATTTGGAAATGATTTGAAAAACACATTTATTTGCGGTGGGGGTAGAGAGAGGTAGGGGTGGTCATCAATAAATATGGCTCCTGTGAAAGGTTTTATTTATATATTCATGCATTCAGTAGATTCAGTTATTCATGTATTCACGCATTCACAAGGTCTAGTCAGTAGCTATACGTCAGGCCCCTGTGTGTGTGTGTGTGTGTGTGTGTGTGTGACCTGCAGTGTAGCCCTGCTATGTTGTGGGCTCGTGCTGTTCCCCAGGGGGGCTCTCATCTTTTACTGAGCCCTGACAGAAGATGGAGGCTGGGAGAGGTCCGCTGCATTAAAAAGCCTTTACCTACCTCTGATTTATCACCCCTGCCTAACACACACACACACACACACACACACATATACACACAAACCCACCTGCCAACTCCACACCATCTAACCATTCTTTGCCGCAGCTAGACTCTACACTCTATCAAACACACAGGCATATTGATACATGTGCACACACATATACACACTGAGTGAACGGACACACATTCACACACCATCAAACACATACTCGTTCCATCATAAGATGGCTGTCTCAGAGAAAGAGTGAGGGAATGAGGCGCCGCACTGCACCGCAGTGGTGATTTTGCATTTTAATGGTATCCCTCCTCTCCTCCCTTCACCTCTTTCGCTTCTCAGTTGGTAATTCTGGCAAGTCACAGGCAGGTAGGCGACAAGCTACTGGCTACCTCACCATAGGTAGACACAGCAACACAATTACAGACAGCATTTCCTGGATACATCACCTGCAAAAGGCTGCATTTGAATGTGACAGCCACTGGGGAGGTGAGGGTGGAGAGCAGGATTTTTGTGTATGCATGTGCACTGTGGGGGGAAGCAGATTGTCAAGCAGCATGGAGTCCTAGAGAACAGCCTCTGCACACAAACTACATGAACCTTTAATTGCACATAAAACTCCCACACACACCTAGGCGACATGCAGACGGACAAGGACATGAAGAATATGGTTAAATTCTAATTGAAACCTTCATGCATACAATCTAGACGCAGACATGGACAAAGGTGAATAAAGGTTTAAAAATACAGATACAAAGAGACACAGTAGGAGCACAGCACTTTGTCCTTGGGAGGGTCCAAGACTTGATAATCATATTCACACATATGAGTGGAAGTTATTGCATGACCACTGATAAAAACAAAAAAGACACAGGGAATGAATTTAATGTGTGAATAAATACATTTATATTTCCAATATACATTAATGCAAGCTGACTGCATAAGAAGCCATACAATTAGCCTTACTGACATGGGCATTGTGATTTTTATTCAACATTTGTCATGATATACCAGGTGAAATCAAAGACCTTTTTGATGATTCGGGCACAAGATAGTAATAGTGGATACATTTACTGGTGACACTATAGGTAAGAATATTAGATTAATTGATTCACTACATTTCAATGCTAGTTCATGTCTGCAGACATTTAAAGTTATGCAAAAGCTCAGATTTAAAAGATGTTTCAAAGCAGAAATAACTAAATTCAGAATTGCCTTCATTAAAACATTTTAATTATTGTATTTTTGTACACTTTATATTAAAGACATTTATATGACATTTGTAGGAAATCGATACTTTGGTGAAAGTGGTGTGGGAATTTCTTTGAGAACCAACAAGAAGAGGAGAACATAAAATATTTTGGGAATTGCAAAGCTGTACTAAAATCAAGAAAAGAGGTAATAAATGAAACCTTTATTCTTGTAAATCAATCTAGAGGAAATGCTTTTTCTTTGTCTGCATGTGTGTGTTGTATGAGCAAGTAAGCATCCAATATTCTGCAGTGTAAAATTTAAAGTAGGTACTGAAATAATATGAGCAAGCTTCTCCTCCATCATTCACGGCATGTATGGTAGTGCTAAATGTGCATGTTTGAGGTAGAAGAGGAGAAGAAGAGATTACTAACATTAATAGAATAATTTCTCACTTTTTTAATGGACGTTGCTGGTATTAAAGAAATGATAACACTGTTCAGACTGAAAGTAGAAACAAATATTTTGATTAAATGTTTGCAATTGTGCAATTTCAAAATTTCAACAGCAAAATGTCTATCTATTATGGTAATTAATATTTACATTCATATAATACATAGTCATGAAATACCACCACTTTAACAAGTGTATTTGTGTTTGTGCATGTATGTGTATTAAACTCTGCATTACACTATTTTGGGTGGACAAAACCTGTTTAGTTACTAATAATATTGGTACCCAGTCTGCTGGTTGTCATTATGTAAATCACAGAATTTTATCTAGGGTGACAACTTGGTTTAAGGTTAGAGATAGGAAAGTAGTTGTTATGGTTAACCTTAGGGTAGATTTCCAGGAAATGAATGTAAATCAATGTAAAGACCTCACAAGGGATAAAAACAAATGTGTGTGCTTGTTTATGCGTGTGTGTGTATGTGTGTATGTGTATGTGTATGTGCATGTACTGAGGAAGTGGAGGGTGAGAGGAAGGCTGTTGCAGCTGTTGCCTCCAAAACCATAATTCATTGTTGGAATCCTACAATCTAGATTACATCTCTTGCAGCTTAAAAGTGTATTTTCCCATAAACAGCATTCCCATCTACAGCTCATAAAAATTCATTCTGCTTCAGCATAAACAATCCCCTTGTCCTCTCACCCCTGCATATGTGTGTGCATACATGCATTTGTCTGTATAGCATAAACACTTTCCAACTCCCATCAGGAACATAGAGTGATCCATCAGTTTCTCAACAGAAAACCAATTTCACTGGAGATGTTTAGTTTTTCACAGAACACCACCTATTCCAGCAAAGAGAGACAAAGGAAAACAGAAAGAAAGATACACATGTCCACAGAATAGAGGGAGATAAAGAAAGAGGGAAAAGAACAGAGAGCAGGAGGAGACATGAAGAAAAGCTGTGAGAGAAGCATGCGGTAGTAAATTAAAATTTTGCTGTGTATAATAGGATACACTATGATTTGCTGTGTCTTTAGTTCAATTTAGTTAGTAAGGAATGTTAATATGTTGCCCTACGCACATATATGCACTGGTTGTTGACACATAGTGCCTGTCAGATGTGCTTTATGTGACTGCTCTGAAAAAAATACAAAAAGACAAAATTATGTACACTGTGGAGTTTGTAAAAAAAGAGGAGGAGGAGGAGGAACAAAGATGAGAGACTAAAAAAAGGGAATTTCTCGCTTTTGACCGTTAAAGCTTGAAGTGTGGAATTATGAGCGAGGAGCAAAGCATGCTGTGGCGGCCCAGTTTTGCCGTGCAGAAGCGGGCAGATGACAACATAATTACAGAGAGTCATCTCATAACATGTGATTAAACAAACAATGCATGTCCTCTCCTCCTAAGGTCCCTGTTTCTAGCATCCTTTGTTTTCATGCATTTGTTTGCACTAACAGGAAGAAGGAGGTAAATCTATGCATGTGAACATATGAGTGAACACAGCCAGACAGAAATATTGTATGCATACAAACAGGCAATGGACAGCAGGCTAATGTATCTTCGTAGTAATGGACTTAAGTTAAAACAAGATGAGAAAGGCCTTCCTTTTGTAGGGGCTGCATTGCCACTAATGACTAGAGGGCCTCCAACTGCCATCTCAGCCTATTATAACTCAGAGATGGCTCTTCTGTGTTTTTAAAGATGAATGCAAATTAAAACGCATTAGGCTACATTCATTAGCAGTCTTTGGCATATAGGCCACTTTTGGTCCAAGGGCCACTTAAGACTGCCTTATTTCTTCAAATGACCTTGGAATCAAAGAAAGAGTAAGTTTTAATGATTTAGAGGACTTGAAAAGACTCAAAAGGAAAAGCAATACAGGGTCTCATTAAAATATTCATTTAGACATTAAAAAAGCTTTTTGTTACAAATGTTCCTGCCAGGACGCTGAGTTGATATATAAAGAGAACCATAAGAATGCCTAGCATTTGAGTAAATTTGATGTCCATGCTCAGTGCTCCTTAACTAATCATCAAATGTTCTACAAATCACAAGACATGCTTATTTGGCTACTTTATAATTTTCTTTGTGAGACTTGGACTTGTGTGTGATAAACGATGAGCCGTGGAGCACTGTGAATTGGTTCAGGGCCTGTGAATGACCTGGGGAATGCATCGTGTCGCTTTATATTTAGCTTCTATTTTCTCAGCACCTGCTGCACTTGGTATGACTTCAGTTTGTGAGTGTGTGTGTGTGTGTGTGTATGTGAACAAAAAGTGAGACATACCCCATCACCCCCTAAAATTCCTTCATTCCCTCCTCCATTGCTCCCTTATTTCCCCAACGACTCAGTGTGCCTTGTAAAAACCTTAGCCTGGCTGCTCAGCACCCTTTAAAATCTAAAGCAATAATATGAAGCCTGACACGTTGATCACTGTTACTATAGCATTGTTTCAGCGGTCCAGTGAAAGTAAAGAAAGCTGCGGTTGTCCAGAGTTAAGTGGGTGTGTTCAACAATGTTCACTTTACACACTGCTTTTAACGCCAAAGGAAAATATAAGGAACTAATGAGAGAACTGCAATACTGTTTGTATGTTACAGGTGTTAAGGTAATACAAATGCCAATAAAATGAAAATGTTCCACATATTTTTCAGTTTCCGCTGTTAAGTTCTAGCCCCTCCATAACTTCACCTCTTGTGTGTTTAGTTATTTACAGCCCTGACAACAAAAAGCCTTGAACTGTTCAACAAACTACACAGCATTCTTTGTGTCACAGGCAAAACAGGAAATCAGGCTTTTGTCCGCTCGAGATGGCATCAAAAAACACCTTGTTTCATCTGTCTTAAGCAATCCCATCTTGACGCCTTCACATGTCCCCATGTGGGGCTGTGCCGCTCCACAGAACAGATTGGGAAACAGCACAAACAATCTGCTGGGGAAGTCCCAGCGGGCTGCCATAACATGCTCATTTGCCGACGTACCTCTGTTGCACAGAGCCCATGTTTGATTTCTCTCAGGTTGCCCCTCCTTTTCTTTCTCTCTTGCTCTCACTCTCACTTTACTTCTATCACTTGCTCATTTTACTTTCTTGCTTCCTCTCTGTCCCTGACTTTGTCTCTGTCAGCCTGTTGGCCTGTCTGTCTCGTTTTCTTTCTCATCTCTTTCTCTCAGGCCTACCTGCTTTTCTCTCTCACACTTTTTTTTTCCTCCTTTCTACCACTTTCACTTTAAAATATGTGTTAGTTGGCATCCTTCATACACAGTGCAATAATAAGGTAGGTGTACTTCTGCCACATCCATTTCCTCACCTTCCTTCTTTCCTTTTGTACCTTAGAAATGAGGTACTGCAACAGTAAACACTGAAAGCAGGAAGGCCAAAAGAAAACGACCCAGAAAAAAAGGATAAGAATGCCCTTTTCATATCTAAGTTTGTGTGTGGCCTTTGTTGACATATAGTTAAATCCAGGGAAAATGCTGTTAATGTTTATTTTCCACCTTAAAGGATGCATCGCTACAAGAATTGTGCCTTTTGCTGCTTTCTGCTGTGTCCTCTTCCCCAGTGATGCAGTGCTGCCAACTGTACAAACAATATTTATCTTATCATTTACTAAAAAAGCACACTGAATTTCCTCCTGGGGGTAAAAATGTTGCAAAGTTTTGCAGAATCAGTTGATGTTTGTGTTGAAAAGTTGCATTATGCCGGCTGACAGAAAAACAACAGGTTCTGTTTTGGTACATACCTCCAAATACAGCCAGTAATAAATAATAAGATTTCACATTGAGTATTTGTGCACATGGGACAATGGTTTCTTGATTTCTCAGGTGTAATGCTTTAGTGGATGAATCGCAGGTGTAGAAGATATTGTGTGGTGGATGGAACCCAGGTGCTGGAGTTATTTCCGGCCTGTGGTCTTAATCACCATCCTGACGATGAAATATGGCTTGCACTTTAGTGGTTTTAAAATAGAGTTCCCCTGACTGCATAAACTTATGTAGGGAAATAATAATAAGGGAAAGATAGAGTGAAGAGGCTGAGATTTCATACAAATGTGTGCTGCAAAATCTGCTCTGTTTTATCAGTGAATGTGGGCTCAAATTCTAATAGAAACTAAGAAGGATCTGATGCTGTCTGCCTGATAACAATAATTTTACACTTTCAATTCCTATGCAGCAATCAGGGCTTTGATGTAAGGAGCTGATTAATGACTAACTTCACCAATTCCTGTTAAAAAAATTTATTGCAAATGCAGCCTTTTAAATAAGATGAGCAAATGAATGAGCACAAGCAAAGTCTCTCTTTTTTTTTGCAAGAGTCACTTTTTTATCAAAAAATCACAGCAATTAAAAAGTCATGGACTTTGTATATTTGTTATTGCCTATTACATGCATAAACATATACACCAACATGTGAGTTGTAAATTAACAGAACCACGGACCATGGGCTAGTATGTACAAAAACGATCTCGGCCTTCCTTCAGTTCAATTCAATTCATTTGTATAGTGGCAAATCCCAATCAAATAATTTCAAGGCACTTTACGCTTTACATTTATTTCTTTCCTATTCTAAATTTCATTATTGCTACGGCTTCTGAGTCAGGAGAGTGACAAAGAGTCAGAATGTGACAAAGGTTTACATCAGAAAAGACTGTCTAAATATCTGATTATAAGCTGTTTATCCTTGTTAAATGATGGCAACATAGTAATGACAATATGCAAGTGGCCTCAGATGTGATCTTGGTCAATATCTATTGACAGACAAATCATTGTTGTTGTTCTTTCTTTTCGTCATTGTCCAGGCCCAATGTATGAGGAGCTAAACTGGCAGTGAATGTGATTGGATTTTCAGTCTCCGTCATTAAATTCCCATGCGGGGAATACTAATTCCAGTATTTAGTGCAGTGATGCTAGAGCTTGCTTTCATCTTAAACAGATTCCAGTCTAATTAGATTGGGCATGTGGGGGGTGGTGGATGTATCCGTCTGGACTAATCCCTGCCTCTCTGTCCCAAACATTGTATTATCCAAAGAAAATCCATTGGCTGCAGGCTATTCAAAGCCAGATCTCCCTTCACTCTGCCTCTGTAGTGTATCATCTGGAAAAGCTGTGGCTAGAAGGGTGCACTGTGCAGTGAGGGTGGAACCTAATGGTCATGAGTGATCTATGGGTTGCAGAAAACACCATTTAGACTTTACAGTAAATCTTTTATCATGCATTCAGGGCAAAATCGCTTGCTGGTACGGCCTCTCAAGCAAACCTGTATCTATAAACTATTATGAACTACTCTTCAGCGAGCCTTTTTATTCCACTACAGTTAGTTAGTGAAATCTGGTGACCCCTAAATATGATCTCCAACAAAAAGGCTCCTTCTAAATATTATATTATTATAATAATAATTAGTATGTTGTACACTCTGATGCAGATTCCCTTGTCTGTATCCTGTAGGAGTTACTGGCAGACCACAGTGAAAACATAAAGAAGTTGTTCTTCTAGGCGCTGAGATTGCTAGAAAAATGAAGGGCTTTCAGCCATTGTTCTCCTTAAAGGTCAAATGCAATTCAATCAAATAATATGCGAGGGGAGCCCTACCTCTGCAACTGCCTACACTTTAAGGGTGAGCAACAGGAAAGGGCCATTCAGCAGAACAGTTGCACCCTGTGAGCCGAGCACATTTGTCAAGGGCAAAGGGTGAAGTCAGAATGGGCGGGGGAGCTGTTTTTGAGGCTTTTACATGTTGCAGCCGTTTCACTGCACACTGAAGTGTGGTGAGCAAAACAATAAAGGCCACAAATGATTTTGATGGACTGAAAAGATCCTCATCTTTCCCCTCACTCTTGCTGCCCTTGTGAAATTTCATTAGATGGATTTAACGACTTGTGAATGTCAACCTCTCTGTGATCCTGACACTGGTGGTGACGTATCTCAGTGGCAGGATGGGTTGTATTGTCTTGAGATATTCCTGAGGTGCAATTTTAGATGTGGCAATATTTGTTCATCACAAAGCCAAAAAGTCACCCCGTTTACCCACAAAAAATCTAATTGCCTTCGCATGTGTTCTCGGGACTGTGGGAGAAAACCCATGGTCTATCTATCTATACATACTATGTATATATATATATATATATATATATATATATATATATATATATATATATATATACATAACATGAAAGAGTAAAAATGAAATAAAGAATAATTTGATACAGCCAAACTGGTTTGCAGATACAGTTTTTAATGTATCACAACAATGAGCAACAAACATACTTGATGAACTATTTCCAGAAGTTGTTCAAATACCATCTACAATAAACGTCATTTCAACTATGACAACAGGTCTGTGACAAAATAAAAAAAGGTTTCAAAACCATGTTATTACCGTGATACGGTACAGTTGAGACCTCAAACAGTACAGTAACAAAAACTAATGCGACTACTCTCTATATATAAAACATCAATAACATTTTTGGTTTAGTTTATTTAAAGTTTTAGCCATAGGGGCTTCTTCTTATTAAAACCTCAGGGTGCATTTCCTATGTAACCCAGATGTTGAAGAGTACATATTGTGAAGGATATGATTGCGCCATGAAAATCCCTTTGACATCCAGAAGAACAAATCCACTTTCAACCTTTTGAAGGCTGTCCCCATAAACATGACACAATCCATCCACTTTTTTTAAAAGGTTCTTATGTTTTTTTTGTTTTGTTTTTGGCTGCTGTGCAGTTGCATTATCTATATACAGTTATATTGTTGGACAATCCTTTTTGTTGGTTTGTTAGCTTTTACCAGTCCTTGGTGTGGAAAGCATCCTGTCTGATGCTAACATCTTAGCACATGATGCTAGCTGACAGTTCAGTCTTATCATGCTGAGCCACAAAGTGGGGAAAGGCAAAAAGCCAGAGTTGTAAAAGCCTTTGGAATCAGGACAGTCGCTCATGTTTGTACAATGGCAGAATTGCACCTTCGGAGGCCAGGATGTCTCTTATGAAACACAATCGAAAAGTGTCTTCAGGATTAACGTAAATGTTAAAATACTAAAACTCCAAATAATGACATTTAAAAAGCTCACACAGAAAATTAAAAACTGACATTTTGCTTTAAAACTTTGAAAAAAAAACACCTTTACAATAATAAAACATAAAAGGAAATGTTACTTGATTGAAACAATAACTAAGCATAATTTGATTTAACCTGTCAAACATTGCATTACATGCTACTTGCTCATCTCAGAATAGGAAATATCAAAAGCAATACATTTTTGCATTTCTTCATATTAATAAATTTGTACCATGCACAGCCAACTACGAATATGTACAACAGCTTAGCTTTCTTTGTTCACAAGCCTTCTTTCATACAAATAGCCTTCTGTTACTTTGGAATGAATCACATTGGTTTCAATTACCAAACTACTGATTCGTAAAAAAATCAAACACCCTTTGACAGCTTTCACATTCTTAGTTCCACAGCAAAATAACATAATAACATAAGATAAAAAATAGCAAAGCAAAGCAATTAATGGATCAGTATTTTGTCTGGTAAAAAGCCGAGAGAATATATGGCAGGCAAAATAACTTTACACAGTAGCAGCAAACTTTGTAAGGTAATACTTTACAATGTTGAAATCATTAAAGGTGGAAAAATTAAAGTGATAACTTTAACTGTAAATCATCAGAAGTGCCCAGAGAACTGATGGGAGGATTTCAACCTATGCACTAAATGACTACGTATAGATGTTAACACTGTTTTAAGTCCTACAAGCACATGAAATGTTTTTAATATACAACACAAATGTTGTTGACCCCCTTATAAGCAGCACATTTGCAAATGTATAGCAAATGATCATACCTTTTTTTTAACATTGTGACCAACTTGTACCTTAACAATTTCAAGTATACAGTACTGCTTTCATGGATGCACCAATTGTTAAATAGGTCTCTAGATTGTTAGGCATCGATCCTGTAACAAATATGGACCAATATGTTGCTGCAATAGACACAAATAATAATTAAAACACAAACATACATACAAACAGAAAATTCTATTAAATTAACAAATGGGCTACTCAAATAATAAAAGACAAATAAAAACAAAGTAAGTGCACTATAGTCCAGACACAAGCAGGTACCATAACAGTACAGCAATTCACAAATGAAAAATGTTATATTCACATAATCTGAGAGTCTATCAAAACTAGAGTTATTACCTCTTCAGAAAAGGGTGTAGGTAGAGGTAAAAGTGAGAAGGTAAGAGTTGGCACAGATTAGTATATACTACAAGAAAAAGGGGGTGGGAAATAGATACAGCTTGTTGTAATACAAACTGGCAAACACAGGGGCATCATACACGTTTACTTAATCATTCTAAATTCCCTCAATGGCAAAACCATACTTTCTTTGTAGGGCAAAACTAAAAGGATATGCACATCATCCATTGTAACAGTAATATTGTCTCTCAGTACTCTATACACATCAAGGAAATGCGTCCGATAAAGCTTGACATGTTTTGGTTATAAGCCAAGTGTACACAGGCTTGTTGCTGCTTTAACAAATGAGAAATGTTATGTTCTGACCTGAGAATTTAAAGCTACTGAATTACACCTATCTAAACTAAGAGAGATTCTCTTTGAGGGTTCTGGATCGTCATCCCATACAGTACATGCTAGCATTTGGAAAACAATCCAGCTGAGGTGCAATTTGCTATCGTGAGAGTTTTTGGCTTGAAACAAGCTCCACAAGGGAGCCTGTGGGATTTTTTCCTACTCCATGTTTTGTATACAATATAAGCTCAGTCAAGCATCTGCAACAGTTCTGTCCATAACAAAAATCAATCAATATCTTGCCAGCATATCAATATGGGAAAAACAATCCTGAGTCAATCATTTGGTACTGTAATTTTTTTGGATTAAGAGAAACTTTGGAACTGCAGTTTAAAAAGTCTTATTTTTTTCTTTAAGCAAGGGATCCTTTTGTCACTCCTACACACTGAACATATCCATTCTTATACTACTGAAGCTTGCGTCTAGACCAGAGGCCGATTTAGCCTTGACTTCCAACGAGTTATCTAAGTCATCCAGCTTTTGGCTTAGCTCATTGTCAGACTCATCTGAACAACTCTCGGTGGGTAGTGCGGTTGGAACCCCTGAGGTGCTGCAGGAAGTTGAGGTAACCGTTGAAGGTGAGGAGAGGGGGGGGGGAGAGGCAGACGGGGAAGAGGGAGCAGCTTTCCGGGCTGTGGTGGCCTGGAACAGGACATTTGGCCAGGACTTCATGGACAAGCGAGAGAGATGAGGAAAGGTGTTATTAGAAGAAGCTGCAGGCTGCGAGGTAGATGTGGTGTTAGGAGTAGGGGAGCAGACAGAGTGAGGTAATAATCTAGTATGCTCTTTGGCATTTCTCATTGCTTGTTTGATTGTTTTCTCTTTGTGCAAGCTCGACTGAAGGTGTTGGCCAAGTGCTTCATTCCCATTAACATCCACATTGCAGGCAACACAAGTGTATTTGCTCACTGCCTTTCGAAGCACTGTTTCTTGTGGGTCATTAAAAGGATGTCCAAAGTAACAGAAGGACTTCTGATGACGCACCACAGAATCTTCGTTAGCAAAAATCATCTGGCACTTCCTGCATATAAACTCATGCTTGACAGAGGGTACGATAAAAGCATCTGGAAAATCCATAGAACTTTTGGTGTCTGTTTTCAGTTCCTCTTTTGTGCTTTCTGTTGAAGAGCTTTTGTTGGTGTCATCCTTAGCATCCATAGCTTCTTTTGGTTTAAATGAGTTGGTGGTGCTGCTCTGTATGTTCGGGGATGTCTTCACTGGGGTTGGTTTCTGTTGCTGCTGTTGCTCAAGTTTCTGCTGCTGCTGCTGTTGCTTCTGCAGTGAATCTTGGAAGGACTGCTGGTACTGCTGGTACTGCTGGAGAAGAGTGGTTGGAGAGAGACCAGCGGCCATGGCAGCTTGTGGGACTGCTGCTGGGGCATAGGGAAACAGGTTCTCCATTCCACAAAGTGGTGGGAAGTATGCCCCTGTTTGAACACCTCTGGGAAGTTGAGGAGAGAAGCAATTGGGAAATCCAGGTAGAAAGTAGGGCAGAAACTGCCCCCCTAAGAAAGAGGTGGGATCACCTGCAGCAAGAGCATTCTGAAGTGCCTGGAGTTGTGTAGCATCCAGTGTTGTCTCGCTTCCTGGTTTCCCTGGAGCTGGACATGGTTTCTCCCTTTTCTTGGCCATGCCAGGGGTCTCAGGGTGTGAGCCGCTCTTATTCTCTTGGCCCCTAGCCTTCATCTGAGGTGGCTTCTCTCCTGCTTTCTTGCTGCTGTCTCTCTCTGAATCTTTGCCTTGCTGCTCTGTAAGATTTACTGCTGCCAAAGGTGTGGAGGGAACAGGAGGAAGAGGTGGAGGAGGAGGAGGAGGAGGAGGAGTCTGAAGAAGAGTCTTGGTTGGGGTAGTGCTGAGAGACATGGCAGGAGAGGGGGTGGCTGGTGTAGGGAACCCAAGCATGCCAGCACCGGGAGACGCTAAAGCTGAAATACAGTGGTATATAAATATGGAAATATAAATATAATATAAAATTTAAATACTCAATCCCAAATTACTATGGAGATGTGTTTATATATGACAACAATGCATAATTCGTCACTGGCTGACTCTTTAACTCACTGTTAAGATTTTGTTATGGATCAAAACTGCCACATATGCTTTTTGATCATTTCAATTCAAATACATTATAATGTAAATATACCAAACCTACAATACAGGAGAAATTAAACAACACACTTGAAAGCAACGATATAGAGACAATTGTTGTAAAAATCTCAGAATTTCTAATTAGCAGTTCAACGCTGATGCTGCCACCAATAGTTTTAAAAAATTAGACTTTTTGAAAAACATCATTGTGATACAGAATAACCAATATATTATAAAATAATCAAATAGTACATGATAAAGCTCAAATCATAAAGCTACTGGTTTCACTGGTAATCATACCAACTCACCAGGTGTGTTGGGTGGGAAAACAGGAAGTGATGATGGCCCATTGACCCCAGGAAGTAGCACTGGTGGAAGGCCAGATAACCCTGGGTAGCCTGAAGGGAGACTGAGGCCATGAAGTGCATTATTGTTATCCACTGTAGTCTGTTGCTGTTGGCCTGAAAGGCAGACTCCTTCACCAGATTTCTTCATCCGGTCGAGCTCTTGCTGGGCCATCAGCTGACGGACAGTGGTTGGTGCTAGGTAGTCCTTTTCTCTGTCCACCTGGTTTCCCAGGGTTTCTTGCACTTTGGTGATGTGCTGTTTGGAGAAAATGTGGTCTCGGACGGACATTCGGGCAGTGTACTTTACACCACACAAAGTACACTCAGACCTGGGACCTTCTGGTGAGCCTTGACTTATCATAAATGGCTTTCCAATATTGATCTTGAACTTCTTTTCTTTAGCACGGGCATTCTGGAACCACACCTGGACAACACGCTTAGGGAGTCCTATCTCATTGCCCAGCATTTCACACTCTTGCATTGTAGGTGTGCGGTAGTCACTAAAACAGGCTTTGAGGACCTTAAGTTGTAGGTTACTCATCTGGGTCCTAAATCGTTTGTGGCCTGGCCTTTCCCCACCATTGGTTCCTTTCCCAGACTTGTTGAAGGGATTGCCTGCCCCAAAAGGACTAGGTGAACTGGGATCAGCCAGGCTTGATGATTCACTCCTGTCATTGTTTTCATCAATTTCATCATCTCTGGAGCTATAATAAGAGTCACAGTCTTTTCCAGAGAAGCTGAGGGCAGGGCTCACCATACTAAATTGAAACCTCTCATTACCACTATCAGAATTTAGCAATAGGCCACTCTTGTCACTCAGCTTGTCCCCTCCATTGGCAGTGAGGCTTTCAACCTCATTGTTATTACCCTCATCTCCAGTTGTAGCATCACTAATGGCTGTATTAATTGATGATGTTTCATCAAAGTCCATCTTAATGAGATCATAAGATGAAGTTTCTGCTGAATTAACATTAGGCCCATCTGTTTCATCACAGTTTTCAGCTTTTAAGGATGAAGGGCTTAAGAAGTTTTTTACTTGTGCCTCAATTGGTTTGACTGGAGTTGAGGATGCAGCAGGCAGCTCATAATCATTTGGCTCAGCCTTGGTAGGTAGCTGTGAGTAGTCAAAGAAATTGTACTTATTTGGGCTTTCTCCTCTTTCACTGTCTTGATTCATTGTTGGGCTTGGTGGCAAGCTAAAGCCTGCCTGCTTAGCCTCATGCCAGTGTCTAGATCGTATGTGGCTATCTAGAGCAGACTTAGCTTTGAACAACGCTCTACAAAAAGGACATTTCTTGTGGGACTGTGAGGGCCCTATAGCCCTAAACTGCCCCTTTCTCTCTCTTGCCCGAGTGTTCTGGAACCAAACTTGCACAACTCTCTTTTTCAAGCCAACCTCCCTTGCAATATGGTCAAGCATCTTCCTTGTTGGGTTAGAGTCAAGTAGATATTTGTCATAGAGAATTTCCAGTTGTTCTGGCGTGATGGTGGTTCTTAAACGTTTATCTCTGTGTTGCTCTTCACTACTATTTCCACCATCTTTATCATTACCACTTTCATCCTTGTCATCTAGTTTCCTTTTCAGTGCCCCAGAGCCTGCAATGGAGGCCAAACCAGAGCCACTCTGAGAAGGGATTTGGGAAAGGCTTCCAGATAACAGCTGACTAGCCATTAGGGGGTTGTTTGGGTCAAATATCATGTAGGGCATATCAATGGGTCTTTCAAGAAACTGAGAATGAAGAAATTGGTTTTGGGCAGCCAAGAAATGCATATGCTGGTGTTCCTGCCATAGTTCAACAGTAGGAAATGCAATCTTACACTGGTCACACTGGTACTGAAGCATCTGGTGCGGGAGGCTGTTTGTGAGTGAGGAAAGGGCAAGAGAGAGTGGACTTGAATGGGAATGCGGTCTTGACATTTGTGGCTGGGAAGCTTTCTGGGAAGGTAACTGAGGAGTGCCAGCCTTAGATGGTCTTGGTTCAGGGTTCTTTGCCATCAGCGAAGGTGCAGTCTCAGTTTGTTTAGGTTCAGCTTCAGGTGCAACATCTGGATTGGGGGACATTTTCCCCATGCTAAGAGAATGAGAGGCCATCACAGGGGAGCTTGAGCCAGAACTGGTGGCAGTTGATGCTTGAGACTGTTTGGGTGTCTCTAAAGATAATTGAAAAGTCTTAGCTAGACCTTGCTCAATAAAATCTGCGTAATCTTCATTTTGGTTTTCCTCATTACCTTCCTCATCTTCATCCTTATAACACAGCTTTTTCTGGTGAGTGATAAGGTCAAAGATGCGTGGGAACACAATGTTGCACTTTTTACACTGGTACTGCATGTTGCTAGTTCTGATGTATCGTTCATTGGTCAACTCCTTTTTCTCACTGTCTTTACAATCAGCCTGATTCTCATAGCTCTTGCGAGCTTTTTGGCGGGCATTTTGGAACCACACCACAATAACTCTGGTTGGTAGGTTAAGCACAGTGGAGAGCTGCTCAATCTCATCATCCTTGGGATAGGCATTAGTGTCAAAGAAATCTTGAAGCACTCTCAACTGGTAATCAGTGAACCTGGTCCTGGAGGACCTCTTGTTGATGGCTAGGTCAGTTCTGTAGCATTCCTGTGCACTGAGTTGGGATTCAATTCGAATATCTTCCAAAGTAGTAATTGGAGGAATATTAAAATTGTAGGGAGAGTCCTTACTCCGTTGCCTCTCTTTGAAGAGTGTATTACGGAACCAGTGCTTTATGACTTTTTGGGGCAACCCAGACTTCTCTGACATCTCCTGAATTTGCTCTTCATTGGGGGAATTGTTGATATCAAAGTTGGCACGGAGGATTTTAAGCTGGTCATCAGTGATACGAGTGCGAGGTCGTTTAAACTGAGACTGGCGGAGGAAGTTTGGATCAAGACCCAACTGTTGCTGACAGAGCTGTGTAAGGTCTGTGGAAAGAGAATCCATAGCGGGCAGTTGGAGGGCCAGCTGAGGAGGCAGGCCTGGATGCTGAACAGACTGCATCATTAGAGGTGGGAAAAGGGGCAGGTCCAAGGGAACAGGTAGCTGTACTTGAGGAGGTGCAGAAGGGGCAGTAGGTGGTGGGGGAGGAGGAGGTGGCTGGGATGGTGGTGGCTGGTGAGGAGTTTGGTGTGGTGTCTGATGTGGAACAGGAACTGGTGAAGGTACTGGGGTTTGGGCTTTAATCATTGATGCAGAAGGAGGCTGAGGAGCTGTAACTGGGGCTGGTGCAGGAGGTGGTGGAGGAGGAGGGGGAGGAGGAGGTGGTGGTGGTGGAGTCTCAGGAGAAGCAGGGTTTATTGGATAGAGTTTGTCATAGGCCTCTCTATACTGCTGGGCAAACTTTTCAAGCTCCCCATATGGGAAAAATTGACTGTGAACATGTTCTTGGTGGCTTTTGAGAATAAGCATATTGGAGAAGAGTTTTCCACACATCCCACACTCAAGTTTATCTGTGTTCATGTCCATTTGCTCAACACCATCTTTGTTTTTCTTTTGGTTTTTCTGTCTATTTTCATTGTACTGGATGACCAGTTCAAATCCAAAGTTCTCTAGTAGTGCTTTGGCTGCATTGCCCCTTGCTCCTGACACAATACGGGGAGGGGGAATTAATGGCTCTGGGAACTTTGATTTCTTAGGCTCTTTGTTGTCTTTTCCTCCATCACTTAATGTATCACTTCCATTTTCTACCTTTCCTCTGATTTCTTGTTTTTCAAAGTGGTCCTCTGTCTCTCTAAACATCTGAATATCTGAACCTGACACATTGGATTCAATTTTTGATTTGTGGTTCTGCACTTGCTGGTTTTTCTGTTGCTGAATTTGGGATTGGGTCTGACAGGCTTGTTGCTGCTGCTGCTGCTGAGCTTGTTGCTGGACTTGAGCCTGCTGAAGCTGGTGCTGCTGTTGCATCTGTTGCTTCAAATCTTCAAGGAAGGATCCAGCAAGGCCAGGCATTCCAAAAGCTGCTGCTGAGTGTAGTGCAAGTTCTGGGCTAAGGTTGAATTCAGCTCCTGGGATGTAGAAAGGAAAGAGAAACTGTGGTTGTTGAAATTGCAGTAGAGCTTCTGGGGTCATGGGAAAATGTGGGAAGAAAGCGGGATTAAGGAACTGAGGTTGAAAGAAGGCAGCCTGTTGCTGAAGTTCATGTTGAAGCTGCAGTTGCAGTTGGGCTGAGGACTGTGCAGACTGGTGCCCACTTGCCTGTGCTGAAACATAGTCAGTACTTGCTGTTTGTTTTGTATTGTTGCTGCTCTTAGTTTCTTTGGGTTCCACAGTGTTTTCTTTGCTAGCTGAGGGTGTTCCACTTCTAGCAGTGTCTGAGATGCTGTTGTTCCCTTGTGTACTTGGTGCTGGGCTTTTTGCAGGTACTGGACCTCCTGTGCAGGCAATACTGCTGCTGCTGCTGCTGCTTATTTCAGTTTTGGCTGTTCTTGCTTTGGTCTGGTGGAGCACTGACCTCATGTGAATTTCAAGTGTTGAGCTTTGGCTGTAGGCGACATTGCAAATATTGCATTTGAATGGTTTGTTGTCAGTGCTGTTGCTTGTCTCTTGTGGAACAGGACTTGATGCCTCTTGAAGGACCTTCTTTAACTTATGCAGGTGGGAAACTGAATTATAGTGAACTAGTAGTATATTCTTCTGGGTGAAGGACTCCTTACATACTGTGCACTTGTATGGTCGTGAGGGGTCCAAAAATTTCTCCATTGTAAAATTTGGCCCTTTTCTAAATGGTAGGGTCCGTTTTGGTTCTGCTCCCATGTCATCTAGCAGTGAGCTGCTGTCACTTCCTGTAGGACTGGGTTTATCTTCCTGGTCTATTTCTTCATCTTTGTCTAAATCAGGATCAAAACCCTGAGCTTCCTCCAAGGCCCTAGCCTCACTCTCAGTGATATCTCCATTTAATGGCAGATTTCCTATTAATTGCTGCACCTCAGATTCACTAAGTTCAGGGTGTCCATTTTCCAAATGCTTCCTGAGGGACAGGAATGTCCTGAAGCTACGCTGGCAAAGGCTGCACATAGTGGCTGCTCTAATGGCATGGTATTGGGAATGTATCTGAAGCTTTTGCATTGTCTTGAAGGCCAGGCTGCAGTGGTTGCAACGATATTTGTAGACATGACGATCAGACACTGAAAGCTGTTGTTGTTGTTGCTGGAGCCTTTGGAGCTCACTTAGATGGTCTGGTAGGACATCAGGAGACTTGCCATCATGTTTTAAACCGCTGGCTCTCTTCCAGTCTGGGGCTTCTGAGGCCTCTTTTGGAGGCTTAAAGTCATCTCCCTGCAGGTCTAATTCATTTTTGTCTGAATTAGTCAGCTCATCCTTTGAGATGCTTCCTGCAAGTAGAATTGTGTAAGTATGAATTACTGTTTCGTTTACTTGTAATTCTCATTTCCTCTATCTGATAAATGGAAAAACTATTTTAAAAATCTACATGAATGTATTGCTGTATTTTAATTAAAATTTATTGTCACTTGAGACTAATAAATGAAAAAAAAAAGATTCAAGTGTCATGTTATGCTCACCTTGAGACCCATCACTAGGAGAGGTAGAGGAATCCATTACAGACAGATCCTTGTCTTGTCCAGTCTGAGGATGCATTATATTATTTGCTCTTGCTGTGTCAGATCCAACAACCTAGCAAGACCAAATTTATTACTCATTACTGACTGTTATTAAAAATAATCATATGAGACGGTAGCGTCCACCCTCAATATCAGTAAATATGAAGTATTTTAATGTGCTTCTTTTGCTTTTTTTAAAAAAAAGGCATAACTTTATAGAAAGCACACAAAGTTTATAGTAGTATTTCAATACTGAGATTTTTTTATTAGTAAATTATATTTTTCTCAAAATAAAAAAACATGTTCTCTTGTTGTCTAGAAACATTTCACAAACATTTTATATTATAGAATTTCTGTTTGTATCAGTTAACTCACCAAGGACATAAGTCTTTGCTTCATTAATACTATCACGATTTAGTTTTATTTGGAAATTGCTTTTCCTTTTTTGAAAAATATGCAAATTTGCAGAAAACGCTTTTTTTATACATATACACATGCGCACACGCACGCACGCATGCATGCACGCACGCACACACACACACACACACACACACACACACACACATATTAATAAGCAGTTAAACATACAGTCAGAATTAGTTTTTCCACGCAATCAGGAGCCACACTGTGAAGGTGGGTGAGATGCAGCTGTAGGTGAATCTTGTTACTCAGGACATCTTGGCACAGTGGACAACGGATCACTGGCTGCATGGAATGCTGGGACATCACATGGAGCTGCATACGGTTGGCATCTTTGCTGCTGTAGTTGCAATATGGACACTGCTGAACCTATAAAACACAAGATGGTATAGTGACTATTCAAGTAGCAGTGGACAAATAATGAAGTGATATCCATGAAAGGCATTCTGTGCAATGTAAAAATAATTTCAAGAATAATTCAGGACTAGAAATTACTTTTAGCATGTGTACTCCTTATTGGATGTCATTCTGTCACTAAAGATCCATTATAACATAACCTATCCATTGTTTGCCTCACTAAAGAAACATTCATTAAAAAAACAAACAAACAAGGGTTTGATCAAGACATGCAGGAATCATGCACTATTGTGAGTGAAAATACATGCAAAATCAAATTGAAGTTTTACTGGGATTTTCTGTTCTCCGCTGCCCACTCAACTCACCTCACTACATTTACATCCCCCCACCAACACAGAAAAAAGGAGAACAACCATATTTCATCTAATTTGCTTAAGTCTTTCAACTCATGCAATTTTATTAGCAGAAAACACGATTGGCCCGAATTTCTAATCAGGAGATTACAGATGACAAAGGTGTGTATCCAAGTTATGCCTTGCCCTCATTACAGGGAGTACCCTGAACATAGCTGCCTCCTCACCACCTGTCTTAATAGAATCCATTTCTGAAATGACTAAGTCCTCCCTCCTTGCAGGGCCCAGACCCAGACAAGCTAATACTTTATAATCTAATTTAAAAACACATATAATTTAAGGAGATGCAAAAAGGGGAAAGAAACAGGGAGGGAGAGCAAAGGATAGTGCAGGTATTCCACTTAAGAACACAAAGACTAGACTAGTGTGTTTGATAGTAAAAAGCTCTATTAGGGACAGACTGCATTTAACCCTTTGAGAGAGAACTGATGCCAGCAATTGCTAAATGCCAAGGGCGTTTTTAGCAACTGAAATGAACAGGGGCTAAGTCTTGATTGCAATGGGCTTATGTTTTCTTTGGTGGGAGATAGGTACTGTTGGTTGGGGAGGTTTTATCTACATATATATCAAATAATGTAATAAAAACTGTTATTACATACACACACACACACACACAGTCCATTTATGTAAATGTAATATCAAGGTAACATACTGTACAGTGGTGTCATTTTTCCCACTGTGTCTGACAATAAAATCACATTGTCAATTTGACTTTGGCGAAGTTTGGTCATACAAATGACGGAGTTTCCTGAGAAATAACAAAACGGGAGGGTGGCGGGAGACGGATGTGAAATTTGGGAGACTCACTCCTGTCAGCGGGATTGTTGACAGGTATTAGTATGTTTGGGGCTGAGCTCAAAATATTTGGGGCTGAAGTGTGAATGATATAGTACAATGCCACTGCTAAATGCTTAGCTTAGTATCTTCCCATTTGCTCATTCTGCAATAACAGGTAAGATTAAAGATTACATTTTTACTTATGCCTCATTAACTACTAGCTCTCTGTACCAACAAATTCCAGCATGTAATTCGAATATTAATTTCAGATGTCCACACTAAATAGATGTAACCAAGGTGCCACAAACCATAGATAGATTTTCTCTGGTATGGTGAAAAAAGTTACAGGTCCAAGGTCATCCTTAGTGCATCTTCTTTGACTTGCTAGAAACTGCAGAGGCTACGTTTGCACATTTCTTAAACTGTTCTATGCCAGCACAACTGTGAGCTTCCTTTAAACACTTACCTGCTCAATGACAGAGTTCTTCCCCTCAGCAGACTTTGGCCTTTTGGGCGGGCTTTCAATTTTTCGATCTGGTGGGTGGGAATGTGTAACCATTGCATTCGGTCCAGTAGCCTCTTTAGATACGGCATTCACTCCTAGTAGGTGATGAAGAAAGAGAAGGGAAGACAGACCAAAATGCATTTAAAAAAATGCTTGTAAATGATTATTAATCATCATTTTTCTATTTACAATTTGTATGTTTATATTTGTGTAACAAATGTATTTAATGCAAAATGATTAATGTCTAAAGAATACATTTTTAATTAAGCTTTTTGGAATGAACACTAAAGCATATGCTACAGTAAAGTTGAAAAAGAGTAAAAGTACACCCATGTATATTGGTGTGTAATATTCTTCAGATCACACATATGGTAAAATTAGAATATTAATATTAAGTATATCATAGTGTCATAGTTTAGTGAATCAAATGAAATGCATGACTGTTATATCACAGTGAATAAATGACTAAGAGGTGCACATATAAGAGTGGATAACATACACAGGTGTACAAAATTAATATTCAGTGGGACATTAGTGATAATTACACAACATGACAACAAGACATACAAATCCAATATAAACATGGATACAAGTGTGGACATTATTCACATTCATATACTGTACGCTGTTTTACATGTGTTTCTGCCCTGAGGACATGCGAAATAGTGAAAGCTCAGGCAGGCTCATTATCACAGTATGACATACATTAAATGTTATGGTAATATTATACACTTCATTAGTTCATATGCATTTCCCTAGCTGCCTCTACAATTTTTTTCTGTCTGTGTAAGATGCCAAATTTTCAGGGCTTGGTCATGGGTTGTGGTATAGCAGCAGCACTACTTGTCTACTTCTGTGTGTCTATTTGTATGTGTGTGTGTAAGTGTGTGTGACGTTAACAGCAGGGCTCTATGAGGAGAGATCAGCCTCTGGTTGTATTTAGTAAATGCTGCAGCTGCTGATAAATTTTTCATTAGCCTCATCCTAAGATACAGGCTGGACAGGCCCTGCTATACTCTGCCACTGCAATTTAGCCACTCGGCACAACACAAAGACAGCTACAGCAACTCGCCCTCCCTCCCTCTCCCTTTTTCTCTACCTCACTCTCCCCCTAAGCCATCACCTCCCCTCTCTTGCCTCCCCTCCTTCGTCTGGTCACTCAAGGCAATATGTGAGCCTCACTCTTGCGAATCAACGCTTCACGCTAGATGCACAAATGGAAAAAAGGGAAATCAAAGCACTGATACATGGAAAGGGGGGTTGAAAAAATGTATTTCATATTATTTTGTGGCTCATGTTTGTATTGGGTGCATATCAATTCCTCCGGCCTGTTCATGCATTTTAATTCTGTTGCATTAAGTAGGCGTTCCACTTATTTTATTTGTAATCCCCTATATCTGGAGCCTGAAATATTGGCCTGTCAAGAAAAGTGACAAGAGAGAGGAAGGGAGGGTAGAAAGCAAGAAAGCGAGAGAAGGGTAGAAAAAAAAAAACACAAGGGCACAATGTGAATTTCCAAGAACATCTGAGAATTGCTCTGCAGCTCAGAATAGCGAGGTAATCTTGTCTTCCACTGCCTGCAATAGCCCCTGCAGGGCTTGTGTGTGTCTATGTGCATGTATGTGTGTGTATTATGAGCATCATGACAGGCCTCTGACACTCCATTGGCCCGACTGTTCTGGGCTGGAAGCACTCGTCATATCACCTGATCTTTCCAAATCCTCTGCCCCACCTCCTATATTTATTATGAGCATTTCTAATTTCAACTTTCAATTTTTGCCTCCGTCTCCCAGTCAATTTGCAACTAAATTACATCCCTATGAAAAGAGATGAGGTGATTGTCGGACAAGAGGCTGCAAACACATTTACAATGTGGCAGGGGAAAGAGCGCACCCATCACTATTGATTACTGTCATATTGAAAGTAAATGTATGTTTGTGTAGTGTGTGTGTGTTTGTGTGTATGTTTGTGTGCATGCATGTGCAACATGAAGATCTGTCCTGGTTTAAATTTGTATTTGACCTAGTGCTTTCATCAACACTGATGACACTCACATGAAGAAAAACAGTTGGTTAACCTTGAGTGCTGAGAAAGCAGTTCTCTCTACGGCCACTTAGAAGCTTTAAATGGAAAGCGCTGTGAGTGAATAATCATGTTGTTTTGAGGCATAGAACAGCATTCAAAATTGTAGAGTGTCCTCCAAGGATATAATCACCTGTAACACAAATAAATATAATGGCTAGCACAATCCAAACACTATCTATAAATTAGAGAAAATCTAAATGTCTGTCTGTAGTTTTTAACCAGGATCATATTCTTGCCCAGAGTAGTGCATGGATAGTGAAAATAATTAAAGAGAAATAATGGTAGAGAGCTAAATTAATAGTAAGACTGGAGCAGTGGACTATCCTTTCATTTTCCTTTGTCTCTGAGTCTGCACCAGACACTTAATGACTGTCCTTTTCCTCCTCCTTCCTGTTTTGTCCCCTCCTTTGCACCTTCCCTCTTCCCATCATCCTTCTTTGGGCTCCACCATCTGCAACCCAGTGAAGCAGAGGGGGAGAATAAACCTGACACCACCAATCACCCCCCCCCCCCCCCCCCCTACCACCAATGACAAATGTCTGCATGCAGCAGGACCTTGCTTGATTAGATAAATCAAAAGGTGATTTACGACACTCAACCCCTTTTGCATTGCATGGGGAGAGAGTGGCACACTCACCACCCATCTTTATTTGCAACTGTCAGTGGTGTTTAGGAAACTGCGTATACACACACTTATACATGCAAGTGGGTGTTCAAATGGAGAGAAGTACAGCGCAATGAAGGGAGAGGTAAAAATATAGACAAATGGGGAAGGACAAAAAATAATAGAGAGACAGAGAAGCCCATAGCTTTAAACACCTCAGGACATTTCTGTCCCAAATTTTTCCTCAAAAGGCAGGGGACAGACAACTCCCAAACAGCTAATGCTTTTCCATGTTTTAGCTTCTTCCCTTTTGTGTCAGAAAAGGTATGGCATTTTGTGAAAAAAATGAACCAAGAAAATGAGTTTTTTTTTGCACAATTATGTCATTAAATTATTATGCATTCATCTATACAACTCTGACTTTATATGAAATCATCTATACAAACCACCCCAAGATCAGATCTTTGAGTGGGCTTTCAAAACAATCAAACCATACCTTCCACAGTCTTTCTTTGTTTTCTTGCTTTTACAAACTGTTAAACTATTAGATTCCATTTCTGACATTTAATTTCATGAAGACAAAAAAAGCACATAGTGCAGAGACTAGGGGGAAAGGGCTGTCAATTAAGAAGGAGCAGGCTGGGTGGCGGCAGCTTGGATTTAGTATTCAATTTAGTTGTCCTGAACCCTGGCAGACTGGCTAAGGTTACGGAGCAGTAAATCTAGGAGGGAGAGCTGGCCAAAATGGGCCAGGGAGGGCCAGCCAGCATGATTTACTGGCCTACTGCTCTGAGGTTACGCATTAGGCTGACCTCTGGTCACCTGATAACATTACAGCAACACACTCTGAACCTCAAACTCCCACTGAAGCACTCAGCAGGCCCAGATCTCGCTGGAGGGAGGTAGAGAGAGAGAAGGGAAGAGAGAGAGACTGGGAAGGAGTGAGCTGTAGAGAAGTGGAAACATAGTCAGACATAGATGGAAAGAGAAAAAGAGAAAGGTTGTTAAAGAGCAGCTGTCTTGGACCTTGTGTTTTTTTTAATGATTAAATGATTCCCTTCTCTTCCATCTCAAACGTCTACCCTAATAAGAGATAAATATCATTATTTCCTTTTCATATTTGACAAATTCTTTGATATGCAACAAATTGCCATAAAAATGAAATACATATGCAAACACAAAATAACTGCTTCATGCTGGTATATAAATATGAAAATCTCAAAGAGACAGCAAATTATAGCAGCTCTCAAATTGGATGTATGCAAACAAATAAAGGACAATATTGTGAACAAGCTAATATGGAATATTAGCAACTGATATTGTGTGCATATGAATTCCATTTTGTTTCCTTCCTTATCTGCAGAGTAATGAGAAAATGAGTGATTTCTTTGCTAATTTGAAGCAGGTAAATTTCTGTTATTTCTTTAGGCTGCCTGACAGGCTAATTTCTATGCCAGGGCTTTTGTTTAGTTGGTTATTTATAAGAAGTGGGCCCCTGAGCCATGGTGGCGACATACGCCATCTACACACACAGCACAAAGCTATCTGGAAGTAATCCACATCAGGGACATTTGCATGGAAAATGTAACATGGATTATAATTAATCTAAAGTGACATGGGATTAAAAAAGACAATGTGAATGAAGTGAGGGAAAAAAGATCTTCTTCTGTTTTTCCTTGCCCCTCCCCCCTCCAGTTTCTCTCTCTTCACCTCTGTCTATCTGCCCCTCTTTGTTTAAAGGATCTTGGTCTTGGTGAAGTGATGAAGTGCGCAAACACACTGCTCACTTGGTCACACTGTAATCCCTTCCCTGGAGATCTCCATACACACACACACACACACGCACACACACACACACACACACACACACACACAGATCTGAACCTTTCAAGCCTGCCAGAGATTTGGGGCTGAGAAAGGAGATGCTAAATCGTACTACTTTAAGCTGGAAAGAGAAAAACACGGCCTTGTCACTGAAGATAACCCTAGCATAACGACACGGTGACATGCCAGGCTCTCTTTTGCATTTTCTGGCATTTGACTTTTTGAAACTTCCTTTAATCCAAATGCAAAATAAAATACCAAAAACACACTAGCAATGTTATATCTGGCTTCATTACTCCAGTGCAGTTAGCAGGACAAATTATTTACAAAAAAGCATACATTTCAACAAAACCTAAAAATCTACACATGCACATATGTAAGCAGAGTATAAGGTAGGAGGGACTTAGATATTGCTGGTTTGCTTTTATGCACGTGTGCGGTGGTGTTAAATGATGCTGGCGCTAATATGTGGTGGTAAATGCATGGATGGTGGTTCCCCGCCAGTCCGTCAGGCAGGACTGTCAGAGAGACAGAGCTGAAAGATAAATGACTAGCTAAACTAATAGGCCCCAGCCCCACTCAGCTCTCCTTCTGCCTCATTGAGCCTAACATTATGGAGCTAGGTATGGCATGCTAGGAAGAGGAGGTGGGCAGGGTGCTTGAGATGGATAGAAAGTAGGAGTTTGAAGGTGTGTGTGTATGAGTTTGGCGGATGGCATGAGTGGGGAAGAGAGAAAGAAGAGGGGAGACAGCAGTGAGAGAAAGAATGAGAGAAAGAAGGAGAAAGAGAAAGAAAAATCTTATGCAATATTCATCACCATCCATGGATTTCCATCTCATACATAAAAAGACCATATGAATTCTTATTTTGGTAAATCAAATCCAACAAAGCCAGGGCTATCCTGACCACAGTCTTGCAACAAAGGCATTGTGTGCACCCCGTTTTGCCCAAAATAACAAAAAACACAGATTGTTGCCCCTTGCTGCTTACAATATTCCCATTTTTACAGTTTCTTCACCTGCTTTTTGTCTTCTCTCTCTTTCTTTCTGAGATAATGGCTGGTGATAGGGTCACAGATTGGACAACAATTAAGGGATGGATTGAGCCAGGAAAAATAGAGGAGAAAGAAAAATGAAGGGAGGGTGCGGGGGGAAAAAAACAATTTAAAGGTTGCATGGATGTGGTGCAATATTAGAAAAACATATACACAGGCCCCCCCGTCTAATCCTGTGCTTATGAAAAATTAATATGTCATCGCAGAGGGCACAAGAACGAGAAAAGATTAATGCAAGGCGCTTATAAATTACAAGCACGCAAACTGATTTGATTAAAAAATAATCTGGGGGCTGGACATTGCTTGGTAATATTAGGTGGTGGGCCAAGGCTGCGTATTTGTTTTAGTTTTGGAAAATAAAGATCCTCATCGAGGGATAACACAGATTTCTAAATTCGTAAAGATTATTTTGTTCTCGATCAGATTCTGTTTGTAGCCACTCAAAATACTTGCACATTTATCAAAAATCATAGATTTAACTTCGTTAAAATTGTAGGCAAATGGCCTGGCCTACTATATTATGCAAACCAATAACACTTTCAGATTTTGATGGTTAGCCAATCAGGTAGCGACACTGAGCTCAGCTGTACAACTGAGGAAATCAGCTGAGCGACACAAACAGCCTGGTACCATCGGGTGTATTCGGCATGTACAGGTATTAGGTTATTAATGTTATTGGAAAAAGTTTGCCACTTGTTAGTTTTGTACAATTCGATCAGACAAGCAATGCTGTGAGAGGCATTATGCACCTCTGAAACAGAAGATAGCATGTGCTTGCAGAAATGTCAACAGATCACATATTCTTTCTTACCTTTAGCAGGTGTGTAAAAAATGTTGTCATTTTACTTTTGTGTGCCATTTGAGATATTAAATGGAGACAACAGCCTGGGTCTTTTTTATGGCAAGTATTGTAAGTAAGTAATGAAGTATTGTAAATGAATGAGGGTCTTAATTGTGTTGTTTCTCTTCATCTCAACAGTGCTGACTGCATAAATGTGCACACATGCCTCTCTCCTGTGACAGAGCCAGGTGGGTAAGAATGCAGTGATTTATCAAATGGATAACCTTCTCAGTCCTTCAAGTCGAGTACAGCTGAGCTTTTATATGGCAAATCTGACAATGGAATATAAAGCTTGTGTGATAATAGTGAGATAAAACAAAACTTTTCTTAAAAATATTTGTGTAAAATATCAGACCAGCTTGTAATTTCCATTCTTTGTTTACAGATTCAAAGTTCTACGTCCACATTTTTCACTGCATGTTTGATGCCAACCTTCTTTGAGAGTCTTGTTTGGAATTGAAACTGCATTTTCTCTCCTGGGCTCGTTTTATCTTTGTTATATTCATAAAGTGTTTGTAGCAGTCTCTGTGGTAGCCAGCAATCTGTGGGGCATTACCAGCTGATTCCCCTGGAACCAAGCAGAATGTCTGCACTGCCTCCTCAGTTACAAGACTCTCTTTGGTGTTAAGGTCTTTTCATATCAAAACACTTGTAATAAACATTTGCCATCCTGTGTCTGTAAATTGACTGATGGGTCCAGCTCTATCAATTACATTCATACACCACACCATTGTTAAATGATGTTTGCTAGCAAACAAATGTTGTCTAGTGCGTGACTTGTTTTTGTGACGTCAAATCTTCAAAGATTGACAAGTGTAATTTTCTCTTTACTGTTTGGGAATGTAGCTGAGACTGAGACTTTTACAAGCGCGCTATTGGGTGACGAGGATGACGTCATGCATATCAGACAACAAACAGCTGAATAAACCGATTAACAAAAAATGTGCAAGAAGTACGAGAGCTGACAATTTTATTTTTATTTGTTGAAAACTGTATATGTTAACAAAAAAACTGGGTAAATACGTGAAAAAAAATGCAGTTGGCCCACCACCTATTTCAACAACACTCAACTTATCTCTCTCTCTTTCCCTCTATTCTTTCTCACTCTTTCTCTCTGTCTCTTTTTCTCTTTCTGCCAGATGGAAACAATTAAAGCAGGTCACATGCAGGCTAGTCAGCAGCATTCACATGTTAAACACACATGTTCAGAGTCTTATCTAAGGGAGAGAGAGAGATGTACAATAATTTAGAAAAGAACGTTTACAGTTCATATGTGTTTTGTATGCATGTGCTGCATGTGTGTTTAAGTGTGTGTACAGTATGTGTGTGTATTTACGGTCAGTTCTCCTGCTGTCCGTCAAGTCTCGGTCACTGAGGTTTACTCCCGGCCTGGAGGAAGAGCAAGGAGGTCTCTCACCATCCTCTGCAGTCTCTTCTGAAATGGCACAAAGAAAACTACATTACCCATGGTGCTCTCTTAAAAAAAAAAGAAACTGCAGTATGGAGCACTGAAAAAAAAAAAACTCCCATGATTTTTTACTGAGAAACAGAGAAACATATTTTATCACATTCCTGCATGTATGTATTTTAGTGTACAATATATGGCACTGATAGGTTAAGCCCTCTAGTGACTTGAACATATTCTGTTGAAAGCAACCCTGCGATGCCACATCTGGAGATTAAAACACAACACATCCTCACCATCAAAGCAGGAGAGCTGTGTTACAGGAAAAATATGTTGGAAACTATTTGAGTTATATTAGCTGCCTCAGAAGGCAGCAAAGTTTCAAAATGACTTATAGTCATGTGTACTTATGTTACTTATATAAAGCATAGTAATGTTTACTTCTCCAATTATTTATTTTAATATATTGTTTAAATATTTTTCCATTTTTCAATTAATTTTAAATATTATCACAGCTTAGATAAATCTTCATATTAAAGTGGAAATAGAATGTTGATATAATGGATCCTGCTTTAATGTAAACACACATTTAAAAGGTTTTTCATTCTACTGTAGATAATAAAGACACAGTGAACCAGGAAAAAAGACCAATGATCATTATCATATAGCTTATAACACCCATCCTGCTTTATAAAGTCAAATTAAAAAATAAAATAACACAAAATCACATGTAGAGTACAGTATATACAGTACATGTGCAGTGCAATGCACAAATATCATGTACCTCTGTAAAAAGATGCATGCATGCTATGTGAAATGACAATACACACACACACATGCGCACGCACACACACAAACACATACGTGCAGCGCTGTACTACTAGCAGATTAGCCTGCCCATCTCTGAGAGTTCAGCCCCTTGTTTGATAATTCTGTGTATCTGCAGTGGTCTGTCACTGGATTAAAGTGTGTGTGTGTGTGTCTCTGTGTGTGTATGTGTGATGTGTGCAAGTGCGTATGTGTTTATATGTGTCACCAGCACAAGCTAACACTAATCCTAGCCGAGCCTCAGTGCTCCCTTTCATCCAGCCATCATTTGTCTCCGGCTGGGCTGATGTCACTTTGTAATGAATTTTGAGCAGTCTGAGAGAGGCCAGATGACCAGGCATGCACATGCACATGCATTACACATACATAAACATATATACGCATACATAGCACCCCCCTTCTTATCTTAGGGCTAGCATACACAAATGCAAAATCAAACAAAAACACTTGCACACATTTGTCAAACCATACACATCCACATAGACACAGAATGTCTCCCAAACATGGCCTCTTTCACCACAAATGTTTCACTCTGCCAGGGAATGAAATTGGTATATGTGGCTGTGTGCATGTGTGAGTTTGTAGAGAAGAGCTGCACTCATCAATCCTGCACTGACCTAATAACCATATTTTACAACACACACACACAGTCATATTAATAGAAATCAGGCATGGGGTACACGGAGGTCATCTTGCATTTGCATACAATCACTTTGGCCATTGTGTGACAAGTACAAAGGGTCTGCAGAATCCCCCTCGGAAACATGATATGGTTAACCCTTTCTCATTTAGCTGGATACACAAACACACATATGGATACATAGAGATACAGAGACCAAGAGCTGGTGCCGTTGCTTTAATCACCAACACATTAAGTGAACATTATAAGCATAAACATATCATGGCAAATATTGGCATTTGTGTGTGTGTGTTTGAATTCATGAACACTATAACACTTTTGCACATGTGACTATATACTGTATGCATGCGTATACACAACCTATGTCAAGGTCTCTTTGTGTGTCCTTGTACTTTTGTGTGTGTGTGTATTTGAGTGTGAAAGAGAGAGAGAGATGGGGACTACTCTCTGCTCCTGGTGTTTTATTAATACGTTGGTGACATCAGGGATGAAATATCTCCTGTCAGCCAAGAGAGTCTGGGCTACAGAAATTGCAATTTTCACTGCTGGTGCTGTGCGTCCATCTTTGTATTTTAATTCACCCCTATTTCGTTCAGAGGCAGAGAAGGAGGAGAGTGTCTTGTGTGTGGGTGTAAATGCTGTGTGTGTAGAGGGATTGGAAGCCCTTCATTGCTGATTTATCTTATACGGTACTTGATTTTATTAAATGCCACAGAAAAGCAAATGGCAAAAACTGAATAGCATGTTTCACAAAAGAGTGTAAAAAAGGGTCAAACAAATACAGGGAAAAAATAAACTCTTTAAAATCTCAAATACTACAGTATGTCCTAAAAGAAAGAATACAAAAAGCATGAATAAAACCTCCTGTTAATCTATTTTGTCACTGTCTGCCCTGTTTCCTTCACTGCAATTGACTATGTATACAAACATTCAAAATACACCTTAAGAGTCTATAATGCCTCTTCAAATAAAAATGACATGTTTACAGATACCAGAGTATTAATAAATATACTAACAATAATGTGTGTTGTGTTGGATGCTGTAGCTTAATTATATAATATAAAATGCTACTTATTATGGGGATTATGATCATTAAGTGATCATTAATCTGTATCTGACAATGAAATTAACACTTTTCTTAATAAGGAGGACATTAAGGGAAAGGGGATAAATAAAACTTTCCATATTTGCAGCCCATGCTTCATCATAATATGACTAAATACAAAAGAAACAAGAGGCACTGTAGATTGGGTAAAGGAAGAAAAAAGAGAAATAAAAGGATGGTTGATCATCTGGGCCTCATCTGTGCTTTTTTCACTCCTTTCCCCTTGTAGTTGGTTAGATCTGTGGTGTGTGTGTGTGTGTGTGTGCGTGCATAGGGGGAATGTGTTTCCACACTGAAGACATTCCCAGACGAGCTCTCCCAATACATCAGCACAACGTCTGCCCTCTGACTGACCCTGACAGTTACACACCACAAGTGTGTATGTGAGTGTGTCTACAACTGAGTGTGTGTGCACGTTTGAGTGTGTTCATGTGGATGTGAGCCATTGATCAAGTGAGTGAGACAGTGACTGCATGTGTTTGCATGTGAGTTGTCATGTGCAAGTGTGTGTGTGTGAGAGAGAGTGAGGGTTTTGCAGCAGGGACTCTTAACCATCAACTTAATGGCTACCAGAAGATGCATAGACGTTTCAGTCACCTTCCACTGCCTTTGTGTACACAGACACACAGAGGGAGTAGATCAGGGTGTGGACGGTGTGTGATTTTGGCAGCCTCCTGGGACTCTCTTTGATGTGGGTTGGTCAAAACATTAAAACCGGCCGGTGAGCTCGAGCTAACCACAGACCTTGGGTCTGATTACCCTGCAACCAACACCAGCCTATATTTAACTGTTGGAGACAAAGAATAATTAAGCGCCTCCTTATCAGGGATAGAGCAAACCAATTTAGGGTTGTTTGGAAGCTAATGTAATTTGGTCCCTTAATGAATAACTCTGTTTATCCAATAAATAACTTACACAGTGTATTTGGTTTACCTTATCTTAGAAGAAAATTAGATGTTGCAAATAATTTCTGTACACATTTCATTTTTTATGACTCATATTACTTCACAGCAACACAGACAAACACAAATTTAGTACAGGAAGATGCAGGGGGATGGGAATAAAGACATGGAAAGAAAAAATGATTTAGAAATAGATATATAGGAGATGAAGGCAATAGAGGATGTATCAGAGTAGTGTCAGAGTATTGTGTTCATGTGAGTGTGAGTGTGCCCTTTAGCTGTATAATGGCCTGCTCTGAGACCACTCGCTCCCCCTCCCATTTCCCCCCAAGGGCCCATAACCACCATACCGGGTCATTATGTGCCCAGTGGAGGACTTGGTTGTACAGCACACAACTGTAGAGCAATGCCACACTGGGAAACTAGACATGGAGGCTCCAAAATGGCTGAATTCATTAGCTGGCCTGAACGTTCTTCCTTAAATCGAGAAGGGTGCTCATTAAAGGAGTAAAAAAAAAGAAAGAAAAGAAAACTTCTTTCTTTTTTCATTGTTTACCTTACATCATAGACACAGAAAGCAGAATAACTGAAACAGTAATTGCTGCCAAAGATAACATCATAAGAAACATGAGAAATACTCTAACATCTAAAGAAGCTATTACTTTATAGTTGTTATGGTACTAAATACAACATTATTATTATTATTATAATTATTATTATTACACTGTTGTTTCTAAACATAATAATAAAGAATACATATGGTCTGCTTTTGGTTTATCTGTCAATGTAATGCAGCCATAATGATTTTTGTAACACCCATGACTGCCATGTCTCCCCCACTTAGCCATGATTTGACACTGATTTCTTGTTGCAACTCTGGTCATGTCCCCTGTGAGCCCATGTATGTGTGTGTGTGTGTGTGTACAAGCAATAAGGCCCCTGTGATGTCACATTTCTGTGCTGCAAAGTTTGGCCTCTATGTTTTAAAGGGGAAAGCTTTGAAACATTACACCATCTCACACGGTCACAGTCATATGTGCACATGTGTGTGCACACTCACGCACAGACGCACACACGCATGCACGCACACACGCACACGCACACACACACAAACACACACAGTCAAGGGCCAGTTGTAATACTGCCAAAGTAATAACCTTACAGACTTACTGCCTCCCTCCTATTCTCTCACCCTCAAATCTTTATTTACCCTACTCTCCCTCTTTATCCCTGCTCTCTATCCCTACCCCGCCCCCCTCCCCAACACACGATTCTCCCTGTACCTTTCGCTCTGAATTTCAGCACATTTAACAAGCATTTAGATCTTAACCAGATGTTGTTAATGTAGCATGTCTAAAATACTAAACATCAACCCAGTAGAGAGGGGCTACAGCTCCTGCACAGGGCCTGGGAATAACTGACACACACATGCATACACACTTGCACCCGATCACACACACACACCAGCACATGAAACCCTCTGCACCAAACACACATTTACTCTGACACAGCATTCAGTGTATTTCACATACAGACATCCACCGTCCACATGCTACACATAAACACACAAGCAGAAGCAAACAACACATCCATCCACACACACACAGCCATTTATTATTTAAAACACATGAGCACGTATTACACCAGCAAAAAATATCTATTGTTTCAGGTCGACTCTCAAAGCCAACAATAGGATTGTCACATTTAATATGCTCCTGGTGTGAATGTCAATAAGTTGAACTGACAGAATAAGCTGAAAAGATGACTTTTGTGTAAAAACGCTTGTATCAGCAACTCCAAATTTGCTTTGTTGTTGTCAATTACAACTTCCTGAGACACTTCATTGTATTTTCTTTTGCTCAAATCGCCCACTCTGCTGTCTTGCAGGCAACTATTACTCTTTTGAAAAAAAGACAAAAAATAAATGAATAAACATAGCCAAGATTAAAGGCACGCATGTCTTCCTTGCTGCTCAGACAGAAACTGTTGTTTTGTGTTAAGAGGGGATTCATTTTTAGCGCTGTGAGCACTGGGGGGGATGACATTAATGATTCTTTAATAGCAAATGCAAAAGGTTTTCACAGAACAGAAATATTTCTTCAAAAGGTTTAGTGGTGGAAAAAGAAAACTGCCACAATACCTGGCCTTATACAATAGGCCAGCACACCTACTACATCCACACATGTGCATACACACGCATACACCTGCATCTTACACAACAGCCAGATATTGCATTTTGGGTGTTTGAATCACCTTATGCTGAGTAGGTGAATTGAGGAGGCGGCATGGAACGCTTACAGAGTGATTTAGGAATAATTTGAAAAGAAGATTCCTCTCCCATGTTTGATCTCCCTTCATCTCTTTCTCTATTTTCTGTTTTTCCTGGTATTTTATGATTCTTCTGACCAATATTTATATAGCCTCTGATTATAAACATCTGGCCTATGAAGCATTCTGCACAGCGGCCGCTGCAAAACACACACACTGTCTCTGAGAATCACACACACAGTGGAAATATCGCACACGCTCACTAATGTGACCCTGTCAGGTCCAGGCCGGAGGACAGAGGGAGGGACAAACAGAAAGAGAGAGTACTGAACCAGACAGAGACTGAGAACAAGAACTAGGGTCTGAGGGTTAATGGCCTTCCCATCTCTGTGATAAGAATTCATTCTGTTCTATTACTAGCACTTATCTACATAGGCTGCTGTCTTTCCTCTCTCTCCCTCAAAAAAAAGAAAGAAAGAAAGAAACACACACACACACACACACAGACAAACACATGCACAGTGAGGGTCCGAGATCGATAGATGAACCTAATGAAGAAAGCAGCTGTTTCTCGGCATACCTGCTCAACTCTATTAGCCCAACAAGATCTCCCTGCTGCATTCATCTATCTATCCTTCCATTTATCTATCTACCTATCTATCTATCTGCCCATATGTTTCACACAGCTATCCATCCATATACCTAGCCTATCTGTTCCTCAGTGCCTCCATTTATCCCTCTATCTGTTCATCAATCACTACACTGGTTCCAATTTACCAGACTGGTCCTTGTCATGTATTCAAGGTTTATTTATTTTTCGGGAACTAATATGAGGCCTGAAAACAGGGAATCTAATAAAATGGCTGCCGTGGTTAAAGAGAATGGCTGTGTGTGTGTGTGTATGTGTGCCTTTGCTTAAAATAGCCTTGTGACGGGCAGTGGCCAAATGGATAATGCTTAAACAGATCTTTATCCTATTGGGCTACTGTCCCGTTTTCAGCTGTATAAAAACCATCTGCTTTCAGAGCCACCAAAAACAGGACTGTAATTGTGGAGGGAAATTAAAAAATAAATAAAAAATTGAATAGATAAAAAAATACAGATATATAACAAATTAAAGTCATGTTGTAGTTTTTATAAATTAAAAATATTAAACGATTATTTAATAATTCATAATATACATTTTCTGAATAATTAAATATACATTTTTACATATGTCATTTAATTGCTACATTCAATATATTATTTTTGTTTGCGTGAATTGCACATAAAGATGTCAAAAATGTATTTACATACTTTTTTCAGTTCTTTTCTGTAGTTGCCATTAACACATAGCATACATAGCTTTCATATGCTGACACTTAGTCCATGTGACATAGGAGATTATGTAAAACAAAAATGTGTGCATCCTGAGGGGCTTACTGTGTGTTAAGGTTAGGGATGATGATAGGATTCTTCATTATAAGAAGAATAAAGTCACAAAAGAGAAACAGAAATATCTTCAAGCCCAAATATTCATTAGGTTGCTATTATATGGAACCTGTAATACATGGGCATGTATGTTCACATGCAACACAGACATGAATACACAGACCTGGGGCAACTGCTGCAGAGATGGTATTTGCAGACAGTTACAAATAAGTGTTGACTTTCCTTTGACTTTCTCAAAAACATGCAAAAAATGTCCATTTCATTACTGGCTAAATAATGTCATATGGGCCCCCCTGGCCCTAATAGAAGCAGACAAAGACAGAGCAGCACACATATGCTTTGAATAAATCATATTACTGAGGGAGAGTGGGGGAGAAAAGGAGTGAAAGAAAGAGGGAAAGAAAGAGAGGCGCCGCCAGACACTTAGACAATTGACAATATTCCTTTTGCTTGCTACCTCCATCCTTCCCTTTCCTTCCCTTTTCCTTTCCTTCACTTTCTTAATTCCCCAATGCCCCCCACCCCCTACAGTGGGATCTGTTTTAGATTTGAGCCAGTGCTAAAGCCATATCTCTACCTTATCTCTGCTAGCCGTCAGAAAACAGAAAGCTCCATGTTTCCATGCATTAGACTCACGGCCCCTGACACACCACTTGAAAATCTCACAGCCCCTCAAAATGGCTGAACAGGAAAATAAAGCAGCGAATATATTGTTTAACCAAATGAAAAGGAGGTTACTGGGTTGCATCAATTTCAGTTTTTGGGTGACCACTCTGATACAGTATCTATGAAAGAAAACGTCATTTGCAAAAACAGAAATGCATTTTGGAATTGTCACGACAAATGGGAAATAAAATAAAATAAAATAAAAATTGAGATCGCTGTAAAGGAACCACAAAGTATAATTGACTGTATTTGAAAAGCTATTAGAGTTTGAGGGCCTGTGACATTTTTACCCCCTGGACCTCTGGTTATCGACCCCCATTAAAATATCCTGTTGTGTTTTTGGCTACAAATATGCCAAAGCACTTCTGTGATGACTGTAAAGGGAAATATTGAATTCTCCTTAAAGTTGTAACAAAAAGGAGAAATGCATAGACAGAGTGGGCAAATTGTTAACAATCTGAAGAAAGACAAAAAAAAAAAAAAAAAAAATCAATATTCAAATGACTCCGTGTATTGATTTATAATTAAATCTTAATTGTAGCTGGGGTTTGACTTTCAAATTGCCCTGTGACAATATCTGGAAAGGAAGATATGAGAACATTAATGATACACTTTAACAGTAGGCTCTTCCAGACACTGATTCAGTCATCTTACAGTGCCTATGGCATGCTCTGATGGTGTAAAACCACATACATTTGAAGAAACACATACTGCTAGGACACATACACCTGCACACACAAATGCACACAACTCTGTGAACTAACACCAGATAATTAACCTTTATTGAGGAAAAAGTCAGGGCTGCCTTATCTGCAAACTTGCCTTTGCATGTATGTGTGTGTAGCACTTGTAATTACACCATTAGGTGTGGAACTGACTGACTTCAGATGGAGTTGGTGGAGCTATTATTTTGGATATAATAGGTGGGTGAAAAAAATGTCCATGTGTAAAATGTATGAATTTTATAGCCTACTGCATTTATTTATGATACCATCCAAGTGTGTATTTGTCATATCTTCATGTATTCAACCCATATAACAATATGTGAACGTGTGTTCATGTACCTATGTGTGTGTGTCCCCGCAGGCCTAATCAGGTATCAGATACCTTTTGTTTTGGGAGCTCATTGTTGGATGAAATCTTTATCTGTGCTATTGATCAGGAAGGTACGAGCCCTAAACTGTCTGTCTAGTTGCCTGCCTGCTCCAGCTCTAACAAGATTGCTAGGGCCGAGTATATGAGTTAACATTTAATCAATGGGGCTAAGGGAAAGAAGCCCACTACTTCGGCCCCCTGCTGCAAACCATTACCTGGTATTGAAGGGGAACTATATGTGTGTATGTGTGTGTGGGTGGGTGATTACACGGGATTGAGTCTGGTTGATCACATGTCTTCAGGGGACAGAGGTGTGTGCATTTATGTGTGTCCGTGTGTGTCCATGTGTGTGTGTGTGTGTGTGTGTGTGCATCAGTGTTTACAGGCATGTGTGAGAGTGCTGGGTTACGAATATATGTTAATACATCAAAAATGGTCCATGCTAGGCTGCCTGTGCTGTTCTGAAGAAACAGGAAAACTTAATTAGCTGGCTGATGTGTTACTAAAATTGCTATTCAAATCAAGTGAAGTCTTCAAATTTGACATGCCTGTGTGAAAAAAAAATTGTATACTGAAAAATAACATCTGGTAGTGTGTGATTTTTTTCTGCTTTCTTTCTCAAATAAGAAATGATCATTAAAAAATTTCTTGTTTTTTATTTTACCATCAGTTAATCTTTATGAGTAAAACCCTCTTAGATCTAAGATCCAGATCCTCTGTCGCACATCTGTCATTTTGATAGAATTAAAAATACACAAACAATATTTGTTTTGCTGTGTGTGTGTGTGTGTGTAAGATTGTGAGATAGTGTCAGTGTGTCTATCAGAGGGTTGCTCTGATGGGGGAAGCCCCTCTTGTGTCCTTGCCTTTCACCCAAAGCCTGGGAGATTCCCACCACTAAAAATCAATGCGTCTGAGAGCATATGTGGGTCTGTGTGTGTGTCAAGGTTTTGTAAGACAAATCTCTCTAGCATGTGCTGCTTTAGTGCAATTGAACCAGGCTTCGATCACTTGGCCACTGTGAATAATGCAAGGGAGGCTACTGCTCACTTACAGCACAGGATGCTTGCGTACTGTGTGTGTTTGTGTGTGTGTGCATGTGCGTGTGTGTGACAGGATGGTCCTTTTTCTTCTTGCAAATGCAACAGGGCAGTTCTTCGACATTCCTCCACTTGGCCCTCTTAATCTCGTGTCAGATACAGGAACTCCCACATTGATACAGTCTCTTTGAGTATGTGTGCCACATGTGCATGTGCGAGTGTGTACGCTGGAGGCTTCTACAGTAGATGAGAAGAGCTTAACTCAACCAGACAGCTCAGGCCTGCACTTTGACACACCCTGACTGATTACATACAGCTGGCTCACAGTGGAATATTGTCATTAAAAAAGACAATTAGATATGAAGTCAAGGGGACATCACTTATACACACATGGATACACACACCTGCAAACATACAGCACTGGAAATATCAGCAAATACTCTCCTCTTTTCATAACCCCATGATGAAATGAAGCAAAGGTGTTAATAATCAGGATGTTACAGTATTTAAGTCATTCCAATGATGAATTTGTGTTATTTTGAGTGTGTGCATGTTTCTGTTAACCCAAATGATCTGATATGACACAAACCGTAATGCTTTAATGGTGCCCTGCACTTGATGTGGCTGGAGGGGACAGCAGTTGGTGCAGCTACAGAGAAAGACAAGGCGACACACACACACACACACACAAATACACAAAATACAGATAACTGCTCATTGGCCATGCCTAAGAGGTGCATCTCTTTTTTCGATATAATTATCTGTGTCATCACTTATGAGGCAATTAAACAAACATCAGTTCCTATTTTCTCTCCGTGTCGCTCCTCTCTTCTCATTCCACTTCTTCATCCTCCTCTCTCCTGCCATCTGTGCTCCCATCGTCTCTCCTCTGCTCATTTTATTTAATCTTCTCCTTGCTTGTCTCCTTTCCTCTCCTCTCCTCTCTTCTCCCCTCCCATTCTCTCCTCTCCTCCCCTCTCCCATTCTCTCCTCCCCCTCTGGTCTTCCTTCCGTCCTATGTGACTCCAGACAAGGTTTCAATTTCAGCATGCTGATTGTCTCATTGCAGACTCTATGCATGTCTAACACTTACTGGCACTCTGGGGACCGTCAATACACACCATAGAATTCCTATTACACTCCCACACATTTCTAGTGAGTGTGTGTTCCTGTGCGTGTGTGTGTTTGTTTGTGTGTGTGTGTGTGTGTGTGTGTGTGTGTGTGCGTGCAAAGGGTGATGAGGGTGTAAAATGCCTATTACGCTGAGGGTCTGGTCTCTCTTACACTGGAGAGAATTCTCTGGTGCCTAAAGAGCAGAAAATTGCAACGCTCCTCTTCCTCACTCCCCATTAACCTGCTTTTGAAACAAAGGACTGGCCAAGGTGTGTATGTGTATTGCCTTGCCCATTAGCCCTATCCACCATGATGGGTAAAGCACCTTTTGGTCCTAGCCAAGCACAAACACCAGTATCTTTTATTTTTGTTTATACTTCACATTCAGTTTTATTTTACTTTACCTCTTTATACTGCACTTTTACATAACACCATCTTCTTGTCACCCACATTTTAAATATATAATGTATATTTTTATGCCCTTAATGAACTTGTCACTCATTTTCTCTTTTTGCCTCCTTTCCTTAGCAAGCATATTTGTTTGATCTACATCAAAGCACAAATCAAGACCTTAGTTCAGTCAATGGATTTTTATCAGTCTATCTATTTCTTGATCATTTTTTTTCTAGTGTCCTCTTTCCTCTCTCTGTCACATTCCTCTTTCTGTCTCTATTTTCAGAGTGTTATTAGTACATGATAAAAGCAAAAGGGATGTCATGACATAGGACCCCCGTTAGCTTTAGGAGGGGGGCAAGAAAATGAAGGAGAGACTGGGGGAGAAAGGAAGAGAAAAGATGAAAGAGATTTGTCTGGAAATGATTGCTCACAAGCCATTGATTCCCTGCTTTAATCTCACATAGTGTGCTCAAATTTCCTATTAGAGAGATGAAGAAAAGGAGAGAAAAGAAGATGGGTCTTATTCACATAGGTGGGGAGGTGAACATGCTTCTCAGTGTTTCTTGGGGCAGAGACAACATACATTTTCCTTATTCTGGAAAAGAAGTCATACACACACACATGCACAAACAACGAGTCACTGACAGCTACTACAGCTGCAAAGCTTCCTCTGGTTAGTGATTATTAGCCTTGGCTATAGGTAATCAATAGCTGCTATCAATTCTATACCTCCCACTGATGGATGGGGTAAAGGAAACAGAGAGGAGAAAGACGAAGAAGGGAGGGATAGAAAGTAAGAATTTGTCGGTGCAAGGAATAACAGAAATTCAAACTCACAATACTGCCTCAGAACGTAACGGTTCTGTTTTTTTCTTTGTGGGAGTGTATGTGCATAGAGGCTGTTTTAATGTCCATCTGTGAATTGTATCATTGGGGTTTCAGATTAGTGGCTGCTTGGACCCTATGAACGTATTGCCTGGTTACCACAGCGCTGGCTCCACACAACCCTCCTCCCATCACCAGATTGTTTGTCTTAATGCTGTGTGACATTTCCCATTGTTTTGTCCATCTGTGGTTAAGAGTCAGTGGACAGAGGCTGTATGAGGGGATTGAGGAGAGAAAAGAATGTAGGTGAGGGAGAAAGAATAAAGAAAAGTTGGGCTGGGAGGTGGAAGATGAAAAAACAGAAAGAGACAAAATGGCGACAAGAGTTAAGAGGTGAAAAACTATGGAACAAGATCAGATCAGAAAGAAACTGAGAGTAAGGGAAAATATGCAATAAGCCTTTGATTTCAATATGGTCCTCAGACTTTACATTCACCACTTCCTTTTCCAGGACCTTCCAGAGGCTTTCAGATCCATATGGAGTAGGGCCTAAAGCTCTTTTTGATACCACAGACGTAAAAGACGTCCTGGTCCTGTGACGCCAATACCCTCTTCAAAGGGTTAAGTCATATTTAGTATGCGTCCTCAGAGCCCCACAGCTTTGTATTGTAAATAAGACTAATGTGCCACTGGTCAGGTATGCTAATGCAGATAATCAGTGCAATTTCTGTAAATTATAACTGTCAGTGTAGTGGGCACATAACCTTGGCGGAAAACATGAGGGAACAATTTAGCGTGGGTAATACCCCTCCACCAAAGAACTGCTCAACTCAAAGAAAAACAATCGGCCTGAGCCCATGGTGCCCCGACACACCATTTCAAAAATAGTTTATGGTGAAAGAGGTTCATTTTTTTCAGAGGCACAAGTCAGCCTGCTGCCCTTTTTTTTCTATGTGCACAGGCAGACCGCAAAGTAATTATAATTTGCTTGGATGGAATTATTCAAAAAATGACCACATCTTTTGCTCCCTTAGCCATAGAGAATATGGTTTAGGGAAATTTGGGGTAAATTGCTACTTGCTGAAAATATAATAATATACATATATGAATGTGTCTTATTTTGATTTGACAAATGATTTAAAATGCAGTGTGCTGTCTCCAAGAAATTGCACAGCAATAAAAAAAAACTATGAACTTCACAGAAATTCTCTTGGGTAAAATCACATCAACCTCATCAGAATAGTTCTCCCCAGAAAGTGGATTTACTCGTGTTGGACACATAAAATAATATCCCAAGCATTTAATATGTGAGAAATGGATCCTGTCTGACTGAAATCTATGGAGTCTGTCTTTTATGTGAGTAACTTCCTGCCTGACAGAAAATGAGATGCACAAATTAGGTAATAATTGTCAAAGATTAATACAATTGTGTGTTTTAGCTTTTTTTTTTTTTTTTTACCTAGATATCTAATAGATAGATTCATCACCAGGAAAGCATATGCAACAGAAGCAACAATACAGTGATTAACAAATGACAAATTGTCCATTGATGAGCCAGTTAGATGGTCTCACCTACTGTATTTTGACTTGAACAAGAACATGGCTACCACCATGGCTAACTTTAGTGGTTACTTAGATCTGGGTGTGTTTTGCATCCTCCATCCATGAAGGTTTATGTAATGCCCACAAATTACTGAGACAACACTAAAAAAAGATTTCCGTCTGAAGAGAGACCTTCTTTAAAAAAAGGACAGAACTGCTGGAATGGTGAAACCACTGCCAACATGCACAGGAAAAAAGATGGAGTGAAAGTGAGGGAAGAGAGAAATCCTAACACCTCTTGGTATTATCACAGCAAAATTGTTTTTGAGAAACAGCAAAGTGTTTTTCTCACAATAAAGACCTCCTTTGACTCAGTTCAAACAGACAGTTAGCGTTGGGTTAATTTGGAAATTTGTTAGTGGACCTGGAAACCAGTAAGACAGCAATTACTCTCTGCCCATGTTCCATCATTTCCTGTAGGATGCTCACAAACACACACACACATACAAGGACATATGTCCCAGACCTTATAACTCAGAGAGAACAAAAGGCTCTGGATATGCACACACACACACACACACACACACATCCAAGATAAAAGTGTTGTTGGTCTCTCTAAGTCAGAAGAGGTCTTTTGTTTAAAAGGAGGACTCAGACAAAGAGGGTCCTCTCCCTCCCTCAGTAATGCATGTCGCGATGGTGGAGGTGGTGGTGGTGGTGGTGGTGGTGGGGTGGAGGGGTATACAGGGATGGAGATGTGTGGATGGTGGTTGTGGTGAGGGTGGGGGGCATGGTGAAGGGTTGGATGACAGACCAGGCTCGCAGAAATAATTACCTCCATAAGATCCCGTCTCCCTTTCCTTTTTGTGAGGGACAGAGGGAACGAAAGGGAAAAATGACAGAGTATGCAGAAAAGGCACTAGTGTTTCTGCTTGGTCTGGCTTATGAGGCACTTTACACATGATGGAGCAGAGGGCTAATGGGCAAAGATAGACACACAGAAAAACACACTCATACACACATACAAACACAACCTCTCAGTGTTCTTTTTGCTACAAAAATGGTCAAATGTCAGAAGTGGCAACAGAGAAACAGCCATAACAATCACAGTATCAGCTAAAATTCAGTAACTGTTAATGTTTTAACAAATTCAGTTGTACAAATTGTTCAAATTACAGAACTGATGACGAAACACCCATGATTCTTCATACGTCATATTTTTCTTTTTGTCCTTGAATTTTACTAACCAGCTCTATAACTTCATTACAGAGTTGAGAAAAGCACAAAACACTAGTTTCTCTAACAAGTTGTGTATGACCCTCAAAAAAAAAAAAGGCCTCCAGATCCTCTGTGTTGAAAGGTAATTCATTCATGCTTGCTCTTCTGATACAGGCCTTTTTTATTGACTCCATTTTCTTTAACACTTCTAAACGTACATAAACAGGGATGATCTATCTCCGCACTGCGAGCACGGTGGACTTTTTGTCTCTGAAGGACACTGTGGAAAGATCATCATAAGAAGTTTTTGCTCTAGAGTCAGTGAGAGTTGGTGCTTGCATAGCTAACCACACAGTTCATTCACTTCACAGTTGTGTTTAGCTAGTGTAAAGGATGAGATGACTGGTCCCAAGTTTGGGGAATTACAGACGCAAAAGGATAACAAAGAATGAAAGGTTCTCAAATAAACACGCGCCAGCAAACACATGCATTGACATGCAAAAAATGCAGTCCAGTAGAAGTGTTGTTTGTACACCCTTATCTTTGTTTAAAACACCTATACTCTAGCCGGACATCTCTGCAGCACTGTATTTTTAATTAGGCCATAAAATCAGCATCAAAATTGTTTAATGAAAGCCATTCACATGTACATAAAGCCCAGAGCATTAGAACTCTTATTCCCAAATGGGCCTATAATTATCTGGCTCAGTGCCAGGTCCCAGGCTTTAAGAGAAAGATACCAGTCAGCACTTAAATTAATCTTTTTCATACCAGTCTCTAATGAGCAGAAAGTGCTCAAGTCAGGAGTTGAAGCCCCAGAAAACTAACAACACACATAGACATGCATGTAAACACAAGTAGAGTGTCCGTAAACTAAATACCAGCTGGAAATCTTGCCTATTATAGAGCCTTTTCTATCAGTGAAAACATTGACATCATCTCTCACTGGAGCCTAAAGCAGCTGCAATATACAGTAAGCTACCATTTTTCCCTTTATAACATAAGCTAGTGTGCAATGTTAGCATGTGTTGTATATTCTGACGTGTAAATAGCTAAGGTAAAAAAATCTAAATTAAATAAAGAAAGTTTGATTTCAGTACAGAACCAAATAACAGAACTACAACTAATATTTATTATCTTAACTTATATTAACCATTTATCTCCAATTGACACACAACTTCTCCCTTCACTGCCTAAACATACCAAATGTATATGGCCTACAAGGATGTTCCTCTGAAACATTTGCCATATACCTTGCAAAAAATACTGCTGTTCAAGAAAAGGTATATAAGGTGGACAAAAGGAGGGCATCCAAAAAGGTGGCTTACTATTTTGAATGTTGCCTTTGATTTACACCAGCTTCCTCATGGAAATTCACCATGTGGCTTCAAAGCCAAGGTATAAAACGAGGGTCCAAGCAACAAATATGGTGAGTTTTGAGAGTGGAACATTTGAAATAGGTGCAAGGGTAAAGATTACTTTTGACAGTTTTAAAACCTGGTTGTGCTCACTGGTTTGAGATGTAATGAGGATAGGAAAAAAAACACTTGAAGCTGGGCTTGTGTTCTTAATGAAAAAACAGACAGAAGCAGGAGAGAGCGGGTGATGGAACAAGCTGGACAAAAAAGGAAAGAGAGAGAAAGATACAAAAAGAGCACAGCAGAAGGAGAGAGAAAGTTTGGGGGAGTGGGGGGTGGGGTATGTGAAAATGTACGGTAATGATTTATCTAAGCATACTTTTCTGCTGCACCCCAAATCGCACCAAAACTTTGATCCATGTGTAATTAAAACCAAATGTACACCAGCAATGGTCTCCATCTCAGGATTGGGAGCTGTTCTCCTGTTCGTGTGTGTGTGTGTGCTGGGATTCACATATGTTTCTAAGAGATGGGCCCCCATCTGTTTTGGGAGTACATGCACAGTATAAACAGGACACTATGGGGAGCACAGAGTCATGTAGAAATGGACCCACATACTTGCTGACACAGACACACTCACACAGATGGATGTATGGACTAATGCTATGCTGGAATGTGTTACCCCGCACACCACACCCACTTCTTCAGGTCAAGCAAAGCAAAAACAAGTTAAGCACTCATATTCAACCAGCAGCATTTACATAGGGATGACTAAATAATGGACCTTGACTCTCCATCTTCTGGTTTAAATTACAGCACAGCCCCCTCTCCTTACACACTGCAACCCCTCACCAACCATCCAACCCCCACTCAAAGAAAAACGATTAATCTTTTTTTTTTTTTTTTTTTTTTTTTTTGTCTCTCAATGTTTTACAGTTCTGTTACACTTATTAGCTGCTGGCAGGACGGAGACTCTTAAATGAAAGCCAAATTGCTTTGGTCATGAGAAAGGAAATGAAAGCTCACTCCAGGGAGAGACTGTGTAGCCATAGCATATGTGTGTGTGTGTAAGTAACGTATGTGTGTACAGGCATTTTCTCTATGAGATCCTCCCAAGGTGAAATTTCATAAGCTGACTGCTTGCCTGCCTGGGATGTCCCTGTGCATGGACAGTGTGTATGTGTGTGTGTGTGTTGCACATATAAGTGCAGCAGCCTAATAGGAACAGTATGCTCATTTTGGAAAGATTAGGAGAAATGGACGGGTCTGTATTGAGAGACGTGATCTGGATATGAAGGCTAAAGAAAGGAGGGAGGGAGGTTTGATGGAATAAAGAGGGAGTGGAGCAATGGAGATAGTAGGAGTAAAGATGGATCAAACTTCAAATGAAAAACCGACCACCATGACATCAGAATTTAACAGAAAACAAATTTTTGTGACCTGAGCAAAACAGGTGATGAAAAAAAGCATTTACGGGCATTTAGGTACTGCACCAGAAAAAGAACAACTGACAAACGAGAAAATCTTGAACACAACACCCAAATAACATGATGATAACAACAATAAAATAACAAGTCTTGACAACTTAAACATTCAAAACAAGTTTAAGCACAGACCTTGGTTGGACAGACACTCCTTGACATGGAACATCTCATGGAGGCCCAGTCCATCCTCGTCTCCTTCCAGGCCTTGCTGGTGCAGTTGGAGTTTCCTCAGTGCTTCGTTTTGCTGGTGGCGAGCTGAGCGAACGTGCTGCACCAGGTTGAGGCGGGCCTTGGTGGTGTAGTCGCACAGTGTGCAGTAATAGACGCACGTCTCCTGGCTGTATGCACTGTCCTGTTTCCGCAAGTGCTGTGGAACAGAGAGGAGGAAAGTACAGATATTAGGTGGAATTCATTTTTTAGGGAATGGCTAAATCAAAATGTTAAATCTGTAATCTTGTGTTATCTCACAAAGTTATTTGGATGAATTCTGAGGCAACAACAGAGGCTTGTGTTCTTACTTATTTGTGCGTTATGTCTACAAAATTATTTCTAATCTGCGTTTACTTTGGTAACAAAATCCACCACTGATACAATCCATTTCCCTGGCTTCAGATAAGTTAGCAGAAAATCAATAGGTAACCTCTCTGTCACTTGGCTCATTATCTTCTATAATAGGTATTACAGAGAGCAAGTTTCCTGAAAATTTCACTTCTACACAAATTTACTTGGATCATCCAATGTGGCATTTAAAACTATCATGAGACTATAAAAGGATGTAGAAATAGAAGTAGAATCAATAGCAATTAAATCTTATGTATGAAACATAATTTTGTTTAACAGTGTTTAACAGTAAAAAAAATACTCCTTTAAGTAGTTGTAATTAGTTCAGGCACTGGACACAATTTCAAATTACCGAAATATGTTTTTAGGGGTCGTAAAGATTAAAACACAGAAAAATCAGATAAGAGGAGTTCCAAAGAGTTTTCTTTAACATGCACATTGTCCAGCTCTACCCATTGTTGGCAGCTGCAGGGGCTTCTCATTCAACGTAGGCTGTCAGTTGCAAGTCCTTAATTTCCAGTTGTCTCTTTAATGGCATTGCAGCCATGCAAAGCTACCCCCTACGTCTTGCCCTCCGCGTGTGTGTGTGTGCATGCACACAAGCACAAACACACACAGCCCCCATCCCACCTTGCCCTATTCCCATACAGCTAGTCAAGCCAAGCATATCAAGTGTGCCTCTGTTGTTGCTGCTGGGCTAATGAACAATGCACAAAAACAAAAGACCAGGCCAAGCTTTTATTATCTGATCCTCTGTGGAGAGATGGGAGGGAGCGAGAGAAAAGAGACAGAGAGAAAAAGAGAGTCGAGGAAAGAGACAGTTACACAGAAATCTTTCATGAAGGTTAGTTCATTTCTTAATATTTATTCTTACAGCCATGTGAGAAACAGGTTGTGGGGACTAACCCTATATTGTGTGTAATGGAAGATGTTTGATTCCTGAAGCAAATGAAAAGTTAGCAGGGTAAAGGATCTACAGCAAGAAGAGACTGGAAAAATGTGTAGCAGCGTATGTGAGTGTGTGGTGGTGGTGCACAGTTAGCTGCAGGTGTGTGAGTTCTAACCCCCCTCTTCCTCCTTCGACAAACAGGGATTAGCAACATAGCTACAGCCTCTAACACATCTTTTCTTTCTCTTTCTTTCTTTTGTAGAAAATCTTCCAAGGTTTTTCTCACGAGACGGTGGGACGTCCCCTCACAGTCAGAGGCCCTTTCAGAAGTCTTAAGTTTTAATTAAGTCGGAGTTGTCAGAAGAAAGCTCCCCTAGTCCAGAGCTCAGGGCCATTAATTACAGCTATCTTTGTTTCTCTGTGAAAGGAGGCCTCCCTCGCTCCCTTTTTTTTTTTTTTTGCTTCTTTTCTTTCTTGCCCACCTTCCCATTAAGGAGAGCCTTACTTGTTGGAAACCACACATGTATGTTCATGGACGTGCAAGGAAATACTCTGTGCATATATGCACCACAGTGTTAGTTCATATATTTTCATTAAAATATGAACTTTTCCAATATTCAGTGTTTTTGTGATTGTTTCCAGCAATAAATTTTTAAAATGTTACATCATTTTCTTCTGACCCAACACAAAAGCTTATACACATACATATATTATACTATTAGATTATTACATTGTCATTGATAATGTCATAACTACTATAGCATAAAAACAAGGATATTTTACACTGGGGTGTAGCAGTAGTTCTTTCTGTGTTCGATTTGGTCTGGACCTCACTCAGCATACTTTTACTTCATGACCATTCTGATATAAATGAGGGCTACTTAGAATTGAATGGAAACTGAAAGGAGTCCTTAGGATAAAATGAAAAACTAGTGATAAAACAAGGCTTTTCTTTCCTCCAGTGCCAATATTCAATACTGAATTGAGAGCTGCCACAGAAAAAAAAAGCATTAGAAATGTGGCAAACTGTGTTTTCAAAGTGAACATGTTCAGTTTCGTAGTAGAGAAGACAGGCATGATAGTTGACAGTTTTATCAGGAGAGAAGGGGCTCACTGGAATCATCCATAATCATTTCTAGTGACTCCTAATGGCAAAGCCATTGAGTTGACTGTACTGGTTTGAAATTAAAATCTTCATACAAATCACTCATGGCTTAAAATACTTCACATCCTTTAGTGTCATAAAACATTTATTTTTTTTGTTTTTAGTGTATGAAGCTTCAGCTGAGAATAGCTAGATGATATACTTTAGGTTTAACCACTCTGCCAGATAGGTTTAGACCTAATATTAATTCTCTCCTCATCAGCACATTCCAGAGGGTTTGTTTAAGACCTAAACTAGAGGGCTGTCTGTCGCTCTCTGGCACTCTACAGGCCTGAAATGCAGGCGGTCTGGTGATCACAGGCCAGAACATCCATGATTTATGAACTTTTAAAGGAGCACTTTGACTCCTGCCTGGCGTGGGCTGTGTAATGCATATTCAAACACACAAACACACTGTTCCTGCTCCTGGGTTTGTGCCTGTGTTGGTCTGCTTGAAACGTGTATGTGATTTATGCCGCAGCTGATTTGTGTGTGCGAGTCTGCGCACGTGCTTTACATACAATTGTGTCATACGAATGTATGTGTGTGCAAAATGGCAAAAAGGCCCATCCCTGTCAATATGGCACCTCTCCAGAGTGCCTGGTGGTTAATTGTTGTGGATTAGTGTTTGGCAAACAACCACACAAGCTAACACTCCCTGTGGGCCAATCAAAATCAGCTAAACAGCACTCCCTGGACCTAAACATGTCATCTCTGGATGGTGGAGGAGGTGCATACACACCCCCATACACAGAATGCAAATTACAACACTTGGGACTTCCTGTTTACCTGTCAAAGGCACACTATTGTCAGCCCTGTCGGTGAAATACAGGTACACACAGGGACTTGCATTGAAGAAAGGAAAGTCAATTTGGCAGGTAAAGAAAGCTCCCTTGTACAGTGGTTTGCTGCTGTGTATGTGTTTATGGGTAAGGATGACAGAGGGCTGCATTCATTATGCACAATGAGATGACAAAACACCTTTCTCACGCACACATAAAAACAAACTTGCACATCTCCCCTCCGCTCGCCCCCTGGGTTTGTGGGGCCGCACTGTTGTCTCACATTCATTTGTTCTAGCTGTGGTGACAAAGCTGCCTCATTAACTGAATTCTTAATAAGGCAAGGCAAAAGACATTTTCTCTCAACGTCTTGTATCTCTGCATGAACATCTATGTGAAAGTGTATATGTGTGCAAGCGTGGGTGTGGATATAATTTTAATGCTCACATACATCAGTAGGTTTGACACCATTTTTTTTTTAACCCTACAAATATGTTTTGGCATCTGTCTATTATTTCACCTATCTATACTTTTTTGTGTTTGTCATTGCACATGTACACTAGTAACATAACAAAAATATTTCGAAAGCAACACAAAGTAGTGGGGTTGTTTTTTTCCTCCATAAACCAAATGACAAATTAGGGTATTCAGTACTCTTTCCTGTCATTAAGTGTAGAACCAGGCAGCTAATGAACACATACTGAAAATAAAAACCCTCTGCCACTGCAGTTATGTCTTAATAACCACTGTGTGTCTGTGTGTGTGTGTGTGTGTGTGTGTGTCAGAGCATGTGTGTACATGTTTTATATATGTGAAGATTCAGTATGTTCCTGTTTGTGTCCCTGAGTATGTGAACGCATGTGAAAATGAAAAGCTTTTTATGTCCCTCCATCAGTGCTTTTAGTTGTCGGGTAAACTTTCTTTTTGTAATGTCACCACCTTCCACTGACATCCCCTGGGCCCCTGGGGACCATCGAGGACAAAACCAGTCCAAGTTGGCCCAGCGCACAAACAAAAGCATGTTTTGTTCTGAAAAAAGTATTTTAAACACATACCAGTGCAGACTGGAAGGCTGCCAAACATAGAATTCCATCCGCGCTACCACCTCCCTAACACGTTACTGCTACCCACTGCTCGGCCCCCAAAATATAGATGTAACACAAGATCATGGCCAGTGGATTTGCTTGGAGACTGCACTGCTTATAAGAGATGCTAAGGACCCAGATATTTCCCGGCTTGCTTCCACAGATAAAGAGAGCAGTAAACATTTTATAGAAAGACAGTGTCGTTGATGCATATGTAGAGAAAACAAATACACAAATAAAGGTGACACACAACTGCTGAGCACATGTTGCATATGCACAAATAGACACAGACAAGGCATGTCCCCTACTTTTTTCTTTCTCTATGAGAAAGCCACATGTGATATAAAGATGCTGCAATCTCCAAAACCCACCAGAACCTCTTTTCTTTCCTGATGATCATTTTTCCTTTCGTTACTACCAAGACTCTCACTTTAATAAATGCAAAAAATTATGTGCCTCTACTGTTTTTCTGAGTTCTGCCTGCTGGCAGTTACATGTGATCACAGCTCTGGGGCCAGTCCATGAAGTGCAGGGCCTGTGGGCGAGCTTAGCTTAGGTCACCCAATAATAATAAGCATCCATCGCATAATGACTGCCAAGCCAAATAAATGAATTATCACAATGACTCTTTTATACTAACTTTCTGCCGCTCTTCTCCACTTCTGTGGTGTCTTTCTCCTTTTCCTTCTCTCCTTTTATCCTTTCATCTTGTTCTTTTCCGCTTTTTTAACGTCATGTTTCACCTCATGTTTTCCTTACTCCTCCCTAATATTTTTCAGCAGAAACAAAACGAAGAAGCAATAGTGATAGAGCTTTGTTGGAGCCTGGAATATTAGGTAACTGAAGTCTAGTTAATACTTCTTACTCTCCACATACACACGCACACACTGGGTGTAAGTGTGCCTGAGGTATGGGACAAAGTTGAATCCGAGGCTCAGAGCTTCCTAACTTTTGGACCCTCTTTATTTGAAAAATCACTTTTGTCTCTCTGTCTCAACCTGTGTCTCTTTTACTCACGTACACACACACACACACACACAGACACGTACATTCACATAAAACCTATTCATATGAGAACAAAGGAACACAATCCTGCTAATTTGCAGCATGATCAATTTCTTCTGGTCTTAGACAATGAATATGCAGGAAATGGCTTTTAAGCATAGTCACCACATATTTTAAATTGTACTGACCCAGCAGTTGGAAAACCAGAACGTATCTTACTTTTGTCATTGGTACATGTGTGTTAGGTGTCTTGAAAGCCAGCTTCTTTCCACTCCCCATTAGAATGGATTTTTAGAATTTACAATAGCATTATATTTAGATAGCACATTTCAGCTACTTACTCCCTATTTGCCATCCTAACCTTAGCCCATTAGGGTCTAAAAGCCACCGCTTACATCCATTGCTGCCAGATGAGACTGACCAGACCTCCCCATTTCCCTAAATCACTGTGCCACTGAGATTATCATTTCCACAGACTCACAATGAGAGAGATCATAAAATGTTGAGATCAAGATCATCAACCTTATAACATCCTTGTGGGATTATCTTTTTCCAGTTCTGTGCCAGGGGAGGCATATTGCTGAAACATTAACATGCTTTTGGGCAACTCCTTTCTTTACAACATGCAAAAGTGCTTTTGGGAAATCAAGGCAAAGCCTAATTGACAGGATCCATGAATGTTGGGAAGAACAACAAAAACAAAAGGGTTGAAAATCTGGCTGATACCATCAAAGAGGTTTCTAATATACTGATGTCACTTTTAACTAAAACTGAAATGAAAGAGGAGAGAAAGTAGTTTTAGTGCTGAGAGGAGCGGCAATTTTTGCCAAGTTTGTTTTTGTTCAATCTGTTCATTATGGAGACTTACTGAAAATGTCTATTTGAAAAAAAATCGACAAAATGAATGACAGAAACATACAGTGAGAGAAACTAACTGATAGATTGAGAGACAAATCTACAACAGAAAGAACAAAAGAAAAAGAGATGGAAAGAGAGTGAGAATGATAGAGAAGAATCTAGACGAGTGTAGTCGGGTTCAAATCATTAATTACACATTCCTTAGCCTGTGAAGGGGAGTATTGTTTTTCAGTTAACCCCTACCCTGTCGCATGGTTTCACTTAGCACAAAACAAAAGGTACAGGGAACAAAACACAAGCCTAATACCAGGCCATGCTAATGACAGAGGAATGGGAGAAATTATCCCTGGGGTGGATCCTAGTGAGAAAATGGCTGGTGATTACTGGACAAAGGGAGTTCATTTTGAAACTGTCCTGAAATGGTAGACTGTCTGCTTCTTTTTCAACAGCTGTATTTTTAATAGTATGCTACATTTTTATAGTTCCATCTTTGCACTCGTGGCATGCCTAAGTTATATCTGCATAACTTTACTAAACAATACTATATATAAGGTTTCCACACTAGAACAAAAGGCAAGGTTGAAGCCTTATCCTTAAGAAACAATGTGACATGGCTTTTTGTGTATCTGTGTGTAATGCACTGCCATTGAGAGCACAATGAAAGCACCTCTTCAGCTGTGCTGTTTTGCATATTGCTGCAGGAAATCATATGCCTTGTATTTGACCTACAAGATGGCACACTTGATCCCTCCCTACTTTCTTTACTGAGGGAGGCCAGTTGTTGGTGTGTGTCTGTTTTTATCTGCTTTAACCCTTTATATGAAACCTCCAACATTTAAATAGTAACTATGTCACAGAGCACACACAGATCACAATTTCTGACATGTCACATACATTTTGTCATCTACACATTCAATATAATGATGAAATAGAACAGTATAGAGTACCCTATGATTTTTTGCATGAGCCAGAAGAGGAGGCAGTAAGCTGATAGCAGTGGCAGCACTACGCAGAGTTGCCTGGCTGGTAGTGTTTGCCTGGACCTCAGTTGTCTAAAGGAAGGATATTGTTTTCCCCCGAAAAAGCCTCAGCCTTAGTCCGCATACCAGTGTCCACTCAACATACCAATGGGCTCTTTGAAGATTACTCAAATGTTTGCCTTTGTTCCCCCACCACTCCCCCATCTACCCCTACCCCTAGACCTAACCTACACTCCTGCCAGAATAAGGAAAAGAGGAGAAAGGAGAGGGTAATAAAAAAATCAGACCTATATCTTCTGGGCTGCATAAAGATTCAAAACAGCATCTGTAAGGGACGGGCAACCATGAAAAGGGAAAATAGTACTCTGGCCACCAGCATAGTAAATCTAAACATAAACAATAGAGAAGGGTAGCATATTAATGCATGGCGGCTGATTTTATACAAGGCTGTTAAATGCAAGTCTCCATCTGTCTGCAAATATAAAGTACAACATGCTTTTACAGAGAGTCCACTCTTCATCCCTGCACAAGTGAAAGTAAACAATTAGAGGGGAATATAATAATTCCAATGAGTTAACGTCACTAAATGTGCTGAAAACTCAAGATCTCCCACCCAACCTGTATTAATCCTGAACAAGTAAGTGGGGTTTCTATCAGGTCTATTTCAAAGCATTCAGGATTACATCTCAGAAACTAAGCTGCTTGAACTCACAGGAGGTCAGTGCTATTGTACTGTTGAAATGATGGAAGGCCAGTGGCAGAGACAGCGGGACAGGTCAGTTCCTCTTTCTCCAGATCTCTGACAACATCCCACATCCCGCAATCCTTCCTTATTCACTATATAATTGAATATCTCCCATTACTTATCTATTCACTGAGCACATAATGGTTAAAATCAATTACAGCTGGAATGCTAAAATGCTGAATACTGGGCCACATGCTGATAATAAAAGACAGAGTGTGAGAAGAAGAGGGAAAGTGAGAGAGAGACTTGGGACCATTCCAAGGGAGGCACAATTACCTCCAATCGATTGATCATTGATTTGGTAGGGCGTTGAGGAGTATTTCAGTTCAACTTTGTCTATATCAATATCCTGATAGCTTCATGAGAAGGGAAATGTGTGATTGTACTATCTCAATACCATTCTAAAGCTGATGTAACATTTCAAGACTAGAGCATGTACTTATAACATTTATAACACAGTATGGGGATATTAAGATCTTTATGATAGCTTTCATACAAATCGGGAATGCATTCTAATGTCAGGTGATATAAAAAGGTAAGCTAATAAACTTAAAAATATTTATCTGATCTTGCTGCCATGTGATATGTCTGAGGGAGCTGTGATCAAATCAAGGTGTCAAAAATGAAGGCAACATGTCCCGCGAGATCATATTTGAGATCATGCACCTTCTTTGATTATTACTTTTCTTGTTTTTGTTATCTTTGTCTCAGCAAGATGATCGAGACCCAACAGGAGAGATAAGGAGAAGATGAAGAAGGAAAAATAAAAGAAAGATGTAGAAGTGTGTGAGTGAAAGATATAAGGATGCAAGAAAAAGGGAAGCATTTATATGGGTGGGAGCTGGGGACTGAGTGAGGGAAAGAGGGTTTAGATGAGCCAAAGGGAAAAAAGACAAACTCCTGCAGTTCCTTTGTTCCCACATCTCTGTGACATTTCCTTCCTTTTTGGTGTCTGGAAGACACTGACCAAGCCTGAATTCCCCCAAGCTCAATTCCCCCATAATCCACAGAGGGTGTTTGCCTTATATACCGAAAACAAACCTTGATATAGGGGAAAAGAAACATCTACCGACTAGTTTGCACCTCTCAGCTAATTCACCAGAGAGCTTAGAAGTAAAGGGGAGGGGGGGGCTGTGCAGGATAATTAAACATTACACATGAGCATTACATATGAGTGTCACTCATGAGTTGGGCAAAAGCTGGACACACACATGCAGACGCACAAATGCTGGGCAGACCATCTGGTTAAGGCGTTGGAGGAAGAATGGGCTCAACTCTTATTAATATCTATGAGGATTAATAGGATGACGGGGTAGGGTGGGGAAGTCTATCCATTCAAATATCTCTGTCAAACACACAAAGCGACAGCATACACATGCATACACACACATGCACACACCTGCTTTTATGCTTTAATTAGCCACCACCCTTCCACCACCCCCAGACCTCTGAAAGATTCCCATTGTAATCTCCCTGCAGGTGAAAGAGGAGACGATTTGAATAATCTACTAACCGGCATCGCTTTACCTTGTAGAGTGCAAGAGAGAGAGAAAGGGTGACAGAGGGACCGAGCAAAAGAACAACTTGTACAAGCAAAAAATGAAGGGAGAGACAGACAAAAACACAAGTGAATTCATTTGTCTGCTCAGGTCTACAACGCTGAACTCTCAGCTGCATCATCTGTCGCGATAACAGAACATGAAAATCTATATCTTTCAGTCAAGTAGCATCTAATGTGAAGTGTCTTTGAAGAGAATATGTCTGTGACAAGGACACAGTGATGTGTCTGGAACAAGTGGACATGGGTTCAAGTGCAAAGCGGTAACTTGATTAAAAAAAAAAAAAACTACAATTGTGTGTGTATGTCATTACAGTATATGTATGTGTGCCTTTACAAAATCATATAAAGGCATTCTTCATATGCACATATGCAGTTTTGTGTGTGTGTGTGTGTGTGTGTGTGTGTGATAAATGGTGTACGTGAACTTGATCCAGTCTCTTTTCTATTCCCGGGACCGACATGATGGTTTTTTATGCAAATCTATTGGAGCCAATCTCCTGTCCATTTCCCCATAACATCAAATGACAGTGCAATAATTTGGGCTGCATATATATAGGGCCATTTGATTTTAAAATGAGAGTGGGCAGGGCTGACCCTTGCTAATAGCCAAGGCACAGCGGTAGAGTTAATATCACAGATGCATAAGTACAGTCATCTCTATCTCAGGGAGAATGAGGAGAATAAATTATGAGGGAGGGGGAAGAGTTAGATACAATAAAAAAAACAAGTCCTTTTGTTTATGTGAAAAAAAGAAAGAAAATAATAAAAAGGGCATGATGAAAATTAGAAAAAGGGGAGCCTCTTTCTCCCCATCTTTTGATGCATTTACAAATCCAGTCTCCTTTCCTCTTTTTTTCTTCCATCTCTCCCTCCTCCTATACTCCCCTCATTTAATTCCCCCCATCCACACTTTCCCAGCTATGGTGTTGCCAAGAGAATCATGGGTAATGAGATGGCCTATCTGTGGCTCCCCAGGGGCAACACAGTCAGAGAAAGGAGAGAGAATGAGAGAAAAAGAAAGTCAGACACAAAACAAAGACTGTGACTAGGACAGAGGGTGTGAAAGAGGGTGAGACAGGATCAGGAGACACTTCCTGTCTCTGTTCTCTCTGTGTGTACCACAGAATTCCCTCTAAATGTCCTCTTACCATCCATACTTCCTCTATCTTGATCATAAAATGTTGGGCATCTTATGAGTGTATGATTCTTAGTTTAAAGAAGACAGTGAGGGAAGAGAAAAATAATGAATTGAAAAACAGACATGCACATGTGCAGTGGACCTGCAAAGCTGGACAAACAGACAGGGGTGGGGTGATTACTACTGGGGACAATTTAAGATTTACTCATATGGCCATCTAAGAAACAGGTACCATGACTTTTGAGACACAGCGAATGTGCATATAGTTGTGTGTGTGGTCTTTGACCATGCCACATTGACCATGAACATTTTCAACTTCTAATGAACCAAGAGCAAGCACAGCACAGAGCACAACCTCAAAGCTCTGTGGGGACTCACACACAAACTTATATGCTCACTACAAACTAAAACCCCTACTTAGCCTTGCAGCACTTGTGAATGGCTCTGACAGATTTACTCCTATCTCCATCTGTATTAAAGCCAGTGTTTGGCATTAAAATCATAACACAGTCATCATCAGCCAGGCCAGTTATGGACACACTATGTTATGGCACTGTTTAATGCAGAGTTTACCTCACAGACAGCTAATATACAGATGTTTTTTTAAAAAAAAAACATATTACATTTTCTAGTTTAAACAATTTGTAGGGATTAGGTTTTTGCACTTGACAGCTGTGATAAATAAAGTGAAGTTCTATATGCAGATTTCACATTTCAGATAATGTGGGAAAATGTGCTGTAATATTCTCATTAAAATAAAAATCTGATTCCCTAAATTTCATCTCCAATAAGCAGTGAGTTGTAGACCAAATAAGGGCTATGATTTCCTGTGCCACCTGCTGTGCCCTGGACACCAGATGACTTGATGTCCATGTGCTGCTAATGTCATTTGCCTCTCAAAATCTGGAAAAAAATGTTAAGCTCTTGAGTCCCTTTAGAAGTACTCCATTGCTATTACAAAGCAGCCATAAAATCTCCTGAATATGCTTTTTGTTTGTATCTTCAAATGGTTTCCCATGCCATAAAGATATTCTGTGTTTCCAAAAAACCAGATGGTAAAGTCATCAACACTTGGATCTTTTATACACCCAGCCAAGCTACCTCCATCCCCATGTGCCTTTCACCTCTGCCAATACATAAAAGGAGAGGTATTTTTCTGGTCAAATAAAGAAATCATTTTTTTCCTCTGCTCTTCCTCCCCTGCTCTATGCTTCCTCTCCATTCTCTCCTTTACTACCACATGTCCAAGGCTAAAAAAGTGGGATTTCTGCCAGAACCATTAAAAGCGTCATCTGTGGAACAGATTTGTTGAGGCCTGTATGGTAGGTGCGTGGGTAGATGAGGTACAGGGATGTATGGGTGAACAGAGAGGCACTGGGATGACCCTTGCTTGCTTTGGCTAAACTGATGTTTGTGTATGCCCATGGATAGGCCCTTGGTTTACTTAACTTTCTTGGAAAGCTAAATAAGAACTAAATTAGAAACATGTTCAGACAAGCCCTTTTGTTTCTGTAATGTTGATTGTGCTTCTTGGGTTTGTACATTTAATCACAACTGATATAAATAGCTTTCTTTGCATGATTAAGTGGCTGCCAGTGTTCGGTGTAGCTTTAGTGACCTATCTGCCTATTGCCTGATATTACATCAACTTAAACAGCTGCTAAAAAGTGACTCAGCATTTTAAAATTCATGCACAAGATTGCAAAAAGGCACAGATCCTGCAGGTTCAAGGGCCTCGTCTAAGGTAGGCCAATTTTCAAGCTGCAGTTTTGTGAAGAACTTAGAAATTTATATTGCAAGCAAATTAGTGCACCGTCCTGACGGATAGACATCACAGATTCATTACAAGTTCAGCCAAAGCCAGAGATTTGTCCAACAGCGTGTTAATATGTACATCCTCTTTTAGCCAACCACGTGATTTAAATAACACTAAGAATGCCATTGTGTTAATCCACTCCAGTAATATTGAGTCACAGTCAGATTTCAGCTGCTGTACAATGCAGGTTCTGCATTCACAAAAAAATGAATCAAAAGAGTGTTTCTCATAGGACAGTGGGTTACAGTAGTGGTTCAGTCAGCAGAATGATACACCTGTAGTTGTATACTTAATTTATGTAATGCATAGAGTACATTTTTAATATCTTTTTACTAATTTTGTCTATTTGTATGTTTATGGCATAACACACACACACACACGCACAAACACACACACCGCCCATTGGCAAATGTTGCATACAGTAGGAAAAAAACCCTCATTAATGTAATGTACTTGAAATGTAACAGCATCTAATTAAGCTGAAGGAGATGGTCTGACAAGAAAACAAAAGATTCTTCTGTAGACATAAAGAAATGGAAGTGTCTGTCCTCAAATGAGATGTATGTATGAAATGTATTACATAAAAACATTTACAAATGTATACCTGAATTAAAGTAACTTAAGCATTTATACAGTAATTAAAAATAAATACAAACATTAAAAAATGTTTTTTAAGTTATGAATATGTGTATCTGTGCATGACATAGAGATCAAGTATGAAGAGTAGGTCATGTATAGAGTGTGGTACATTCCAGTGTAAATCAGAAAAAAAGGATGAAAAGACAGCTCAAAACAATGAAAATGTAATGATTTCAAACTTGATGATAGCACATGACCTGTGTATAAGTAACAATGGCAGCAGTACCAGCCGATCATAAGCAGGAAATGTACCCATGATGGAAACTGTCCTGGGTACTTTTAACAGTGTCGTTTTCCAACTCTGTCATTCCATTCTCATGGGAACTTTATCCAATATCCATGTGACGCTGCAGTTAAGAGGATGGGGCAAATTCTTTATAAACAACATGTATACTTTTCCTGAATGTGAGCTTAAAATGAGCAGGGGTCCTCTTAGTGTACGAGCAAGATTAATATTTTTTTGTGCTATATGTTATACAATATAATGTCAGTTTTCTGCAAAAACAATGAAACATTCTTTCCTTGAGAAAATGTTTGTGGTTAATCATTTTCTTCCTCACACGTAGACAGTGTTTTAGTTTTACTGAGGATTTTTACTCAGCTTGGACAAAAATCTGAAATTAGAGAACTGATGTTTGTGCAAGACACTCACAACATGGGTAAACGGCATTTTACCTTGTAGAGTCGGATGGCAGCCTCATGCCTCTGGTTGGTGGCATGTAGCCTCAGTTTATCCACACTGTTGCTGTAGTAATCACAGGCGTTGCACTTTAGGTGCACAGGGTTGCCAATGGCCACACACTTTAATCTCCATTGGTTGGCTTTGCCTCCCTCCTTGATGTGGGCAACCAGCTGGTGCTTCTGCATGTGCTTGTCTGTCTTGCAGTGCAGCTGAAAATTGGCCTTAAGCTGCGTGTTATAGCTGCAGAGCTTGCATTGGTAGACGTCACCCACCACACAGCGCCACTCCTCTTCGGGCAAAGAACGCTCGGCATTGACGTGGACGTTGAGGGCCTCCAGGCTGTCCGTGGAGTAGCAGTTGCACACAGCGCACTGGTAGAGGCACAGCGAGGGGTCATTTATAGGTGGTGACAAGGAAGAGAGGGAGGGGTCTGATGAGGACATGCCCCCCATTCCACCCGAGGACACCAGGGATACGTCGTCTGCCATGAGTTGACCACTGGCAAGACGCAACTCCGCTGATAGGTCACTATTCACTATGGAGAAAATGAGTGAAAACGCAGGTTAGACAGTGAAAGAGAAAGAAAGGTGGAAACGCGATTAAACGGTGTGGCCTCAAGAAGAATCACATACGTGGAAGCACGGTGAGATAACATGTCAGATAGAAGGCAAGCAGCATGGAAAGCATGAGGAATGAGCCATAAAAATAAAGAGGTATGACAAAAAGACAAATCTATGGTGAAAATGAAAGGCTCACATTTATAGAGAGGGATAAAAGATAGAAAGAGAAAAGGCTCTTTTTATTAAATGAAATTAAGTGTGGAGAGAAAAGTGAGTCTTCTATGCAGGCCTCTCTCACACAAAAGGATTTGATAAAATAAAGCCCCACAGAGGAGTACGGCGTCTTACAAAGTCTTGTCTATAAAAAAAACCCTAATAGGATTGAATCAGGATCAATTACAATCATCCTTTTCAACTTGCTAACTCGCTCATCAGGTAGCTTTAATTACTGCTCTCAGCAATGGTGGAACAATGGTTTTAGAGCTTTAGGTCTTTCTCACATTCACACACAAACTTTAAAAGCTGATCAATGCTTTACAGATGTTTTTTTTTTTCTTCTGCCTACCCACCCTAGGACAAAAAAACAAATCTGCCATTCATACAAATGTAATTAACTCTTTCATTTGATTCTTTCATTTGATTCTACCATTGGCTCTGTGCATGTGACTAAAGCTCATTGTGTCTTTTTTTTAGACAATATCTCAACACTGTTTGAAGCACAGAGGATTTAGCAATCCATGTTTTTTTTAATTTTCTGTTTTCTTCTGTATCTGCATGTTAGCATGTGTATTCATATTTCACATGCTTACATGCTTCCCTCATCCTTCATCTATGCATGTTTTTGTATGTGTGTGTGTGTGTGTGTGTGTGTGTGTATTTGTGAGTATTTGAATGTATAAATATTCTGCTCACACCATCTAATCACCATCTCTGGGGGGCTGTGTGTTATCACTGTAATTCACTGAGAGTACAACTGCAGGCTGGGCTGTGACCTCCACTCTAGAGGAGGGAGCGGGTGTGTAACACTGCAGAGTCATTGTTAAATCTCTCACTCCTACGAGGACCCGCTTCCTGCTGTGTGAGAGTGTGTATATGTCTGTTCTCTCCGAGGTGAGCGAAGGTTGGGTGCCATGTGGATGGGGGGATTAAACTGACTAAAAAAAAATTACAAATGAAAGATTAAGAAAAACTCTCATGTGGCATCTCATAATCATTTTTTAATCAGTGAGAGGGGTCAAAGAAAGGATAATAAGACAGAGGGACAATATGAGAGCAGAGATAAAGGGGGAAGAGAACAAGAAGAGTATTCAGCAAGGGTGGCAAGGTAAAAAAGGATGGCAGCAGAAACAGAAAAGGTATGAGGGCAGTGATTTGAATGGGAATGAAAAGCAAAACAAATATAAAACAATACCCAGATGGAATATATCAGGATTTTTATCTCTCTCTCTATATATAGTTCCTTCATATCTATTTTTGTCCCTTCTCACCCCTGTGGGCACTATATGTCTTTCCTCAACCTCAGGTCCTCTACCAGGGGCCCGGGAGTTTGAGGGTTCTGCGCCGTATCTGAACTGTTCCTAAAACTGTACTCTTCTCAACAGTGAGCTCTGATGTTGCTCCTGGGATCTGTTGGACTGGGATCACTCTCCAAGCTTAGAAGTCTCATTCCAAAGAGCTCCTTCCACTGCATGGACCACTTTGGCCTTGACTTTCCACATCCTTCCCACATGTTTCCGCTTTCATGTCCAGGTACTTCTCAGTCTTCTCAAAGGCCTTCTTCCTGATGTTGCTGTAACAGTTTCATCACTACTTCCTTCTTTTCCTTGTCTTCTACCACAGTGTCCAGTTGGTAAGCCAGTACCCCCCTGTCCATTTGAATTTCAAAATTCCACATGATCCTTGACCTTTCATGCCCCATGGCCTTGTAACGATTTACCCATCTGGACTTGTGAGAGTCTATCCGATATTCAGCACAGACGTTCCTGTATGCAGTGCCAGCTACCTGGTTGTGCTGTTCAGTGTTTGCTCTTCCTGCCTGCATTTTGCACCCTGCTACTTGTGTTGCACCTATGTGTTGTACTGTCTCTGGAGCCTCTCTGCAGATTCTGTGACTGGGGTCCTGCCTAGTGTAGTAGATGTCTGCTTCTGTTGATCTGGTGCCTGTTCACTGGTATTTTCAGTGTCTCAGTGCTGTTTTCTGGTCTGGCCTTTTCCAGACTCAAATAGAATTTCCCATTGTCAGCCAACTTCACTAACTGTTGAAGGTCAGTCCAATACAAGCTCTTGTTATGCCACAACACTTCCTCTCCTTCATCATCTTTCCCTTAAGAGAAAGTTTGCTGCACCTCAGACAGTCACTCAGCAACCTGTCTGGGTTCCATCTTACTAATGTACACCTGATGTACTGATATACATGCTCTGAGCTTCATCCAAGACAGTGGCCTTGAGACTCACCAGGCCCCACCCACCAGCTGGTGTGGACTCTGTGTGTTGAATTTGGGGTGAAAATCTCTGTGTGTTGTGAGGAGTTTCCAAGTCTTGACATCAGCAGCCTCCATGCTCTCCTTTGGTCAACTCATTATACCAGTGATTATGACTGGTAGGCCAGTGTGCTGATCACTAGCATCTTGTTCTTCCCATTGAGCTGGCACTTCATGACTTGTCTTACCCTTTGGTACTTGGATGTTATTGTCCTCCTTACCTATTCATTGTGGTGGCAGTGTTTGATATCCCATGTACCTGCAGGATACCATGTAAATATGTCTGCTATGTGCCCCACTGGTAGCTATAACCCATCCGTTTTATCCAGCTTCCCTTTTGAAATCATCCAGCCACACTTCTCCAGATTAAATAATATTCCACTGTGTGGATCCATGTCAGGTGGATTAGCCAGTCAATGTCTCGTTCATTGTTGATAGACATTTCGATGTCAACCATGTTGCATTGGTGCCTGTTGGTAGCTCTACTGCTGAACTTGCATTCATACCCGCTCTGAGTCATCATCTGGCCAAGGGTATTCAAGCCTATGAAGAGCAGCAGATGAGATAGTGAATCACCTCGGTAAATGTTGCACTTGATGACCACTTGTTTGACGTTTGACCCTTTTTCAGCAGTTCCATTAAATTCTTGAGGAAGGCCCTCTATGCCCTGGTGGTTTGGTACAGTGCAAGGTATTCAGAGATAAATGTCTGTGTAACAAAATAACTTTCAACGACTTTCTGGTAGTCAATCCAGCCTGGGTTCAGATTGGTCTGTGTGGACCTTCAGTCACTGATGACTGCTCTATCAGCAACTGGTGCTTTGAACCTCTGGTGTTTCCAATTCTGCTCATGTACTGTTCCATGGGGTCCTGTACCCTGACCACTGCTGGCATTAGGTATTCACGCACTGCTGGTAGTTTCTTTTGCCAGTTCGTGTGGATCATGTCTGGGCCTGGTGATGTCCAGTTCTTCATATTCTTCACCCGTTGTTGAATGTTTGAAACGGTGAATGATTCCTAGTCTGGGAGATGTGCCATGTGCAGTCCTGTAGTCACTCTGCACTGATGTTATGTGCCTTCTCTTTCTCCTATATATTTTCCTTCAGTACCATTCAGTTTCTGCTTCTGTGGGCTCCGCCTTTACCGTGCTATTACATTGTATCTGGGAGAGCACCTTGAGTGGTTCTTTGGACAACAAGGTACTTATCTTTTCTGCCCTGCCTCTCTGGTATATTTCTTTAACCACATTGCCAGTGCTATGATCCCGTGCTTAGTGGTCACCAAGGACTCAAAGGTAAAACCTAGTAATTTTCCAGGAGTCAGTTCTTACTTGTAATCTTCAAACCCCTCTGTAGCTCCACCAGCAGAGCACAACTTCACGTCAAGAGGTAGAGTCCAGTGTCATTTTTTGGAGGGGTTATGTACAGCTCTTCTTGATGTGGTGGTCTAGTCTCTCCAGGACTACAGTGGCTGTAGCATATACCAGTTTACATAACCTGACTTATGGAGGTAGAGGGGATTGTTGTGAAGGCTCTACTGGCATCCAACAGTATACTGTGATTGTACTTCATCATTGAGCATTGAGGATTAACTTTAGCCAATTATCCATAATTTTCTTCCTCGCGTCACTACAGCCAGTTGCTCATCCAGATATTCGTCTGAGTGTTCTTTTGTGAGAAATGTCAGCTGGTGAGAGCACTTTCTCTTAAATAGGTTAAAGCAGTTGTTTCGCACTGAATGTGGATATAGATTTTCTGTTTTTACACTTCTACGCATCCATAGTTCGTATATGTCTCAGGTAATCCGATTTTCTTAGGACTTCTTCATGTCATCGTATTTGATCAAGGTTTGCATCTCTAGTCCATGAATGATCCTTTCCAGTAGATTAATTCCACTAGATTATCCTGGTTTGTTTCAGTCTGCTACAGGTTATCCAGTTGACGTCCAAAACAATATGCTTCTCTTCTTCTGAATCACTCTAATGTCAAAGGACCACAAGATTGAGCACTACAGGGTCTTGTTTTTAGAACCCCAATCCAACCATTGTCACCCGTTTCACAGGGCAGTGATCTAACCACTACACCACCCAGCCGATATCTGTAATATATATATATATATATATATATATATATATATGTGTACATTTTGTGCGAGCGCATTTGTGTGAGCGCATTCGTGTGTGTGTTGTGTATGCCTGTACGTGTCTGTGTGTGAAAGATGAGCAGAAGAAAACCAAAATATCTAATCCTTGTGCCTTGTCACACCCTTAGCACACATGCCTTTTTTGGCATTTTACTTGACTAGCACGAAAAAACAGATTAGACATGTGTACCCCTGTGTGTCATTTCAATTCTAGTAGCACTTACTTAGACCAGATCCAAGAGCAGCAGCCGTTGCAGGATCTAGCTGGAATGGGTTTATCATGATCTGGGTGTCCGGGCCGCTGTTCCCGGCTGGGTTCTCCATTTTTACACTTGCCAGACCCATATTTTGAGCCAGGTAGTATTGGTAAAGCTCTGCCTCAGCTGGGGCCAGGCCCAGATGGAGGCTGTGTTGAATCTGCTTCATGTTCTGCTGCAGCAGCATCATGTTGTGCATGTGTTTCTCGCTGGTCATATGGATTCGCAAGTTCCTTGCCACATTGGTCTCATAGTCACACACCTGTTGGAAGCAAGGTGGGACAAATTAAATGTTTTAGGGAATTTACCTCTGCTAGTTTGCTCATCAACATCATCATCATCAAAGCATTATACAGCACTTGGTAAAATATATTTGAATACAATTTATTTTTATTAAAGCATATGGATAATATGAAGTTTGCATTCATATAAAGTCAAACATAGGAATTGAAAAAGACAGCAGCATCTACACAAAAAAAAAAAAGAGAAAAACTCATCCAAAAAAAGCAGGTGGTGTATTTTATTAATGCATTCATGATGATGACTTTCTTATGGTCTCTACCATACTCGGTGATAATGCTAGAATGTATGAGAAATTTAGTTTTACAATAACCACAGGTCAGATATTGTGGCCATAAAAAATAACAGACAGCCTGATGCAGAGTGAAATAACTGACTCATTGTGTAGACAGTGCAACACATTAACGGGTTTGGTGCTGCCACTGGCCTACAATGTTGCTCTGTTTAATTACCTCGCAACGCCAAGTGGGCTTCTGTTTGGGTTTGGATGGTGAGGGTGCACTGCAGGCTCCACCAAGGCTGGCACTCGGCACAGGGTTGGCATGGTTGTGGTTGTATTGTGCCTCAGTACCACCATTCTGGAGTGTTTGTACGTTGTTCAGATGTTTGTCCGACTGCATGTGGATGCTAAGGTTGCCTTTGGTGGTGGTTGAGTAGTTGCATACCTAAAAGGGAAGTATTAATGACAATAAGTGATCCATGATAAATACTATTTACATTAATTTTTTTTAACTAGCTGATATATGATCTTGCATTTAGTATTAAAATTCTTTTTTGTTTAATTTTTAAGAACATTATAAAAGTAATAGATATTTCTATGCCACTTTGCTAGTTTCTGATAATTACTTTCAATATTCTGAAGATCGTGATGTGGATCATTATTGATCAGATGTCTGTGGCTCATACTGACTTGCAATGCAAACTGTATTTTCAATATTTTCAAAATTACTATATCCATTTTCATTTAATGTGCCTATTTTTTAAATCAAAAGTAAAAGTTGGTTTCTGAATCCCTACGAAAACATAAGAGCATTACCGTAATTTGGAGATATCACAAAAAAGGGACATAATTACACAGAGAAATTAGATCGACAAACCTCACAGCGGAAAGGCTTGTATCCACAAGTATAACTTTCTCCTCTGGCTAAACGAGGGTGAGGTTGTCCTGTGCGGCAGTACATACATGATCCACCAGACTCTGGATGTTTTTCCTTCATGTGGGCATCCAGTGTCTGCTGGTATTTGTAGTGCCAGTTACACTTGGGACACTTCAGCGTCTTGCAGGAGTTGCGTGAATGCATCATTGTCATATGCCCTCCAAGAGACCGTGATGATCCCAAGACTGTGTCACACTTAGGACACTCCACCCCACTACCTGGGGATCCTTCACCTGGACCAGGCGTACCAGGTGTGCCTGGAGTTCCAGGTGTACTAGGATTTCCTGACTGTTGAGGCAAAGGTCCAGGACTTTCATCGTCTCTGCGTAACATCATCATGTCCAGGGGGTGTGAGGATGGTGATGACCCATCCCTTCCTGTCAGGGCTTCGCTTGTTGAGTCATTGCTGCTCTCCCGCTCTCTGATGGCTGTCAAGGTGGTGGACAAGCAGCTCTTCTCTATCCCCAGCTTCTCACACACAGGCAGGGAGGAAGAGGTGGATAGAGAACCTTTGATGTCACTGTTAAACTTGAGCACACTGTTGGAAAGGGGACAAATACTTTGGTTTAAAAGAGGAAAATCTTTGCTACTGGTACTATCAGTCTGATGGCCTGTCATTGTCATGTTCATGGCCTGCTCCTCATCTTCATCGGCTTCCATATCTACACCACCTTCATTGAAGTAAGCATCCTCATCTTGCTCTGGACTTTCTCCCCTCACTGCACCGGGCTCCAATTTGATGGATGGGTACTGGCTAAGGACTGGCCGATTTGGTTGCAAAGTGCATGTGTCCCTAGCATGGCCTTTGCGGCCATTATCAGAATTCCGACCTTCCAGTTTGCCACCATTGGCAGCTGGTAGAGAACTCCCACTGAGGGCTCTGTGGGCGCCAACCCCAAAGTTTGGGCTGATCTCAGCCTTTGGCATGGTTTGGGTTCTAGGGATTTGGTCATTAGTGGAGCTGCTAGCACTGCCTTTCAGGAAGGCAAAACCTGCCTGAATGGAATCAGCATTCTCCCCACTGTTATGGAGAGCATTCCATAAACCATGGAGCCCTGTGTCTGGCCCTAAAAAATTGGCAGGTGTGGGAAAGTGGGGTAGCACAGAATTTTGGGTTTTTTTTGGTTCCAGAAAGCTTATAAGAGGTTCTTTGTCCTTCCCGATGCCCTGGATGAGTGCAGAGACATGCTTGTTGCTCAGCAGCTTCTGCTCCTGCTCATTCAGAGTCATACGGTGGTCATGGACAGCATGTGTCACAAAGGAGCGGCTGTAGCCAAAAGACAACTTGCACAGAAAGCACATCAGCACAGGCTTCCGCCGCCCATCGGCCACACAGCCCTCAAACTTGGACAAGTCCACATTGTTGGGGACATCTTTGGACACACAGGAGTTTTTGGCTGCACCGTCCGCCGTCAGATACTCTTTGTCATTCTTGTGACGGAGGTCATAAACACGGAAACTGTGCAACACAGGACCAGCACCCGCCAGCCCTCCAGCTGAGGTATTTGGGAAGGAGGGATGGTCAGCCACTAGCGATTTGTTCCCCAGGGATGAGGCAATGTGAAAGGTGTTGATGATCTGGGGGTAGAAGGACATGGGTGCAGCGGGCTGCTCCAACCGTTCCCCCCTTGGACTCAGGCCACTCTGGCCACTGCTGGCCTGAACACTGGGGAAAGTCTGGGGGGACAGTAGGGTCCTGAATTGGAGAGCCCCAGAGAGCCCCCCCTGGTTGCCACGCTGCTCTTTGGAGTCCTCCAGGATGAAGGCAGAGCCATCAGGCTGGTAGATGATCTCACCACACAGGTTCTCCACATCGCTATCCTCTTCCATCTCAGCCTCGCTATTCATTTCTCCCACTTCTGCAGCACTCACCTCATGCTCATCTTCACTCTCCTCTCTTATCATCCCTTCAACTTCCTCACTGTCTTCATGACCTCCAGTGACAGGCAGGCGTGCATTGGGGCAGTGGTGCTCCATGTATTTTTGTAAACTGGAGAAAGAATTAGAACATTCGTTGCAGGGGATCTCCTTTGTCAATGCCACGGGAGATGTGGCAGGGGCAGAACAGTCCGAACTCAAAGCTGCTCCTCCTCCTACTCCGGGTAAAGTCCCAGTAACACTTACTTTGTTACCAGTAGTAAAGCTTTCTCTCCAACTCTGTTCCATTACAGGGTCGGTGGTTGCACTGATAGTGGTGGGGGTAGTAGTAGACCTCTGTGGATTCACAGCAGGCTCTCCAAGGCCATTCTCCAGCTCTCCAATGGTGGCAGGTGAGGAATGGTTGTTATTGTTAGCGTTGCTATTGGCGACACTGGTCTCCATGGCAATGATAGAGTTGTCCTCAGCAGCAGCGTCCAGCCTCTGGCCACCATGTTCCTGCTGCCGTGAAGACACCATAGGGGGAGAGTCACAAGTTGCCATGATGACTACTACATAGGGATCTCATCTCATCCAGTTGATCAGGGACCTAATTGAAGGAAAGACATGAATAAATAAAAGACAACAGAGTTTTACTAAATGATGTTAAGCAAATACTATAGGTTATTTTGAAAACACTAGCTGTATTTACATAGACACTAACATTCCACTAGTAATCAGAATAACAGAACAGGATTAAAATTCAAACACTTGATCTAATTGTGCCTCCCATGTTAGAATAAATACATTTTTTTTTGAGCATGTCTGCCTCACATGGGGGAAACATTAGGCAATGTGATGAATTTCCAGGAAGGACAGAAATGGGATTTTTGAACGCCTTGATAGTTGAAAGGATGAAACAATGAGTTGTTTGAAAAGATGAACAAAGCCAGAATCCACAGAACCACTGACCAAAAAAAAAAAGCTTCATCTGTTATATTTTCAGCACACTGAATGCTTCACAGCAGGCAAAGCCACTTTACATATGTCAGAAAGGTTTATTCTGGAGAACATAAACACAGATCCATATGAACTGTTAAGCAAGAATCTCTCATCAGAATTATTAACATCAGATAGCAGAAATATTGTCCATGCAACCAAAGCTACAAATTACTTTATTTTAATAAATTCTAAATTTAATCACACATTCAACCCCAAAAGTAATTGTGTTTTAAACATCATCCAAATAAGATTAATTAGAGAAGAAGTATCTAGAGAAGAGGTTGGTAATTTTTAACACCACAACCTCTGACGAGTCATTTTAACCCAGTCCGGAGGACAAAAGTATCATGCCCATTTGACCCTAGCTCAGATTTTTCAGAAAGAATGTGTACAAAAATTGTTAAATTGGTTACAGGTGTTTAAATTAGTCAAATTAGTGTGACTTCTGATTTTATGTATTTAGACTGACTTTATCATTAATAGTTCAGAAGTTATTAAGATTAGTGTTAACTTCTCATCTACTGCTATTACTAGAAGATAAGTTATTGCTTTTACCAAAGAAAACTAAAACTACAGTAATGTAATGTGTCCTCCAACAGGTCTAAGATATTTAGTAGGATTAAGGAGATATTAAGTAAAGTAATATAAACCTGACTTAACTTAGGCAACAGTGTTGGCTAGGTAACCTACCATTCCTCTGAGAAGTCAGACTTTTCATTTAACACTAAATACAACAGTGGGCAATAAATACATTAAAGTGTTCATAATGAATGTGTAATGTAATTATAGATCAAGATATTACTAATCCTGCCACAGGACACTTTATTTATGTGTTTTCTATGTTTAACCAAAAAAGAATTATTGTCCAGTTGATTATCAGGGTCAGTCAGTGCAGTAAATCCTTAACAAATCACCTCTGGTAACTTGGCAATGTCTTAAATATTTTAATAGATACCTCCTCTTATTAATCCTGTCTGAATAGAATTGAACATGCCTAACTAAGCTATAACCAATAGAAACACTTCCTAAGTTGTAGATGTAACAAACAATGACAATTATCTCCCTCTGTACTGCTTAGCACCGACAAATAAAAACATTGTTAAGCAGCTAGCATGATGACAACTTTTTTGAAAAGTGGCCATACCAGTGGCTGACTAAATCAGTCTTTGTCTTCTTGACCTATGTAAGCCTTGAAGGTATCACTTTGATTCTGTGTAGACAAAGAAAGTTGGATACTGTATACTGTCATGTAGCTAAGTGTCTAACTGTAGGTGAACACGGGTATAACACTGACTGTATTCCTTTGGCCAAATTCAAGAATATTTGATATGTGTCTTTTTAAGCAGAGAAAGACACAAAGGGAAAGAAAGTGAGAGAGAACAAGGTTCCAAGAGAAATGATGTTTGGAATACCAGTGAGATGTTATCAATCCTGGGCGGCTGCCCATCTCTCAACCCCTTACTACTTCAGTCTCTTGGTTTTTTACAGCAAGGCAAAAATGCAAAGACACACACAAACACTATGCACATAATGCAGGAAAAAGCTCCCTAAGCCCACAAACACACACAGCACCCCACAGTCATTTGATTTTGTAATCATAGGTGTGATTTCTCACCAGCTAAAGAATAAAGGCAAAAACTAGGACAAAGACTTACAGAGAGAAAAGGAAAAAGACCGAAAGCTTAGAAGCTTTGTTGCCACTTTAAAAAAAAAAAAACTTGCTTCCTTACTCAGCTAAATGCAACAAATGAAAACTAGTTGTGCATGCCAGTGCCTTTTTACTTAATACAGTACAAGTTTCGTTCAGATGCTTGCGTGTAAATGAGCTGGCATTAAAAGGAAGCTTTAAAGAGCCATGTTAACCTTTAACCCAATCCACCTGCTGCTTAATTCTCCCTGTCGTTTTCTACACTCCCTCTCCCTCACAATTAGAGGATTAATCCACAACAATCCAGGGCTAAACAAAGCCAGTGGGAGGGACAGTAAAAGCGTGAGGAATGAAATTAAACATGTGTGAGTATGTTTGTAAGTGCATGTGTGTGCACGCGCTATAATCAGGTCTAATCTGACATATCTCAGATGATTCCATGAGGACGAGTGATAGATTAAAATAGAGAAATAATGTTTTATCTCTCTGTGTCTCAGTTTCAGTCTCTATTTCTGAGATTAAAGAACAAACACAAGGAACAGAAAATTACTTTTGTGCTTACTGGTGTAATATGTTGTACAGTCAGGAAGTCAAGAGTTAAAGCATTGTTCTGGCAAATGTTTCATTATTTTATACATTTTACTAAATCTGCTTCTACTATTCTATTAACTCTACCACTGAATCATAACATGAGGTCCATAAATGTCTAGTAACCTATTTAATTGTAATCTCTGTAGTACTAACTGCACACCCGTACCTATTTGTACTGTCTGTCTACAATAAATTCTACAGAACTATAACACCAAAGATGGGAACAAACTGAATTTTTTCACCCAAGCGATTTTTAGTCCAAGGCACAGATCCATAAAATACAACTAGGATTTCTAAACACATAACTGAATACGAACAACACAAACACACCTGTTTACATGTTAACTGACTCTTGCAATTGCAAAGAAATTAGTGCCAATTAGTTCTGGATCCTGTGCTACAAAATGAGTGGTAATAACATACAATCTGAGCCTGTTTCTCCACAAATGTATCTTTTAGGTTTTAAATGTAGCTGTAGCCTGCCATCCGTATTAGAGAGGATGAAAACAAGGGATGTAGAAATTGGTAGAAAATATATAAAATATAGTCTTTTTCCTCAGATTACAGCTCATTCAGCTTTTAGTCATAAATAATCCAGTATGCTCACCTAGAACAAAACAGCATACTGGGTTTACTTCTCTAGTTGAACATACATTTCTTCAGTTACCAAGGCTTGTTTTAAATGGGATTGAGGGTAAATCTGTTCACAAAAATTGGGTTTGAGAGCTAATGTCACATATATGACAGGATTTACTACTTGCCAGTGGTGTCATTTCACGGTTTTTTTAAGTGGGGAGAAACTCCTTTAAATTGTAGCTTGGCCATAAAACACTGCACTTTATGAATTATGCATCTCCTAACCCTTTGTGTATGGAATTATGTCTTACGGATAAGCCAATATTACCTCTGGTGCTAGCAGGTTAGCAGCTGTTTACGTGTGTGCTGGCTGCCAGAAATAATATAGCTGTATGTTATTATGTTATATCTGGCTCTAATTGAACCCAGATCACTGATGAGGTCATAGGTTATGAATAATTATGTTTAACACTGTTTTTTTTCTAGCCTTGTGTATATAAAACATATATATAGTGAAAAGAGAATTGAAAAGCCAGATAAATGCAAACTCAAAGAACAGCCAAATTGACCTTAAGCCCAAATTGCTCATGTAGTACTAGTAATAGTAATTTGTATCTATGACTTTCTCTTAATAATTGACCTGTATGTAGGGATTCCAAAGTAGACATGTCTAGAAGACCAGATGCCAAATCTTCAGTAAAATGTCAGTCTGAGCTTGTAAATTAGTCCGTCCTGTCTTATGAGAACCTGATATAAGCCTCTCTCTGAGCTCAAAGTAACATTTAAGATACTAAAATTGTGTTCCCAGCTGATATGTATAACATGTTATCAGCTCAGTAAAAGCTGTTTTCATGACATTTTATCTCAAGAATAAATAGGTGGGGGTTATCTAGAAGGAAGTTATCAGTGTTCTTTTTGTTTTACTTCATTCCCCAGGCTTCGCACCTTTCACTGAAGTAGTGCCCACTGCTGCTTCTTTTAAGACAGAGAGCTCATGTTACAGCTAGCAAAGAAATCCCCACCACCACCACCACACCCACCCACTGGCTTGCTTCACTCTGCTAACCAACCAGACAACCTTCATTTGAGAGAGTGATAGATAGACAGATACATAAAGAGAGAGAACGAAACTAATAAGGAAACCCAGGATTTCCACACTGCAGAAACAGTTCCCTTTTTTTAACAGAAGAACAAAAGAGATGGCCTGAGCTGCTCCTACCTCTGTTTTTTAATTAAGCATGTCCACTTGCTTTCGCATGCATGGACACACAGCCTCAAACACCCACCCACACACACACACACATACACTAAGGTAATTAAAGTGGCAGATCAGATCCAGTGAGAGGCAAATAATAGCCCAGGAATGCCTTCTTTGGACACTGCAAGTTCTGATGGGAGAAAGGGGCTAAGCGACTCTGTGGCCTATTGTCCCCCCTCCCTACCCACCACCCCCTTCCTATCCTTCCATCTGCTTTTCAGTAGCTCCCTGAGAGACAGAGAGGAAGTGTAAAGCAGGGGATTTCTTCTGTCTTTTTTTCCATTTTTTTTTTTTTATTTCTCTGATTTTTTTTTCTAACAAGGTCTTTCAGCACTTTCAGTTTAGATATAAGTTGAATGTCCTACAAAAGTGAAATCCCATGCCAGTTTTTCAGCTTGTTCAGTTGTAATAAATATGTTGATAATTCATGTGTTACAGAAATGTGTCCACAGTGCAGACCTAAGGTACTGAGCTCCCGTTGATGTCAGACTCTCGTGCATTTGTCGTCTTGTCAGGACTATCACACATTAGCCAGAGTTGGAGCCTGTTAAATGCCAAACCTGTAATTGCAGTGTCGCCACACTGCTGTCTTTGTTTACACAGGGATCTGCTAGGTCCAAATTCTTCATCACTAACTGTCTGACATTTTAATGCAAGGGCAGACAGTGCTGTTAATACTACTGTGAATATTTATACCATCTGTAAACACTGGGATTAGGTAGATCTTTGCTGTGTTACATGGTCACCTGAAATTTAAAATTGTTATTTTTCCTCTACCTGGTAAATTGTTTGGGGATGTCTGAGGTTAGATTTAATCTCTAAGGTGACCCATGAACGCCATCAAAGTCAAACTACAAAGTGAGGCGACAGCCTGAGACTATGACTATATGTCCACTCCTTGAGGTTTCCTTTAAGGTCATCCCTCTCTCGGCATGTGGCCCCTCAGTCTAACACCAAATCTTCTATCAAAATGTCACCATGTGTTACCCAAAGACAAAGGCGAAGGCTGCTGTGAAGGCCGCTACATCCATCTCCCAGTCAATTCCATGAATAGACCTACTCTGGTCTAATTAAACCTGTTTATTTGATGCAAAGACAGAGGGATGAAAAACGAAGAAGATGAAGGAGGAAGGGAATTATCTCCTTACTTACAATGTGAGAGGAACTTTGGCTGCCATCAAAGAGTGCTGATGCATGCGTGTACAAACACATATACACATATGCACACAATCACAAAAGAGGGCCTAATGCTCTCTGTTTAAAGTCTTAAAAAAGGACAGAGGGAGAAAATTGCAAAAGGATGAGAGGGGGAGGGGGTTTGCGTGACCAACTATTTTTTGTCTTCTTTACTTCTTAACCTCACAAAGGGTTTTCATGAAGCCCTTGTTTGTTGCCTCGAGGTGTAATATTAGACGCCAGATGCAGAAGATCTCCCCAGTGCCCCCCACACCCTCCTCTGTCTACCTGTCCTCTTCCCTGTGCCACCCTTGTGAGCAAAGGCCTTCATTACCTAAAGACACCTTATTATTATGGCAGGGTGCAGTCCAGAGATTTAGAGCAAACATTACTTCATTTAGCATAGAAATCTTGATGAACACATTATCTACATTGAAAAACACCTTTCAGCAAATCAAAATTTTGCCTTCATGAGCAATGATCTTAAAGAAAGAGCCAAAAGAAGGTAGAGATGGTTTAGAGAAAGGGAAGGAACTAGGGTAATGAGGAGAAATGTAGAGGACGGAAGTGGCCGTTTTTTTCTTTTCCTGGAGTAGGTATGCAGGTGCTATCTCTCCGGTTGATGACAAGTAAATTAGTCTCATTGGATGCTTAGGTAATATTACACCCAGATTACAACAGCCTCTATATGCTAACCTCAACCAGACTGAGGTAAAAGATCTCTGATATCCTATAGTCACTGCTTACAGCAAACCACCACAAAGAATAGACATTGTACAGACTATAGAGCAGTTACATTTATTTCCAATAAATAGTTTTATTGTACTTTTAATGTGCAACCCTGATTTAACTTTGACTGGATTTTTACGAATGGATTTTGAGCTTACTCTGTCCAGACTAAATATACACACAGGTCCTATGCTTTAGAAGAAAGACAATATTTCAAGCTAAACTCAACTTAAAACATTAAAATAAACTTTGGGGTCACAGTCACCACTTACTGCTCTTACCAAATATTTTTCCAGCATCAAAGGCAAAACCAATCTACATAGCTATTGCCTCCAATTTTTTCCTCCCCTTCCTCAAACTCAAAACAGCACAGACAAAGTGGAATGAAAAAAGTGGGGATTTTTGCTGGCAATCTGGAAACACTCTGTAGTTAATTAGGGTTGATTGGAAATGAACCGCACAAACAAAGGGCAGCCTTGACTATTATGAATGTACATGCGTGCGTACACGTGCAGCATCTTAGAAGAGCTTTTCTGTAGAAGCTCCACTATCTAGACTCTTCCTCTCTCACTCTATACCCCAATACACCCTAACCACCCCTCCACCTCCACCCCCCAGATTACGGGAGTGCACCGCCAAAGAATGTGTGATGACCTCTGCTGCTTCGGAGCAAAACTTCCAGCCCCTGACGCCACAAAAGGCAAGAAGGTAATTAAGTTTGAAAGAACAGAAGCACTGCCACAAACAATACGCCAGTGTCCATGGGGAGGGATTGAGGTGGGGGTGTTGGTGTGGGTGTGTGTGTAGGGGGGTGAGGCAGAAAAGCCATTAACATTCAGTGGCTGGGTGAAAGAGAGGAAAGAGGGTAAAGGGGAACTAAGGATGGCATTCTACCTCTCTATGCTTATCCCTTTCTCTGTCTCAGCACGACTTGTCTGGTCATTCTTTTTATTAATCTCTCATCTTTTTATTTTCTCTCAATCGCATTCACATCTAGTTGGGACCACCCCTTCTTCCAGAATTCCCCCCCCCCCCCCCCCCACTACACTGCAACAGCTGTGCAATGCTCTTTTTGGTCCCTTTGCTGGTCCTTGCTGTTGCTCCCTATGTAAGGGATGCCCCCCTACTGACAACACCCGCACAGCCGAATGCCCTTATGCACACTCCCAACTCTCGCTCTTCATTATCTATTTTGCAAGGCTAAGTTTGATTCTTTGAATACGCTGAAGCTTGAGGAAAGAACTAGCAAAAGTGATATACATATATTATTCCTGTTGATTTCTACCTGGAAGTGCTAAGAGTTAACCATATTACCACCCTACACATTCAAACACACACAGACTCGCAACATACAAACACAAAACACACACAGGGAGCTTTCATCTTTTTTTGCCACATCTCCAGCAAAGCAGTTTAACTCAATTAGCAAAGAATGTAATTTTATTTACAGACTCCAAGGAACTCATAACACACACACACACCCACACAGTATAAGCAAACTGTCCCTCTCCCACGTGGTTGGAGCTAAGAAAGAAGTATTCATTGCTCATGTATGTGTGTCTGTGTGTGAGTGAGCATCTCAGTGTGTGCGTGTGTGTGTGTGCATGTGTGTTCGGACAGTGGAAAGATCATGAGACACATTTACGTCAGATGAGTGAATCAGACAAACCACTGCTAATTTCAATGAGGGATTCTTTTGAAGGAAGAAGAAGGGTGAGAACGACAAGTTAAAAGTTACAGACAGCTACAGCGACAACAATAGATACAATAGCCAATAGAAATAATAGTGCATGTGCAAACACATGCATTGTCCATCTCTTTCTGTGCAGTTGATGAAAGCCAAACTAATTGTGGTCTTGTGGCGTTATGTGGACAGTAATCTATGTCTCTTTGTTTCTGCATCTCACCACAGACATGGATTAGTGTTAAAATGATGACTGCTTAATCCTTGATTTGCCTGTGCTAAATAAATATTAATCTAGCTTGCTCATCATGCTCGTGTAAGGTACAACATGCACAATATGAAAGAGCTTAACTGTTACATGAATCACAGCCTTATCTTTTTTGGATGAAGCAAACGCATGATACCACACATTCAAACACACACACACACACACTTCCTTGCAAAGCAATAAAATAGCAAGTTGAAGGGGGAGGCAGGGTGGGATTATTTGCCAAGCGAAATTAATAATCCTGCTAAATACAAAGCCTGAAAAAATCTCCAAAATCCATGTTTTCTCTGGGATGTGTAGATGCAAACATTTTTATACCAGCCAAGGAAAAAATAACAAATATCACTCATTTGTGTTGATTCAGACCCTTCTCAATCTCTGCCTGCCTCTCAGGTTTGTTTATAAAAAATATTGCTGGGAACATGAAAAAACGAAAGCTACCATTGCTAGACTCTCTCTCACATACATATGCACACCCACCCACACACACACACACACACACACACACACACATACTTAAATTGACATGGCCATGGTAGTGCAGCACAGAAGAGGTTAAGTAAACACTGTCCACGTCAGTCAACGATAGCACACATTCACAGACAGAGAGCGCAGTCTCTGACGGAGGCATTTCACATCCACCTGGCAAATATAAATGACTGGATATTCTGTATCAGCTATGATGAGCCTCAGATTCTCTGCTTATTTTCTACTATTAGAACCACAAAACATGAAACAACTTGTCATGCTAGTATAAGTCATTTGTGCGACTCAAAAATAGCATGATATATTCCTAAAGTGCTTGCTTCATCACAGCTTCAGCAGTGTGAAATGAAAAACATGGCATTTGCCAGCACTGAAATCATTGTTGAAAGAGCTGTATGTCCTGCTGATATTTTGGAGCCAATTATTAAGCATTACAAATAAACTTAACAACTCTGTAGCAACTTTCGAAATTCTATTTCTTTTTAGGGAAAGAAAAATGTCCCAAATGATGAAAGATATCAGTATCAAGTGACCAAAAACTAACTTGGCAGCATAATATATTACATATTAAATTATAGATCTATTTTAGCAGTGTGTTTCCTCACTGTCTCAAATGCTAGTTATAACTCTGTCATGGTCTGAACAGGTAGAGGTATCTTGTCTCAGCAGTGTTAAAGTCAGCTTATCTGTTCAATTAAACTGTCACATAAAACAGAAGAGCCAAGAGGAGAAATAATTTTTGTTTTTAAAGTCAACAGTAAGAATACAGACACACTGCTAATTGCACAGATATTTCTCGGACATGCCAATAAAACGTTCCAGTTCTTCTCCACACATAACATTAAAGCTTACAGTTCAGACCTCGGTGTTTTCTAAAGAAGGTACCTGGTGGGACTCTAAGCCTGTTATTATATTCATAAATATAATCATAGGGCAGGTATCCTGACTGACGCCATAAGCTATGTGCTCCTCACTTAAACTTCTCCTGAGCACTTCTATGACATGCTATAAAAAGACCATTAATGTCTCTAGCTTTTCAACAGGAAAATGTGTGGAACTTGCATAAGAAATAGCACAAATTTAGGCACATGTGTACAGAGATGGGAACAGGAATGTTTATAAAAGCACAAATGCACACATACCTTTTTTGCTTTCAAAAAGCTTGAGTACTCATGACAGGTCTAATTTCTGGATCCTGGGAATTACTAATTAACTTAAGCCTTTGGTGCTCTATTTAATTAGAGAGGTCTCCAAATGAACTTTAGACCAAAGCTGTTTGCTTTTTAAACAAACCCCCTTTTTCTGACAGCTGTTGTGAGTTTGCCCTCTTCTCACAAAAGCCACAAGGAGAACACAGTTGTTATTTATGCCATCATCGGCTCTTTTTCTGGTTGTCGTGGGAGGGAATAAAGAAAATGGGGGGAGAGAAGAAATGAGCAATGTAGTTGAAAAGTGTACATTTTAATTGGATTTCACTGCAAACAAACAACTGTCAGGTGTAATTAGCGTAGTTTTCGATTAGCACTTCAGTATTCCTTTATCAAATAAACACCATGTCACACAAATTCAGGTCCAGTCCACAGAGAGAGAACCAAGATGAAATTGGCCCAATACTTTACTGTTCACTGGCATTAGATATAAATGACACAATACTTTATTAAAATCTAATCTAGTGTTGTGCTACTACATGTACATTTTGTTTTTCTATGCATGCATGTGTCTGCATGTGTGTGTGTGCATGTGTGTGTGTCTGTGTGTGTTGCATTGCCCTTAATGTGACAACCAGGGGTCTTTAGAGATCAATGACAAGGCAACTGAAGACCAGAGTTCATAAAAATGCTCTTTTTTGTCTTCTCTCAAATACACACGTACCCACAGAAACTATATGCTTACTGCAAAGCTACGTTCAGACAGTTAAAATATGTATCTTAACAATAAATTGTGAATAAAGCAAACACTCCATACTGTAGTCTAAAATAGCTCTTTACTTTTTTAATATTCTAAAACAGTGTAAGAATGTGTTATCTTTGACAAGCTAGAAAGAAAGGTAAATCACTGTTCGAGTATTGTCCTACGGAAGGGGTCCAATCTTCAGTAGTAATTTGCTTTTTGAAGAATTCCTCCCGAACCTTCCTATATCTGCTCATCTCAGCTGGGATGAAACAAGTCCCCTCTTTATTTAGTCTAGGGGCAGAGAGCTGATACATCAGTGAAATTGCTGACAAAACGTACCCTGTTAATACCTACAATTTCCTATACAAGAGCATTCCTGCGCAGGCTCTGCTCTTATTTTTCACTGTCACAAAAAGCCTTTTTGTGTTTTTAAAAGAATAAAATTAAAGATTGTTCCATGGTTGTTGCCAGGCCATAAAAGACAAGGGTTTTTGAGGGATTGTGTTGGCTGGCGTCTCTTCTGTGGACATTGGTGGGACACAGACTTGCTTGACTGTGTTATATCAGACCGAGACCTATAGTGGAAAAGGAAAAGCATTTAGCTTTCTTTTTATTACTACATACATTTCTGTAGTTACTAAGTGGCTCGTAGAAATATTCACATTTAGTGTGGTTGCGTGGGTGAGTATTTAAGTATCGAGAAGATCTGAACTTGAATGAAATTCTTTGGTAAATTCATCTCATCGCTGTTACACTGTTTGTTTAAACCCACAAGTCATTCATTATTAATTAGCCACTTAATACCTGATGAGCTCTGTTAGTGGCTTTGATATCCACATGCTGTCGTCTTCAGGATTATTACATGCCAATCTTGTCACATACATGTGATATATATTTGTACACAGAAGTACATGTACAAATAATATATATAAACCAACGATATAAACCATGATTTAATGTGATTATTTATTAATATCCATCGTTATCTGCAGTGGACCTTTTTATGAATTATTTATATGTCTGTGTTGTATTTCTTTGTCCATATGTCTTAATTTTTCCTTGAAGGCTATAAATGCCCATATGTCCACTGACTTGGCTCTTTGTCTTTTCAATCCCTGCCTTTGTCTTTGTCATGAGGAAGAGAATGTATCATTTGTCATGAGACATCCTGTGCTATTGTGGTGCATCGTTTCTCCAAAGTGGGGAAACTTAGTCACTGATCAACTTTTTTCCCTCTTAGCTCAAAGCTTGTCTTTTTAATCCTCTGTTAAAGTACAGCATTTGCCTTTACCTTAACAGCTTTTTCAACTATGAAAATACTCCTGATAGCAATCGATGAAATGTGACATATGACCTTTTTTTACTGTGTATTATTTTGTTGGTAAGTACAAAAGGGACAAACCTTTCTAAAACAAAAAGGCTGCTGAATGCTTTGCTCAATATGTAAGGACTCTGAGACTTTACATGGACCTGCAGGGTTAAACAACTGTCCTTTACACCGTCTCACCTAGTAGAAGGACAGGCTATGCCACAGTCTGAAAAAAGTAAATGCAGCTTCAAATCTAGAGAGCTGAACAGAAGTAAAATAAGCATGAACAGAAATGTACGGAATTATAACAAATGTGAATTATGAATGAGGAGAGAGTTTCTTTTGGCATCTAAATTGCTCAATCGGTGTTTGCTATTTAGTCTCCTCTCCTACCTGACTGCCATTCCTGTCAACAGAAAAGAACTTCCAGAGAAGCAAATGTAAGATGATACATAAAGCAGAGAATGAGACAGGCACTAGAGAGAGCAAATCTGTAAGACAAAAGAGAAAGAAAGAGGCCACATTTTTTCTCCAGCCCATTTTTTTTGACCTAAACCTGAGAATCTCAGCCACCCTCAGGGCCCACAGGACCTCATATCAAACAGAAAGAGTCATCTAACACACGGCATAGATTGTTCTTTCCCCACCCTACAAAATCCCCCCACTTCCACTTTGAAATGAAAAGAATAAACATATTATTCAAAATGAAATACCCAGATCCATGTTTTTCCATGGCTAATATCCTGTATGAGACAACTGATGCAAAATAGGCAGGAGAGCCTGAGAACAGGACAGAGCACGGAGGGAGGAGAAAAATCCCCTCTTTCTATTTTCCCTTAAGAGACTGATGAAGGCCTGGTGAGATGAGAGAGAAAGAGAGACAGACAGGCAGACAGACACAGAGACAGGAGAGAGAGAGAGAGAGAGAGAGAGTGAAAAAGAGTAACGCAATCCTGACTGGCGCTCGACCAACAGCAACAAAAACATTTAGATAACCGCGCTTGAATAATGAACGATTTCAATGAGGACAAAAATTACATTTCCTACAGATAACATGCCCCCTTCCCATAACAGAGCCAAAAAAGCTTTGAAACCACATCATGTTCAACAGTGGAGCACTGGAGTATTATGTTAAAGAAGGGTTGTAGTAACTATATTAGTATCCTGTTGCCCCATCAGAGACAGTACCTCGCTGGTTGTAAGAAGATAGGGCTGGTAGAGTTGACTGAGAGACTTTGAAAAACAGACTCCAATATCTTCACTGGAAAAGCAACAAATCACTCCTTAGCCAGATCGGCCTGAGCTGTAACACTACCAGCAGCCCCGGTGAAATGATTACCGATCTGCAATATATACAAGGACCGCTCAAAATAACACTCCACAAACACATAACCAAGGATCACTGCAGTGCACTTGATCCTCACAGGTGTTGTGGGTCACAGCAACAACTCCAGCCCCACTTTTCCCATCCACTTAGCAGTAACATCCTTTCATGCCGAAGTCTGTCAAGTTACTTGAGAGGAAAGATGCAAAAAAAGAGGAGATATAAGATGGAAAGGAGGCAGAGAAAAAAGAGAGAGTCTTTGTCCCCCTCCAGTCAGCTCCAGTGCATTTCTTCCTTCAGACTGGCTAGCATTAGCATATGAAAGACGAGGGAAGCCGTGCAAAAGGTCAGAGAAAGAGGATCCTGTCCAATGAGAGACAACAAAAACAGGCCACACCGGCCTTTGTGGCATTCATGTTCACCACCCAACCTCACACCCCCTCCTTCGACTCCGGATCATTTACATACGCCAGATGCAATAGTAATGATGACAGTTGATCATAAATTACTCACCAAGCCAAATTAGGTCATATGGAAGTCATAGTGCCAATTTTAAGCAGTGTCACCACTTCTGTGTCCCTTCCTACCAGTACCACCAGAGTTCTCACACACAGGCGCTTGCTTAAAACACATCTAGCTCATAGCTCAACAGTTCTCTTTACTCAGACAGTATCTGACCAAATCCTTAGCAAACATCGCAATAAAGGAAAATGTAAGTACAGTGTACTTTGATTTGATCCATGAAAGCCGCTCCCTTCCTTCCATGTAAATGCTACCGGAGCTACATCCATCCACTATGTAATTGCACACTTGAATGCTTTATGGATGCAGTTTAGTATATACATGGAGGATTAGGGAGTTCACCAGCCACCTCACTTAGTCTATTATCATACATATTGTCTCACATGACAGCTTCCATTTGCTGGCACCTGAACAAACAGCCAAAAACACTGGCCTGGTGTTTCCGGGGTCCTGTCTGCCAAACACAGTCTTCTACCAGGAACAGTGGTCAGAAACAGAGGGACAGCAAGGGAGAGAGGAAAGAGAGTAAAGAGGGGTAGAGCATTTCATCTCTCTTTCATCTCTGTCACCCAGTCAAGCGTTCAATGCTCCATTCAGTGCCTGCCCAGCATTATGCAAAATAATGCTAATCCCCTTTCCCGTGCTTTCACACTTGTATAAACCTCCGTTCCTGCCTCTGAAAAGCAATTATATCAGTTTACATTCCTGTCAAAAACAGGATTAGCATGCAAGTACTAGTAGCACCAACTAGGCCCAATCTTTATCCACCTTTAGGTAGTGGGAAGCGCAGAACATTAAATGTTTGTCCACTCTCACCTCTACCAGAGAAAGTCCTGCTGCTTGATTGGAGGTTGTTCTAAAGATATGTTGTAATTAGATTATTTAGCTGAAGTGAAAAGAAGCACTGAAAGTTTCAAAGGCAACCTTACTTTTCCTTGTTGTTTAGGCCCAGGTTTTTTTCTGTGCTACAATCTCAGTCTTGTACAATAATCGAAAACAAATCCAGCTATGTCACCAAACGGCAATACCAGTCACATTCAGAGGTTTGCTTCACATAGCCGCCAGCAGCCTACATGTGACAGACAAAAACCGATACACAACTCACAACTGAACTGCTGTTATCCCCACCCTCTTTCCACCACACGTGCGCAACCTTGTCAACACAGGAGTGAACATGCAAAATAAATACACAAATACACTGAACAGACCAGGAAAGATTGCAAAGCATTTTTTTAACATGCAAATGATCGTACAAGTGTAATGCATATAAATAGGAGTTATTGTAGGCTGATTTAATGTGGACAGTTGGGCCACTCTCTCTAGCCCGCTCGTGTTTTGGGAACAGTAGGATCCCACGCACACATCCCAACTCATGACAGATCAGGGGACATTAGTCAGCACAATTATCCAGGTCGTCATGGCGACTAATGAAATTTGGCAAAGCGATCAGCCAGAGACTTAAATGAGCTAACTGGTTATGGAGAGCTGGCTGGCTGGGTGCTGGCTGGTTGCCTTACACACCCATTATTCTCTTTTCTGCCATGGTGGTACAATGGAGTCACTTGTATCTCAGTCGATACCCACGGGCGATACAAGCTCTCCCCCTGACAATTTGCATATGTTAATATAATTAAGTGCTAATTACACTAAAGCTCGCATATTCACAAGCACCCTCCCCAGGAGCTGCGGAGGGGCTTGATCTCATTCCAAGTCTATAACCCTCTCCTGCCTCTCACTCAGTGTGTGTGATCGAGAGAAAGAGTGTGTTAGCGGTGGTGCCCCAGGGTTGATGCAGAAAGCCCCCCTCTTTGAGACATAAGGCTGAGCTGCTGCGGACTTCTTGGCTTCTCCCCCTACAGGCCTCTCTGATCCACAAGCCTCTGATGCTACCGCTGCAGACCATCAGTTCTCTCATGTACGCACACACTCTACATAACCAAGAGAATATCCCACCATGATCTCATAAAAATTCAGCTGTTTAGATGCCTCTTTGTATGAAAAACTACATGCTTCAAACTGTTGCAACATGTTGCATAAAACACAGCCTATGAGAAAGCTAAAGATGTGCAAAGGAGAACATCTCAAAAAGACAACTTGGTCCATCCAACTCTAATACTATTGGTGTAAAAAACTAGTTGCGTATCGTTGACTGAGATTTTTACTGTTCCAGTAAATGAAAAGTTTATCTTATTATGTGTCCAGTCAACCACCAATGATCTGGGAGCAGAGAATGCTGATTAAATTCGATATTGGGTACCCTCAAAGCTGGTGACCAGAATGATAGCAGTTATTTGAGCCATACATAAGTCACAAAAAATCTACATGATTCCCCTCAGCGAGTATGCGTGTATGGATGTGAGAGTGTGTGTTTGCCTGCTGTTTTGATAATTGAGGACAGGCGGTTGTGCTTTTCACATCGTAATGGCCGTGAATTAGGGAGGAAGCCAAGCGGTCGTGCTACAATTAGAGTTCTTTTGTGCCTCTTCCTCTGTCGGTTTCTCCCTCTCTTTTCGTGTTTTCACTCGCTGACACTCTCCCTATCAAGAGTATGTTAAAACAGTCTACTTTTCTCTGCTGAATGGGTGGAGTTGGGGGGAGTAGTAGTCACATTATGCTGCTGCTGGACAAGCACATACACAGATGGTGCAGGAAGGAGGATTAAATAAACACACATGCAAAGACACACACCTATTCGCAGACAGACGCTTCTGTGTGAATTGTCCCATAATGAATGTCTATGGGGAGCCAAAGGGTCCAAGCTCATTTAGTTGAATCGGCGAGATGCAGCATTATGACTATGGAAATATGCTCCTCCTTTCCCCAATAATCATACATAGGTTATTGTCTCAGAGGGATTCGTTTATGTCACACACATATGCCAAACGTTATGCAGGAGAGTAAATCTCTCCAGCGGATGCTTATGGGCATCTATGTAAAAACGGAAAAAAGTGAAGGAGAAAAAGCTGAAGAAAAAAATATACTGTTATAACAATCCAGTGTGTAGTACGTTCGAGTATACTGTTCACTCAACCATGAGGGCTAGTAATGCAGGTTTGAATGTAGCTCTCTGTGTGTGTACGTCTGTGAGGGGGGAGCTCCCCTTTTATAATACCTGCTACTTGGATTACCACAGCATCTTAAGTATTCAGCTGGATTCATATTTTTCCTTTCTGTCTATTTAGCCAAATTGGCTGTCTTTACACTGTAAAGAAGTGATATAGCTCTCCTTACTAAGGGCCTATGGGGGATCCATGAAGAAGAACATTAAAATGCAGCAGTAGCCTTGTTGCAAAGCTCCTCTCTATTTCTTTCTCCCTCCTTCTCTCTTTCTGCAGCAAAGGCTTCTAAATCATCCACCCTCCTCTATTAGACAGGAGACTTATTGAGGTAGAAACCATAAAAAATGAAGAAGGGAAATTTAATCCCTGAAATATTGATTTGCACATTAATATCAGATAGGCAGAGGGCAATCTAGCTGGGTGGAAATGACACATTGTCGACCCCTAGGAGAGGCCCGAGCCAATCTTCTAGCTGCATGTGTCTTGGGCCCAGGAGTTATAGGACAGATTCAGCCCCTATCTCCCTCTCTTTCCCTCTCCCATCCTCTCCTCCTCCAAGTACCCTCTTATCCCTACCCCACCCCCTCCCCATCCATCCACGCCCTTAATTAAGGCTGCAATGCTGAAAATGCATTAGCTTTTGATAATCAAGAAGCATTTTCAAGCCAACAGCTATTGTCCTCTAGGGCTTGTCTGCCCATCTCTCATCCTATATGTTTTTTATCCCACCCCTCTATTGCTATGAGTAAAATGAACGTTACAAGCTGCTTAACTAAAATGTAGAGATATACCCACCCAGCCTTAGATAGTCCAAAGGCACTATGAACAGAAAAACAAAAACAATGGGCCTGGTTCCTGCAAACATAAGCCCCCAAAATTCCTTCATTTGCAAAACAAGAAAAAGGAGAAACTGTAATTATAAAAGTGAGACAATGCCATCATTAACTGATGAAATTCATTGCAATTAGACGGAAAAATCTCATAATTTGGAACTTTTTGATTTTATTAGGCATAGGCTGTATTTTTGTAATGAAATATAGGATTTTATGCAGATGGAGTAGACAGAAGCTCCATAGTTTTTCCAGCTATAAAACTAATGTGATTTAAGTCAGAAGGTTTTCATTTGATTTATTTTTAAAAACAAAATTACTTTACACGTTCGATAATAATAATAATAATTATTATAAAATAATACAATAATAATAATAATAATAACAAAATAATAATAATAATGTGTTTCATATTATTAAAGCACTAATAACAGGTCTATGAAATTCAATAGAAAAGCCTGTTTTCTGATTAGAGAACACTTTCTCTCTAAAAACCTGTACGCGTTCAATAATGAAAACGCATTTCAAGGAAAACGAGGTCCGTATTTTCGAAAATAAGTACATCCTGGAATTTACGTAAACCCAGAAATTCTGAGTCTAAATCGAGCCGGTCCCGTATTAAAGGTGCGCATATCCTGGCTCACCGCTCACTTGGAGCGTATACAGCCTCCCCACGCATAAGCTACACACTCACATACACTCACACACACTCCCTACACTGTTACATGTCCGGGTTGGAGACTGACTGGCCCCTTGGCCCTGATGTTTTGTTTTGGGTTTTTTTTTTTTTCCCTCTTGTGCGATCGATGCCCCCACATCCCCCCACCCCCGTCACTGTCGAGTCCCGACCCGAGCCAAGTCTATCTACCTTGCCCACCTAAAAACAAAACACAACAAACAAACAAAAAAAAAAATAACATAACACTCAAAAACAGTTATCAGGACGAAAAAGAGCTGATAAACTCTTTTTCTGCGCTTTGTCTCATGTAAATTAATACTAAACAACACTAACGGCAGAATTAAAGAAGATGTTGCAACCAGCATCTCTGGGTTTAAGGAAAGGACAGTTTTTATAAGGAGATTTTAGACCCACCGACAGGGATTAAGAGCCTACGGTACAAATGAAACTTGAAGACACGAATAGAAGTGAGAATTAGAAATGTTTTAATATAAAAGATCTTTAGCGTGTGTTTTGGATACATTCTGATTTTGAAATGCTAAAAACAGTAGATCCAGCAGTTAATTGGCTCTGAAGGGACTCGCCGTGCTATCAGTAGCCCAACGATCGTTTTCCCTCTTGGGTAAAACATTCACACACGCCTCGGTAAATTGAGATTACTTTTTAAAGCGCAGCAGGTAAAAGCTGTGTGGACTGTGATCGGCAAATGCACCTTTTCTAAGCGACAGGCTATAGGCTACTTCTTTAAAGACACTTAAACACACGAGAGGGGTCGTGTCGGAGACTGATCGTGTCACTTCAGCTGTGAATGCCTGGAGATCCGATGTGTTAAAAACTGGCTTTGAGCGCTCGGTGCATCCACGATATGTCTTCTGGTTTAAGAGCAATGCTTTGTTGCACATGTAAAGAGACTAGAAGTAGGAAAGCAGCAAATCTAACCCTCGAGTAGCAACAAGCTCAAAGCGGACATGTCCGGGTGATCGGACTCCTGGAAAGGCACACTAGGCTGCCCGCACCGCAAACCAAAAGGGCTCGTCTCATCTCGCTTTATCTAATCCAACGTGGAGTGTCCGGCGTGGCTGTCCACCACATAAACTCGAGAACAATCGTATAAACTTTGCAAATCTCTGGTCTGGAAATGATATCCTACTGTAATGCCACGGACACGCGCGTAACAACGCCTCCGACCCTGTCATTCGCTCGTTTTATTGTAGCCAAAGCGCCAGAGTTGTACTCACATCACGATATCTGCTTTTATCCTGGACTAAAAACACCCAGCACCTGTTATCCAAACAGGCACGACGTCAAAGATCCACCAGCGAGATAGATAATCGATCTTCGACCCCTAAATTTACCACACGCACCCCACACTACTCAATAAAAGTTAAAGGTAGAGGTGGAAAGGAAAAAAAAACTTACTTTCTTCCCCCTCCAAAGCCGTCACCTCCGCTCCTCTCTTTGCTCTTGGGGTTTTAAAACAGTCACATCCAGTGCGTTCGTAATTGGACAGTCAAAGCGTGGAAAACAGTGAAATTTACAATATTCCTCCAACTTTATATTAGGAAAACGGGATAAAATCACAAATGTCAAACGTTCAGAGAGCTATCCTTTATTATGGTTCCGGTGGCGGTGAAACGACGTGTCGAAGGGCTGCCTCGCAGTTTCTCTTGTGGACGGGGGTCGGGGAACGGAGGAAAGGAAATGAAAATCCGATATGTCTTTATTCTGCTAATTATTATCGTTTTAGCCCTGTTTAAAAAAATGGCTGATTAAGTTGAGTGCGCATGTCTTTGTGTGTCTATTTCCCGATATGCACTCTGGGAATGGGTAGAGAGACAGAGAGTGAGAGAGAGCGAATGAGAGAGAGAGGGAGAGAGAGAGAGAGAGAGAGAGGGAGAGAGGGAGGGAGCAAAAGAGAAGCAGAGAGGGAGGGAGAGAGAGAAGTGTAATTAGTGAGTTGATCAACAGTCTCCACATTGCAAATGACGCGCACACGGAGCCCTGGCGGCCGCCAAGGTCTATGCGCGGAGAAAAATCCTTTTGTATGGTTTGTCTCTGAGGGCCAAATCACATATGGAACAATGGACAACCGCTTCCTGCTCTCCAACTAGGCTGGACACAGAATTGCCTACAAGTACTAAGTCTTTTTTATTTTCTCTATAAAAACAAGTTTTGCAGATGAATATCATATGTATGAACTGTTGCACAGGATACCCCAACACACTTCTCTTTTATTTCTGATTTAACAAACATAAAATGACTATTTTGTTCGGCCCATAACGATTAATCGACACTGCAGGTGAATTACGTTTTTTTTAAAGAAAAGCAGAATGAATCGGACTCTGGTGAAATGACATACATAGGCTTCCTTTGAATGTCTGTGAGGTTTGGAACAATGTATGGAGACAATTAAATGTACTTTGAGAATAACAAAAGCATATTAATAATGTTTGTTTATAATGTTATAAAAACGGACAAAAAAGACCCAGATGGGGGGAGCAGGGTATGAGGGATATGAAATCAAAACCATACAGCCGTTTTATATTGTTCATCAAAACTGCTCTGCAAATAGCAGAAAACACAAAAGCAGAACCGCTTTGGCGAACATGCATAATCTTCTCTACACTTGGAGATTGAATTCTCTAATAATTTAGGGTATTCGTCTTTTTTGCATATATGATACTTGTGAGCATCTAAGCCTCAAAACCAAAGCCACGCATTAACGCAGTTATTCACATGTTGGAAAGTCATCACTGCCCTGTCGGGACCGCTGAGGCCCCGCGTGGGTTCAGCAGAGCCAAACTGCAAAATCCAATACCGGGTCACACAAAAATCCCCCTGTCTATTCAAACCTCCATGCAATGGCGTTTACGTTTAGTGCCCTTACAAAGTGCACCGGATCTGTTAGCCCTCTACCCTCACAAGGCAAACCGATACCGTTTTACTCCCGTTGTAAAAACAGTGGCTTCTGGGTAAGAGAAAGACTTTGGATGGAAGTTGAAGATAGAAAACATCGAAGTGAATTGAACTGCCTGAGCCGGAGCTTGGGATGTTATGATAAGGCTGCTGCTGGCAAGTGAACTACTATATCGACTTTGCAGCCACATTGAATGTAATGCACTCACACCAACTGGATCCTTAAGAAGCCAAGAGATCCGAGCCTGTCTCGACCTGAGGCTGTTATTTCTGGGTTTAAAGAGGTCTCTGACAAAGGGGGTGGGTGGGTCGAGGTGAGGAACAGAGGCGTCACTTTTCACCCGGATCCAAGGCTCCTGCTGCTGCCGCTACTGCTGCAGCTGCCTCCCTGTCCTCCAGGGGGGTTTTCTAGTCTGTCAGCCTTGGGAGGCGTCGCTCACAGACGGCTTGGAGAGTCGACTCTACCCGCTGCTGCAGCGGACACGCAAAAACTCCACCAGGGCAGTTTCAGCTCCCCAAACCTGCTTGGAGTGGACCTATTTCTAATTTGCGACATTAAACACACAAACGGATGATTTTTGCAAACAAAAACCACTGTGATTTTTCTTTTTTGCACGAGCTTCTGCATCTCTGTGAAAGGATGTACTTATTTTACACTTTCAAGTGATTAAAATTGTGCGCCCTGATGCCATTAGCGGAGTTGCTTTTATTTTATTTGTTTTCAGAGGAAAAGGGGAAAGTTCAAAGAGGATTTAGACAACTGATATAGGCTACCGCTTATCTTAACCTCCTGCATTTTGTAAATCCCCCTGGTCTCCACCCTCCCTGTCTCCCTGCAGACGATGCTCTTTCTCTGGAGGACCGCTTGACAATAGACCGCGTTAACTAATATTTCGGCCAATTTCCATATCAGCGGCATTCTCAATTAATTATAGATTTTTATCTGTAAATTCCGGTCTGTTGTCTGTCTGTGCGTGCTCATGTGTGACTGTGCGTGCGCGTGCGCGCGAGTGTGCAAGCGTTTGTGTATTTTAAAGCAAAGTGGACATTTATAGTGGCGCAGATAGAGACTAGGATGCCTGAAATTCTGAAATGACACTCTCTTAATTTGTAGTGTAATTCTCAAAGAATAAAAACATCGGGTTTGTTTCCTGATGCATCGCTTCATATATGAAAGGTGGGATTGAACATTCACAGTAAAACCACTTCAGCAGATCAATGTCTTTGAATCGTCCGGAGATATTAGCATATTGACCTGACACTCAGGGAGATGCATGGGTTAAGTCATTGTTTGTCCATCAATATATTCTTAAAGTCAAACTGAAAACCTGGATTGTGCCGTTTAGTTTTTACCTGAAATGAATTTGCAAATAATAATTGTGCTGTTTCTCTAACTCGCTGGGATGTTTACATCAAATAGTCACTTGCTCAGTGTTTTCTGGACATACAGTTGTCCACCTTGTTTGTCCTATGCGTCGGCGCCCTCATGGGGTTGCATGGCTAACCCCTCTGCTCCATCAGCACACACATAAAAAACAGGCAAAAGCCCACAGCTCTGACTTGCAACCTGCCACAGTGACCTACTGGCCAAATCTCATCCAGCAAACACATGCACAAACAAGCTTTCTAAATGTCCACAAAACAGACAATATCAAGTGTATCTCTTTCAGCGCATGACACCAATTAAACATTTCACCTGAAGAAATATTTCTTTCAAAACATTTCTAATACTTAAGACTGTTTTGACCACCATAAAACAAAATTCTGTTCAACAAAAATCAACTGAATATAAAGCCACTTCAGAGTTGACATCTGTATAAAATTAAGGTGTAAAGTTGTAAAATCTGGTAATTGTAAATAAAAAAAAAAGCATTGTTGGGAGATTCCAGCTAAATTATATATCTAAAAACTGTACTGGAAGTATTTAATGACTAGTCTTTCCATAGAGAAATAAAAGTGCAAAACGCAGGAAAATCAGTGCAACAAAATCCAGATTTTGCTATAGAAGCTCAGCAAAAACTCTCGAGACATGGTGGCACTCAGTCATAAAACCATTTAACAGAACTTTATAAATACACGAAAATTGTTATTTAAAAAAAAAAAAAAAAAAAAAAAAAAAAAACTTCAAATGTACCTCCTCTTACCTCTTTGAAATCATCCCAAAACACAAAGTCTAATCAGCCATTAAAAGAATTGCTAAATAAATATGTAGATTCTCTGTACCTTTGGTATAAAGCATTCCGTTTTTCTTCTTTTCTGTCTTTTCCTCGCTCAGTAGCGATCCGATAATAGCATATGGAAACTGTTTTCAAAATGCCCAGATTTGGCACATTGTCATTGAAAAGAGAGGAGCGCAGTGATGCGGTGCTACAACAGGGGAAATGAGTTGCGGATTGGACGCAGCCCGCCTCGGTGCGGACTTATCCCACTTTAATTTAATATTCCGCAATCACACACACTTGTGATGGCATATAATTCAAGGAGAAATTCAGAGGGAAGGAAATGCTTTTGTGTGTGTGTGTGTGTGTGTGTGTTTTTTTACATCACTTTATTTGATTAAGGAGAGAGGCAGCACAGTGTTGTCTTTTTGACTCTATTTTCCTTCTTCTTTGTTTCCCCCTCCCACGTGATATTTTATATTTTTATACGTGAGACAATATATATTTATTTGTATTTAGATCATTTATTTAAAAATCAACTCTGACTTCTGCGCATCGGTGTCACACTGGAATAATCCCTAACATAAAATCGAGACCCATAAACGCTTGTTTGTAAAACACTGAACCCAAAATCAATGTATTGGGACATTTCAATCGATTATATAAACGAAAATCCATACACAACATGAGACCGGTATCAGCCCACTCTTCCGCTCCCTTTTAAAGAGCGGGCGGGGGAGGGGGGGGAGAGAAAAAAAAGGGAGTGCTTGTAGTGCCTGGGCTAAAAACGAAGACTGTCAATGCAGCACTCTGTCCCAGTCACTTAGATCAGGGCTTCTCCAACATTGTCATGTCTAGGACCCCCCCAAAAAAATCACACCTTTTGCCAAGGGTCCCCATTTAATTAGAATTTGTCCCCGGGACTCTCCAGATGTTTCTTTTTTTCTTTTTTTTTTGTATTGTTATTGTATTGTACAATTCCGAATTGTATTGTAAAACACTAAGTTTGGCACCAAGTGAAACCTTTCTTTGGACATATGTTCTCTAATTGGAATAATTTCAGGTAAATGAAATCAATGAAATTGAACAATCCTGCTGGGGAGTCAATTCACAGCCTTCCCAGACCTTTGAAACTTCTTGAACCCCCACTTTTGCGAACTAAAAATGTCAAAGTGCTTTCAGATGCACAATGATAATGCAAGTCCTGATGACAGCAATTAGACAGAAAATGCCCTAATCAAACGAGGCCTCACGGGATTACGTTGCATTTCAAGGGTCAAGGGGAACGAGTGCAGTTTCCACAACCCACACGCCGCCTGCACAACAGATATCACATTTCAGCATCACATAACCTACCCCAGCAACAATCAAGCACTTCAGGCACTATAATCAGGTATGCAAATTCCTAGGGACAGGCATGGGCATCATAGCAAGGGAGCACTGTCAGATGAGCTATTGCGTAAGTGTGCATTAATATGCAACATGATATGGAGAGGAGTAAAAAACATGAGGATGGGGAGAACGGAGTGTGAGGGGTGGGGGTAAAATAAGGAGGTGCCAATCATGTAAAATTTACATGGGACCACAGCTGCTAAGGCTTACGGAGATGGGGTGAAACTGGGGAGGGGCGAGGGACTTAAGATTATAAGACAGGGGCAGGAGGAAGGGGTAGTAGTGCAGGATGGTGTGTCCGTGCACTGCTGCTGGTGCCACTCTGTTTATTTGATAAGAGCAATCGATGGCCCCTGACTGTAAAGTCTTTACCCAGGCGGGGCAGGGCCTGTTGTGATATTGCTCCAAAGAAGAACAAGTGTTGTGGCAAGAAAGTAGTAGAACAGAAACAAGAGAGAATGAGAAGGAGCAGATGAGTGACTTGGCAGACGCCGTCACCCACATTCTGGGTCGCTCACGAGAGGAAATCAACACTATAAGTGCAGGCACACACTAAGAGGTGCATGCACATGCACACGCACGCACACACACACACACACACACACACACACACACACAGACCCCCCTCACACCCTCCCCAGTCCCCATGTGTGCCTCCCTCTCACACAACAACACACACCACCAACGCCACTACTGTTTCCATTCAGTCTCACCTCGTCTGCTGCCCTCCTCCCACTTGGCCCTTTGCTCCTCCGATCTTTTTCATTGTTGATCCCTCTTTAATAGACACGCGTTCAGTGAGTGTCCTCCATGGACAAGGGAATAAAAGAGCCCCTAAAACAGCCTCCTCATGATGTCCTAACACTACAACACACATTTACCCACCTCCCTCTCCGTTCTACGCCAGATTCTATTGATTATCACTCAGATACACATGAACTTATAAATCAGTAAAGCTGCTGTGGATAGGAACAATATTATCTGTAGTGTCCCTTTTAAGGAAAAGGAAATTAATTAACAGCAGCCAAAATGTAAACAGAAATACCTTGAAAGACTCTGAGTTAGCAGTTTACCGACATTATGCATATTAAAATGTTGAATTAAAGAAAAATGAATTAAATATCCAATATTAATAAAATATTCTATTATAAAATTATAGAATATTAGTAACAAAGCCAATTATAATAATGATAATAATAGTGGTAGGAGTAGTAATTGTAGATTACTACAATAATTGTTAGTCAAATTAAAACAAAAAAATTAATTTGAAATCTATGAGAAAGCTTGCTATTAATAGCCTCATGAAAGTAAGACTGCTATACTGTATGTTGTCACATGGCTTATTAAAGTGCTTTCTTCATGACAACCCTGGAGCTTGAACATGTCAATTTAGTGGTCCGAAAGGCCCTTTTAGATCTCCAGAAGCCCCCACTCTTGTTCTCTCTATCTCTCTGGGGGACTGTCACCCCTCCACCTTTCCACCCCATTGTCCACTCCCCCATACACACACACACACACACACACACACACACACTTCCTTTCCTTTACTCTGACACTCAATGGGCCATCCCAGCATGGCAAATAACTCGGTCAGTACCGACAAGTCAGTTCTATGGCAATAGACGGACATCTCGACATCCAGAAGAAAAATGTCAGACGTCTCACAGCCAGCACCAGGCTTTCCATTCAAAAAAGTAATACGTTAGTTATGACTAAAAACTACCCTAACAATACTGTAGTACACTACTTTTTAGCTGAAGGCCGACATTTGTGGTGCTGTTGCTACTTAATTATTTTCCTGTGGTTAAGCGTTTTCTCACAGAAAAATGTGATATTTAATAATTTTAAATATAATTTTATAATATAATTATAATTTTTAAGATTTTTTTTCATTTTAATAAAATGTGCATGACATTGTTTAATAATTTACTTCAATGAGTGTGAAAAAAAGAAAGGCATATTGTTTTAATTACTAATTGTCATATTTACAAAGCAAAAAGTTAGAAGCCCACTCTGCTGTAGCTGTGAGCTTATGCAGTCAGTCATTCGCCTGCTTAGCCAACTGAGGTGTAATGACCATTGCATAAATGTGCAGGGATTAGCTCAGACAAATTGGCAACACTTTGAGTGATAGAATAAAGAAAGAGAGAGTGAGGAAGCGTGGCACCATTTTTTGAGGTGTGCAGTGACCCTGAAAGATGCTTGGTGGCTTCATCACAGCATTAGAAGAGTCCTTATGAGGGCTCTTCACCCTCCTTTTCTTAGTGACCATCATAAAACTGGATGACCTGAGTTCAAGCAGTCATTTCTGCAAGCATCTAACGTGTCACTGAGCAAAACAGTGAATTTCTCACAGCTCCAGACGTCTGCTTTAACAGTGACTCTGACCTCTGACCTGACTATATGATGGTAAAAGAAAGACAGTTTTCCCTATGGATATGAACATAGTTTAGCACCATTATAGATTATTAAATTATATTACAGAAAAAAAGATGAGACAAGAGCAATAATTGTTTTAAAAGCTTATAGAAATTCAAGTGCTGGTTAAAATAATTTAATCCTTTCTGTTCTTGGATGTTAACAACTAAATTCATCCCTAAGTCCCGTCATTAAATGCTGTTAAGGGTTTGTTTAAAAAAAACAAAAAAAAACAAATCATACTTGCACATTTAGTTCAGCCATACAACGGTAGGTAAATCAATAGATTTCAGGCAGCAAAAAAGAAATGACTGGATAAAAATAGAAAGTTGTTTTTTTAATGGAATAATCCTCATAACTTAAACTGATTATCAAACAAACAAATGCTTGTGAATAGGAACTTCTCTCTTGCATACTCTCTCTCTTACATACACACACACACACACACAAACATAAACTCTGTTATGTTTTCAATTTGGGTTGAAATGTAGACATTTTCCCTTGGTTGCATAACTGCCATCCGTATCGCCCCTCCCTTCAATTAAATGCTATTTCTCCCAAACAAAATGTCAGAATCATTCCACACAGGGTAGTTGAACAGTGATCTGTTCTGAAAGCTATGTGTCTTTCTCTGAGATGTTGTGTGCATTTGTCTGTGCATCCTGACCTCAATTCTAACTGAGTTCACAAAGGGATGGAAAAAAGGTGCCTAAAAATGCATTTAATTCACAATCAGCCCTGCTAAGCTGAGGATGACAAATCCTTTTAGAACACCCCACACTGAGATGTGAGATTATGAAACATAAACACACACACATGGAGTTGTGCAAACTATGTACGTGAGAAGGTAAAATACAATCAACTGTAAAAAATTTCAAAATGAATTCTACTGAAAAATTATGTGCTTTGAAAGAAATATATTAAGGCATGGCCTGAAAACTAAAAATACACAAAAAAAAAAAAATTACACACAAAAAAAAAAAAAAAATTAAATTAACAACTGAAATATTCTGTCCAGATTCCTCTGGACAAAACACACTTTTTGTGGGTCACAAAAGACAACATCCATACCTCAAATAAATTATACATTTTAGGCTTAATATTTTAGGTGTCATGTATAAGGTTAGTGCAGAAAATAATTCAAATCAAAATAACCAATCTTGTTTGATAATAAAATATGATGTAAAACAGAGTTTTTTTTCAACCACCACAAAGACTGTAATCATTTTCCGTATTTAAACTAGTGCATGAATGCTCCACTCAAGTCCATTGGCCCAGACAGATTCCAAGATGGCTGTGCACCTGTCATGGAGGTGGATCGTCCAGATTATGCATGGCGATCACCCCAAGGCCTCTGTAAGCTACAAAGAGTATACACACCTCGAGTTGCTGGTTCAACGCCGGTCAAAAAGCCTGTCATTTTAAAAATGCTTGCTGCCCCTTAGAAAGACAAGGATAAACCCTAGCACTGTCTTATTTCTCTCTCTCTCACGCTTCCTTTCTCTTTCTCTCTATAGCCTTCTCTGTCTCTCCTTCGCTCTCACCCCCTCTCTCACATCAGAAGCGCTGAAATGCACCCCAGGGCCAAATCGCACAGAACAACCCCTCTGAGCCAGAGAAAAAAGCTGGAATCCGTTTGCCCTGATATTTCACCAGCACCAGCCAGGAGCGAGGGGAGAGAGAAAGGGAGAGAGAGAGGGAGAGAGAGGGGGAAAGAGACTGGGGCAGAGAAAAAGGGATAGATGGGAAAACAGCAGACCAGGGTTGTATTTATTGGGGGTGTAAGTGCCGCGCTGTAGGCTGTGGGGTGGTTGGGAGAGTGCAAGGTGTTGCTGTTAGGTGTGGTTGGGTTTACAGAAAGGTATAAGCATCCAGAGATAGGATGGTGAAGGAAAAAAGAGGGAGAGATGGAAGGATTGGTCATGCACAAGGTAAGAGAGAGGCTTTGTTTGATTGTATGTGGAGAGGGGGTGAGGTGGGGATGAGGGGAGGGGAGGGAGTGGGCTTAAAGCTGTCATCTGTGGGGTTATTATTATTGCAGGCAATCTGTGTGTGTGTGTGTGTGTATATGTGTGGTTCTAAGGGAGACAAGGAGAGATGAGTAGATATGAGATTCAGCTGCGGGGTCATTATTTTTTTGTGACGCATGTCATGAGGCTAACAGAAAGCTTGAAGTCATACAAATTCTGATGTCACTGATTATGCAGGCTCATTTACATGAATAACAAGAATTTGTGACACAGGTACCAGCTGAAGTACTGACTGGTGTGTTTTAGCCACTTATTGATTTATTGATTTGAGTGTAAGGACTGTACTCAAATACAGTATGTGACAACCAGTCCACAAATGGGACAATATAAAAGCGCAAACACAAACAGGCCTTGCTGATTAACATCTCTCCCACTATCTCAATAATAACTGTAAGAAAAACAGATTACCTTAAGAACGCTTTAGAGCTGATAAGAAAAAAATGGCAGAAAATATAAAAGGATACAGGTTTTAAATGAAAGAGAGATTAGAGGACCAGTTTGGTAAAGAGGAGCATTTTTTGTCATTTCACCCAGTTTAATAGGAGGACAGTTAATGGGCCTTTTTTATCGGGCACAGGCATCAATCAAGGGGTGTCAGGCAGCCGCTCAATCTGGGCTGTGCTCCTCTTCACAAATGACTGATTAGCAAGCCAAAATCACCAGATCCATCTTCTGACGGTCACTTTTATTACAGTCATTTTTAAAGTGACAGCAACCTGCCTTGTCTCACAACACTGGCCACCACATATATATTCTCATCTTCTCTCCCCCTCTCTCTTTTCCTCGCTGCATCTGTCTTCCTTTCTCATTCTGTCGCTGAAAATTTGGTCAGTCACTCTCTTGTTGTTTCTTCACCCCCTTCCTTTTCTACTTCTCTTAACTACTTTTATCTGATTTTCTCTGTATCCCCCCAGTGCCCCCGAACACTATTGGTGCTATCACTCTGCTGGGCAAGTTAGGGGAAGCAGGGCCAGGGAGGTGTGGAGAGGGACAAGAGAAAGAGGGGAGAAAGAAGAGAAAATAAGACACCGTCCTTTTCAATTGTGTGAAGGGTGTGTTCTAAAGCCCTACATCGTTTGCTGTCCATAGATGCTGAAAAATTTAGTTTTGCACGGTTTCCCCTTCTCTTACACTGGAGCAGGAATTCTCCATTCCCAAGCTTAAAATGAATGTAGATGAAACAGTTTCAGCGTATTGTGTATTGGTCACAGCTGTATTTACATGGCTGCACTCTGAAGATGGCATTTTAAGAAACAGACAGGGTGACATTAAAGTTAGAGGCCAGGGAGTATTAAAATGTGTTTTTTGGGGCCAGAATGTAATAACATGTTGCCGGGAAAGGGGTGTCAGGAGACTGTATTGGGGTAGAATTTTGTTTTGGGGCTTGTCAGTCAGATTTCCTTCCCTGTCCCAGTTTACTTACACGATGTATTCAAAATAAATCACTGCATCAAATAATCATCAGGCAATCATTCAAAATGGCAGCTGAGCTATGTTTACCCAACAGTTTGAGTGCATGTGTGTGTATGTGAGTGTATATGAGGCCTGGCTCTAAAGAGCACTCCTGTGTCTTGGCAGGAGATATGCTAATCACAACTGACATCAATCTGAAAAACATCAGCCGAAGTAACATGTGTCTAAGATTACATTTACAACCTTCTGAGCAAAGAGGGACAGAGCGTACACACGCACACAAACACAGACAAACACACAGTTGAGGAAAAGTGGGTCAGGTAAAAGAAGCAAATGTATTTCAGAGACAGCCTGCCATTTGCGATGTCCTCAGAAACAACTGATTGAACAGCTTGTCGAAACATTAAGGCTTAAATTTGAAACATGTATTATTCTATTAAACAAGTGTGTCTTTGTTTTTCACTGCCTGCATAAATATTGAATTTTTTAAAAATATAAACAAAAAGGCAATTACACTTTTCTTTGTTCAGATGGCTGAAGTTCAGATTATGATTGCCTTTGTTTTTAGCAAAGGCGTAGAGAGAATATGTCATTTTTTTAAAGGCTGTCATAGGAATTAGAAGACAACCTGGGTCACATTTAACAATGAATCACTTGAACATCTGAGCAATTCCGGTGGGTGCAAAATGTGTCCTGCTAAATTCCATTTGGACCCTTCATAATATATATATATATATATATATGTATGTATGTATGTCTATATGCGTGTGTGTGTATAGAAGAGACACACAGGAAAGCATAGTAATAGTAATGGTGCTAGCAGCTGTGTCTTGCTAAGTGAACACATACGACTAAAGATATACTGGATTGGTCTCCCCATATGCTTGGAGCTTCAGATCTGATGTACACACGCAGTGTGTAAAAAGATGTTTCTGTATTTTTGCATTATAAAGTTTGTATTTTCTCACCGGCACACGTGCACACACACACACGCACACACACGCACACACACACACACAAGGTTAAGATAAATTTTTCTCAAGTGAGAAGAGTCAACACTAAAGCAACAAAATCTGTGTATGAGTAGTGGCGTCCTCTCTATCACACACTCTTGTACGCGCCCTTTACATCTATCTGGAGGGCAGCGGGGGCAGTCAGGGGTCTGACAGTAAATTTGTCCCAAACATCCGCCAATAAAAGATTGCTGTAGTATTTTACCCTAGAAACATTTGATGACAAGCAGTAACTAGCATGAAATTCCCACTAGATTAAATGTCCTAGGAGTTGTATTCCCATCCAGCACATACACACATCTGAGCAAGTAAGGCAGCACACACACATAAGCTATAAACCTTAATGTATATCCCTCAGCCGGGGCAATACACACAAAAGAAATCCTAAACGTAAATATGTGTATGTATATATATATATATATATATATATATATATATATATATATATATATATATATATACACACACATATATATATATATGTTGTAATGATCAGCAGGTCGACTGAACTGAGGCAGCTACCTAAGCATGATCTCTGTGTTTGCATGTGCCCCATACACTAACAAAAAAAAAACTGCAACTTCAACCAAGCAACAGACACATATAACACAGGGAGGTCTCTCCCACAGCAACGCTCTTCACTTATAGTGCTACAGAACTAATTAGAATATACATACACAAACAACCTCTGGAACTACTAAATTAACCCCAAAAAAACACTCTGCTACACAACAAACAGTTAATTAGAACACTGTCAACAAGAACAGCTGGTTTCCCTCTCACCCCCCTGGTAGCTCCTGCAGTGGTTAAACTGCTCCACTACTCCATCACTCTGGGGGTGAAGAGGAGTAGTCCATGTCTTTTTCACCCCCAGCCACTGGCATACCTCCTAGAACAGCTGGCTCTCAAAATTCTGCCCCCAGTCACTGTGGAGCTCGCCTGGAACTCCAAACCCGGCATCTCCACTTCTTCTGAGCCTTTGTGGTAGCACTCTATTCCGGCACTGCATACGCTTCAGGCCACTTGGTGAAATAATCCATGTCCACCAGGATGTAGCGGTTTCTGGAATCTGGCCCACCGGATGGCAGAGGAGATCTCTCGCAGTTTCTGGAGTGCCCCCTTGAAACAACTGGTGTATACCAGCAGATCATCTAGGTACACCATGCAGTGATTTCTGGGAATGCCCATGAGCACCCACTCCATCAAGAGCTCAAAGGTGGTAAAACTTTGCAACGTCCAGTTTACTCGAAACTGCCACAGTCCTTGGCCAATGGTAAAGGCTGTTTCGGGCTTCGCCTTTGGAGTCAGCTCACCGCACCAGCACCACCAAAGCCTTGATGGGGTGGAGGCCAGGCAGATGCTCACAGTGGTGTCCCCTTCCTCGTCACTGGGCTCGGCTGTTTGGGCCAGTGATTGTCGGCTTTGGGACCTCTGCTGCAGCCGTTGATCCATCAGTACCTCCTTGGCCCGTTGTGCCTCTCAGGGCACCTTCTCCAAGGAGCTGGGTGGCAGACATGCTGGCGCAGCTGTTCGGGGCTGAGCCCAGGGAGAAACACATACATGCTCAGCTCTTCCCAAACAGCTGGTGGGAACGAAGGGTAGCCACATCTGGTGTAGAGCTCGAGATCAGCAGCATAGTTCTCCAGGCTCTCATCTCTATGCTGCAGAGTGGCCAGCTGGTCACGGCTCTGGTCTGCTACAGTCCTGTAGCTGAAGCATTTCTCCAGCAATGACGTGACTGCTGGTAGCTTCAGTGCTCACGGGAGGCAAGAGTTCTACTTGGGTCGTTCCATTAAACTGGGGCAGCTTGGCCGGCATCTTAGGTTTTGGGTTCAGCATCTCTTTGCCAGCTATGGCTGCTGGGATACTAACGGCTGTACACCTAGCCAGGGGTACCACATGTCCGTGGGCCTCCCTGCTTGCCATGATGGCTCGAGCACGTGGAACACTAGTGCCCTGTGGTCCTGCTGGATAACATGCCCCTCTTGGACCTGGCTCATCCGGTCATATCTCAGGCTTTCCAGCAGCAGACTGCTCTCTGCTATTTTTGCACTCTAGCTCACCATATCTCGATCCTTAACTTTGTCTACTAAACAAAATTAAAAATGGATCCGACTTCTTACACCAACATAACCAGCAGCTCAACTGACTGAACTAAGGCAGCTAGCTAAGCAATGAAGAACAGGGACAAGGACAAGAACAAGAACAATCACTCTGTCTTTTTATGAGTACACGTGTCCCATACACCGCACGACCCCTCGCACTCACTTATTTAGTTGCATAACACATTATTGTAACTTCCCCCAGCACACACGTAACACAGGGAGGTCTCTCTCACAGCAACCCTCCTCACTTACGGTGCTACAGAACTAATTACATGGTCCATACACAAATACTCTCTGGAACCACTAAATTAACCCCAAAACAACACTCTGTTACACAACTAACAGTTAACAATTAGAAAACTGACAATAAAAACAGTAATAGGTAAAACATCGAAAATTAACAACTTTTTCCCTTACCCAGGGTCATTTGCACCAGGCGCCTCCCAGTGGCCACTATGTTATATAGACATATTTACTTTCCTCCCTTATCCTTTACACTCCAACATGAGTTATGGTCTGTATAGAGAATTCAAAAACCATGACTATGAGAGAATAAGGAAAAGCAATATTAATGGAAAGAAGACACAGACGTGGAGGATAACAAGAGAGAGTAACAACTATGCAACTGTATTCAACTTGATACTCTTGTGGCATTAAATATGGTTCAGTTACAAGGCTGCAAGTGTGTGGTATGGACAAACTCAGCTCTTGATCTGTGAAGAGGAGGTGATGGTGTCTTAAGGGTTGTGTACAGATTGTGCAGATTTAGTCACTCGAAACAATCATGTAGTGTGTGTGTATGTGTGGGTGTGTGTGTGTTGATAGAGCTACTGAAAGCAATTCCTCAGAATAACCGGTGAGTTGGACTACCTGCTGACATGATCAATAACAAGTGTTAGTGCGTGTGCATCTGTATATGTGAATGTTTGGCGTATGTTTATTTGTGTGAGTGGATGGGTGGATGTGGGTGTGTGTGTGCTGAGGCATCATACAGTTACTAGAACACGATATTTGGCTCAGGTTTTATGAAAGTAATCTATCTATCTGAATTGTGGCAATAAGTTTCTACCTGCTGACTAGGTCTTAAGTGAAACTAACAAGTGTTTCTAAATTCTTTATAAAATTACATCTGAGCTAGAACAGGGTGTTAGAAACATTTAGGTCAATAATACAGTTTAAACAACACATTGGATCAATACCTACACATACACACACTACCACGTACACATGAATACACACACACACACAGATTCAGTTGCCATGGCATCTGTATGCTTTTTGCATGTTCTTGTCACAACTGCGATATATCTGTCACTATGCCTAAAGGGCCTGCCTAACATGCTCAGATTTTCCTCAAGAATGACGTCATTACACTCCAACAGGGACAACCAGCATCAGAGGCCAACTGGACCTCATTTGCTGCTATTCCTGTATCGAGATTTTACCATGCTTCACATTCCATAGCATCATTTCAATAGATGTTATGGCTGCTATGACAATGAAACATACAGAAGAGCCTGTAAACCTTGATTCTATTAGCCTTTTTCTGCTAATTTCTGGCAATCCTGACCACAGGAAAATAAAATGCACAGTTGTGATATTCTAACATATATAATAAAGTATTAGACAGTGATCAGACAGGACAGCTGAATTGGTGCTGATAGCGTGGCCAGGCTGCATGAGGTCAGGGTCTGATGCATATCCATTGGTTGGTTGCATTTGCAGCAGTAGAGGAAGAGATTGACCAACAGGCTTTATATATATGGCTGATTTAAAATGGGCATTCATTTTTTTGTTTTCCTTGAAAATTCGGCTGCTTCCATCCTCTGGTCCACTTGTGTAGATCACAAATATACTGTGTCCACAATGTGCTATGTGTAGAGCAGAAAGACTAGTGTAAACAGAGTAAAAATCACACATACAGTAAGCAGTTGATGCTTTGTTGCTTCAGTGACTAAGAACTGATGACCTTTTAAGATCTTTTTTGAAAGAAATACATGCCTCAGATTTTATAAGAATGAAATGTATCGTCCAGTGCAGAGGTGTGGCTCACTGGTGAAAAAATGGTGGACTAAGGCATACACAAATAAGCAAAACCAGATTCTAGATTCCCGTGCATTATGAAGAGTACACAAAATTCATTGTTATTTTTGGAATTATGGAAAGTAGTAAAAACATAAACCTATCTGAAAAAGTGGTCTTGGCATTCATTGCCATGGTAACACTCATATATTGTAGTATCCAGAGCTTTATGTTATCCAAAACTTATGGAAACATTATTTCACAGAAATAAGACTGAGATGATTAAAACTAATGGCCAGCATTTAAACCTACTGTATAGTGTTTTCCTGTTGAGGAATACTGGAAATATTATTTTTAAAAAGTGAACTTTTATAATGTGGAAAAATACTTTCTGTATCATTGCATCATGCCTCAGCTCTCCAATGTGAATGTCAGCTCATGTGTCCAGTATCACCATGGGTAGATTTAGGAATAGCAGGTGTTGCGAGGGTTGAGCAGCAGGCTAGCAATCTGTTGCTTTGAAAACCTTGCTGCTGCAGGATGTCAGCAATAGGCCCTGTGACAGGCCAGCCAATCTGAAAGACCTTTGTTGTGTTAGCATGGGTTCAAAGTTTCCAATAGAGACAACAAACCAACACACCCTGACACAGGACACACACCTTAAAAACTTGGGTGGTCAGAAATTAGGATGGAGTATACGGGGCACCCTATCAAGCTACACTTTTACTATATTGGGACAAGCCTAAAAAAGTCAAGAGAATAAGGGAAAGAAAAGTTAGTAGCCTGGTGCTTCCCAGAAAGTAACTGTCCTGAAGGACGAGACAGATCTCAGAATGGAAAAATATGGTTAATTCAAAGATGTTGTGGTTTCTCTGGGGACTTGTAACATCATGGGCTCATGGTGAGCTGTGGCCCATGGATAGCTGAACAACAAGGAAACTGTAGAATATTTTCATGGATTGAGAAAGTATGTTTCATCAGTTTCTAGTGGGGACTACAGGTAGATGGGAGTCTTGTGCTAAGCAAGAAAAATGCCTCTGCAGTTATTACTTTATTACATTGTGTACAATTTCTTACTGCAATGAAGATAAGATTGGTGTTGTTACACATATCCAACAAGAGCTGAAATTGTCTGCAAGTGGAGCAGAAGAAACTTTCCTGCTGTACCCGTCAAGCCTAGAAAGAGGCTAGTGAGTGCTAGTGAGGATTAGCTCCTGTGCCTCCCAGACTCCATCTTAGCTGTCTGTCCTGGTTCACCTTGGTGTATCTTTTTTGACTCATCTTGATTCATCAGCCTAGTATTTGGATTTTATCCACTGCTTTCCATCAGGGACTGAGGTATTGTTTCTCATTTTGTCTCCATTTCAATGGTGGTTTGGGAGCATGTATGAAGAACAAAACCCGTAGTTTAGACTGTCCTACCCCATGTTAACACATTGCTCTGATTCCATCTGTATTAGGGTTGAAAACCCCTATCTAACAGAGATATTTTAAAAGGATGGTTAAATAATTATATGTTTCATGTTGTATCCCCTTACTGTTTCTGCAGTCAGTCTTATTCAGTTAAAACTACCCTGGAACAGAGGCATCCCACCCAACTGCTTAGCTATGGGTAGGAATAGATTGTTACATCCTGTAACACACATTGCCATACCTGTATAGCCACTCGTGAGACAGAGAGATAAGATGGATAGAAGACAGATGTAGGTACTTGCACTGAGGGTTAAAGACATAGATCTGGTATTATTCCAGGCACCCAGGTAGACAAACACTACTCACACCTCTACATAGTGATGGCTCAATTTCTGTTACATTAGGAATAAGAATGAGTTGGTTAAAGATGCCCTGCTACACATACTAAAAGTTTCCAAACAGTGTATCTCAGTAGTAAGACAGACAGCAAAGGTCAAAAAACACACAGTGCACTACATAATTGCTACTGCTATGTAATCACAGTTTGCCAGTAACCAAAAGCATAAAACTGAACGGTCTTGTTGCCAATAAAAGTAAACAACACATGAGTAGTTTTATTGTTCCTATTGTTCTGAACTAAAAATCTATTTTAAACTGCAGAATGGGAAGTTAATGTTAGTTACACTGAAGGATGTTTATTGCTTCCCTATAACTACTATTAGTTGTCCTTTTGGCTGAAACAGTCATTACTAAAAGACAAATATTTTGATATGTCAAATAACCACTTGCTTAAGGAGATCTATGTGTGCTGCAGATAAGCAATTAAAAGAAGGAATAGGGATAATATGCTGACATATTCAGAAAATTTTTGTTGATTTGTTTGATTTTGTTATTGAAATGAATCAATCTTCTTTGAAAGTTGTTTAGAATTTGTCTTTAGAATGTATTTGCAATTATTTCTCATAAAATAATTATATATTTTAATGAGCATGTTTTTTTCCGTGCTGTAGAAAAAGATTCTAATATCTTCTCACATAATTAGAAAACTACACAAATGAACAGTCAAAATATGATTAAAATGTTTAACTTTCCCCACTGATCATTAGTATTCTGTTAAGCATGAGTCTGTGAGAAAAAAACAAAAAACAGTTGATATGTCTAGCTTGACACTAAACATAATCACATCCTGAAAACAGGGGGAAAGAGTTTTGAATCCTTTTCTGATGTAGGCAGCAGCATGCAGTCAGTAATGAGGATGTTGATGTTGCTCAGCTGTATCCCTCCCCCCCGCTGAGCAACATGGACACCAACTGCCAACATGTGAATTAAAATTACTTACCGTCCAATTAGTCACACTGCTCACACTCTGAGCAGAAAATGTTCAACACAACAAGAGATCAAATTCAGACTTGTTAGGCTAAGACCTTACAGCTGTTTATCTGATAGGTGCACCTTGGGCTGCAAAATCTAAAGGATGTAGTAATTTTCCCATTTACTAAGTGAATTATTACCTCAAAGGAATTGTTTAAATATTCAGATTTGTCAGGAGGTGCAGTAAATTAACATGTAAGAAGGTGGTTGTATAATCCATGATCTGTGTGTTTATATTTAACCTTTTATTCGTCATGCATGACACCCTCTAGTGAACTCTGCTCTGTAAATAACCTCATACATGTCCACAATGCTCCATTTACTATCTACAAAGTCACAGGAAGCAAACACCATTCCCGGTCTCTTGAACACACAGGGAATTTCAAAATGCATTTAAATCTGAGCACTCCCATTATACATAATTTAGGTGAATCTATATTCAAAGAAGTGCAGGAGATGGGATAAAATGCCCCTGTGTGGCTAATGGAAGGGCCTGAGTTGTGTGATTGAGTGAAATGTGCTGGAAACATTGGGATGAATTTTAGTGAAGATAAATAAAAGTGGAGAATCTTCTTTTTAGTGGGCATCAGTATTAATGCAGCATTTGCCTTAGTGATCAACACTAAGGCAAATGCTGCCTTAGTGAGAGATGGAAAAGATGGATAGACAAAGTGATGGGGAAGACAAAGAGAGGGACAGACAGAAAGACAGATACAGAGGGAATTAGAGAGTAAGAAATAGCCTGTTTCAGTCCTACTCCACATGCAAAAGGGCCAAGGTATAGCATCTCATATATCATCATAATGTTACCATGGGAAGGTTCAAAGGAAGAAAAAAGGCAGTGCAAAAATGGGTCTTCAAAGTCAAAATAACCAAGGGACATTATGAAGTTTCAGCGTTAGATGACTTGAGAGGGCCAGACTTGTCACATGCATTTTTTTCTCTTTTTTTCCCCCTTTCCTTCAATAATTTTATGTCCAATGCAAGCAGGCAGTCCTTTCTTTTCACCTCCTACTCTCCACATCCATTACCTTTGGAGAGATGCAAAGTGAACATTTCAATTGGATTGCAATGGCCAGTTAGTGCTGCTTTGATCCCCACTCTGCTCTTCAAGGGCTCCATTGTTCCTGATTTGCTGGCTTGATTTTCCTGCCTGTGGATAATGGCCAAGGAGCCGCAATTTGGCCTTCAACCCATCAAGCCATTTTTCCTTATCATAGGTCTAAAGATCAAAACATATATGAAATATAGTGATGGATACTGTTAAGGCATGGAGTCCCATATTCTTAGCTATATACCATGTAGACTGATATACTGTAGTTGTATAAATACCATAGAAACTATACCTCAGACTACAGTACAGCCATAAATCTGGTATTTAACCCCCTTTTAAACCCACACTAAATGTGTTTCATTTGTTCATTTCCCAGATAGCCTGCAGTAAGACTGTCCGCCTTCCAAATAATCACCCATGTGTGAGCATGCAAATGATGTTGACCCACAGTCACATTCTCTTGTTAGATGACCTCCATTTCCAGGTGGCCAGGTGGCACAGTATAAAGAGCAACAAAGACCATGTAGGCAGCTGGTCAGGGTATATGGATGATTGAACACTGACATTTGACATGTCAGATCATTGTTTATTTCCCATTTTAAACCAACATTTTTTTTCTGTTGTTGTTGCACAACCTTAACTACATGTTTATTATTCAAATCATCATGATGAGGGTCCAAAGTCCAGTAAATCTGCTGCCATAGAGGAGAAATTTCAAGGGATGCCCCTGTGGGTCCCATCAGAGCATAGGGACAAATGACCTGTATGGTCATTTCAATTGAATGTTTTTGTCAGTACTGGTGCTCAAATGGGCCATATCCTCAATCAAACCCTGAAATAATAAATTGGTACAGAAGTGATGTAAAGTGTGCAGTCTTTTAGATTGATCTGAATTCAGGTTTCCTACATCACAGGGAGTAAAGCCAAGTGATATACATCTTATTGAAATGTTCCTCAGTTTCTTTAATACTTCACCTCTCTATTTTAGTAAAGTCAAGCATCCTTTTGACATCAAAAAGCCTCTATTTCGTCAATGAAAGAACATTATTGTATCCTTAGTGATGGCTATTTTCTATAAAATAGTATATTAAGATAAATATAAAATAAGTGTTTAAAAGTGTTAAAATAAGAGTTTTCGTTCATGCATTTACAAGTACATGTAATAAGCTATGCGCTCAGGCTGCACTTTATTAGTTAATGCTAAAATTGTGTGGCTGTATAAGCACTGAAGTATATTTGTGTTTTGAATAACTTATATTGCATGTATTACTTCACAATTTTTGTGTATTTAATAAATTTATATATATAATAAACTATATGAAACGTGAATAATGCTTTGACATTTGTTAGTGTACACCTGCTATTGTAAAAACTATTTTTTCTGCTGACCAGTTTAGAAAATTCTCCTTTAATTGTATGCAATTAGTACCTCTGCACATTTGTCCTGAAGGTGATCATTGACTATCTTTACTCTCATTTATACATTTTACTGTCTGCCTGTGGCCGTAAAACAGCAATTTCTAGGGCCTTGCCTCTTTCTGCCGGTCCCACACTCCACCTTAAGATAACTACTGCAGAGCATGTAACGAGACAACGCAGAGAGTATTTGCTCAAGTGTCTGGTCTCCACCCAGATACAAATGAACAATTTGTTTTCCATTTCTTTTCAAACTTTCATCTCAGTCTTTCTGCTTTGAAGTAGGGAGTAGAAAGGGAGAAGGGTAGAAGAAGGGGTGTACAGATTGTATGATACTGTGTTTGTCTTCAAAGAGTCCCGACTTACTTACAAATGCATTGGTGAGTACAACACCTGCAAGGTGAAATTGATAAATCTGGTGGTAAGCTCTTTCATGGTAATAATAAGCAGAATTTGTCGAAAGGGTGCATGGATTTTTTAGATGCAAATGTTGTCAAACACCACCAGGCGAAAACTAGATTGAACTGTGCCAAGTAGATAAAACTGTTTTGAAAATGCAAAGAGGTATATAATTATATTCATGAACAATAGCCACCAGAGTCTGGCACATATTAATCAGAACAGTTATAATCTTTTAGACTTTCTGCACTTGAAAAATCCAGTGTTTGCCCTTTGATCATCATGAAACTTGGCGATTCTCAATGAATTTCACATTTCTGAAATATCCACAACATTCTCCCTTTACATATCAAAAGCGTGATCTTATTGTAGTCATTCAGACAGAAACTTTCCAGAGGCACAAACCAAGCACAAACAAACAAGCCATGAGGAAAAAAATAGAAGTAAGACAAAGAGAAAAGGCAGAAAACTCATCAGTTGTCCATCTGGTGGATGACATCCTTTGTACCCTCTCTGTCATTTCTTTCTCATCTGCTAGGATGGACAGAATCTCTCCTCTCTCTCTGGGATGACTGCTTCACTGAAGTCCCTGGAGACACCTTTTCCCTCTGTCTCTCCTGCTTCTCTTCTCTGTCTTCCTCTCAGTGGCTGCTATTTTCTTGAAACTTTATGAATTAGTTACAACCCTTTTTTCCCTTCTTCACCTCTTCTCTTACTTTCTCATCTCAACCTGGATGCGGATTCAACACCTGCCTCTAGACAAACTGTCCGTCTCTCTGTCTGACTGTCTACCTTCCCCTCCCTCTTTTTCTCTGCGCCTGTCTGCCCCAAAAGCTCTCTGGGAAAAATACAAGATGAAATTGAAAAAAAAAATTATACAGATATATTTTTCAAGAAAAAAAGTTACTGCTCTCACATTCGTAAATGAAATGCAGCTGTGGATCGAATGGACTCACAACTCCCCACCATCCACACCCCCTTCCTCTTACTCCCTCTAAGATTGGGCAGACACAGGGGGTGGTGTGTATATGTGTGTATATGTGTGTATGTCTGTGTGTATTTGTGTGTCCAACTCCTTTGTGACCGCTTTCCTGAACTCAAACCCTCCCTGCACAGAGGGAAATGGCGGACTATGGCAACGACAGGGCAGTTTTACAGTGCACCGGGCTGAATGTTAAACTTATATTTAATGTATGACATTTCACACAAATCATCTGGCCACAGACATGACCCTGGGGTATTCTGCAGATTGCTTTTTCAGTGCCTCAGCAACTGTGGAATTATTCGTCCCAGAGAGAGAGAAAGAGGGGGAAAAAAAGCCTTTGAGTTTGGAGAAATGATCGCCCTCTCACTGCTCTGGCCATCCCAGACTGGAAGCTCTCCCTCTCTCTTTTCTCTGTGATATCATGATCGCAGGACCATGCCAAATTGAAAACATCTTGGCAGTCTGGAGATTGTATGAAATAACCATATATTATGTGTAGTATAACACCAGATTGGATAGCAAAACAATTATGCTGTTTTACAGTCTCAAAAGATTCCTTGTGTCTCTCTATTCCCTTCATTTCTATGTATGAATCTTCAGACGAAAGTGTGAAAATTATCTCTGATTTGTTAATTGGTGTTGGATTTTAACCCTATACCCCCTCATAGAATCTCATCTGATAATAATAACTCTCTACAACAGCAATATACACATATTAACAGTTTGTCCATCTGTATGAATTAAGGAGAATGCTTTAAATCTCATATTCAGTTATATTCTGTGAAGTGTTTTTGAGTCAGCCATTGTGGAAATAGTGACACCACAATATGAGTTAATGAACCTATAATGAGGAGGGCCTTAGCATCCCCAAAACAATGCAGTGCTGAAAATAAATGCAAGGTTGCTTTTTGCAGATGGCAAGCGTTTCAAATAACGGCAATCCATACAGAGAAATGTTTAAAAAAAATTTTCGTTCTTGTTAGCTCAACTTGCAAAACATTTTATTTATACCGATAGGTTCTACAGCTGGATTATCCATTTTATCCGAGGGCACATTTTTCATCATTTAGTTTTAGATATAAGAGGTGCGCTGTCCATTTCATCACTATCACTCTTTCTTTTTAAGGTTAGATAGTGGGTGGGAAGTTTAAGAGCATTAGGTCAGTTACCCATAACACTCAAAATAGCACATACACACACTCTCTCTCTCACACACACACACACACGACACTCATCATGCACATGTATTAACAGACAAGGCCAGATTCCTAGTTATATCTATTTTTATACACTGCATGACTATGGCTGCTCTTACTTCACGCTTACATTTTATACCTAAAGCAGTGTGTAAATAACTGGGATAAGAGGATTTGAATTTCTGCACCAAGACAAGTGATGAAAAAGTATGTGGTACAGCTAATGTCATCAAGAGAACATTACAGAAAGACAAAAAAAGAACAGGCTCCCACCTTACTCTTCAGCCCTTTGAAACCACACACAGCATTTGAACAGCTTCATAGACAAGGCCAAAAAATGTTCAACAACTCAAGTAAAACCTACATAATAGATATGGATGTGTCTACATGTGTGTATGTGTATATGTATATGTTTCTCCTACATTCTGTGGACTGAAATCTATTTACACATTGCCAAGTGGTCCTCTGTGTGCGTGTGTGTGTGTGTGTGTGTGTGTGAGAGGGCGCACACTTTTAGGCTCAGTAATCATGATAAACAACTGAGATAAGAGATTTTTAATCCTGTGTTGTGTATAATTAGGAAGAATCATTTCATACTGCTCACCATATCAGCATTGAAAATATTACACACACGCACACACACACATCATACTGTTGTTGTGAGGACATAATGTATTCCCTATCCCTTTAACCTAAACCTAAATCTAAACTTAATTGTAAACCCAAATGTTAACCATTAGACAGTCTTTTTAGGTTTGTCCTAGAATTTGCCCACGCAACCACAGGAAGACATGTACAAATACACAAACCCTCTAAGTCACAACCACAGTCAACAGCATAATTATCAGTTTCCCCTCAGGGCGTTAGGAAACCTGTTCCTAATTGGAACCCAGTTGGGACTATACATGGATTAAAATACATGAGGCTTCTGCAACAGGGAAGCACACACACATACACACACCAATATAAAAAGACACCAGCCCAATGAATTGGCAATGTTTCCTCCAAATTTTTATTTACACTAAATCTGGCATGATCCCTATTGTCTTACTACACACAGGTCAAGCGCAACAACACAAGTCTCCAAAGCACAATTACGCCACTATTTTCCCCCTGTTTTGTATTCAGTTTCTCTTTATTTTTGTTCCATTTCCCTGACTTAAGCTGTTGTCTAATGGACAGCAACGTGACAGAAAGGAGTTTGGTATCAGATTGAAGTTGGTTGGCCTTTTTGCCAATTTGCGAGCAGCCTCCTCTGTACTTGTAAGATGGCCAATTAGCTGACTGTCTGACAGAGGATCTCTGACTGTGGCTATTAAAACACACACTCGTAGGTGCACACATACACATACACATACACGCAGAGGAAGTACGCAGACATACGTTCACGTGTGCACACGTAAGCACACACTGCATTGCTGCTGCTGACTGTCCATCTCAATCTGCTGGTTTCGGAAGAAGTGTGCCTAGCTCTCACCCCTCACCTTCTACTCACCATTAGGAGGATACAGGCACACACACACACACACACACACACACACACACACATACACACACACATACAAGCACACACACAGCTTAATTTTTCTCACCAAAAGATGCTGTTCTCTCTGACCTCTTCTATACACATATTCCTCCTCCAGGATCCTGCTCTCCTCTCCCTCTTCTGCACCTCTTCCCAATCCTTTTTTCATAATCCTTCTGCATTTCCTCTTCTCCATGTTAACATTTCTTCTCTCCAGCTTTCACCTCTTTTTCATCCTCTTTGTTTCCAACCTTAAACTCCTCTCAAACATCCTCTTCGCATCAGCCTCTTCATGCAGGTCCTCTATTCTACTCATGTAGAACATCATGTTCTGTTGCTTCTTATTTAAAAACCTTTGCCAATTGGATATTGGTTTAACACACACAATTTTCACTTCAGCTGTACTGTAGGAATATCTTCATTTTCTTGAGTATCTGAAGAGTTCCCTTTGTTCCCTTCTAGATAGGCCTAATACTGGCAGCAAAATGGCAACAAGTCCACAAACATACCTTTAGGGTGCTACCATCAGGGCGTAGATCTATCCTGCGATGGTGCAGAACAAACAAATTTAAGAGGTCATTTATTCCTGCTGCTTTTATTCTGGTGAATCAGGTGTCATTTCTGAATGGTGTGTATTTGATTGTCCAAGTTTGTGTTTGCTGCTGGCTGTAAATCAAATTGCCCCTCAGGGGATAATAAAGTTTACCTTGAACAAACGTACTTAGTTAGCTTTAGAAAAAGTTTGTGGTTTGGGCTAGAATCTTTGTCCTGCACACTGTTACTACAGTGAACATGGGGTCATGGTTGTACTGGAGTTGAACACTGGTCCCATCAGGGAAAGCCTTGTGTTGTTTGAGCCACACATCCACCACAACCCCCTCCTGACATGGATGTTTTTGCTTTATATACTACGTCACCTCGCTTCATCCTTTGTTGTGTCACAATGATTACGGCCGCTAGATGTCACTTAACCGCAATACGTAACTGTGTCGTAATAATGTTTTGGCTCATACGACATAAACTGTAAATTCCATGTTGTTATTTTATTGTGACAAAATCTCCTGCATTGGACTTTAACACAATGAGCCGTTGTTTGGTTTCTAACTGACCTTCAGTGTGACCTCATTTAACAATAACAATAATCAATTATAACCACAAGTTTATTATTTTAACTTTGAACTTCTTCAAAACTATAAAAAGCATTTATTTTAACCCAAACCTGTCTTTCCCTAAATCAAACAAATTTTATGTGCTGAAACATCACCAAACCTTTATCCTAGCAGCATCATACATAGGCTAACTTAAATTTCAACTGTGATTTTAACGTGTAGCGTACTTCCTGCTGCCTGTTCAAAATGAACTGTATTAGAGCTGTGGCACAAAAGATCAAAATCGTTTAATTGGATGTCTTATTGGAATTAATGCACACAAATCTTTAAGTACATTGTTAGTACATATACAGCACACACAGTATGTGCATCTTAGTATCCACAGCTTGCTGATGTGATCCAGTTTTAATGTGATGACATCTGACCCATTACTGAAAAATTACTGTTTGTTCTTATTGTTTGCATGTGTAACATGTTTCTGTTAATCAATCTCTAGTGACTCTAGTAATTACGACAAAGGCAAAGGAAGAAGTTAGGTGATGAAGAGCAGTAAAGTCCATGTTAAGAGGGTGTTGGGTGGTTGCATGGGTCAGGAAACACTTTCACTTATTCACTCATTGTTTTTGTTTTTTTATCCATGATGGTTGTACAACCTTAAACATATGTTTTTTTTTTTTTTTATTGTGGGTGTGATTAGAAAGGTTAGTGTAATCCAACTAATCTTTTCCTAAATCTACCCAACCAGTTTCTTCCTTAACCTAATTAAGTACTTTTTGTGCCTAAATAAAATCATGACAGACCCAAAATTATGACCATGGGTTTATTGTTTGGGTCATCTTGTTGTTGTGTACATTTGAGGGCTGTCATCTGTCCAGTCTAATGAAGGTGAGGGAAAAGAGGAAACCAAAACAGCAAATAAATGACTGGATGAAGGAACATATTTCTAAGACTTCAATTACATATGGACTCACCGACATAAAGACATATGCCCTCTGGGACACATCCCACTAGTATTCTCAGCCTTTATGCAAACCCCATGCCCCCCAACCCCAGCACTACCCCACCCCCTCTCATCTTTGTTGTCCATCAGAATGGTTTGTTTAAAGCCTCAACTATAGTCCCTTTAACGCCCTTTGTCTGTGTCAAGTTCAAGGTTCCTCTAGAAGCACACAAGGTGGTTGTGCAAGGGGCTGTGGGTGAGGTCAGCAGTTCCTTAGGACTGTAAATGCACAAGGCATCAACACCTGCAGGCACACATGCTTGTATCCACACACACTCTCCCATACCCCTCACACAGAAAGACAGCTATGAAATTAACACACACACACATGCATGTACATATAAATATTCAACCACTTTAGAGGAGAAAAAATCACAGAGCCATGTATTTTGATCTGCAAAAATCAAAAGAAAATAAATAAATAAAATGTACTCACACCTACACACTCATCTTGGTGCACCTGCTTCCTCAAGGTCTGTCAGCTGCAGTTAAAATGGTGGACACAATAACAGTGGGCTTAGCGTGATTCCTAATATGGAGGAAACAATTCTATTTTTCCGTGGGGCCGCTGATACTGGGAGATAGAATTCAACCTCTCTCGCTCGCTCTCTCTCTCTCACACACACAGACACACACCACCACACCCTATCTCACTCCCTCTTTCTATTTCTCTTTGTTGATATATCTGGACATTACTGTGTGTGTCAGCTTCAGCTGAAACATGGGGAGAGAAGGAAGAGAGAACAGCTGTGACACACACATCCAAAAACATCAACCCTTTGTCAGAAATAAGAAAGGGGGGATTTAAAAGAAATTAGTGCTGAGTGAGGGGATAAATTGTTTTATTTAAGTAAATTCTCAGTAAAAATAGCCTCCATCCAGTATAAGTATTATAAGTTATATAAAGAGCTTTAAAATGCCTTGTAAAGTTAATGTATAGCCATTTGCTGTTTTTCACAATAATACTAGCAAAAAATAAACTTTAGTTCCACTCTGCTAAGATTTATTTGCATTGTAAATGTAATCTGCATGTCTATCTGCAATTATTTCTAATTAATTTTCATCTAATTCTAAGGAGACTATTTCACCCCCTGAATGAACACAAAAGAAGTTCCTGCCTCAGTTCTCACACCAAAAGATAATTATAAAGTTAAGAGGGTTTGCTAATTTTAAAATGCTATCTGCATGACATCAAATATACAACTTTGATCTTACTCTGTCCCTAATGGCTACATGCCTTTAATTATATTCTGAAAAATTAACTTTCTCTGAATAATTAACAGTGACTTCCTTTTGTTTGTATGTAGAGTGTATTGCATACTTTTAGATTAATTAATTAATTCCAGTGACAAACAAACTCCAATCTCCCAGTATATACATACTATTATACAAACATGCAGAAATACAGAATTCATCAATTGCATATCAAAACAATGAACTCAGTTGTTCATTCCCAATGTAACCGCCTTTATGCAATATGTGCAAATAGTAAAATAGCTTTACCACACAACAGACATTGGAGAGTCACTAATTTCTTTAAATGTCTGCAAACCATTATCCTTATACCGTGTAAAAATTGCACAAAGCCCATGTATGACCCACATATGTTCTTGACGATCTCATTATATTCCCCTATATTGTATTCTCCCTAGGTGAATGTATATAGAGAAGAAGAAAGATTTAGATGATTCATATTATCTTTATCACCTGGATACAGGAGCTGGGTCGCCTCCCTTCTTTTCTCCTCCCCATTATGTAAAACTATGAATTGCATTTGGTATGCGCATGAATCCTGCTTCCAGAGGTGCGTTTTGTATGGATGTGTATGTGCGTGTGTGTGTGTGTGTTAGTGACTTTATAGGGTGTTTTTAAGACCATAGGGGAAGTGGGGTGTATGTACATCCATGCATGCATGTATGCACCCATGCAGAGACCCCCTCCATTTCTCTCACTCCCTTTCTCTCCATCTATCATGCTACCATAGGTCTATCAGCTTCGGGAATGAGGTGTGGAGAGAGAAGAAGGGGCGAAGGGTGCAAGAGGGGAAGAGAAATAAATTTAGCCCCCCCTGCTTTAAAAATGCACATACATTTCCATACATTGGAAAGGCAGTGAGGTGCACACATTTCTGCTGCTATATCCCCTTATGCATCCCCTTGTCACAGACAAATAGACACACATACACACACACAGCAAAACACCAAATACAGCAAAGATAAATGCGCATGTCCCGTTCACTTGGTGTGGGTGAAAATCTACCCTTTGCCATATTTATCTTCATAAGAGCAGAAGGTACATGTGTGGTTGTCTGTATACATACTAGTTGTGTGCCTAAAGTCTGCGTGTGTGTTGTTTTTCTGTGTGTACATAAGTTCATTTACCTCACTGGAAGAAGAAAAGACATCCAACTAATAAAAGACACACACACACACACACACATATTATATATATATATATATATATATATATAAATGGTTCCGCAGTGTCATGCAAAAAAATTGCAGATTGAAAATAATCATTAACTTCATGATAAATCCACATTTCCCAAACTCCTTCCTTTCTCTCATTTCCATACCACAATGTATCTATTGATGCATAGATTCCAAATTGTTAGTAGTCTATTTGCCATCTGTCATGTAGAAAGGCTTTCAGATATCAAAACAACAACAATGACCTTTCCCTAAAAAGCAGCTGAAACACCCATCTCTTGTAGATAATGATGGCCTGTCGTGAGAGAGGAGAGAGAAACACGGGTGTGGTATTATTAAGCGAAACTAGTTTGTTCAAGAGAAGTGTTTTTCGCTTTTAAAAAGTTCCATTTTGCACTCCCCAGGCACTGCATATGGGGTACCCCAGGGAGGCATGTGTGAACGGGGGTGTAATATTTGTGTGTACTCTAAAATATTCTGACTGAGCTGTCTAGTGGCTCACAGAGCATGGAGATGTGTCCTGTCTCCTGCATTCAAATAGGAGTGGGTTTTACAGAGCAAAAGTAAACAGATATGCATGCTTGAACACACACAAGAATGCATGTATGTGCACACCTGCTGTCTTGACATATATTCATGCATGTACACGCAAACACACAAATGCTGTATTAATATAAGTGTAGCACATATAAACCTGTATGTGTGTGTGTGTGTGTCTCCCCAGCTTTTGTCCGTCTGTATTTTGACCTATCTGCCCATCAAGCTCATCACTAGAATGCCTGCTCAGCTCAGCCACACTGACAAATACAGCTCTGTCAGTCAACGATAAACTGATAAAAAGAATATTTCATAAGGGACCATCATCAGGAAGATGGTTGTCATGGATTTGCCCTTTCATAGCTTGCAAAGCTACAGTTTTATATGACATACGTAAATGTAATTCGCAAATCATTCCTTAAGCTCTTCAACGCTTTTTGATATCACACCTGCAGTATATTGACTGTAATATAAGATAGCCCAAGACAATGAGCTGTTCAGTTGCCAAGGGGGAGCTGACAGTGTGTTATAAAGGCAGAGGCAGGAGGGAGAGAGGTCGTGTGAAGGGTAGAATGGGGCCCTTCTAACAAAATATGACCCTTAAAAAGCCTTGCCGATTGTGAGATCTGAATCCTCCATGCTACCATATTTCTTTTTCCTTCTCTCTCGCCCTCCACTCCCACCCCTCACTCTCACTGCCTCTCTCCATCACTTCCCTCTTTCTTCACTCAATCCATTCACACACAGATGTGTTGTCTGTCATGACCATGATGATAAATTAGCGCGGGTGCTGCTGGTGAAATAGGACCTGATGTCTGACCATAGAGAGCAATTCAGTGGACAATGCCAGGGATGAACCACTGATAGTTCAGCTGCGGCTTGATTTGGAAAGACTGAGTCGTATTTGCTTTCAGCACAGTAACATCGTGACTGAATGCTACTTTAGATAGAAGGGTGAATACCAAAAAAGCATTTCGAACCTACTTTTTATTCAAAGGATTTGTATTCCTTCTTTATTTTACTTATACTTGCTATTTTCCTGAAAACTATTTTAAATCTCAAATAAGGAATAATGAAAAAGAAACATTTAAAAATATTTAATTTGAAACATTTCAGATGTGAAAGACAGACTTGTAACTTAAGCAACAAATACAGTATTGTTTTCAATGAAATGCGCAACTTTTTTGGCATAGTCTATTGTCAGACAGTGAAAGAATGCTTGAGATGCCTCAGTGTGTGTTTATGTCCGTGCCATCAAGTACGATCACAGTCTTTGCACAGTCTTTGGTTAAAACAGACTGGCCTTGTCTTGTTACCTGGAGCGCTGTAAAAATTGGCCTTGTCTATGTGTGTATGGGTGGGTGGGGTGTGGAAGGGGCTTCATGCATTTTTTTTTTTTTTCTTTTGCAGTGTGATTCTTTTACCTGCAGGCTTGGGTTTTTGTGTGTCAGTGCTTACATCTCAGTGTGTATGTGTACAGACAAGTGTTTCTCATGAAGGCCCATGCCAGGCAAATTAATTCTCAGAAGTTGCATTGAGGGGGCTCTCCTTTCCTTTGAAATGGGGCACACTGCTCCCTGTAATCAATAAGTCAAGTTATCTCGGCCGCATGTTGCAACCCCCTGGCACACAGATGAAGAAGCCCAATTTACTCATCATAAATTCTGATTCCCTCAAGTATGAGAGGAGGTCCCACGGTATTAAAATATCTAGTATCTCAGGGGTATTTAAAATGTCATCTGGCCCTCACCTCTGCCTGGAGATGCTTTGTTGGTTAGAACATGTTTTGTGTTGAATAATAATGATGCAGGATCAAGAAAATCAATTTCTGATCTAAGCAAAAAATTCAGAAGGCACTTTTATTAATAAAAAAAACAAGACAAGACTTTTCATATCAGAATTTACACAACATACACTACATCAAATCAGACATACAGAGAATACTGTGTGCCCATATTCAGTGAAAACTTATATCCAAGAGATTTTTGTCTAGTTTCACAAAATTTCTCTGTCCCTTAAATCTTGGCATTTTCTAATGAACCTCGACAGGCACCTCCAGACAAGTGGTGACGTGTGCAGGCAAAGGCATGTGACATTGGGGACACACTAATCTAATGGACAAGTGCTGTCTCTCCTGTTCAAAGCCTCTCTGCTCAGTAGGGCCAGGCACATGACAGTGACCTGGGGAGTACATGTAGGAAAAAGTGACACACCTACAGAGGGCAGGATGGGGGTGGCTCTATTGGCTCCTTAAACAAGAGCTAGTTTAAAAGGGGAAGCCAAAAAAAAAAAGAGTAGAGGAGTAATAATTTATACAAATATGTTTTATCAGTAATCTTTGTTGGTGAAGAATAAATGCTGGCACTGTATTAGTATGCATAGTTACAACTGTGCACATGTATGTCTGCATTAGTATGCACAAACATGATTTACTGCAAGATGGCCAACTATCCCCAACATCAGTGGTGCTCTATCTAACTTCTTTTTGGCAAGGATTTCCTGTTCTCCTAAGTGGTTCCGTCAATACATGACATTTACAAGGCTCCCATGAATCCCAGCATACGTTGCCCAAATGACTGAGACAGTTTCTCCTCCATGACAACAAAACTCCAAATACTGTCACAGTTAAATGTGAGTGGCCTGCTGCCAACAGTTGAAATTTTCCAGGACACAGCTAAGCAAAATTTAAACAAAGGCTTGTTTCAGCTGATAAGGAAAAAAAAAAACATAATGTGAGATGATAAGAAAAGAGAACAGACTTCAAGAGGAGTCTCAATTTATTCAGAGCAAACTGGAAGGGAAAGCGGTTTTCTGTGCTAGTCGATAGAACTGTCTTCATTTGTAAGGCAGCATTAAGAGCTCTAATTCCTGACCTGTTAGTTACCTTTGAAAAGTGAGAGTTGTGCCGGGTGCTAATCCATATGTCTGCTGCTAAGTGGTTCATCAGTGAGTGCCTGAGATCAAATGTCACCAATTAAGATGCCTAAATGTCTGGCTAATTGTGCTCAAAGTGCAATGCTCTGTCTCTCACATTATCACACATGATTAGAGACGGCACACACACAGACACGCACACAATTGTGGGCAGTTCAAGTATGAGGCTTGACAACATGAAAGAAGCTGTAAGTATAGAAGAGAACACAAGGTTTGATTGGCAAAACAATTTACCAACACAGTCACATCATTAGCGATTACGATCAAACACATTCTGCTTTATTAGTCAATAACACTAATGGAAGTTTTTAATGGTGAAGTATTTAAAGAAAACAACATTATCTGAACAGCAGGGTTAGAATAGATAGAAAGAATGTTAAGCAAAATACAATGAAAACTGCATTTACATTAAATTAAATGTAAATGAATGACAACAAATCCAAATATTCCTGTAGCTAAGAAAAAACATATTGTGCATGAGCGCACTGCATTTGTACCGCTATAACATAAGTGTGTGGAGGAAAGATCTTGTGAAGAATGAGCACTGATAGCATCTGCTCTGGGCCTCTCCTGCCTTGGCCCACAGGTCTCAGAGGCAGAGCGAATTGTGTCTGAAAGGGGATGATACCCATCGGAATGTTAATGGTGCCGAATATTTCAGAGGTGGGATCATCACATGGCAGAAGGAGGACGGATGGGTTTCCCGAAAGCATTTAGTGGTCAAAGTTCCTGTCTTATAGCAAACCCAGAGTCAAAGATGATTTCAGTGCACAACTAACAAGGCACAGTTGATGTTGTGAAGGTTTCAGATGGTTGTCTCTCTCCAGCTCTCATAACACACTGAACATTTCAAATGTGTTGGAATTTTAAATGGTGTTTGACATTTTTTGTAACTTTGTTTTTTTTATATTTTAATTTGGTTTTGAATTGATAGACCAACCAAAATAAAATGATACAAACATTTGTTTTAACTGAATGTGCATAAATCTCAGGATTTCTGTCTTGTAAAGAAAAACATTGAAATCCATTCTAATCAATAAACACAGGTAACTCACATTCCTTGTTTTTTTTTTAGAGTGTTTGTCACGATTAAATATCAACCAATATTACGCCTATACTAAATCCAGTTGTCATACCCATATGCCATAACAGGTTCTTAAGGCTGCTTTTTAAGCAGGAAAGAAAAATCATGGGAGCCATAAATAACAAGGGGATTGCCCCAACATTCATTATAAACATCTGGCAACCACTATGGTACCTTTATTTCAGCTAAAATCACTGGTTGTGTTTGCCTTGAGAGATTGAGAGAGAGAGAGGAGGGACAGCTGAGAGGAGGCTCTTTTTTTACCAAAATGAAATTGAAATTCTTTAAAAAAAAAAAACAGAAGAAGAAGAAGAAGAAGAAGAAGAAAGAGATATCAAAATAAGCAGGAGGAATGACCAGGGTCTAAATTAGGAGAATTATTGCATGCTCCCAGATGTGTGCAAGGAGGGTGACCTGGGAAAGTCAAAGTTGTCCTCCATCAATCATTACCATATGCTTCGAGAGAAATGGATCCTGCAGGACACTTCATATTCCTCTTTCTGATTAGTTCATTTGAGAGATGAAGAAGGAGAAAATGGATGGTGGAGCTCTCTGAAAATGGACAACCCAGGTGTAACCCAAGAACAGGAAGGGTTCAAAGTAAAATTAAAGCCTGCTATTTAAGATTTCAGGGATCATTTTTGTCTGTCTCTTCCCCACTCACCTTTTCCCCCTCCTGTGCTCCATCTTTTTCTTTTCAGAGACTGGTGTCAGGGAGCGATAGAGTGAAGGCAATGTGTTCTTAACTCTGATCAAAGGAGGGAGAGAGGAAAGCTTTTCTAATGACTGGCATTCAGTCTTGTTTCTTAATCCACCTCTCCTCATTCCCTCTATCTCCCATCTCTCCTCTTTTTCTTTCACTAGCCTGTCTCTCTCGGGGCATTGGTAATTATCAGTGAGGTCTTAGTGACTGCAAATGAAATTACCATTTAAGAGAGAGGGAGAAAGATACATCCCCTTTGCCATAGGAGAAGGCTTATGCAGGGCAGCTTGGGGTTCAGCTATTGATTTTTAAACTGCTACATCAGAGAATGTAATGCTTTCATAATTTCAAATAAACTGTCTAGTTACAAAGTACTAATGAGAGAAAGTGAGTACAAAGCAAACATAAAAAAGAAAGATTGGGGTTGAATTTTAAGTGTTGACATATGTACAGAGAAATTAAATGAATGCACTGGAAAGACAAAATGATCAATGTGTCACTTATCCTACAGTAATTGGTATGGCATGAGGTCGACCAAATATGTTCTTGTAATGAAGGTGATAATTAATGATGAATATGTAAATAAATATACCACCAGCACAGATACTTGTTTATATAATTCAGGTAAAAAAAATAATAAGCAGATTTTATTCTGCTGCCATTTTACACTAACACCGCCATTCGGCGAGAAAAACATATTCTTCCAAAACTATGCAATTTCCACTTCCCTTTAAAAAAATCAAGAATGATAGTCTCTATTTCTCGCAGATGCAAGAAACATAGTCATAAGAAATTTCAAATGTGTGATACACAAAATAATGTTTTTTACAAAGGTAATTTCAAGTAACGAGAATTTATCTATGAATACAACAAAGAAGTACAATACAGATGAAGGACAGAGAAAGGAAGATGGATCTTTGGATGACATTGCATATACCCAAATCTCTTCCTCTCTCTTTTTGTTTTTCTTTCTCTTGCTCCCTCTCTTTCTCACCACAGACCGCAGGTCTTGGAGGCAGCTTAGAAATCTCTTACATCTGGAAGAACCATAATTCATGGGATTTGGCCTGACAGCCATGACAGGCATTGGGGCAGTCAGCAACAACTGTCTCCTGTGTTAGCAGCAGAGGCTGTGTGTTAGCTCCCTGTTTGCGATGGCATCTCTTCAGACAGAGATGAAGAGTGAAAGGCAAAGAGTGGCAATATACAATATATGTGTATAATAACAACTTTTAATGATGTGGTGAATTTGTGAAGAAAACACCTGAAAAAACTTTCAACATAAGGTGAGTTTATATACTTATCGAGGTATGTGTCTATGGTCATGGTACACTGATGAAAAACAACAGCACTTACTTATGTTCTGTACTTTTAACACAGTTTTTTTTTGTTATAGATTTCTTTAGACACATATTTTATAGTTTTAACTATTCAACAATATATAAAATAATTTCAGTTCACTTTCTCTTTACCCCATCTACTAAAATTAATTTTAAAATAATGCACCAATAATTATATAGGAACACATATTTATTATACAAGTGTATTGTGTACAACAGTATAAAATAATAGAACAATCTAAAAGGGACTATTCATACAAAAGTTGTACATTTTTAATTGCACTAATATATAACATTTACAAAGTGAGTATTTTTACATTGCGGCATTGCTACCTTTAAAACCTGTAAAAATGTATTTTGCCAGAGGACATATGAACTATTATTAAATTTGCAAAAATAATATGACACTGGAGACAGTGTCAGTTTCAGTGAGAAGAAAAATCAGCCAACGTTTTCATAGACACATATGTTTTTATGATTACCTACAATTTTGTAAATACATTCAGCCCTGTGCACAAATGATACACGTATGCACTCACACACATAAACTGGTTTGCAGCAGATAAAGCAGTGCCGTCCATGTGTTTCATGGTGTGCCAGAGGCTCCCTGTGTCGGCCTTAAATATTACACACAGACAGTAGCTATCACTTCCAAGCCTGAAATCCCACATTCCACATTCCTGATTCCAGCGGCTCGCCTGCTAAGCTGGGCACCACATGAAGAGCCATTGTTAGAGAGAGAAGGGTCATGTGTCTCCCTCGCTCTCTGTCTGTCTCTAGCCCTCCTTCTCTCCCTTGGTTTGTCTCTCCACCCATATATCTCTCACTGTCATAGTCTCTGTCTTTCCATTTCTGCCTCTGATAGTTTATCTTTATCTTTCTTATTTATTCCTTCTCTCCTCTGCTGTGCTTTGTTGCCCACTCAATTTTTGTACCATCTTGCATTTTGTTTGTTTGTTTCTTTCCATACCTTGCTCAGCCTCCCTTCTGTTTGTCTGTGGCTCCTCTTCTTTTTACAAGACTCTTATTTTGCTTTCTGCTTCTTTTCTCGCTCTCTCTGTACCCTGCTGTCTGCCTCTCTGTCTCCCTTTCCCTCAGTGTCTCCAGATATTCATGTAGAGATTTTCTCACATGTTAGATATAGATTTATGACCCCAGCCAGATCCCTGTGGCCACTAAATTTGATACCATCCACTAAGCCACATTGTTTTTTGTGTGTTTGGGCTTGTCTGTTGTGTGTGACTGTGGGTAAGTATGTGTGTGTGCATGTGTGTGTTCATGCATTACAAGGTGGAGGCGGGTGACTTTTAAAGGGTTAGCTCGGGTACAGTGGGCGCAGAGGAGGAATTTACAGTTTATTGAAGCACAGCAGCCAGGTGTGTGTGTGTGTGTGTGTGTGTGTGTGTGCGTGTGTGTGCGTGTGTGTGTGTCTGTGTGTGTAAAATAGAGAGCAAGAGGGAGAGAGAGTGCCTGTGGGTGCCAGGTGACCAGGCTAACCTCTTGGCTGGTGTTTTGGATTTAGCCTTTGGATAGTGGTGAAAAATAAAAATGAAATGCTTTTTCAATTACAGATCAGAAAGTGAGTGAACAAAGTGAGAAGTAAAAGAAGAGAAGAAGAGTTATTGGGATCTAACAAATCAAGTTTTCTCTGTTGGGCATTTTCTTAACATCTAACTGCTTTAATTTTGACTTTTGGAACATTTAGTACTTAACACTGGGAAACCTTATAAGAGTCTCATAATTCAGGTGCATTGTTAAAATTATGCACGTCATGCTGAGAGGTTGATGTGTGAAAGTCATGTATTAAACCTGAGTTGGAGAAAGTAAGAAAAATATGTAAACAATCAAAATACTTTTTTCTTTGCTACATGTTCTCCTTTTGAAACTTGTCTATTAACCACAGCATCTCATGCATTTTGACATCACACTATTGAGCTCTATAACATTTGAGTGCCCAAACATTCATGAACACAGAAGTGCAAAAATAAAACATGGAGAGAATAGAATATGAAGACAGACAGACACCTGTGGAAGACAGTCACTGTTAAAGTGTTTTTGCATTATTAATTCTGACAGTAGTCAGTTTAAAGGTAGTCGTCCTCTGCCATGCATATTTTATTAGATGTAGGTGGTATTTGTTGCCTATTTATGTCTGTTTGTTTGAATCCTTCATTCCTTCAACCTATTCCACAAGTTGTCAAGGGTGGAGCATTTTAAGATGGCATCGTCGAGTACAGAGAATTGCAGTATTGTTGTTTGTGGATGTGAGATGGTATTCACCTTTTGATGTTTGGCCAGGAGGAAATACACAAAATAAAAGCCTTGGGAGAAAAAGATTTTTGCACGTTTGAGCGTGCATGTACGTGTGTTCTCTCAAACTGTTTATCTGTCAGTCAGAGTGTGCCCATTGTTTGTGCTAATGTCTTTGCAGGCAGGTACTCTGTGTGCGTGTGTGTGCGCGCATGCACGTGTCCGCATTCACATCTAAAAGTCATATCTGGCTTCAGATCAAATGGCGTATGAAGGAGAAGAATAGCAGAGGGAGCATGTGATAGCTCTTTAATGTTACCTATCCACTCTCAAACACAAATATAAGACCTGGAACACATGGCATAGACAAGTGCATTTTAGGGGAAAAGGAACGACATGAAACACTTATGTAGAAAAGCTCTGAACATGACGTTGCCTTTGTAGTGCAGGAGAAAATGTCTCTCCAAACAGACAGAAAGAGGGTAAATTGAATGGAGGGAAAGGAGAAGGCAGGGGCACAGAGTGAAATGATAGCATGCACTTCATTGTTTGTGCAGGTACTGATTTTTTTCAGACTAATTTCATTTAATTCACCTTTTGCAGTTGTCTCATTCATTTCTTGGATGTCTATACTTTTGTTGTCTTTGCTCTTTGATAAAATTTATCTGGAAAAGATGTTATCATGACAAACACATTCATGTCTTTATGCTTTCATGTTATTCATTGTTATCACGTCAAGTGTAGTTTAATTGGTCTTGCTGATTGCTAAGTTGTCTATGAATTTTCTGCAATATTGTATCTGGACATGAATAATTTATAATGTTACATTTGAATGATATCTTGTTGGGGAAAATATACTTGATTGATATGACACTTGAATGATAATGACATTGTTTAATACTACAAGAATATTAGCTTAATGTCTGTCAAACACTTATTGTTTTTGACCAGCAATATTGCCTGTGTGTAGTGTACATGTACTAAAATATACTGTATACATTCATTCTATACATTCTGCCCTTTCACTTTCTTTTCTCTCTTAAATATGAACAGCTGCTTAATATAGTACAGATATGTAAATATTAAAGGCATTCCTGTTTCCTAAATGGCCTACTGTCGTGTTTTCTATGGTTGTTAAACACCAATATGCGTGCACCAAGTGACTCATGGACACACAAACAAAACACCCCCCTCTCCCGTTTGCCTCTCTCCCCTTATCAGGAAATTAACCTTGACATTTTGAAGATATTTTCCTCTAATAAAAAATATGTGTGTAAATATATATATGAAAACAAATGTGTAAAATGTTAATAGAAGGAGGGCCAGCATATCTTAACACAGCTATCATCCATGAATCAAGTTCCTGCTATTTATTACAGGAATCCTGTTACCAGGAGTCTATTCAAAATATGTATTTATAGAGTATGTATTTTCTTTATGTGTAGTATATTGTCAATTAGGCCACTGCAAGATAAATCTGTGCAGTCACAGTATGTTGCCTTCTAGCAGTTCACTGCAAACTGATCTTCAAAACTGCTTTAAGGCCGAATGCCTGGCAACATATACCTGTAGAAGCCAGAGTATTTTTGTATCACTGATCTGTTTTTTTTTTTTTTTTTTCTTTTGCCCACACATATTTGTGATCTTTGCACGTGTATGTGCACACTTGCAAGTTTAGTGATGCAGATCCAGAATGGTGGATTTTAGTATTTGGACACTGGATAAGGCAACAATGAGGCATGAGGGATACAACGAAGGAGAGAGGAGTGAAGGTGAGGAAAGGAAGCAGGTAGGTAACAATCGTATAATACCATCGTGAAACGCCATCACTCCCTGTCTGACTAACTTCATTTTAGGGCAATGGAACTCCCGAGGAAAAGACGCCAATGGCACATTATTCTGCCTTGGAAAATCACCCTCATGTTTTTATTCATGCCTGCACCACAAACAACAACAGAATTTGATTTCCAGTGTAAATATTTTGGACCAGTACAAAGATGGAATGAATTATTTGTGAAAAATAGGGAATAGTATTTTTCATGAGATAGACAGATAATATAAAATATTTCTGTAATGTCACTGCACTCTGTGTACTGATGTTGGAAAAACAACGTAATGAAACACCTCTGATCATTTCCCAGTGTAATGGCATCTCCATAACCCAGTCCCTCTCTAATCACTGCCCCTTCCTGCTGGGCCAGTGTCATATCCTGCTAAGCTCAACAACAGTAACTAGGATGAGGTACATGTACCTCCTGCTGATTACACACTGCTGAAGTCTCCACACTGGCAGAGGCCATAACTGTGACAACAACATCCCTGTGTGACTTTAGGTTTTTAACATGATAGTGAGATAGATGGCTGGGCAGATGGGGATCAGCAGCAGGGCATTCTAACAACACAGAGAGAAACAAAAAATAAACCACATGCTAATCATCACATCATTGATTTCAAACAGTGGAGTTTGGCTTTGAGATGAACACAGCAAACTACTGTACCATGTACTAGCAGCTCAAATCTGTTAGATTTCCTACTTGTTTTTCAGTGACTTATCCAAATCTTCTACTGGTGCATGATTCAACCTTTCATATCCACATATCTGTTAAGTATAAACTTTTGTACAGGCAGTGTCGTTAAGATCACAATCTCTTTATAAGAGAGACCTGAGAACAAGAAAAAGTTAAACCATTAAGAATCATAAAGTCATAACAACCAACAAAATACCCATGTGCTCCATCACTGGATCCCCTATTAAAACACGGTGCAGTCGTTTCGACAGATGTGAACGTTTCGACCTTTAAGCTCTCAAGATGGGGCATGGAATTGCTGCTTAATGTCTAATAGATTTACTACAGGATGTGTACTGTACATGTGCAAATTTTCAAACACACTTATGACAATAACACATTTCCTACATTTCCTTAATATATGTACCACACTTTCCATTCAAAGACGTGGGACAAAATGAAGCACTGTTTACTCATTTTTGCCAGTGCATTGAATTGGCTTTTGCTTCCCTTTTACAGGATTATTTATTTATGTATTTATTTTTGCAAGGATGGTCAAATAACAAAACCACTGTTACTGCATCAGCTAGCTACTGACAATTTTGTAGTAGCAGAAAATGGAACAAATTTAATAACTCGAGAGCAATCATTTCTCAGGAACTTCACAAAACTGGATACTTTTAACACTGTAATATGTTTTCAAAGATGCTTGCATCTCTGAAAAGGTAAAGCAAATGCATCAGCTTGCAATGTGCTATTCCTCTTCAGTGCTTCAACCATAATCATTTCTCTACACATCCTTACCAGATCAATTAATACTGCTCAGAAAAGGCAAAAGTCTCTTGTTAAAGATTTGTATTAAAGTGCAACTTGAGGGTAATCAATGATAAGATCTTGCCACATTCTGAAAGGTAACCTTGAGATTTGTGCGCCAGCTCATAAAATATTGCACTTGCATCAACTGAATAACTATGTAAGTACTTATGGTTTTTATAGTTCCCATCTATATTGCTTCAGAAAGGTATAAAAGCAATATCAATACAGGACTTACAATTACTGTAAAGAATATAGGACTGTAAAGTCTTCAGTGCAGGCATCTCAGTGTGGTAGTCGCTTCAAAGGAAGCAGTAACTCACATGCCAGAAAAGGTGATTGCCCTTTTCTGTCAGAATATTTGATCTGCTTGGACAAAGAGAATCAAAAGGTTTGTACATGTTTAAATATCAACAAATGCGTACAGTTTCTGTATTCTCATGTAACAAAGTAATTAAGCTTTAAATTAAAACAGATCTGGAAACATACTTAAAGGCCTTTTCTGGCCTAAATCGAAACCTTTTGTTAAACATATCAATATATTTGCAACTTTAACTTTTTAATTTGTTGTTTGAGAAAATTTTAGCCATAATGTGTCATTTTCTTTGAAACATCATAACCCCAAAACAAGGCTGAATATCTCTGATTGTGAAATAACTTATTGACTTCATAAAAACAACAGTATCAAAAATAAAGCAGCAACAGTCTGCGTTATCCCAAACTGTAAACATCTTTCCTTTAAAAAAGTAAGGTTGAGTGAACAAGAATTTAAAATTCACTGAGAAAAAAAAAACGTATTTCGTGCATGTTGCAGAATACCAATATCCTTAAGCAGGTGGGGGTTTTGATGTATAGACTCCTGCCAGTGAATTGTACAGATGAGACACTTAAGGCAAGACAATAGTGTTATAGATTGTGGCAAGAGTTAAATCAATAGACCTTCTGAGGAGTAACAAGACACCCAGTCGCAAGTGCTACTGCTACACACCCAAAGGGGGGGCTGGGAAACAAATGAGGACTGGCAGACAGGGGCAAAGACCTCAGTGTCACAGACTAGCCTTTCAATGTTAGTGTGTATTTAGGCGTGTGTCTGTGCATCCTAGGACTATTCAGAACATGTGTTACGGATGTGTATAGCAAGTGTATGTGTGAATGTGCTTGTAAAGCATACTCAAGAGCAGATACCTGTGATTCAGCTGTACTTTTATGTCAGCTTCTTGGCCCTGTAATCTCCCACTGGGCATCAAAGCAGAGCCCCATCACCATCTCTGCCACACCCCTATACATCCCCCAGATCCCTGTCTGTGAGTGTGTTTGTGAGAGAGAAAACAGAACTAGAGGAGAATGACAGGCTACAAGAATATGTAAGACAGACACGGAAAACAAGGTAGAACAGATTGGTGAATCAAAAAGAGGGTAAGAAAACATTGTGTGTCACTGGAGAATGTTACCTGTTTACACAATCACATTGTGGGGACTTGGCTTGCTCCTTATCATGTAAAACACAGATTTTTGGTTGATGAGCTGGGTAGGGTAAGATTAGGATTAGGTGTGTGTATCGTACTTGAATGATAGAATATAACATTGTATACCATGAACTATCATTGATTTATTAGGTGTAGGGTTGAGGCAATTAGTGGGTATGACTTTGGTTAAAGCAAATTTTCAGGAAATAAATGTGATTGTGATTGAGTGATTGTTATGTCCTTTGAAGGGAAAACAACTATGTGGGTGTGTGTGTGTGTGAGAATGAACACCTATCCACCACAGGCAAGAGAGGGCTTTTGCATGGAGCTTTGGACCGTCACTCAGCCATGGATGTCATCCAATCCCAGCCTGTGAGCACCTCTCTAGGGTAGCTCCCCCTCTTCCCCTAAACACCCCCCAACACCACACACACACACACACACGCACGCACACCTTAATGCACCTCTGCAGTATCTTCCTCACCCCTGATCCTGGATCAGGGGTTCCTGGGGCTCTGATAGGTGTCAAGGTCCAATAACCCCACAGCAGGTGTTATCATATTCATCAGGAAGATCAGAGATGAGATTTTTCTCTGTTTTTATCAGATTTGAGGTTTCAGAAGGCTGCCAGAGATGTCAAGGCTGCCAGAGATGGCACACAGCCATGGATCCACACATAGTCATGGGTGCACACACTGTAGAAGTAAATGTACACATCCACACATACATCTGCCAGCAGTTGCTTGGATCTGTTTGATGGGGTTGCCAGGTTTAATTTGCTTATGAAATAGAAGTATCTCACCCACTGACCTTTCTGAGCTTTCTATCCAGAGCTAAATCTAATCTCATAAAAAAAATAGGTTTAGCCTATAAGCCAACCCTGGGAGGGATGATGTTTTTTGGTGGCAAGTTAGTGAATCTTGCTTTTTTTTGTAAACAATGTAAAAAAAAGTGAAATGTACACTTGCTTGGCTACCAAATGTTCATTAAACTTAATATCCACAACATCATGTAATTTAATATTTTCCATTTTCTTTTGACATTTGTCATAGCATTTTCCTCTGAATTCCACCAAATGTCAAATATTTTGATTCTATATGCTCCAAGACTAACCACGTATTTTAATTCTGTGACTCCTGCCTGACCTCCATCCTCCAACACTGAGACCCTTTGCTATCTCAACCATGCTCTCAGGCCACTAGTGAGGTATTACTGACTAATCAGAGGTGAGTAATCAACACTTTTGCTTCAAGACTGTGGTGCTCCAATACTGTTTGAGGTGCTTTACCACCATACTGCCACCCTGGTGAGGGAGCTGGGAACTCAAAATTTCCGTTTTGGACAATTAAGAAATGCAATTGCCAAAATGAGAGTTGAGTTTTAAAGTGTAGATATGATCATCATTTTGAATGGATGCAAAGAATATTTATATAGTCAAACTGGAAGCATGTCTCTTAGAGCTGTAGTCTTCAGTCAGACACGGAGATGAATAAAAACTGAGTTTTGTTCTAGACTTACTTGTATTACTGGACATGGATGTCTTATTTTCCACCTTTCCATAGTTAGAAAATACATTGGGAAAAGGTTGATTTTTGGATAAAATATATGGAATTGTGAGGTTATTTACAGAGACAAAATGACATGGGGTAACAAATTACACATATACACACGCAGATACCTACACACTTACACAAATCCTGCAATGCAGTGCTCAAAAACATCTGTCTTGGAAAATCACTGCAGCTCTGAAAAGTCATTTCAGCCACAATAACAGCATGCTGAAGGTTCATATTCTTATTTAATGCCTGCTTCTCCTCTTATGCACATGCACACACACACATGCACACACACACCATTGCTTGTGGAAACATTGCACTGACTTATATTAATGTCCTGGAAACTTGTCTTAAACTCAACTGTAACCCCTACCTGGCAAACCCTAACCTTAACCTAACTTTAAACCAAGTGGTCTCCTTAAAATTCTGTGATTTACATGGTGGGGACCTGGATTTTATCGCCAAATGTCAACAGATGTAGCAAAAATATGGTACACACACTGACACATACACACAAACACACACAAAGATACATATACAAGCACATGCACATCCATACCAGGCCAGCTAACCCAGCAAGGTTAGATTCATGAATAAAGGAGGGAATTAGGGCAGACCGGGCAAAATCAGATAGACAGACAGAGAGAGGTGAAGGAAGAGAAGAGAGAGAGCTATTAAACCGCATGAAAAGTATCACAAGGAAGGGGGTAATTCTACAAAAAAAATACTTGTACCAAATCAATCATGCAGATCAATTGATTCGCTGTGGCGGCTCCTAATGGGAGCACATGAAAATAAAAAAAAAGATGTAGAAGAGAGGGACTTTAGGCTACTTTTAATTTCAATTCCTTGTGTTAGTCCCCTGCTGTATTTGGAGATATCAACAAAAGTCCATGTATGAAAAAAGCAAGATAATTATAGTGTGAATATCTACATGTCTCAACATGAGGTAAAATGTGTAAAAACATACACTGACCATGATCCAAACTGTACATATATACAAACAGAGATATTGACTCATCATAATTTACAGTATGTTATATTTCAAAATGAATAATGCTCATTGATATGAAAACAGAAATAAAATGGCATTATGTACACTGAGAAAAGGAACCCAAGTAATGGTTTTGTAAAAGATAATAATCACAATTACATATGATGAAAATAGATGAAAAATACAACCATAAACATCCAATCACTAAAAGGACTATGGAGACACTACACACAGATATTATCATATATAACAGTGTTAATTTTGGCACTTAAATTTGCTGTAGTTTTAATCTTGCTCTTATGATGAAAACCCATATTAGTTGATTTTAAATTTTAGTCTTTTGACTAAAATTTTAGTTTAAAGGATGGGTCACCAACCCTGGTCCACAAGGGCCACTGTCCTGCATGTTTTCCAACTAATCCTAACCCTACACACTGCTGATTACCTGGATCAGGTGTGTTCAGCCAATCACAAAATGGAAGGGCAGGGGGTTGGCGTTGTCGAGATAAATCATTGGTGGTGCTATTTTGCCAAGCCTCATATACATTATGTTCAATTCTGTTCGTCCAGTTCAGTTTTATTTCATTTTGTCACATTTTTCTTTTCATCACAACTTTTCTGTTTCAGTCAGACATAAAAACTTTTTAGTGATATTTTAAGATTCTTTTTTGGTCCAGCATTTCTACTCAGGTTTTCTATGAGCAAATTGAAAATGTGCATAAAAACTGGTGGATTGAAACCCCCCCCCCGTGTTTATCGGTGTGTATGTATATGTGCATGTGTGTCACAGGGGAAAGAGGCGAGAGGCCGTTACTCTGCACCCAGATAATAACCTGGTTTTATAATGTTGCATATCTCTATTCAGGCCAATTCCCCCTGGGGGGGGGGGGCCAGAATAATAACGCTGGCCATTTTACCCCTCCTAGCATGCGACTATTTTCTGCCCTGATTCTCAGCATGAACCTCTCCTCATTCCCAAGGTAGAACGTAATGGATGCCGCAATGAGATGGAGTGATATTGTGGTGTCTGAAATGTGAAAAGCCTATTTGCCGACCTGCCCTCCTTCAATGGGGTGGCTGGTGGCGATATGGGAGATGTTTATGCCTAATCCTCTTTGCAATTCCATACGTTCTGATGATTGTCTGTACTTACAGTAAATTGGCAAATTTTGAAAATAAGTGCACAATGGCAGAGAAAAATTGATATATTTTTGTCCAAAACAAATATAATCTCATAAGTACTGTGAGAACCTATACCGTGTGATATCTAAATATCTAGATTGCCTGGAATTTGCATAAAGTGTCAGTCAACAAAATAAAAGTGTGTTATTAAAGAAAAAACTGAGTAAGTGTGCTGGTTTGAGGGTATGATCTTTACGCAGACTATTATTGTCATGGGTATGAGTTGGTCAAAAAGAGCTGGATGTGAGTTATACATACAGTAGAACTGGGAAGTAGGATCCTTCATATTAGAAGATTTCATCATCTGCATACAGAGCAAACACAGGTTGCAAATTAAGGAGTGGAGGAAGTCTGGTATCTGGAGGGACTGGATAAACTCCATACTATCTTGGTGAAATATCGTCCCACTGACCAGTCAATTTCAATAAAACTTCAGACAAAGAAAGGTTAGGGTATATAGATTTCCCATCATGGTCATGCACACAGAGCTGCACTGTGAGCTGGCCGTCTCTTTCTCTCTTTTGAACTCTAAATGCTACTCACTCATATTCTCCATCCTATCCCTTACCTCTTCAATAATTCACAGACGGTAGCTTTCTCTGGCCTTTCAAACCTATGAAATGTAACCTACATCCCACAAACACAGCATTCTTGTTATCCCACTGATGACATGTGTTTATTCTGCCCCTGTTTGTTGAGCAGTGGGAGAAAAGGACAGAAAAGGCTTCACACTTCAAAGATTATTGATTGTTATTGACAAGTTGATAGTGGATAAAACAAAAGTGCATTTCAGGTATATCCACTTACTGTAAATATATCTTGATATGCCACCTTTATTTGATTTTGCTATTGATTTTTCAGTGGCTGGCATACAAAGGCAGTGAAAAAAGGAGGTGAACTTTTTTATACTGATTGACACAATGGATATTTGTGAGAAATAGAGTCACAGGAGAAATAAAGGTTTGCACTGATGCTTGATGAACATGTCAGTGCTGTTAGCTTAATACTTCTTTCTAGAATCATTTTTCAAAAAAAATAATAAATAAAAATAACCACAAACACACATCCTGGGAACAGTCCCCTGAGAAGAAGTTGGAAAACTTATTTGCAACAACACAGAGTCTAGTCTGTAGTATTTTCGTTGCATGTAATAAATCAGTCTACTAGGACTTCTGCAATGGAGGACAGTTGGGGAGTACAGTACAGGCAATCAGAGAGAAGAGCTCTGTCCAAGACAATCATATGATGTATCATTCATACTGTCAGTATGGTGTCGCTCCTCTCTCATTTGCTTTCTCAGTCTCTATGCCTTTGTCTGTCTCTCTCACTCTGGACTCATCTACTTTCCTATGGAGGCTACAGTGAAGCTCTCTCCATCACACACAGCTCCCTGGCTGCTCTGGGATTACACATTTCAATGATTCATTCACAAACGGTGACGCTGAAATAGACTCTTGTGCAGTATATTCCCTGCTACAATAGCACTACAAATATATTCTTCTGTAAACGCTACTGGTTCTTGTTGACAATTAACACTGAAATGCAGTTTTGGTGCTACCTTATTTTATTCAACATTGCAGAGTCAAGGACATAATAACACCATGTCCTTTTCATTAGTAGAACTAGTTTAGTTATATGTCTATTAATTTGTGGTCTCATTTTATTCATCTTGGACTTTGGAAGGTGCTTTCAGAAGAGCGAATGCTGAATCATTTGACCTCTGCGATTTTCTAATGAATGCTGGGAGCAATCATCATTTCCAAGAAAAGGCACAAAAATGATCCCTCATCTGTGAACCTAATCACTTACTGCCATTATCGTCTGTGTGTGTGTGTGTGTGTGTGTGTTGGTCTGATTACCATCTCTGAATGAAATGGTTGTTTGGAATGATCACACAGATGGAGGTTGTTCTTCAAGGTGAAGCAGCAGAGTTGTGATGGCATACAGACCTTTTTTTAAAATTTATTTATTTACTTATTTTTTTAGAAGAAGAAAGACTAAAAAGAAAATAATGTACACAGAGGCAAAGGCCCGGTATCAACTTTCTCCTCCTGCTGCAGCGGCTGCTGACGTTTTTTTTAACTTTACGTGTAAGCATGTTAGGGAATCAGAGTTTGCATCAGCTTTTAAGATCAGACAACACCCACATTTCTAACACAAATAAGTCAAGAAGTCAAGACCCAGTCTTATAAGAGCGAATACGCAGTTTACACTGTGTTGTGTTTTATCTACATTCTGTCATCTTTGTTTCTGTTGTTGTTCTGTTCCCTTCATCTACATCTACATGTACATCTGTAAGTCTGTACATGCAGATTTGTAACTGGCACACTGTAGAAATGTGGTAAGATAAATTCATGAAAGTCCATTGTCACATGTCACATCTCATCAGATGTTCAGTCATGGACACACAACTGGAAAATGATGAAGAGAAGACGGCAAAAGGAGTGAAAGAGAATGAGAAAAAGGAGAAAGTTGCATGGGATGTGGAGGAAGATTTGGAGGAGAAAACAGAAATTTTGCTGCTTATCTTGAGCATCAAATAAAGAGAAAACCTGGAATGTTTCTCCATCAAACCCTGACATCACTTGTATGGAAAATATAAAGAATAAATGACACAGGTCAGCTGCAAGTTTTCTATTGTTATCTTATTCTTTCATTTCTCTTGCACTGCAGCTATTTGTTCTTCAATGTCATGATGCCACAACATTCAGTAAAAAAATTCAGTAAAACTTAAATAAATACATAAATGTCAGAAGTTCAAATAGAAATAGAGAAAAAAGAAGGATAAAGAGGAAATAGACATTATTTGAAGGTGTGATTTCATCCTCTGTCAATACCGTTAGTGTTATCACTGTGACAATAAGAGGAAGATTTGCCAGAGTCGTCTTTTCTTTCTTTTACTTCCAACATCAGCAATATATAATCCCTATTTGGGGATCACAACATACCTGTATGTGTGTATGTCTGTGTGAGTGATGGTTGCATGTTTCTTCTACAGTGTTTCATCGAGTGTGTCCTCCCCCATGTGGGCATCTATATATGTGTTTGTGTATTTGTTGGTGAGTGTGTGATAGTTCTTGCTTCTTTTAGAGTGCATGTGTTTGTGTGTGTGTGTGTGTGTGTGTGTGTGTGTGTGTGTGTGTGTGTGTGTGTGTGCGCGCCTCCAGATAGGGTCACCTTGCACCAGTCTCTCACCATTTAGAGACCCCCTACAAGGATAAAAATCATCCTTTGAACTTAATCCAAGTTTATATCCTCTTCATCTTCTTAACTCAAGAAAAAAGGTGCACACACATGAACAGCCAGACATAACCCAATACACCCAAAGCACCTGAGCAAAGGGCCCAACAGAACCCAGCTAAGACCCAGCTAAGCGTAAGACCCAGCACAAACAGCTGGGTTTGCAGTTTCATGAACATATAAAAAATAATGTGTTTTTACTCCAAATCATTATTTAGCGTTAACTCACCAGTCATGGCTAATGTGTTTTATATCTGTTTTCTAACATTATATATTTGTAACACTTTTAATTTGACTTCATGTTTCTGGATTATAAATGTTACAGCTAGTTCCACAGATCAGCTCCATAGATCAAAATGTGAGATTTCTCCAGAAGAAAATGCTAATGGTTCCCCAAACAAGCAGTACCACTGCAATCTCAGCATCTTACAGAGAGAATGAATGCTAAATCTAACAATTTCCAAAATCCAATCAATCTATTCAAATTGTTTTACTTGTTTTGTTGGAGAACAGGAACGACATAGGAAGGTTGTAGGTTTAAACTACACTGCCCCAGGAAAACTTCTCAGTCATCAACAGCAGGTGACTGTGACTGTACTTAGAAGCATCTTGGTAAAAATGTGTGGTGACATGACTACGACGCAACACATTTTGGGAAAACATGTACAGCAGTTCTTCCTTGAACATACTCTTAAACAGATATGAAAAGATAGCTTCTTCACTTCGTGAATGTTTTAAATAAAAACAGTGTAACCAAAAGAGAGACAGGTTCTTTCACCCTGATTGAATGTGAAAAACAAATTAATCTGGTAGCTATAAGAAACAAAAGAGTAATCAGACAATGAGCTGGATGCCAGACAACCTATTGATTTCAAACTCTCTCTCTAAGCAGTCTCAGAGGTGCAAACAATATCCACCTTATGATATTGACCCTGCCGCTAACAAATATGCTTATATTTATATTGCCTTTCTGACTGAGACAATGTGCAGCCCCTCTTTGGATGGGTATTGGATCATACACACATGCTTACCTCTAAATTCACTATTCATTCCCTCACACTTGTGCTTTATCTTTGGGGTAAATATTTATCTGCTATGTGCTGCAAAGTAAAAAGACAAAAAATCTCCCAAAGACTAAATTGCCTTGTGTCAAAAATCAATGGTAAAAAGGGGCCACAAGCTCTGTTTTCTAGGTCACATTTGAATATTTCTTTTAGAGATATTGATTTGTTTTGTGTGACCTACCCAGGCCCATTCTTTGTAATTAAAATAGAGAGAGAGGGGCTGTGGTGTAGAGGCTATCTCAGTCGTGTGGCAATCCCTGTAGGTGTGTATGCGTATGTGTGGACATGATTGTGTGTGGAAGTGCATATACTTGTGTGTTTCTGTGTAGCTAATGAATGAGAGAGGCAGTTATGATGAAGAGGGGGTGGAGCTGGACCTTAAGGAAGATCTATATTGTGTGTGTGTGTGTGTGTGTGTAGTGTGTAGGTGAGTATGTGAGTCTTGTGCTATATGTGTTGCAGTAGAGTAGATTAATTTTGCTATATTAAATTCAGCCTATAATCCAGACTTTGTCTCCCTGCCCAGAAGCCTTTCAATCAGACATGTCATGGCGGACAAGAACTCCAAATCACAGTCAACAGGATTGTTTATGAGTGTGTGTTTGTGTGCAAGAAAGATTTCAAACAAGATGTCAAAAGCATCCTAATCCACAAAGTTATATGATCTGTTTGTGTGTCTGCACACATAGACACACACACACACACACACACATAGACACATACACATGCACAGTGTTATAAAGTGTTTTGCATATAGAAAGCAGTAAATGACTGTTTAAATGTTTCACCATAATTAGGAACTGAGACTTAAAGAGAAAATTTAATGAGCTACAGGAGCTACACTACCTTTGTAAAATTGTCAAAAAATAATGTCAGATGCCAAAATTAGAGAGTTGTTCCCCACCCTACAAAAACAAGGAAGCTTAGCAGCATGTTACAGTAAAGAATCTCTCCATATTATTTGAAAAATCTTACCATTTTTGTAACAATTCAAAGTATAATTTTTCTTTTTATAAAAGCCAAAAAGCTCCTACCTGAAGAGAAAGATATGGTAGCTCTGAGAGCTCAACTTAAAATAATACATGCAAATAGACAAAACAAAATGCAAAAACAGACAAAATGCAAGCAAATTAAGGAAATGACTTCACCAATTTGACCTGTCCAGGGTGTACCTTTCACCCAAAGAGAGCTGAGATAGGCTCCAACAGATCCCCGTGACCCTAAATAGGAATGAGAGTGTAGATGAACAAATTGGTGAACTTCACCAATTTGACAACACAGATGTAGCTTTTAGAAAAAGGAAACCTGCAAAAGAGAACACTTAATGCAAAAATGAGATGCAACAAGAGAAAACACAACCGAATACAGAAACATGCTGCAAATAGCACAGAAGACAATGGAAATCCTGTTTTTGGATCAAATTCTTTTATTCTAAAGGCTGAATCTGTGTTGTCAAATTGGTGAAGTTGTTTTCTTAAGTGCATTGAGTTCTCAGGGCCACCATAGACAGAGGAACCCAGGACTGATGAGGTATGTGCTGTATATAAGGGTCTAGGTTTGTCCTATAATCTAGCCTTTATCTCCCTACCCAGAAGCCTTTTACTGTAAAATGTAACACATATTTCGTGTGTGGTTTGTGTGGCCTCCCTGAGTGTGTCCCATGTCCTTCTGTCCTTTAGCCTCAGTATCATCTTCCTCCCCTGTCTCTGGGCTGTCCAAGCTTGTTTGAAGTGGCTATTAGCCAGAAATCAAAGGCTGCCATCAAGCCCATCTCAGCCCTGTGCCCTTTTAGAATATTCACCAACGGTCTCTTGGCCTTTTGTGAGCCCCCTGGAATAAAAATAATCAAAATCAGAATGGACCTTCATGTGCAATAATACTCTGTCTACTCTTATGACCTCCACTGTCAATGCCATTTATAATTCATGTACCCATACTGATGGGTCTGGGGCACGTTCAAGAGGTCCGCTTCTCACTGTTCCACCACTGTTCATCAATAGCTGCCAGCTAGGTAGGGGACTTTATTATTGAACAGTGGCCATGCTAGTTTGACACAAACACTGTTCCATAATTATCGGAACTTCAAAAACTTTACACTCTCTCCTGCTCTCTCTCTCAATTTGAAATGGCCTCTCTCTCCCTCTCTTCTCTCTGTTGTTAATTTAAACACTGGCGGTTTCATCCCTCCCAATAGGTGTCTGGTTTACAATAAAAGGTCATCCTCATTTGTCCGCAGACACAAAAGGGACCACCCTTGGGGCTGAGGTCAGACAATCAGACAGACAGATAAATAGACGGATGGACAGAGGTATGGCTGGCGCTACAGGCTGGCACTGAGGATGCAGGAGAGAGGGGAAGGGAAAGAGTGATAAGAAGGTAAAATAGATGGAGGGACAGTGAGGTAGGGAGATAGGGAAAAGCAGAAGGAGCGAGTGAGGGGGAGATGAGAAAGATGGAGGGAGTGGTAGTGTTGGCAATGGGGTGGGTGGGCAAGAGCGAGGACAGACCACTAATCACGCAATCACCTCCAGTCTACTTCCTTCTCTCTACTCCTTCTTCCCCTCTTCTCTGCTCCTCTGTGGGGATGATTGACGAGGGCATGGTGGACTAAGGTCATCCCAGTCTCCAGATTAGAAAGTCCTCAAACAAATGAAGCCTGGAAACGCTGCCCTGGGGAGTTGGGAGCCACAGGGAGACAGACAGGACACACACTCTGGCTTAAAGAGATATAAAGATAAGAGCAGGTAGAACCACAGAGGAAGAGGGAGGGAGGGATAGGAAATGACAAATTTCTTGGGTTCTAAGGGTATTCTTTATGAGCAGAGACAGGAGCTAAAGCAAATGGAATGGGATACATTTAGAGTGTGACTGAGAATAACAAAAAGATAGAACTATGGCAAGAGACAGTTGAAGTTGGTTAATTTACATGTAGAGAAAAGACAAAATGAGAATCTGAGCATTACAAACAGAGGAAAAGGTGATAGAAGAGAAGGAAAGAAAGACAGAGAAAGAAAAAAGGACTCATGACCCACCTGCTCGTCTTTCCAAGATTAGCAACTGCAGATTCTTCCCCTTATGCTCCTCTGCAGATCTGATATGCCACATATATCAAAAACCGAGCATCACCCCATCACCCGCTTACCACCCCCACACACATACACACAAACACACACCCCACAGTGTCCACTCTACCTCTGGAGAAACAATAATCTTCAACCCTGGCCCTATTGTTAAACATTCAAGCATTAGTGAAAAAAGGAATAAAAAGGAAAACACAGGTGATATACGACCAGATATTAAGAAAAAGTTTGATTTTATAGATGTCACATAAGTGACCTCCATTTTCCCACATGGCGCAGGTCCAGGGTTTTAATGGAGTCTTCGTGAGCTATATATCAGCTCAGCTTGTCTCGTAAAGCTCTTCTCGGACCGACCTCACGAACCACCTCCACCTTTATCGGGACACTTAGGGAGGTTTTCACAAGCATAAAATAGATGTATTAACAAGAAATTACTTTAATATAGTCAAAGGGAGAATGAGCAAGGTGTTTCGCGATTCTGATTTTTTTTTGGTGTGTACTATATATATAGCTGCAATACTTTTTCAACTGTCCTCTTTCTATCCCTCTGTCTCAATCACTGCTTCCTCCAGTCCTTTTTCCCTCCCACCTCTTCTTCCTATTTCTGTAGAATGTCACAGTGTTATAGCAAGGAGACTGACAGAGCACAGAGAAGGTTAGCCTAGCTGCTTGCAATAGCACGTCCTTCTACATGTCCCTTTACTTTGTCTTTGCTTTCCTTAAAAAAGAGACAGTAGAGAGTAAATAACACAGAGAACCACAGACAAAAGTACAGGCCACACTTTGCTAACTACATGGAGGTGAAAGCATATGAAACATACAGTATAAATGTTGGCCAATGAAACAAACTATGTAAATTGTGCAAAAACCGCAATATAGGCTACACATTGTCGGAAATACTGTACTAATTACATACATCTGAACTGCTCAGTATTAAACTGTATTAAACTGCAGCATCCTCCCAAACAGTCCCTGCAGTATGTTTTTGTATATAATCAAATTTTTCTTTGTATTGCCCACAATAGGCCTTAGTGCAAGGAAACTACACATTTGATAACAGAACAGAAGAATTAATACAAATCAATAAAAGTTGAAGAGGAAGAACAATGCAAAGCAAGATCAGCCTTTTCAGTGCATTGTATTTGAAATAAATGCTGAATGACTAGTGAGGCAGTGTTTAAAACACAGTGCCTCCAGTCAGAGCCTGCTCTTCATCAGTCAGAAAGGCAGAAATGAGAAATGCTTCTGAGGTACGCTTTAAAAGGCAAAGTTCAGTAATTGGGAATGACAGACACACACAAAGCATCCATCACTCATGACCTTTCCATTTCTCCTTCTCTTACTCTTTTTCCCTTCTCCTGTCTCCCCATTCAGGACAAGGACACGAAAAGCAAACGAAGAACAAGAAACCACATCTTTTAGATAACTGTACATAATTGGCCTATAAAAGCCACATTTTTATGCCATTAACCTGGAATCAGTTTGAAGCTGAAATTACCTAAAAGGAATAACTGCTGTGAGTATGAGATATGTACATAGACACACAAATATGTGTTTAAGACGGCTACAGAGATTCAAACTGCTGTGTGTCAGTTTTTCATGTGGGTGTGTAAATAGGCTAATTTAGTTTTTCAAAATAACTGAAGGGATTCACACATAAAACAGATGGTACATGTCCCTTTGCTGTGATTGAATTTTAAGAATAACAGGTTCATGGAGTGAACTTGCTCAAATTATGGGATTGCAAATGTACCAAAATTTCTTTTATGGCCAAAGCATTTATTATCTTCTTCTGTCTGTCTTAATTTATTTCTTTTAATCTCTTCTTCATTCAACGGCAGTAAAATAACCAGGCCATACAGAAGAATTATATTTTTCCCTATGTGTGTCTTAGACATGCACACACATGAACACACACACTTCACATCTGGATTTGTGTTTAATTTTACGTCAAGGTCCAGACAGGAAGCACCTGTCTAGATGAAATCCTGTCAAGAGAGGAAGAGAGAAAGGGAGGGGGGAGGGGATGAAAAAAAAACACACAGAAAAGAAAAATATTAATCCACCTGTTGTGGAAATGTATGTCACACTCATCACATTAAAAGCAACATCAACAAACAGAGTGAAAACCAAATTGGTTTGGAAAAGGCAAGTCATCTGAAATTAACACAGATTTCATCCCCTCTAAATGTTATCGTGTCTGTCTGTGTTTGGAGCTGAATGCAGCTCATTCTTTTTTTCCAAGGCTCAGGGGACTACTCTCTAGCAGCTCTGCAATTACAAAGTAGTAAAACTTCCAGATGTGGGATTATTCTTCCCTTCACATTAGCAGATTAAAAGATCACTGTCTGGAAAGAGTCACACACCTGTTAGAGGGTGGCCTGCGACATGACATTAGATCTCTGAATTTGATGTCACAAGTTGTATTTCCAAAGTAATGCTTACTACTTAAATTTCACCATGTTAATACTGATGAATTCAAAACAATGGAAAACATCAGGGTCTTGCATGATAAGAACATTAATCAACATTATTTCTAAGCTATTACCCAGACATCAATAGCTCTTTGGATGAGAACTGTTGTGTTAAATAAACTGCCCATTCCGTTTTTTATCATTTAAGGCCTTTACACATCAGAGGCAAATTTCCAGAGCGATTATTTTGCACATTGATAATATTTTTCAAACCAATAACCAGTTAATAAACTACGTCACATTAAACACAGAATTTGGCTGTGCAAAAAGTGGCATTTGTTTTTTTTCGCCTTCAGGTCGATTTGACCAACTTTTTGCCAATGACAGAAACACCATTGATCAGGAACAATGCTTGTTGAAACAACCCTTAAAAACCTTCAGCCTGGTGGATAATATGTGGCTAATGATTAAATAGCTTCAGACAAATACCTTTTTATTAATAATGGAATAACAAACTGATAAACTACAGATTTTTATAAAGTAAATGAAATTTTATGCTCTGTAACTGCCTTGGTTTGGATTTGTAGACCATGTTTTGCTATGTCTCCTCCTCCTAAATAAATAAATGGGCATTTCCTAGACCTTTGAGTGAATCTGTTCATTGTTGTCATTGTAGCCCTGGTTGCACAAAATTCAAATTAAATTAAAAGACTATATTTGGATCCTCACCACATGACTGTTGTGTTTTGAAAATGCATGTCCAATGGAACCCACAATGTTATTTTTCAGAGAAGCTGTATCACCAGGATAAACCTTTTCTTACTAGTGTCTTCAAAAGTTAATAACAAAAACATTTCATGCAGCCTACCATCCAGGAAAAGGCCAAATATAAAATGTTTACTTTTGGGGAGATGAAATATGTACGTTTTTGTTTTGTTTTTGATGACTATGTTCTTAAAAAAAAAATGAAGGTAAAGCAGGAGCAAGAATGAATGAAAAACTTTGACATTTTCAAAACGATTCAAACGGCTCTAGTTTGAGCTTTGGACATCTAAAAATGCCCAAAAGGTTACATTTTCACACGACACAAGCCTCCCTGCATTGGTAACAACTTGACAATATTATTTTTTTCCATGAAACATAAGGAGCATTATTTTTCAGAATTTAATTATTAAGAGCCAGAAGAAAAAAAAAATGTCCAGCTGCCTAAAAACTTTAAAATTGACTTTAAATACTTGACTGCATACCAAAATAGTCTTAAAGTTATCTCTATTGTCAAATCTTATTTTCTTGTTCCTGTATTTTTTTAATAATGAATCGCAAAATCTTAAACTTAGTTTAAATTTAAACAACCCCTGCCTGTCTATTTTTGTGTTATCATGATTGTTGCCTACAATCTAGTGGTGCCTTGCTTTAGTTTCCATATTGTCACTAAAATAATATTTAATCTCTCAACCGATTAGTGAAATTACTTCTTTCCTGTTTCAGTTTGAGCTGAGTGACACAGAAAATTACCGACATTTAGAAAAGTTCAGACAAATTCATTCATACAATATTCTCTGCATGTCTTTTGCATCATATCTGTCTGGTTTACATAGCAGTCTCAGAACACGTTAATTGATTTGGTCATAACTCAAGTCTGTGCTACAGGTAACGTCTCATCAAATGCGCATATGCCAGCTGTGTTCCACTTCATTGTGCTGCCAAAGACTACAAAGTCTAGGTGTGCCAAACTGTGTTAGGCTCAACACATGCATGCCGTGACATCAGGCAAGTCCTACATTGGGTTAAAAGTCCTTTGATATTGTAAAGGTAATGCACACGTGTTCAGTTAAGGTCTTAAACCTTACCTAACAGTAGGCATACGGCCATCTGTCTACTGTCTCATGTTACGTGGGATTTTTGAAACAGGACATTTTTGTTAAATTGTTTTCCTGCTCAGAAAGTAAACTATTGCATGTCATCACAACGGTAAAATTTAAAAAAATGTGTATTTGGTCTTTGCTTCATTATATAAGCTGTTAATAACAATCAATTAAGCAAACAAAACTTTATTTGTATAGCAACTCATCATACATACACTACAAAAAGAGTTTTCATAACCAAAACTTCACTAAAAGGCCTAACTTTTGTTGCTACTATCTTTGTATTATAAATCACGTCAAAACTGTGCAGCATGGCCTCACATTGTGTACTGGATGTTTCTGTTAAGGTATTATTGTCGAGAAATACAAGACTCAATGGCAGCAAGTACACATTCAACTCTTTCATTGTATGCTTAGTGTCTGGCTGTAAGCAAATTAATCAAAACATTAATTAGTGGAAGTAGATAATTTTACAGTGAGAGACTTTCAATGTCACATTATTATTTCAGGGCTCAGGAGGAACAGCCATGTCCATGTGTCAAAGTGTCCTTGGGCAAGACACTCCATGTTGCTTTCAGTGGCTATTCATTTAGTGTATTAGTGTATGAATGACTGTCTGTGTAGAAAAGCACCATATATGTCCGTTCATCCAGAACCTCAGTGTCAGATTGTGACTACCTACATTTTGCAGGATGATTTCCAGCAGCCCCTAGAGAACACACCTCTACTTGTTGCAACCAGTTGTTGATTTAACATGTAGGTGGGGAAATCATTAGTAAAGTAAAAGCAACATAAAGCAAGAGAACTTTTTTTCCTGTTGGAAAAAAGTATCTACAATTCACTTATGCCTTGTATTTTTTATTTTGTGTCCTTGAGTTCTGCATTTATGCATTACACTGCAGAAAACGTGCATTCATCCTTTACTGTGACAGGTGGATTTGACCAGTTACTTGCCCCACAATAAGAAAAATACAACACCAAACAAAAAAACAGACCAAGGCATGAAAGATTTCCATTTATTTAACCAATTTTAGGTGGATTTTTCAATTAAGGTACTAGATTTTAGCTTTTCTTTATTGTATCTCTAGTGTCCTGGGATTCAGCACAAAAGACTGACTAATGACAGAGATTTATCATTTTAAATCAGTAAAAAAACTCAATTTTAATGTTTTTCAGTCATTTATAAGTGTAAAGTCTTAAAAACATTACATACTATAACCAGTTAAAAGAAGACAACGTTAAAATAGCACAGAGAGCTGGTACAAATGGATGCAGCAACTACAATGGCTATTTCCCTTTCTTTCTTTCCTAACACTTTTTCCTTCCTCCCTTTCGTCTTCTTCAAGGTCAGTCATCAGAGTGAGACTGCATGTCACCGCTCCTTTGTCTATTCAGATAAAATTGCTGCATTCATCGTACGTCAGATAAACCTCAGAAAAGGAGAGAGGCGGGTATGTTGAGAGAGGGAGGGAGAAAAGGAAGAGGGAAGAGAGGAAAATAAAAAAAAAAAACACCCCTATCAGAGCATCCTCCAGCCTGGCACTAGCCTGTTTTTATCTACCCATGACAAATTCAAGCATTCACTCTTTCTTCTCCTCTTTCCTCCACATTTTCTCTTCACCTTATCTACTGTCTCAGCACTGCATCACTTGCCATTTTAGAATAATGTCCCCCTATGTCTATAATGACATTGCCTTTGTGCTTCAGATTACCTTGGGAGATTCAGTCCTCCCTCCCAACACACAGGGATACTAGAATAAAGATACACACACTCCCTCTCTCACACAGACACACGTTTGTTTTTATTCCTAGTGGGCACTTTACATTGACTGATGTAAATTTCCTGGTGATTTACTCCAAACCTACCCATAGCCCCAGCCTACCTGACCCTAAACCTTACCCTAAGCTTGAACCAAGTTAACATAGGGAGGGACAATATCTGGTCTCCACTTGAAAGGCCAAGCCCCAACAATGTGAGAACAGGTTTTTGGTTGTAATACAGGTTTTACATCATTAAACCTACTATATCATATTGTGGTTGTCATTAAGCAACAATATATAATAATACTATTGTGAGTGATAACGCACATTTTCATTGTTAGTTCAGGATTTCAAGCATGGAGTTTTGGTATGTAGGTATTAACATACAAAATACATTCAGAATAAAACCTTGAAGCTTGAATGTTAATGGTTGTAAGGCTCCTATAAATGTAAAAACAAATAAAATACTATTAATATAAGATAAAATAAACTGCATTCATCCCCAAAGTTTATTTTATCGTATATTTTCTTATTAATCAGTTAATGTACAAAGTGTGGTTACAACAAAAAGTGTCCAAGCTAAAATCATATTTAAAGTGATCAATTAGTCTAACAAGAATGTTATGACCCTGATATTCCCAACTTGTATTTTACATTTCATGTACTTCCCTCCTATTTCCTCAGATAAAGAAATCTTTTTCATTCAGGTATCATCAGACATAAAGAAAGTCTCCAGCATGTATTTTTTCTGTGCTCTGATGAGCTCCTTAAACTGTGACAGGCTCTTCTCTCCCCTGCCTTGCTATGTCTCTTAATGAGATGATAATCAGCTAGTCATCAGTAAAGGGACCATGCAGGACACATAATGAGAACATTAGGCTGCATACTGAAAGGACTCCCTGCTGGGTGGGGGATCAATGGTCTGGTCTGATGAAAGGTGGATGATGCACAGGATGGTTTGAAAGAGGGATGGAGAGACAGAAAGAGACAGAGGGAGAGGCAGGGAGTTATGGTGATGATTGTCTAACACATTATCTACTGTGGCCAATCCTTTGACTCACAGAGAAGTCACTCAGATTTATTCTAAGAAAAGAAAAAAAGAAAGTAGTGTAATTGCATTTACTGCCTTACTACTTACAAACATAATATATTATGTCTGGGGATTATGTTTTACAGTGATCATAAGAAACAATTAGGAGTCATTTCCATGACTGCATCCCTTCAAGACTTCAGATCATTCAAAAAACAAAGGTTGGAAAGCTAAAACACCTAAAAAGTATTTTGTATCAGTGTTATGTTGACAATGCTCTACTTTTATTATGCAGTGCATTAAAACATCTTTTCTGCTGAGTTTAAAAGGCTTTAATTTGCATTGGCCATCGCCTACTACTACACGACTACATCTGTGCTCCATTGTAAGAAAGTAGACCCATACAGTTATGATATTAAATAAAACCCCTATGCTCATGCAAGTGCCTTATGTTTGATGACTGACTAAACATGACAACTGAATGTCCTACATTATAGTGGAGTTGGGCAGTGGACTCGTCTATTTAAATACCAATTGTAAAACTTGGCTCGAAAATGTTTACCATTCACACTGAAAACACAAATGCATCTCACATTTTCTATTGACAATATAATGTAGAGATGTAATTTAGCTACATGACATAGCAATTTCTTTGGGGGAGGCAGCTGTGGCTGTAAACATGTCCCACTATTCTCAATATAATTAGTTCACCTGGTGCAATTAATTGCCATAAACCCAATATGATTCAAAGCAGTAGGCTCAAGCTTGTTTTCTGGGCTCTGTCGAGAGGTCTTACTGAACACAAAGCGTTAAAACTAGTAAGGAATAATAACAATTTTGGAAATTATCACTTTAAGCTAAAATACTTCACACCAGGTTTTGGGACTAGTTTGTCCCTGTAATTAAACACGTGATGTTGCTCATTGACTACTTAGATTGGGTATATTCTCATTTATTTACAACTATGCAAAGAGGAATTTATGTGGAGAAACAACAGTACAAACCAGAACCATCATTGGTTGAATATTTAAATGAGCAATGTGAGAATGTCTTTTAAAAAGCGCAATAAAGACAGCAATCAAAGAAATACATACATTTTTATGGGATAATAGTGGCAATAAATATCCAAAACTCATCAAAGATCATTAAAAAAATCACTCAGAACCACTTCGTTTAATACCTTCATAAAAATGTTTTTTTACTCCCTCAGCTTTACAATATAACATTATGCTCATATGCCTTTATTTCTGCCTGATTGGACACAACCTGGTCACATATTGTACAAGGACGAAGAAAGAGATTGTCATTGCTCATATGACGCACCACAACATATCAACCCCCACTAATCTTATACATCATAAAAACCACTAGGACAATTCAGATATGGAGGGTGAACTTGCCCACCCCAACTTCCCTTTACCATATAAAACATTTGGTAACCCTTTATGGATTTCACATATGAATATTCTCCACTCTGTCTTTTATCAACTCTATGAAATGCAGGCCCTGTTTGAATCTGGCCATAAAACTGCCTGGAGTCAAGTTAATTGTCAGACACAAGTTCTGATCATAAATGCTATACTACATACTGCTGCTTTAAATCACAGACGAATCTACCCCCCCCCCCCCCCCCCCCCCCTTTGTGTGGTGCCTTACAAAGTGTTTGGGTGTTTGTAATAAAGCCACCAGCAGAGAAAGAACTTCCAGTGCCCATGTCATGCTTCTGTTTTGTTCACATAAGACATGAGCTTCAGCAGCTTCAAGAAGAGAACTAAATATTTCCTCCATTGACTTCTCTACTGTCATCTAAACAGGAAACACAACACATAAGGACAAAGATGTGAGACAAAGGACTGGGATTAGCCTCCAGTTGGCTGGAGCTTTTAAAGTGCAATAAAATATAATATTCCTAACAGCACAACGTCTTGAGACATAGTTTATATGATCAGACATTGAGAGACTCTGCTTGGGGCAGTTTTAAATAGAATTCTTTCTCGTAAGATGTGGGCACAGGAAAAGTTAACAAATGCCTCACAGTGACCCTAGTGGTGAAGTCACAAAGCAGCAAAGCACACACATCAGGGTAATGAATAACTGCCCATCACCCCACAAACTTGTTAACTTTGTCTCAGTATATTGCAGAGCATTTTTAAATACTTACACTTAAACATTCCCTATTATGTGTGCTATTAGTGCTACCCGCTAATTTACACTTAAGTGCTAGTTTTCAGTAGGATCACAACCATTATGTGTATTCACATGGCTGTCACTCAATGTGGGACCAAGTCAAATCAGTCCTGTATGCTTGACACAAATGATACATCTCTGGAGCATGCTCCAGGGTTACTAATGGTTGGTCTGAGTAGTTCTCAGCCACAATGTCACCAAAAAAAAAAAAAATCTAAACCATACCACATTTAAAGAGATGTACATTTTCTAATGGCAATGCAATGGCTAACAGAGGTGAGCTACCTGCATGCATATATCCTGAAGAGGTATGTTGACTCATAAACATACATCGGTGGGGTACATAATGATATGTGCACCACATAAAGTAAGAGGGCATCTCATTTTATAGGACTTCCTTTAATAATAACTGGCAGTGCCAATGACAGGCCTTATGTCCATCTGTTGTATAAGGAAATCAGGATTGCTATATTCAAAACAAAGGGAGATATTATTAACAAAGTATAACCGAATAATTTCATTTTTCTCCCTTTCTGTGAGAAGTGTCACACATCATCCGGTGCAGTATTGTGTTGCCTGAGGTGAGTAAACCGACCACTGTAATTTCTCATCTATCAAATTATGGTTTATTGTTCAGCACAGCAACCCCAGGCTACACACAACCCTGTGCACAGACAGTTATGAAACATTATATTTCTACTGTCATAGTCCAGGCCCAAGACAAAGCTTAAGAAAGAAAAACATGGAGAAAACTGAAAAAAAAAACAACTTCAATATCATCTTAACACTTGTCATGTCAGCATCTATGGTAAACAGAGCTCTGATCCTAGCCGTTCAAGCAACTGTTGCTATTTATGGGGTTTGCTGATGACATTAGTTTACTCAAATTGCCATTAGACACTACTGTATAAGCTTGTTTATTATTGCCACGGTAATGATTTTCCAACCAAATTAAATTTGTCAACAGGAAATTGTGTTTAATGCTGATCTAATGAGTCTGCTGTAAATTAGCCAGCGTGCCAGCGTGGATGACTAAAAGGCCTTTAAGTAACCTTTGGTCTCTGTTGAGGGTAATTTGATACTGCCATTGATAATTCACTTAGTGAGGCTAAAAGCTATAGGCTTGCATCTCAAGAAGGACATGTGAAACTACTATCACTCTTAAACTAGAAGTGAATGTGAAAATAATCAAATCGACTTGCCACTGGATGACTTTAAGATGGTGAATGTGAACTCCTGACTCGAATCAAACCAATTTAGTACTTTTGTCACCAAGGTCAAGGTTCAGCTACACATGCATCTCACATTTTGGGGTAGTCTTGAATCTTTACCATCTACTGTACTGTAGGTGGTAAGACCAATAATATGCCTCCCTATTTCTGTCTACCACACTTTTGTCTTTTCATTCATTTACATGCTCTTCCCAGTGAATTCAAAAGTGCAAGGTAAGAAATATTAAAGGTAAAGGTATTTTCCATCTGTATTTTTAAATGAAACTACACAAGGTCTATTAGATTGATCATCTTTTGGAAAATGTTTTTCAGCTGCATAAGTTTATTATCAAAATAGCAGTAAAATATAAAGTAAAAGTTAATTACAAACAATAAACTTAACTTGTTAATTTAAACTTATTGTTGAACTGAGTGAAACCATTAATATTCCATGAAACAATATATAAAAGGTGCATTAAAAAATAACTAGCAACTACAAACAAAAATGCAGCCATTAAATACTATTTTAAAGAAATGTCTTTTTTGTTGTAAACATATACACTGAAATAAGTTACAGTTCTTAATGGTGCCTTAGCTGGTCACACCTAGAAAATACTGTATACAACAACAAAACATCTCATACAAGTGAAATCTTACTGAGTAATCAAAACTGTTCCTTCAAAACAAAGCCAAAACAAGACAAATGAAAAAATTCAGTGTACCTTCTATATGTGTGTGTGTGTGTGTGTGCACTAGCAGACACTGTGTGTGCATGTCTTTGCCTTTGTGCCTGGTGTTCTTTGCTGACAGAACTTCCTGGTGTATCTGCGTATGCAAAAAAAAGTGTGAGCGTGCATGTGTGCACACATATCACTAGCACCCCTGCAGGTCGGTGGGTATTTGATGTAGAAGTTACCATTCTACGTCACATTCATCGCAGCCACACCCCGTGGCATATTCCCTTGAGAACTGATAGGAGGTGAGTGTCTGTGGGTGTGTGTGAAGGGAGGTTTGGGATGTGTCTGGTATTTTAATGGTGTGACATTCTCCCTAATGTAGGTGGCCTCTCAATCTAAAAATTCTTCCTTTTTAAACACTCATTTGTATTTAGTGCCAGCCCCTACCGCACACCCATCTAACCCCCATTTCCCTGCACCTCCCACTGCACCTCACCCACCCATGTTTCCCCTCCTCCTGCAACACGTGCCCCCTCTTAGTGCCAACATGCCCTCATCCCTCGTCTCCACCCTGTCCCCTCCCTTTCATCCCCCCTCCACTCTTCTGTTTTTCCCACGCCTGCCTCTTTCTGTCATCACGCAGTAGGAGTGGTATCACTGCACGTGCCCCTTTTTAGTGCCAACAAGCTCCCCTGTGACCCTCCTGTCCCACCCCACCTTCCTTCCTGTCTTTCTCCCTCCATCATGTTTTTCTCCCGCCCAGATTGCGCCCCCCTTTCCTGTCTTTCTCACACTATTCGTCTCATTGCTATGTAAGTGGGAATACCAGACTGTTTTGCATACGGCTGTTTAGTCCTTTGTGGCAGGGGCGGCGGCATGCGAATATGCAAAACAGTGATTGGAAGGCATTTTGTAGAGTGATGAGGAAGAAGAGAGGGCTGCACTATGAATGATGCTGCTGTGTGTGTACGTTTGTACATGCGTGTGTTTTCCAACAGATTTTTTGGCTCATCAAAGCGATGGTTCGTACAGGAGCAAGTGGCATCTGAACCAAGCCCGGTTAAGCAACGTGGCAATGGACTACCACCCTGAACAGCAGTAAATCCTACATGGAAGGATACTCTCATCTTCTGTGGCCTTTATTCCATTTAAGGGACAATGCAAGGAAAGGTTGTCATTTTTTTTTTTTCAACATGCATCATTACTGTAAATCCACACGACGCAGAATCTGCAAATATCAGCGGCAAATTAAGAAGAAAGGGGCAGTTCTTTTCGCTGCTCTTCACCCATATCCTTCTCTCTCTTACTTATCTGTGGCAGGGAGCCAATCGTTCATTAAAACTGTCCGTTGTCATCATGCAGATGACACACAGTCAGCACTCTGAATATCATTAGTGCCTTTGCATACCTCCACTCTTTTTTCTGTCTTTTCTTCTTGTTCCTTCATTCCAAGGCTCGTTTCACGATTTGATATTCCAAAAGGTAATTATCATCCACGAGGAAGCCTATCAATATGCGGATATAGGTATAATAGGGAATGAAGGTGCATGTCTGATTGTAGTTTCCTTTCGCTATTTCCAACGCAGATGAAGAAGAATCTCCCATGATGTGAGGAATAATAAGACTGTATTTGTTTGACTGTATTTGACTCTCCTTTGCAGTGAAGTCCATTGTATATCTCTAAGGTTACAGAGTGGTCTTTGCTCTGCTCCTCCTCCCCCTTTCCCCATTCATTTGCATACATCAGCTCTTCTTGGGTAGAATAATAGCACTTAATTCTTCTCTGCAGCTCTTCTGATCCATGACAAAAAGAAAGAGCCAGCCGGACAATTTGCATACTCCGCATACTGATGAGCTGTGTGTTGCGGACTCCTAATTATCAAGTCCTTCAGTCACTCTCTCTTCTCCTGCAGCCTTTGCTTTTAACCCTCGCTCGCCCATTTGCCACCTCCTCGTCTCCATAGAAAACCATTGTCGCATTGAGTATTAATTTAGCTGAAGGGACATGAAAAAAAAAAAACGAGAAACAAAAAAAAAACAGCAAAAAAAAAAAGGATCTTGCGGTGACGAGCATTTCGTTTGTTCACCTTCGTTTATTCCTCCCGTCTGTGTTTATTGGCTAATTTGCGGCTCCTCTCACTCACAGCAGCTCTCCTTAAGCTACACTTTGTCTTTGCCTTTGAAATTAAAAAAAGATCTTACAAGAAATCAATACTTAATTGATTATTCACTTTCCTGCAGCCTCAAACGGCCAGTGAGTGCACGTGCGTATTAAATCCGGTGTGCCTGTGTGTGTACGTGTGAGTGAGTCTGGAAGATCCCATGGTATTCCCAGTTCTTTCGAGGCAGCAGGCAGAAGAGGTGGCAGAGAGCACTGAGAGAATCACTGCAGCATCTACGTGTAAGTGTATGTGCATGAGTGTGTGGGCATATGAGACATACCAGGGTCCCGTCAATAGCACCCAAGCCAGGAAAGTTCCAAAGTTTGAAGATGGTTTACGCTTAGGTCCTTTTTTGCTCAAACAGCATTAGCCATCCAGAGGTGGAAGTAGCATGGAAATCAACAACAACAAACCAACACCAAGCCTGTGGGCACAGGAAGCACAGCAGGCTCCAAGCAGGATGTGGAAAGGAGTATATCCTCATTTTGGGGCTTAAGGTATTGTCTCCCCTGCACTTCTTTGTTTTGCATCCTGGTTACGAGAGAAGCGAAGGGCAAGACACCACCTGGACCTTTTAGACATCTCTGTGGAAATAAGGGCGTGAAGAGAAGGGTGTGAGGAAGAGGAGAGAGAGAGAGGGGTAAAGGGTGCCTGATGCCTACCTCTGAAATGCCATAAGGATGGCAGGCACGTAATGATAGCAAATGTAGAGCAGATTGGCTTGGAGGAGGTGACGAGACAGAGAAAGTGCAAGAGGAGACAGATGGCAAAGCTGGCCTGGTGCCAATGATACCAAGACATGACGACATAGGGAAACCTGCCCCAATGCTATGACACTTGTTGCTGTCTGTGTGTTTATGTGTTGGGATCATATGTGAAGATACATACTGTACCAGGACATCCCCTAACCAGACCTTTTACCTTTCACTATATTGCTTTAATGGGGCCAGTGAACTTTTCTTTCTTCAATCTGTGAAAGAACAGTAACAATCTAATGTTTTAATATCTGTATGCAGTCGCTAATGTATTTAAGTACGTATGTGAGCTTAAAGCAGTGGCAGTGAAAGATCTGGCCTACGATTTGACCTCCATCTATGCAACATAGACAGGTCAGATATTAATTAATTAGATATTATTTGCACATAGATTTTTGTCATGGAAATCCACAATAGATCATGCAAACCACCTGAGTCTTTATAGATATATTGTTATTACATTGGGGTTTTAGTGGGAAAATTTAAGTGATATTTATCTTTTTTTTTCTTTTTCAGGAATAAAAATTGCTGGTTCATGTTGATTTATGACAAGGAAACGGATGTCAACTAGATAGAGTATTATGATGTTCATATTGAAATGTGCTGAACAAACATCTTTCTGCACCAGCAGATGTGGTGTGCATGTGAAAGAGAGGGAAGGAGAGGAGGGTATGTATGTAGTGTTTGACTTTGAGTGCAAGACATACATTGTACACTGTTCTTGTCTGTGTTAGGAGTGTGCAAATGAAGGAAGAGGGTTCACACCAAAAGGAAAAAGATACATTATGAATCCTGCCATCGAGGTTGCAGGAAATTACTGGCAGGCTGGTACATGTTACATAGGGCAAGAAAGGCTCAGATGTGCTATAGCACAATCAATGTTTTTTGATGACCACAAAATTGTAAAATGTGTTTGACTTTTAATTTTTAATTGTTTTTCGTGGTTGACAGTAGGGCAAATTGGGCAAAGCTTTAGATTCTGTGGATAAAGAGGAATATTATCATATACTGCGTGTTCATTTGTGTGTTTGGATAATCTGGATGGATGTCGCTGTGCGTGTGGACGCAAATGAAGCATCTTGAAAAAGAACAATTACAGACATAGAAGTAGAGAGACGTGAGGGGAGGCAATCTGACTTGCAAAGCATGCATATCTGCATCCTAAATACATGACAAGAAAGAGGAAAGACTGGAAAGTGCAGCCCACCCACCCCAATGCCATGTACCAAACACAGAGAGGGTGAGGGAGTAAAGACATATAGCAAGACAGAGAAACGAGGAGGACAAACGTCTGAACGAACGAATTGAGGGGAACTATACACAAGATGGGTAATTAATTCTTCATCATCTTTTTCTATGGTTTGTGATTTTCTTTGGAAACAAATAGACACGGAAAAGGGAACAAAGAAGCAAATGCACAGGACAATGGTGGGACTGGCGCTAGGTTCGGGGGCATCCAAAAATTAAAATTATTGATGTTGGGGGTTGTGGAGCAGAGGGCATTTTGAGGATGTAATTAGAGCAGACTGGGACCAAGGCTGAAATGATAATGGATGACGATGGAATTCGCCATGACGATCGGCCATTAATCTCCATTAATGCCAACCGGAATATTAAAAATGTTAACTGGAAGGACAGAAATGATTTGGATGGTGTGTGCATGTTTACAAGAATGTGTGGTGGGATGTTGGTCTTGGGTGTTTTTGCAATAATTGCCAAAATTGGAATTGGAATTGTTTCTTGAGATATAGTATATTAACTGTTTTACTTGCTAATTAGAATTATGAACGGTTAAAGATGCTGCTATGAATTTAACTTTGTTTCGTTTCTTTTTTATTAGAATGATATCAACTCAGGAACAGGGATTTTGAAAACTTCACTTTGTTGTGTGTGTGTGTGTGTGTACATGTCTTTGTGTGTGTGTAATGTGTATGTGTGTTTCAAGTGATTGTCTGAGTGCTTAGTATGTATGAGTACATGCAGTTGTGGGTGTATCATTGCGTACCAGCCAGGTTTTACTGATATCTCTCTATGTAGATATAAATATAAGATGCATAGATGCTAAGTTTTAATATTTATATACTTTTCAAGAAAATCGTGATAGCATTTCTGTCCATAGTCACATAAATGGTCATTTGTTTGTATGAAACAATAAAATAATTCTTCCATCTTTCACCGTCTATGTGCGTCATTTGGTGATAACAAAAAGAACAATAATGTTTCAGGGAAGTGCTCCAACATAGCACACAAGGAAAAGCCCGTTTTAAGGAGTCCTCACCCCCATGGGTGCTATGCTGGCATCTGTAATGGCCTTGGATATGCTGTTTGCACTAAGTTATGGATAGCAGCTAGAGTATTATTATCAAATGCAGATCAGGGAACATAGATGCCAAACCAATATTGTGTTTATCAATCGCTCTTAAACCTTACATGACTGCTGTGACACTCAAAAGAGTGAAGTCTTACTGTGTCAGCTCCCCAATAATACTAATTTTTTGTGTATTCAGTGTGCATGCATGCACTTAAACTTATGTGTGTGTGTGTGTGTGTGCGTGTCCATGATATAAGCAAGAGTGTATGTTCCTGTAATTTCTCCATATATTCACGTTGCATGATTAGGAACTGTCCTTGAATTAGTAAGATGAAACTGCATCCCCCATCTGCACGGCTGTCACACTCATACTGAAACACACAGACTCAAACACACATAGAAATTAAATCCTATATTCAGACAGCTGTAATCTCCTGTTAGGATTAAAATGAAGACATATTGTAGCTATACATAAAATATCAAAATAATGGAAAACATTTCACCTCTACTGTCAATTCATTGGTAATTAGTGGAAAAAGAGAATGTCACCACTCATGGTTTTGTGCGTCTGTTGTGTGTATGAGATGGCCAGTGTGATGTCATTATGTTAATGGGCTTTCACTGGTGCAAGTCATTAAATGAGGATATTAAAGCAGTAGACTTTTTATATGCATGGAGGAGTCACGTGGTAGGGTCACAGTAGCTTGAAGTCATCACTCATGCTCAATGGGACGACACGCAAATACAGAGACAATCACATACAAATGAGCAAAATATGCATGTGACTCCACTCAACTCTGCAGGAAAAAAACATCCATTTGTTTCATTGTAACATTCATAAAAAACATTGGTAGAGCACTCAGTTGTCTCCGATTGCAGCAGCTTTTTTATGCATATGTACCCTCTCTCAAGCCAGATTGATCCTGACATTTATAGGTAAGGCCTGACATTCATATTATTATCATTATTACAGTTATGTTGCATTTCAGGGTAGGTAAATAACATTGGGCCCATCACTGCTGCAGACATGACTGTTGGGATATATGATGACACAGACTGCACACCACCCAAGTTAATGCTCCTGGACAATCTGGGTAATAAAAAATAGTTGTAGGCAATTGATTAAATGAAAGTAGTCATTTGTGCAAGTACTTCATACATTTATGTGCTTAGATGGCAAAAGGTAATCTATGTTTAGCATTTGTTATGGATATGAATGTGAGAGGATGTCTGTTGTTGGAAAATATTTTTTACCCTTATAATTTGTAAGGTACATCAATATAGAATTCATCTTGAATTGTGCTTGAACAAGTTAAAAGATAAGGAAGAATGAAATTTATATCACATTGAAAAGCCTTGGATTTAATATAATCTCAGTGTTTGTTGTTGCTTCTACTCTGATAATAAACAGATATTAAGGTCATACACTAGTAGTCAATAAAAGTATATTAATTATTCATCAAAATAATTAATGGTGCAAAACACGCAGGGTACATGTGCCAGTCTGCACTCCCTTAGACCCCCGAGCACAGATGAGTTTAGAGCAAGTGAAGAAATGTTGGTTGTTAATTGTTTTTTGTGGTAAAATGTGACAAAACAACACTTTCTGTTTGTGAAGTCTGACCTTTAGTTTCTGTGGTGGCCAGACAAAGGGATACAAGTGGACAAACTTGTGGCATTTGACTTGTCAGATCAGGAAACTAAAATTTGACTTAACTCACTGTGAATGGTCTTCGGTCGTCTTTCCTTTTTATATCAATGATTGGTCTTTTCAGTGTCATTGCACGAAGTTCACATGAACTGATTGCTTTTAGGCAGAGGTGAGCTAGACTGTTGCCCAAGCCTGGGAGTCTAGGCAGTTTAATTATTTGTAACAAATACATACTTTTGCACTTGTCAAAGAAGCACCTTATTTTGCTCCACTAAAACACTAAAGGCACGACATTGTGATTGACCTTCTAAGCCATAAAATGTAAGAACAACTAGTGAATCCAGCGAGCAGGTGGCTGTTTGGCATCAGACTTTAAGCAACAATTTGCAGGTAACTGCACTTTAGTACTTAAGGTTAATGCTGAGGTAAATTAGTATCTATCCGGACCTTTCCGCCACAACACATCAGAGTGACATTTACACATTGTAGTGATATATAAATAATAAAATGTAAGAAACAATCATAGTGCATTTTCTCAGTGCAGTGCTATTCAACACGCACGGACAACATAAAGAAAGGGGGTGGAAAAGTGATGCCATGGTGGCCTTTGGGGGGGATTTGTTATTTTCCTGAAATCTGTCATATTAGCTAACATAACTAATATCTATATATTAGCCCATTATTAGCCAAATGCTAACGTTAGCTAAGTTACATCAGAGTGAGCCATGACATTTGCTGTGAATCCTCTACTCATTGCTTTTTCTCATGGAAAAAAATAAATATTCCTCAATAGTGAGACAGTACGTTCATGTGTTCTGTACGGGTGACTCTGGAGCGACGTCAACAACAAAGAGTGAGATTATTTACTCTTACACATTTTTCCACAATCCCCAACTATACCTTTAAACATATGTGTAAAAAAAAAATATATATATATATTTTTTTATATATATATATATATACACACAATATACTAATATATACATATATATATATATATATATATATATATATATATATATATAAGGCCTAACGTATGCATAGCAAATTGCTCATTGAATATTAGCAAATGAATGAATATTTGGGAAAATATCTATTGAATCCATATACCAATATTAGGGGAGAATGCTTGGTAGTGTGTTCATACTAAATACTGCTCAATAAAAAATCATATCTAATACTTTTCATTTTAAAAATTGTTTTTGGTGGCATGACTACTATTAACTTTTATAACTGAAATGTCAGGTCTGATTCATAAGAAATATGTTTTCCATCCATCCATCCATTTTCTATACACGCTTATTACTAATTAGTGTCAGAAATATATTTTCACATACAAATTGTCAACAATGAGTGTTGTGTGTTTGTGATAATAGTTCGCAGGTGCTATAATAAGGTACTGTATTGTTTGTTTTCTCTCTATTTGGCTTGATAACTCCTGAGACATGTTAATCAAGAATAACATCGATATATACATGCAAGTACATTCACACTTATACATACTCACAAAGGCCAAAATTCTGATTTACTTTGCTTGAATGTTTCAGAAAACTATGGGCTGTCAGACAAAACCTAGTTGCATTCCAAGCCAATTCAAATTTGCTGGAATAAAATTATTTTTTTCCCTGGCTGATGTAAATTGGGAATGCTAATTTGAACACTATTATTCAGTTTGGAAAATTTGATTTTCACAAAGAACAGTGCCACAGACAATTCAGAGCTAACGTGTATTACAGGCCTCAAAAGGCGTAATAATGTAGTTCTTATAAAAGTAAAAAGGTATGATTTTCTTATATAACAGTGGCATATTTTCAAATGGAAAAAAAAAAGGTTTTGATTGTCCCAGTCTATATGAAACCTCACACCAGAATGTTTAATTTAAAGACAGAAAAAAAAATAAGTGAATATTTTCATGGTCATGGTTGTTTTTCAGAAAAATTGGATTAAATCATTCAAATAAACAAAATACTAAAATAAACCAAGTACCACAGACCAACTCAAGAAAATAAGTATACATGCATTTGTTTAGGGCAAAATATTTTCCACACATAGAGTTACCTGCCTACAACATGATCGATATGCCCTGACTGCACTGGAATTCACATTAAAGCCACATTTTAGAGTTATCAATTAAAGTGCGTGTCTTTGTACTATGACAGTAACCAGAGTATCCAGAGAAAACCCTTGCAGACATGCAAACACGAGTCGCTCAACCTAAACAATATGTGTCAGTTGTCTGTGCCTTAAAATACGACCCACAGACGCGTCCTAAAGTACACTTACCTTTGTTGTCATGGTAACACTCCATACGATATTTCCACCAGCACTGGACCTTCATCATTATGAAAATGATAATTAACACAAAATTATAATTTGTTTCATTGAATGTATGCACTACTGGGTTAGGTTTAGACAAAGATTGTGCCCTTTGTCGTAATGGTTTCAATTCAACTGTTTACATCGTCTGAATTCCATGATGACTATGGTCGCTCAAAGCTGTCAGTAATTAGTTTGCACAAACTAACATGCAAAAGTAAATAAAAATAATGAATCACGTTGCGATGAAAAGACCACAGATTTCAATTAGACTTTCTTCCTGCAACACAGATAATGAGCGGAAGGTTGACTGATAATTGGTTTTGTCTTGAGCTAGAAACAGCATGAGAAGGTGACAAAATGCAAGAGCACAGACCTGTCACAGGTAGGCAGGCAGACAGTCGCTCATCTGTACCTGTACCTAATGCAGGTACAGTAAAACTCAGTGATACACCAAATAATTGCATGCAGTACCTTACTACGATTGTATGTGTCCTTGTAATAATAGACTATATATACACAATCTGAATTACAGGCATATTTCAGGGATTGGGAGCAGTTGCAGTGTCACTGAAGCAGAGCTAAAAGGAAGTAGGCCTGTAGCCAGCCATGACCAGGCTGAAAGAACCACTGCCGATTATAGATTCTGAAAGCAGCACTGGACTCTGAGGCAGAGATTATTATAAATTTGGTCATTGGCAATGAGGACACAACAGGGGAGGGAAAAACAAATATTTGGGCCCCATTCAATGCCGGGGCCAGCCTGAGCTGTTTTCCATTTTAATGCATTATGTGTGTATAGGAGAGAGAGTGGAGAGATGAGTTTTTTTTTTTTTTTTTCCCTCAGAGTGTGAGTGTGTGTGTGTGTTTGATTCAGCAAACTCAGATTTACATTTCCCTTGCACTGCCCGTGAAATGTTTTCAGGCGTGGGCAGCATGACTGCAATAATATATAAAGCTCAGTCTCTCATGCATTCTCTCCTCCCCTCTGTATTTCTTACACATACTTACTGTACATGCATGCACACTGCAGGCAAAGGTAGTTTGAGACAATGAGGATAAGGAAGTGCAACCGTAATTACCAACTGTGTGAGACAAATGGAAATTCACACTTGGTCTGATTCCCAATTTAGCTGTCAAGCAACTTCACTTTTGATTTTGACACTTTAATTCAAAGTGATGTTACACTAGCACACCAACTAAACACACTAAAGTTCCCAAAGTTCATCATTAGATTACAAAAGTAACAAATACACATGAATCAACATCATTATGAACTGCCCTTGAGACTTCACAACTTCAAAAATAAAAAGTTAAGATTTTCAATTTAACTTCATAATACTTTTATCAAGTGGAACTTAGGCTGTTAGAAATAAATATTGGTCAAGCCTAAGAACTTTTTACATAGTAACGTCAAGCAACTACTGTATGAGCTAATTGCAAAATATGTCCACCCTGTCATGGATGAATACAAAATTGACTTATTACATTTTTATCGATTATAAAATGTAACCTGACACACCAGATGGTTTGATATAACCATTGTGTTGATGCTGCCATAAGACCATTATTTGGAAAGGGCAGGTACTTTTAAACAATTACTTGACAGGTGACTGGGAAAGCCATCTGTCACTAACTAACAATAAGTACTTTCAACCAATCAGAGCAATGAGTTACATGATGTAGTAGTTGTGGATTAAAGATTAAACACAACAAATTGCTGAGGAGATGTGGACACTCATGAGCTACAGTATTTATTTATCATTATCAATGAATGTCAATTTTGAAAGGTAAATATACCAATACAAGGCACATTATCAAAGACAAAATGTTGTTGCCACCATTGGTATATTTTAAATAGGAAACCTCTGATGCTAATAATAAAATATAATCCAAATCATGTTTCAATTTTTAAATCTGCAATAGGTGCAGTGTATTTGCTTCTTAATGCATGTTACAGTATTATGACATTATAATTATGATGTTCAGAACATTGCCAAAAATACATTGTACCAATACATTTTGGAACCTAGTAGTAGCAATAGTTTTAACAATGGACCAGTGGGAAAATACTGGTTATATTATCAAACTGAATGGCTCATTAAAAAAGGTTTTCAATTTCAGTTTGGGGGTAGAATGAATTCTCTACTTCATTACCTGCTCTTCAACATATTTCCAAACATACAGCTCAATCTGTAGAGACCGCCTCTTCAGAGCTTGTGGTTCTGGCATCAGACAAAGTATCTGCCCATCATGGTACCAATTGATGTCCTCCAGGCTGAAAGTACTTGCTTATGCATACACTTAACTTTCATACTTGTGTAGCCTTCATTTTCATAAATAACAACACACTACTCTCCAACATGCCTTGATTCAATCATTCCTCTTTCCACATGCTGTGGACTGATCAGATGAAATATCACCAACAGCTAGTGTGACCTCCTACAGCTTAAAGCTGGGGGAGTCAAAAACACTTTCCTTTCTTTTACACAGACATGAAATGTCTGTTCGTTATCTGGCCAGGAGTTAAATTGATGGTTTGATGGATTCTCTTAGTTGCTTTTATGGCAGGTATGGCAGGAACCTATAGTGAGATTTATTAAAAAAATTACCCCAACAAAAATGACAAGTTCTTATACATAATTTCAATCAGATTGACTGTTGCATTGATAAACCTACAGTTTTTACATTAAACTGAGTATTACTCCAGGCTTTGATTCAATATCCCTCTTTGGGATGAAGAACAGCTCAAGCGATGTCTCCAGTCTGTTCAATCTGTCATACTAGCACTGGGCAACAGGGATGACTCCATGGGCCACAATCTGATCTGCTAACCTTTTCAGGGCTCCACCTTTGCTGTCTGGTGCCCCCTTTGCTAGCCTCAAAGAAATTTTCATAGAAATGTATTGTGAATAGAGGAAGAGAGGGTTACCACCCGAAAGGGTCTACGATGGCAAAGGCAAGTTCTTGAGTGCATCTTCTTCTGCATCATTTTCTTCACCTGTGTCACTGTATGTTTGAGGCAAGTCTTCATTTGACTAACATCATCTTGAACTAAAAGGATTTTGACTTTATTTTTAATCTCAGTTCAATGGACACAGTTTCTCCTACAGTATATAAGGTCCACAGGATACTTTTCCTAGAACAGACAAAAATAGGCATAGCATGGTTTTGGAGCTCATACTTCACTGTGTTTCCAGTGACCACTTTTGCAAGCAATAGCATTTTTTGTTTGCTTTTCAGTGTTTGTATCTTCTTCTGATATATTCAAGCAATGCTCTATGGAAGTGAAGGACTTTTTTGATGGGTGAGTTCACTCTTTGATGACTGAACAAAGCATTGAACACTGCATGTGGTGATTTGGATTCAGTTTCTTTCTTGGACCTATGGAACCTCCTTATATTTCTGTAGCTTTTTTCCTTAAATCAGTTTTTTCAGGTTGCTCTTTGAACTATTGCCTGAAACACAACATATTTCTGAGAATTTTTATGATTTTAGATTTTATGGAGTTATCTATATGTCATCTTGTGGGCAATAAACATTTGAAAATTGTCTATCATATGAGTCTTAACTTTATAAATAAATCCCATATCAACATTTCTATGATCTAACCTGAAGGGTCCTGGCTCAGGGTGATTTTCAGGAGTTAAAGGAGAGTTGTGGTGTATCTCTGAATGTATTGGCCCTGGCATTTGCTCTGGCTTGCTTTTTGCATTCCTCCATTTCTTTCTTTTTGGCCTCTTCTCTCTCACTGAGCTCATTAATGCCCTTCTTCTTTCCAGTCTCTGTTTTACACCATTTCTCACTCTCTTTCCTCTGGTCTGGGTTAGCATCACGACGTTCTTAGTCACTTAAGCCCACTTCTCTGTTATTTCAATGCAGCAGATATACATTTAATCAAACAGGCAAACGCACAGACAAAAAATTAAATAAATCAGACTGGATTCAGTAAATCAGATTGGACTTTATATTTTGGATTTCCAAAATACTAGTACTAGTATTGGCCATAAATGCATGTACAAATCAAATAAAGGTGTTAGCTAGATCGTCAATTTTTCAGGGCATAGATGACATTTAACACTTGAGGGAGGCACTCCCTTTCCCACTGCCGGGCGCCTTCTCTTAGCATATCCCCAGCATTTCAAAGAACAAAACATAGCTTTTTTTTTTTTTAATCATTCAAGTAAATAATTCATTTCCTGTGATGGGTGAAACTCGGGGACACACATTTATTAGTGCTTTACATGGACTTTAATTACTTGCCTGGTCCTGCTGGTAGCTTGTCTTTATAATTAAACTGAGTTATTCATGTTAGCTCTATAATATTGAAATAGTACAAAGTGATTCAAACTAAAACGTTAATAGCAGCTAGCTGGCACAAAGATTAGTCAAATCATTTCTAAATTAATTGCATTTCAAACGAATCTGGAAGCACAACTTGTATCAACACTGAATTACTTTAAACAGTTTTAATGTATTCAAAGTATTTGTTGTGTTTGTCGGGATTCAGATACCTAACTATTGTATAGCTTGTCTAGCCTGAGGGGTTCACATTTGCAAGGTCGTACCATGAAACCAAAATCGTAACCATAAATTATCCACATATATATCCATGCATTCAAAACTTACCCTGGGGCTGTGTGCTGGCATGAGCTCTGTGGAAACACTTTGTCATTTTAAGTGTAACACAGATATTGATTCCATAGGTTTGACTCTATATGCTGTGATGTCTTCCTCTGAGAGTTGATTAAACCCTTTTGTTATTGATGCACTGGGCCTATTTGGTGTTTGAGGCAAAAAGTGTATGGTAGAGACAGCAGTGATAGTTTGTGTACATGAATGCATTGATAAAAGCATTACACAAAGCCACAATGTCAGGACTTTGTGATCTGGAATCACAGTCACCAAGAATGAAGGATCCCGGGCCAAGGCTTTCAACCACAGGGTTGTCGTGGAATCTGATCCCTCTTCACTCTTCCATTCCTCAGTCATAGTCAGTATATTAGTAGTAATGGTAGTAATAACTGTATGTTTATTAGCAGTACTAAAATTGCCTTGAAATTATTATTTTTTAATGCAAGTATAATGACAAAGTAAAATGAAATGAATCTGAGAAACATTAACATTCAGTAATAGAAACAAGTAACTGTTTTAATAGTTTAGTGCATCCACTTTCAAACATGACAGAATGCAGTGAATCAAGTTATCCATCTACATATAGTACCATGAGTCACTAGCAACCATGGGGACATTTTAAAGCATAAATCATTTGAAAATAATGTCTTTAGCATTTATTTCAAGTTTGGCACAAATACATTGAGGAATACCAGAATGAAGGCAATAGTCACTAATGACCTGAGGTATGCTTTTAAGGGTTAAATGCATAAATGCATCTTTTCAGACATTTAGAACATAAGTGTAACCACAGTTTCCATCCTTCCACCAATCCATTAGCTATGCCACTTATGTCATGGAGGGTCACAGAGAGGCAGGAAGCGATCCCAGCTGACATTGTGCAAGATTCGGTGGGGTGCACCCTGGACAGCCTGCCAATCTATCGCAGCACTGAGCCACAGAGACAGACACCCACTCACATTCACACCCACAGGCAATTTAGAGTTACTAGTTTACCTAACCTTCATGCATTTGGACTGTAAAAGGAAGCTGGAAAAAAAAACCCTTACAGGAGTGGTGAGAACATGTGAAAACTTTGCTTTCCCAGTTGTGGCCTGGGTCGTTCGAGTTACCTGAACCAGTAAGAAACCAGATTGTGAGTGGTCATAAAACATTTACAAGAGCACAGGTTAATATATATAAGCTGAAACACAGTTGCAGCAGTGGTTAGGAGCTGTGGGAAAAGCTATAGTACCAATGCCATAAGACTGTCCTTTAAAAACTGATGCCACACACAACTCACCATTTACACAACCTTGCACTGAAAAACCGATGGTAAATGCCCCTGACTTGGCACAAGGATGATGTGTGGAAATTGATGTTTCAGTCACTGGTCAGACAGTAGGAAGGGCACCGTATGAAGCTGACCTCTATGGACAATGTCCAAGAAGAAAGCCATTGCTCACAGAACTTTACCAAAGAAGCCCGATGACAGCTCAGTGGTCAGTCAGATGGAATCAAAACAAATTACTTTGGATCAGACAGGGCCCAGCATGTTTGGTCTTGACCTGGCCAGGACTGCCATCGTGACTGCATAGTGCCGACCATGAAACATGGAAGTAAGTGTATTAATATGGGGCTGTATTAGTGCAAAAAATGTAGGGGACATGTTAAGATGGAATAACAAATGTGATTTTGCATATGAAATTCTGAATGAAAACCTGAGTTCCAGTTTCACGAAGCTTGGCAGGAGAGAAATTTTCCAACGTGACATTGATCCTAAACACATCACAAGAATCACACAATAATTTTTAAATAAGAAAAAGGTGAAAACTCTGACCAGGCCAAGTACGTGGCCTGACTTGAATTTTGTAGAGCATGTTTGGAGTATTTTAAAGCAAAAGGTAGAGCAACAAAACCCCTCCAGCAAAGAGCAGCTGAAAAGAATTATCTGTGAAGAACAGCAGAAATCCACACATTTGGTGTCATCCATGACCGGGATGACTGAATATACCTAAAATACAGAAAAAAAAAATGTTTAAAATACTTTGAAATGATTTAATATTGTTAATTGTGGCTTGTTGGAGTTAATTAAGTTTATGTATGGACCTTTTGTTACAGGTTAATTAGTCAAACATTTCTGTTTTTCAAATCAATTGGCCTTGCTTTGATATGAATACAACTGCTTTAAATGACAGAATTTATAATTAATATTTGATGTATCGTTACTAGTGATATTGATATGAATATACTCAATTTTGTTGTGTTCCAATGAAAAACTGAAACTCTTTACTGTATGTTAAAATATTGTACAAAATGGGCTTAGTTTCTTCTCGCAGCTCAGATGACATATTTTCCTCTGCACTGTTTCCGAGTCTGCAAACCTAAGACTAAAAGACGTACACGTATATGTAATTTGTGGAAATAAGGATCGTTGGCTAGTAGAAAAGCCTAAAATAACATATACATATATACATACATATATAGTTTATACAAACATATATAGTTTGTACTATATTAACAGAACTATCTGTGAGCCAGTGTTTTAGTGCAAGAAAAATATTGAGCCTCAAATACTTAAACAAATATCTACAGTCTCAGTCTACAAAATTTTCCTCATTGTCCAAATGCTGTGTTGACTAGATTTTTGATGGGAAAGGATTAAAAGAATATTTAAGATTATTATTTATTATTTACCTTGGTCACAGCCAGTGTATCACACGTTATTAATAATACTAATCTCAGATTCACAGTACAGGGTAAATAAACGTCAGGTTTCATTGGTCAATAAATTTGTTGTTTAATAAATACTCTGTCATGAAAATGCAGCATGAGATCTTAATTTCGGTGCAGATGTAGATAAGAAAGCAAGATAGAAATAACACCTCAGTGTGTATTAGACAGAAAATGCAGAAAGACACAAATACACACACCCAGCTTGCCCAGGTCCCCAAAGCTAATTAAAGGGAAGGTAGGCAAGCAGAGATGTGATAACTTTGTGAATCATGTAGAATTGTTGTAATGGGTGACCTTTTTTTCTCTCCCCATGCGGAGGGCAGAAATCTCATTTGAGAGTGAGCCATTCCAATTTGCTGCAGCGAGGCAGGTGTCAAAGTCTCAAGCAGGCAGGAAAACATCCCTTGGTGCCTTCTCCTTTGTTTGAGATCATGTGATGCCCTGTATGAAAATGCAAAAAGCTGCAAATTCTACTGAAACTGTTTTTTTTTTTTTTTTTTCATCTTAAGGTACTTCTTTTCTTTATCTACACTTTGACTTAAAATGAAAAAACAAAGCGTTTTCTGTCTCTCTATTTTGTCTATGAAAAGGATTATGTGAGCGATCAGAGCAAACATCTGAATTATAAACACACTCGATCTTCATTAGGCTGCAGGCCAGATGTTACTGGGCTGGACACCCTGGAATGTTTGGTCGTCCATTTAGCCAAGGGCAGGAGCAGAAGGGCTGCTGTGCAGGGCTCCAGTTCTCTTTGATCCTCCGCAAGTGTGTGTGTGTGTGTGTGTGTGTGTGTGTGTGTGTATCTGTGTGTGCGTATATATGAGTGCAGTGCAATTTCACAACCCAAGTACACCAGCTGGTCCACGTTAAAGTTCCAAGGTAACCATGGCGCCCTGCGGCTGATGGAGAGTGTGTGTAATTGTGTGTGTGTGTGTGTCAGAGTGTGTGTGTATGTGCGTGATAACATGTGGTATACGTTTGAATGCACTCCTCCGTCCTTTCCCCCTCCTTGGCTTTTACTTTTAAGGAGTTTCGACACTGAGCTTTTGCCTCCATCAGGTAAACAGGATACGGGTCACTGATAAAACAATATATACACATACACAAGCCAACCAGGGTGGCTGAGTATGGGCTGTTAGGTCACCTAAAAAAAGTTTTCATGTATCACTTTCAAATGAGATTTATAAATAGTGTTTGGGCAGCAAGCATATCTGTGGCAAATAACATTCATATACAGAATATACAAGGCAGTTAAACATTTATAGTAATATTCAGTCACTTTACTTGATTTAATCTGTGTACAACATAAAGTAAGAAAGGTAAGTGTGCCTTATAGTAGATTGTATTTGTGTTTCACCTATTAAAAACATACATTTTAACGAGATATCAAAGTGTAATTTTGTTATTTTGTGATTGCATTTTGTGATATTTTTTAAATTTCCTTCCTTGCATGCATATTATTTGTGCAATAATAAATAATAAAAAATGTGCAGCTACAATGTGTGATGAGTTGTATTAAAGTAATTTGATGGAACAAAGAGATGAGGATAGACAGAGCCTATTAAGGATAAAACACTATAATCTTGTATATTTGCTAAACTGAAATATTTGCATATTTTCTATGCATTTGCTTTGTGCTAGTTTTCTTCTCTACCTAAAAATGCATGTATTATTGCATGAAGGCACATATATGAGACCTCATGTGATACATGACATCCAAAGTAATCCAGAACAATAATATTATCTATACATGTCATCTTTCATTACCTTACACAAATATTTATATGGAAAAACTAAACTAAACTAAATAAAAACTACTCTTTCATAATATTCTATATTTTATGTAAAAGGAAGGATTTTAGTGGAGGTTACATCTTTTTCTTTGTGGATTGTTTAAATACTGGTGGGATTATCCATACTACTAGTCGAGAATCTTGGGTTACCTCCAGCTACTCAGCCACACACTTGCATCATGCTTTCTACAGTACAAGAGAAAAAAAAGAAAAACCGTTGAAAAAGGCAATGAGCAAGATTTACATAGGATAAAGCTGTTGTAGTTCAATCACTTACAGAAGATCCCACTAATGTGTTACACAGGTTTCTTTGTCACTCTTTACCTAGAGAGCCTGTGCTGCTACCCCTTCATTTGAAGCCAACTATATATTATTTAAGCAAAAACACAGCAAAATACGTTGCTACTTCCTGCTGTGCTGTATTGTCCAAACAAAATACCATCATTTCTTTAGTGACCACTACTCAGCAACAGTTGGGGTACCAGTAGAAACATGTATTGTTGAGGCTTTTAATGTACTTCTGCTGCACAAAAGTAAGCTCTCTGAAATTTACATTCATTTTTAGACTTATTTATTTTATTTTTTTTAAATCTGGCTGTTTAACACTCTGCTTTGTATCACTTCAGGTTAATCACTAGACCTGAACCACTCAAATATCAAGAAAAACAGAAAAGTGGAAGTGACCCCAAAGTTTTGACTGGTATAAATCAGCCAAAGAAAATCCAAGTGTTTTTTTGACAGTACAGTACAGTACAGTACAATATGCAGTAATGTTTCATCCTCTTTCTAAATAACATCCCATTCTCCCTCTGTCTTTCTCCCTCAACTTCTATATATGTGGTTGGTGCCACTGTAGAGCTACCATGATGATTCAAATGGGAGCAATTTCAAAAGATTGGATGTGTGAAAGCACAAAACAATTCTTAAAAGTCTGCGCAAGTCACAAGTCCACCTTGTGACTAATGACAGTCCCACTGTACATGTGATTACCTATCTTTCACTACAGACTCAACCAGAGGGTCATGAGCTCAGGAGATGTTCATAGATTTGTGGCCATGCTATAGAACTAGATAACCAGAACCTCACAGTAACAAACACTGGAAGACAGATTGTTGGACTGCTCTCTTTTTATGACACTATGGACAGTTTCAGTTCATAAATATTTAATTTTACATATTTTTACTATTAGACAGCAACGCTGCCAGGATTATCCTGGTAGGATAATAATACGTTCCTTAAAAAACATTGGATACTTTCATTCTTTCCAACCCTGTACAGAGTTAATCATTTTCTTTGCAGGCATATATCAGTTGTTTGTTGAATGTGTTTTATTTAATCCTCAAAGAACTACTTTTGCCTCATTAGTCTTGAAAAGTATAGTATATGCAAGAACACCAAGTAGATTTTGTGCTTTCATGCATCATGTTTCTTACACATGTGACAATGAAAAACCCTTGTGGTCTACCCAAAGGAAGCCACTTTCAAAGCGCAGCGTGAAAAACTTGAACTACTACATCCCGGATTCTACAGTGACTTCTGCTTTGTTTAGTAAACAGCCAAAAGATTCTGCCTCTTTAATGGCCACAAGCTCCCTACAATAATGAAACAGCTTTTGGGTTTTCATCATGTTACATTCTAATTGCAAATGTTGCACCTTTACCAGTGTTTTAAACTCTCTTATTATTACAAAAAATGGTAAAATACCATTTGTCAGAGCTATTTTGACACCTTTGAGACCTCTATACACCATCCCATCACTGACTGAAAATGCAACAAAGATTTTAACTAAACTCCTCACTGACATCCATGAAGATGTTTAATCATTTTCTTGAAATGAAAAATCATCCTGCTATCACGCTGTCCACTGTGGACAGAAAAATCTAATGAAAATATAGTGCTACATATTGATAATGATATTCTGTATCTTTCTATCCCCACCTAATCAGAGGTGGAATACAGCACAGAGTCTCCCCTCTCTCCTGCCATGACAGCCACAATTCATCACAGCTTTAATTTAGTCTGTTACTGGGGTGTCGATAGGACGAACACCGCCAGGCGACCCTCTCTCTCACACATGCACGTCCACGCACACACAAATACAAGAAGCTCCATGTTCACACTTATGTACGCATAACATGGACACTCCTATGACCCTTATGGAGAACTGTCTATCCCCGGCATCTCATCTTAGTTACAAACACATAGACACAAATGTATGCTGCCTTGCACTCATACATACCTCTGTCTGTTGTATGGTTGGCTGTGGCCCCTAGCTCAAGGCCCTTCTCCCTAGATATATCATCAGTCATTTAAAGCAATTAAGCACTTCTCAATGAGAATAGCCTGGTCTTCCTTGAGCAAGACAGAGAGGAGCGATTCACAAAGCCATTTTCTACCAAATCCTATTAAAGGTGGAGAAGGGAGGGGGAAAAAAACGAGGTTGAAGACTTAAAATGGAGGGCTTTTATTTAAGGACTAGGAGGTATTACAGCCCAGATTACTCCTGGTTTATGTTCCTAGTCTAGGAAATTACATTCCCACTTTTTTTTTTCTTTTGGAGTGCCAGGCTTTGGAGTCGAAGATGAGAATCACCTTAAGTCTCTCTTGTTTTTCACTTCTCCACTTCAGTGGTTTGTTCTTGTTCTTGTTGTTGTGTTTTGCTAGAAAGATTTCTGTTTTGCACTTTTTGGCACCTACTGAGCTTCTAGATACCTCTTGGGGTGTGTTTTTAGGACTGGGGTTTATGTCAGTTCTATCTGGTTCTTCCAAGGGAAATTACTTTTTCATTCCAAGCTCTAGTATTAATTATTGATAGCAAGGAAAAGACACAAGCACAAATTTCATAGGATAAAACTGTTGTGGTTCAATCTCAACAGGGTTTAGAATCATACACCATATAAACACAACTGTGAGTCATCATATAAATAAAAAAAAACACCAACAGGAAATATCTTTGTATTGATCATATTTATTCTCTCCTCAATTTCATGATTACTTGTATTCAGACTGAAGTCCAAGCTGACATACAAGAAATTTAAATGTGATCATGATTGTTTTTTATTTGATTTTTACCTCACCTTTCCCATACTTCGACCACTAGTACTTCCCTAACCTTCAACAAGTGGTGTTTGCTTTAATTACATAGCAGGCAGGCCTGATTCCTAAGCCAAAATAGTGGAATTAAAAAAAAACGTGTATACATCACTGATGTAAATACATCACTATGAACATTTTAACATTTTGTTTATTATCCTGATTTGAGGCATGAAATAGTTTAGTCCTGATTATCAAGAAGGTACAGTGAGTTTTGCATATGGCCAATTTTGGTATTAAACAAAACGTACCACACAGTGAAAATAAAATCTAATGGTTGGTCTAGCTACTCTAAAACTGGCCCGTATACATTTGATTAGGAGAGACTTGGCCACTTAGCCAAAACAACTTTGGAGTGCTTTATTATGAAAAACCTTAAGTGTGTTGTGAGATTATATGACATGGTAATTGAGCACCTGCCACCATGAATGGCAAGACAAAGGTTTTCCTGCCAGGGTTGGTAAAACTTTACTCTCCCCACACTGTGGTGGCTTTATTGATGACAAAACATTCAACTGATGTGGCTATGTGATAAAAATATTGAACAACGTTTGGTCTGGTTACATTTCTTAAATGCATCAAGTATTAACTGCCAGAACCTTGTTGTAGACTAACACTACATATAGATCCAATAATCACCTACCAGGCTTTCAAATAAAATTGATGTTTTTAATGGGTTTAGTAGATATTTGTAGCCAGTTGAAGTCTGCTATTTTCTTGGAGTAGGTTTAAATGTGCAGTTCATAAGAAGGGATAGACATGCATTTGATATGTGCATCAACACTTATTGACTGTAAACTTGTAAATGTTAAACAAATGTATGGTTTCTTTTCCACTCTAGATATGTACTTTATATCTCAGTAGGTTATAAGCTTTACTTATATTACAGTGTGTGATGTGGCTGTAAAATTTAATTCCTAACCTTGGAAGTAGTACTTTCGTCATGCTTTAACAGCCGAGCCAACTCCCTTGAAACTGAGCAAACCCCATCCACTGGTTGAGAATGAAAGATGCCGCTGAAAGCACTGAAAAAGCACTTGTGTAAACTTTGAGTCAGGATAATGGTGTATTTGTGTACATTAAAAGGAGATGCGTGTAAATGATGTATCTATATTTGTGCATGACTCTGTTACACAGTAAAACAGCTACATTTCAGCTATTTAGAGGGCCACTCCCACTTGTAGTCACATGGCCTTGGCCTATATTTGAACATGCATCACCTACCTGACACATAACAACTTCTTACACGTAATGTTGCTCTTTATGTGTGATATTTTAACATGCGTATCCATTTCACTTACAAATGGGAAAAGGGTTTTCTAACAGACAGATGCATGCTGGGAAACTTCTACTCTTGCTATGCTTGCACCTTATGAAGGTAACCTCAATCACATGTCACAACCCTCACTAAAGTCCCTGACAGCACAGAGGTCCTATAGTCACTAGCCCCTCTGTCGACCAGTCACTGTGTGGCCAAAGGCTCCACTCTTGGCCTTTTTAACTCAGGGTTCATTTGTTATTGGAATTGCAGTCAAGGCAGCTTGTCTTCACCTTGACAAAAGAACGGCATTTTCAAAATACAGAAAAAGCTATGCATGTAGCTTTGAAGGTCACATTATGGGTGACACCACCGATGTATATGATTTTGGACATATGTGTGTGGAAACTCTGTATGCATGTACTGTACAGTATGTGAGTCCTTACCTTTGCCAAACTGTAAAACAGGTTTGGGGTTTATTTTTGTTATGTGAAAGTAAGGCTCAGTACTGCTGAAACAGACATCTGCAACGAATAGACCTACTCATTTGGCGTTAATCAAAACAGCCTGACTTTATTCATGTAGCTCCAGTGATCTGCAAGCCTCTGGCAAGAGCAGAGAGAAAGAAAACACAGATGTGTGCATTACGCAGAGGCATACACACACATTTGAATAAAAGGTCAAATAGCTTTATCAATAACTGTGGAAAATGTGTTCTGTGAGGAGAAGGAGCAGCTGATCTGACAGTGGCCACCGCCCTGATGAATAACCGTCAGGAGAATCAATAGCATAGAGGAGTTGAGGTGGAGTGGGGGAACGTTTTGTCATCCAACGGTACACTCCAATATCTAAGCTCATCCATCAAAGGCAGCAATGGCACTCCATCCTCCGCTTTAATTGAAAGCATACTGAAACAAGTTATTTACATGACGGGATGGATTTGAACGGGTGCACATCAGCTGGCAGGTTTGCTGTTATGTGCTTGCTAAATGTTTGTTTCATGAGCTGATGCCTGACTGTCTGAACATGGTTGACTGTCAGCTAAAAATGGAAATGTAGACAAATAGTTTTGTATCAAGTCTAAAACAAAAGCAAGAAACAGAGTAGGACTCTTTTAAATAGGTGTGTTTTAACAGCTTCTATATATTCACTGTTGATGAATCAGCTGCCTTCAACAAAAAGGAATGTTCATAATCCTGTCAAATATATTGCTATAAAATAGCAATATGTATAAAAAATGAACATAATTTGAAACCCAAAAGGCTCCTCTTTGCTTGACTTCTTGTAAGAAATAAAACAACAAACCACAGTCTTGTGGTTTAAAGGCAACCAGGCATCTTTTTTATTGTTAGTTTTTAAATATGTCCTCTATTTTTTTTTTCTTTGGCAGCATACAGGGATTGAATTTAGGTTGGCTGCCTTTGGTACTAAAGATGAGTTTAATTTAATTTGGATTCACATATGGTTTAAAGGACCCCTACTGGGAATCTACTTTTGACTTTCAATGAGGTTTGTGCTTTTATGCTACATGAAGCTTTGAATGTAAGCTCTGGATGTGCCCATACTTTGTGTGAAATTTGACTACTTAACACATCACATAGGTTATTAATTTTAGGATCAGGCCAATGTCATAAAATACCTTGTATTTGTGTTGTATGATCAATAACATACCGCTGAGATTTTTTTCCTTTGGGTGTATTCCATAAACTGAGCATCATATTTTTTGTTGCAGCCTCAAGCGGAAAAGCAAACCTTACCTTACAATTGTTAATGTTTATATTAGTCTTACCAGTTACTACTGCTCACCTTTTGAGTAACTTACCAGATTCAATGAGCCGTTACTTTTTTATTTCTTAGGCTCATAGTTTGGGCTTAGTAGGGCCCTCAGTAGGTTGTTATCATGCCACATATTTTAGCAAAATAATGTTGCCATGGTTATAGTAATAAGTTACAGAGCCTTTGTTATTGTTATTACAATAAGCAATACATATTTACAGTTGTGGTTAAAAAAAAAAAAAACATTCCCCACTGGACTTGAACAACAGGCTTCTGTTAGAAAGGCTTTATCTAACCTCTTTTGGTTGTTTCATTAGTACCATGGGCACTAGAAACCTTGTTCTAGTTATAGTTGCCTAATTACACCATTTATGGATGATAAGCAACTATTGGCCTAATGGTAGGTGCAGCTTGCCCCTGTTGAGCCAAAACTATGCGTGTGACCACAATTGTTGAATAGTGTAGTAATTGGCTGAGCAAACACCATCTTGATTACAAGGCTAAAATATATGGTTTTAAGTGGTCATAAAATTCTAGTATGTTGAGCTCAATGTATAGTAGATAAGAAAACCAACATTTTCCAAAGTGTTTTTCATTATCATCCATTTCAAAGTGTGGGAGGTCTTAAAAAAGCGAGTGATGCACTGCTTTGTATCGTGTTTGCCCTGGGTGACCCAGTCTGAACTCCAGATGCTACTGTGTGTCACCATGTCACAACCAGAGCCAAAAGGGCCAGGGGGAGGAGAGCCTGTCTGCCTGGGAGCCAGCTAACATCTGTCGAGCATATTCACATGTGTAGCAGACATAGCAGAGACTCTTCAGACCACACTGACTGTAAACTGCACTGTAGGATCCAGTGCCATAGAAACCGAAAATGTTGGAACCAAAACAGGGACTGTTTTTAGAGTTTCAGCAGATACAGCCAAGGCCAGACAGAGTAAGCCAACACTTATTCACACTATGAGAAACCCAATTTCCCCCTAAAAGTAAAATTGATTTTTGCTTTAATCTTTCTGCCATAAATATGATTTGCCAACTGGTTTATATATTATATTCTAGCAAATGACTTGTTCTTACCATTTAGTGCCGTGAACATGTTCAGTTGGCCCTGGCACTAGAAAATTACCCGTGGTCGTATTATGAGAAAGTGCCGATTGGGATAGCTTACAGAGGGGCTAGGCTTGCCTATTAGCAAAAGGTCCAGGGGGATAAAAGTCATACTTTGACTTGTCTTTCTTTTCTTTTGTGCTTCCAAACCAGTTAAATAAAGCACGGGTTGAAATATTCCACAACTTTGGCTCTTTGGAACTCAGCATTTATAGATAAAACAGATGCTTCTGGCAAATGTAAAGGGTGAAATTTACATTCACTTTATTCCAAAATGTTCTAAATACTCTTTCCGGTTATTGTCTGTATCCAGGCTGGGTCCCGGACAACGGAGGAGGGATTGGGAATGTACTGGGAAACCACAGTGAAGCAAGCCAGCAAAGTTCAACAGGGAGTTCAAGGCTAAATCAATGCATATTTCCCTTTTAGTGGTGTTGAGGCTAGCCAAATCTGCACTCTTTTCTCTAAGAAGGTTTTCAGACTAAATTAAACAGCGACTGGAAGAGTCCCTTACATCGGTGGGTATGAATTTCACAAAAGATTATTTGCCTGCTTTGCTATCCATAAATTCATATGGTTAATTTTCTTCTGCCTGCCCAAATTCATTGTCAAACTTATTAGCATTGTATGGCTCTGAGCCACTATTTGTCTAAGGCTGCTGCACTTGAAGGCCTTTGCAGACTACACAAAGAAACCTTGGCCAGCTCTTCTAAATATATTTTGCTGAAGTGTCCAGATATATTTTCTCTGGAGTTAGAGCTCTGAAGCAGCCTTGGCTTGTTCTGGTTTTTTACATGTGTTAATGCTGAAGAGGTTCAGTTATTTTAGCAGCACATTTGATAGTATGTTGACATATGTGATTTTCTAGCCAAACACTGCATCACTGTAAGTCAGTGTGCATTGTTCTGGTTTTACTTGTCTCTGGGGTGCACAGTGTGTGAAGTTTCTGTCCAATCACTGTGGCATCATCTTTAAAATATGATAACCAGATAGTCTGTACACATTGTACTACTGGATTTAAAAGAGATTGCTTGCTTAAATAATTGGTTTTGTGGCATGAAGCAGTTATTTACATGAGACATAGAAGAAAATTGCAGATAGTAAGACAAAGGAAAAATGAGGACCAATGTTTTGGGGGTTCTTTCCACTCATCATTGAAACACATCTGCTTGGCCTAAGGGTTTGTGGAGTAAATGAGCCTTGGCAATTATTTTCATAAAAAGCCATAAAGACCAGTAATTATAAAAATGCCAATAAGAATTCATCTTTCAAAAATCTATAAAGCTATTAAGTCCGTAATTAAAAAGATGAGCAGCTAAGTCTGAGAAAATTGCATTTTCCTGCACAAGCAACTGTGAAGCTTCATCTCATGTTTGTTTTGCAAATTCTTCAACAAAAACATTAACTTTGAAATATTAATCTGATCTATGGTATTGATAGGAATCTCCCATAAAAAGGCAGAGGGTTACTTCATACACATACGCTTCATTAGCTGCACCTCGGCTGCAGATCCTAAGGGTCATTAAGCCCCATCTTGACAATTACACACACACACACATTTGTTTTCCTTTCTCATGGGGACTTTGGAATGACTTTCATTCATTTTAGAGAGCTACACTAACCTTAATCATAACCACTAGCTGCCCGACCCTAACTTCACCTTAACATTAAACTAAGCTGTCATTAAAATTCAGTGATTTACATGGTGGTCTCTAAAATGTGAGTGTGTAAACAGGTTTTGATCCCACAGTGTGAGTAACACACACACTCACACACACACACACACAAAGGAAAGCAGACAAAGAGGCCATTGTAATTTCCAACATGTTTAAACGTTAGTTTTTTTTTTTTACAATCAAAATGCACCAACTCCTGAGCAAAGTGCTACTTGTGTTGAAATACATTTTAACAACCCAATCAGTACCTTTTAACTTTGAATGAATTATACAAATTACAGGTTTGCTAACAATGTAGCACTTTATGTTTCAGCACATTGGCTTAGTGGTTAGCACTGTTGCCTCACAGCAAGAAGGTTCCTGGTTTGAAACCCATCAGGGACCTTTCTGTGTGGAGTCTGCATGTTCTCCCTGTGCTTGTGTGGGTTTTCTCCAGGTACTCTGGTTTCCTCCCACAGTCCAAAAACATGTATGTCAGGTTGATTGGTGACTCTAAATTGCCCATAGGAGTGAGTGTGAGTGTGTGAGGTTGTTTGTCTCTATGTGGCCCAGTGATGGACTGGTGACCTGTCCAGGGTGGACCCCTGCCATTTCACCCAAAGAGAGCTGGGATAGGCTCCAGCAGATCCCTGGGACCCTGGTTAGGAATAAGTGGGTATAGATGATGGATGGATGGATGGATGGATGGATGGATGGATGGATGGAGAGCACTTTATGTTATAGAAAACCTATAATTACCCATTGTCCTGTATATTTTTCACTTTTGTTTAAAAACAGACTTTAACTGAAACTGATCAATCTCTTACCATTAAAGTCTTAGAGCTTCTGTTTTTTGTTTCAGTGTGCCATGTCCCCAGTAGGGCTGCAGCTATCGATCATTTTTGGAGTTGAGTATTCTACCGAATATTTCAGCAATTACTCAAGCAATCAGATAAAATTGACTTTTGCATTTTTAAACAATAATACTATTGTGTAAATGACGTTACCTTAAAATTATAGGTCGACTGATATGGGTTTTCTCTGGCCGATGCCGATATTTAGAAATCAGGGCAGCTGATGGCCGATATATGATGCCGATTCTTTTGGCCAATTTGTTTGGCCGATTTTAATTTTCCCCCTTCATCTCTTTCCTGTGTGTGTCGGATGCACAGACACTTTTATTGAGGAAAGTTATTCTGCATGTTTTAGCAAGAATATTCGTCTGAATTGCATGCATTTCTACTTTCAGATTTTGTTGCATGTGCACATGATAAGCATGGTCAGCGTCAATTATAATATGCTACAATGTAATTCCGCGTTCGAAATGAATGGTTTTCCCCTGCCATCATTAGCTGAAGCCGTGTGAGTAATATGTAAACAGGGCACGGCTACAGTGTGTGCGTTGCTCCATCTCTCACGCAGAGGGAGAGAAACTCTCCGGTACAGAAACAGAATGAATAACATATGAGTTTATCCATACAAAGCATGCTACTGTAACAATTTAGCCGCTAGGCTTGTTAGCATGTTTTGGTACCCGTGCCTACAGCCTAAACTACCACTCGCTAACAATACAGACCCAAAAAGTTACCTGCAGTCGCTCTCCAAAAGTAGCTTCATATTTGCCTCATATTTAATGTATAAGGCTAAATGTAAAATGAAAGGTAAGTACTTTCTTACTGTTTTTGGACACTTTTCAGCAGACGGGAACATCAGCTTAGGTGGTCGCAGATGTGCCTACCTATAAATCGGCCTAATGTGCAACGAAATGGGCCGATGCCGATTAATTACAATATGCAAAAAAACGGCTGATTAATCGACTCGGCCGATCGATCAGTCGACCTCTACTTAAAATGATGTTAACTTATTTAAGTTTGAAATGATCCCAAACTTTGGACATTTTCTACCTTTGGTTTCGCTCTCTGTCATAGCGCCAATGTTTGATACGGAAATGCGTTGTGCGACAGTGATTATGGGCCGTATGGAACAATGATCCCTATGCGTAGCAGGTCCAGTAACGCAAGTGATAGTAACTAAACGACTACTTGAGGCAAAGTTTTTGCCTCGACGATTTTTTGTAACCGAATTCATCGATTTGCTCGAGTATTTGGTGCAGCCCCAGTCCCCAGATGAAAAAAATTCAGCTTGTAAATGTAAAGATTAATAAGCAGTACATCATATACATCATAATCCACTGCTTACCTGGAGTAGCAAGAAATCTTACTTTCAGAAACAAGTTCAGTCAGATTTTTGCTTCTCACTTCTCCAAAACTCTCAAGCATTACACTGTTCACTGCCAAGTCAGACTGCCACACAACATCTTGTTTGCACCAAGTTGTGTGTGTTAATGTCTATGTACATCTCACTGTCGTTCTAATGTTTTGATCTGGTATGTGTGTTTGCAGTGGACATTAGACCATCTCTCAAACCAGTAATGGGCTTTGATTCCCCAGGGTTGCAGTAAGATGGCCACTTCTTACATTAGCCAGTCAAGTATGACAGCTCCACGGCTTCCCTTCCTTGCAGCCAGCATGGATAAATAATAAATGAAAGTGGTATTTCAGTCCTCCAAATCATCCGCAGGGTCAAGACTCCCTTCTCACAGTGAACTTTGTAAGATGCGTTGAAGCGCAGCGAGATGCTAAAGGTTAGCGTCTCAGACAAGACAACTGTGCATTCAGCCTGCAAGCACAAGTAGTTTATAAACATCCACCACAATATCCACCTTCCTAGTTGCTGGCAAGGAGCTCCCAGTCTCTTCCCACTGCCTCTGTGGAGGAATGGGGAGACATATGAAGAGGAAAAGTTAGCATTCTCACAGAGCATATATCTGCTACTAAGCTGGCATTTTGTATTGATTTTTCCCAAAGCCTGTAATTTTGAAAGCTTGTAACAGAAGATGAGGTAAATATCATTTTATTTGCTCAAATGGTTTCAGATTGGATTGGATTGAGATGAAACTGTTGGAGACAGGCAATTGTAGATGCAAAAGCAGCAATTTCACATAATTGTTGTCGGACTTGGTACTAGAATGTATTACCACTGTTCTAAAGCTGTCACACCAAAGTCCTAGGAATGGACTGGAGTAAGTCGAGACACTTACTCTGTTGACATGTTTTACTATCTGTTGACAATTTTTCAGTGTGATGTGGTTGTATTTTTTCTTTCATGAAGAACTCTCTTGCTTCAGGTATCAGTTACTCCAATGCAAATGACATCCTTTGAAGATAAATGTCAATAGAACTACAGATGTCAAATTAGAGCAGATCAGTTTACGGCAACGGCATTTAAATTCCATATTTTGAAAACTAATTTTGTATTAACATTTACCAGCAAACTGACCTAAAACTAGCAACCTTGCACACATTTCTCTGTGACTTTCTTTCTATGTGACAAGAAACTGCAAATGTGAATAACCACTGTTTATCACTGCAGTTCAGACTGGTTCTTTTCTTCTAATTTACCATGTAAGGCAAAGGTAACTTCAGAGGAGAATGGCAGAGATGAGTTTATTGGTTATGGTGATATGATTGTGCATAAAGACAAGAACAAACTGTGAGGACAAATATCGATATTCCCTGTAACACAGCTGCAGCTGGACTTGATATTGCTTATTGTTAGTCTTCGTGATTTGTATGCATATATTTTCTATACTGTTTGTTGTTTCACCCTTTATATTCCAGTTATAAGTACTTGATTAAATACCTTTGTTCCCATGAAACAAACGAGTGGCTTCTGTTTTTTGCTCTCTGCTGGAAAATCTCCCAGCTGCTCTCATCTGTTACAGTTTCCCTTTTCTGTCTTCATCCATCCTTCTTTCTTTCTGTTCATGTATCCATCAATCAAGTGAGCTACTTAAACCAGAAAGTCATCAGAACAGAGCAATCAGCTTTGTGCGTCAGTCCTTTTTTCATTATGCAGTATACAATCTGTGTGTATGTGTGTGAATGTGTAATGGTGTATGTGTATGCAGTGTGAGTGCTTGTTAGACGAGGTCAGCTAATTATTTGCACAGCCTAATGAAGGTCAGTCTACTTGTCTGTCTCCATGCTAATGGCCAGTACCTGATTGAAATAAGTACTCCTCTTCAACCTTTATATCATCTGTCATCTTGATTAAAGGACTGTAAAGAATTAACTGAACACCCTTTACTTCTCTCAAACCTACCTGCATTGCATTTTTATTACTGTATTTTTTCTTTCATTTGATACCACATTTTCTCAACTAGTTTTAATTGCTAGCTAATTCATGTACATTTAAGATGGCCACAATAATGTGTTATACATTATATATATATACATATATATATGTATCATGTTTTTATGTTTTTCAAAGCAAATTAATAGCAACCGTCCTGTTTGTTGCAGTAGGCGCCTTGAACAATCTGCGTGGGTACATTATTTAAGTAACTTAAACTTTTCTATTTGTTCACTACAACAATAACATTATGTATTATGTGTTTATTTGCATAATTCTCAGCAGTTGTTCTGCTAATGTGAATTAGGGGTGTATTCACACTAACCAGCGTTGCCTCTGACAGTGCCCAAACACTACAGATTCCCCTCCACTGGTCTGCACTCACACTGTACTTGAAACAATCTGGGCGGATCACGCTGATGTCACCAAGATACTGCTGAAGAGAAGCGCTCTAGCACAGCACACAGCACAGTTAACAATCACACTCTGTATACTGTGCCCAAGTCCAACTGAACTGTGCCCAGGCCTACTGAATCTCTTCAAACGGGCCAGGTCATGGTTCAGTGTATCATGCCTGGGCACACACTAGTCAAACAAACTGTGCTTTGTTGATCAGAATGGTTTCATAGGCAATGAATCATGGTTTAGCATAAGTGAAGCACAGATATTTTATATCAACATAGAACTACATAGAAGTAAGATTTAAGGGAACTAGACACAGAACCTATAGCCCGTTCAGTGTAATATGAGAAACAAAGAGGTGGGGCAGTTATACTGAGCTCAAGTCACTGAAGTAACGCAATAGCTCAGCTGTGGTCCTTACCAAAGTTCATTTGGGTTTGGACTGGTAGAGCCATTAAAATGTTGAAACTTGTTTCCACTGTATTAAAGTATCACATTTGACACATTGCACTGTATGAACATGTCTCAACACTTTTATGGAGATTTCATTGGTGTAAAATAAAACCTGGCATATGAAGTATCCTTTGTAGAGTAACATAGACTACTGTGGGTTGATGTAAGTAGTTAGTCTTAACATGAGTTCACAAAGAAGTATCAGCAGCACATCCAGTAACGTTACATTTTTAATATTCTGTTTTGTTTTTAACCTTTATTAACACAATAACCAATTTATTCAATGAAGATAAACTGTTTAAGTAATTTACATACCACAGGGGTGTCATTACAAGAAAACCTGGCAAATAATTGGGTAGTTTCCTTATGTTTCCTCATATTGATGCCATGTGGTGGAAAGTATGTGAAAAGGGAACTTTTTATGACAAGTGAAGATGTTTGTAACATTACAAGGCTGCTTTTTACTGAACATTTCATAACTTCACATAACTTCGATCTTGAATTTGATTTCTTCAAATTTGCCACATTAACTTGCAATGTTTATTTTTACAAAAGACCAGAAAAAACAATCTTTAATGAGAAGTCTGCCACAATATTCCTTATTTGTACATGAAAAACTTAAATTAAAATATTAGCAACAGGAAAATGTGATTGATGATGGTTTTTATGCTGCGTGCTTAAAGGAGGCAAAGGTCACGTGACAAAGAATGCCATGAAGAATTAATACACTAATGAGAAAAACATGAGCTACTGTACATATTTTCATGTGTTCACACACACATTCTCATCCCATGGCATCACACTTTACCTTCAGTATGAGACACAAAAGAATAATTCACAAAAACAATGTGGTTAGTTTTAAGTACCAAAACTACACGGTTAGTTAGGCTTAGGCACAAAAATTATATATGGTTAGGTTTAGGAACAATAAATATGTGATTTGGTTTAGGCACAGATGCCAAAGCCCTTAGTCTGTATGGGAGGTAAAAGGTACTTGCCAAAGCTTCAGTATTTGACACTGTGAGGATGAGAATAGGCTGGTTCACTGAATAAACTCTTCTAACCATCCAGCAGGCAAAACTAGGTCACTGCACTCTTTTTAAATAAATGGGAAAAAGTGGGTCTCAAATAGATTTTAAACATTAAGAAGGTTTTACGGGGATGCTTTGTAAGTATTTCACAAACAGTGTTCATTGACTCGCTGGTATTTACATGACAGATACCATTTCTTATCATACTGTTATAATAACAGTGTCATCAAATGTGAACATTTGACATGACTGGATCACTGCGTTCTTACTGACAGCAGTACTACAGACTGTTCTACTGTACCAGAAAATTAGGTAAGCTAGCATTGACTGACAAAGTCCATGTTGGGTGGAAGATAGATGAGTCTGTAAACACAGGACTTTCCTACAGACGATTGGTGTTTGATTCCAGTCTAAAATATTAAAGTCATTCCCCGATAAAGACAGCATGTCTATAAACAGCATGTGGATCCATGTAGAGAGCCAAATATGTCCTTGACTAAGGTTGAATCAAACAGCAGCTAAAAATGTAACTGATATGACCCGTGTGCAGTTTACGATGCATTAACAACCTGATACAGAAAACTGCTTTAACATGTTCTTTTATGCACTTTCTGTAACCATTATAAACACCATTTTTACATTATTATTATTACTAGCTCTAGTTTTAGTAATATTATTTTTGTGATTTTCCTATTAAAAATTACAGTCATAGTACTTCTAATTTAGATGGCCAAAAATTATACGTTTTTATAAGGAATTGCTCTACAATTTTTTCTTCATTATTCCTAGTCCCTGCTTGGCTATCTCTGCAAGCCCCAGTTTCTATGCCCCAGCATCTCTAACAAGCAGCGGATACAGCGCTGGATTACTGTAGGCGTTAAATCAATAGCTGCTGGTCTCCCAGGCACAGCTATAGATTATGAATCAGTGTTGGTGAGCTAAGCGCCATGGTGGCGAAAGGGGGTAGGGAGACAGAATGAGAAGAGAGAGAATGAGAATGAGAAGAGAGAGTGTGAAAAACATTCATTTGTTGGATTAAAATAACACTGAGTTGTCAAAATACATTAAAATGTAAAGATTTTAAATGACAATTATAAAATTAATTTGTTTTTTACATATATATTTATTAATAATGCGTTACTTGAACTTATATGTTTGAGCTTGTCTCTAGAGAGTACAATACATTATATCAGATATTGCAGAATTAAGACAGATCAGTAAACTGAATCATTTTGCAATTAAACTCTGTTTATCAGTAAATTAATTGAATTAGCCATTGATACATTCATGCTTTTATGATATGGCTTTTAGGTTTATTTAGCATTCTCTGCACATTCACTGCAAAGATTTAACACAAAATTACACATTACAAGATCCAAGATTTTCTGCAGAGTCCTGGCGATATCTATATAAGCGATCTATGGTATCAAGCCCCATTAACCTGTGGTAAACCTCTGATAATCTCTGCAGTGAGTTCCACTGTTTCAAAGGCTCAGTTTAATTCAAGGCCCTCTGAGTCTTGTTTACAGATGGTATCTAAGTGGCTTGATGCAACTGTCAATGAATATTGGCATGTGCCTCCCAACCCATAGACCCTGCTATTAGGGGGGAAGACCACAGGGTTAGCCAAACACAAACTGAACATGACATCTCCCTCGCCTCTGCCAGTCCAACACACTCACATGCACACTTACACTCACCTGTATGTCCGCAGTCATTCGTGTACAAAAAGAAAGAAGAAATTATGAAGTTATTTGATGCATCTCTCCTTATATCTCAGAAATATGCTAGTGTGATTTAAGCACTTAAAAAAACAAACAAACAAAGAAAACAAAGCATTTGCCCAAATGCAAACACATGCAAACAAACACCACACACATTCTACAACCTTGCTGCTGGGTAGGTTGTTAGACCCATACTGCCCCCTGGCTCGCCTCTCTCTGTTTGTCGAGCAGCACACATGCCTGAGGAATAACTTGTCTTCCACCACAGATTCAGGGTCAGATTACCCTGGACCAGCCCCCTAACCTTAACTATTAGAAGGATAAGAAAATATCTGTTCTTGGATCAGTAGCTGGGGGGCTGGAGATGATATTGAAGAGCTGTCAGAGGTGACTTAGTTCAGGGTCTGGCCCTCGGGAGCCATGAGGTGGGAATAGAGTTGACCCAGAGCCTAAAACAGATTGAGACTGAGAGCTCTGGATGCTGTTTTACACCAAACTAATTTAAATTTACAAAATTCATCTAGCTAATATTTTTGGCTTAGCCACAGAAAAAGGAACACAGTGGTTTTTAACATCCTGACATTATGAGCCAAATGGTGATGACAAGTTAGTTTCAGTATTAAAGTCATTAGAACAGTACTAATTATGCTAATTATCTTAAGCTGGTAATTATACATTAAGGTGTTTAAATAGGTTGTACACTATTATGTTGTAATGTAAAGCAATTATAAAACACAAGGTGGTTGATAAATGTTCTATCTGTGGATAATTGTAGAGCAGGCATGGTGTTAACCGTTAGCTGCCAGAATCTGGTAGCCATGAGCCACCAGCTGTGTCTGAATTACTGACTCTCAGAAGCAGCCACTGCTCTCATATGGAGCTGTCAAGGTCAGTAGGGACACACACACTTGCATACACACACATACATAGAGCATCAGAATGATTAACCTGTCAGTCAATGCTCCCATTTCCTGCAGTGAGTCCTCCTCTTTTCCCTGTAAGGTCCCTGTGAACAGAAACAAGAGCTTGTTGGTGTGTGTTTGTGTGTCGCTTTTTCAACATGTGTGTGTTTGAATTGTGCAATCAGAAGCTACTCACTACATTTTTGCACACCACACCACACAACTGAAATGTAGAGCATTACATTGTGGTATCCAATCTCCCTATTCTACATCACTGCCATACACCACAGTGGGTTTTCATGGCATGTCCATTTCACTGCATGTTGGTGTGATGATGGCAGCTGGGAGAGAGCTAGCTGTCGAAAGGGGCCCTTACTAGTGAAGCCATTATGTAGAAATGGAGTCATGAAAGATGTACAAAACACAATAGGGGATATTGTAGCAGAGATACATACAGGGCACTAGGGGCCCGATGGGATCGTGTGCTGTGTGACAGAGAAGTGACGGTATTTCCACACCCTGCATCTGTTCAGCTGTGTTGCCATTGAAGGTAATTCAAATCAAAGGTTTAGTATGTAACACTACACAACAACCTAATTAATCCAAATCCATGACCTAAGGATAGGTCTCTTAATATACATAATAATTATTGTTTTTCTGGTTCTGTTTAAACAATGTTATACAGCAGGAGCAGGGGCAGATCTACTTTTGTAATTAATGCAATGGAAACAGAAACGATAACATCTCACCGTGATGAGATGAAAATATATAAATATGACGGTCTTATATTTCTGATGTTCTTATAGTTGTACTGTAACTTATTAACCGTATCTACTTTCACCATGGGATCACTTCAAGTCTCAACTACTGAAGGTCACAGCTGGCCTGATCTGTAGGTGGACAGGAGGAAGGAGAAAAGAAAAAGAATAGAATAGGTAGAGGTGAGAGGAGGACAAAGCCACAGAAAGAGGTATGAGCAAATAAGAGAAGAAGAAATGATTGTGAGGGATGAAAATGAGGATAAAACAATCAGATAGAGGGTCAGAAGCAGGGACTGATGATAAGATGGATATAGACAGGAAAACTGATTTCTAGAGGGACATCATCGTGTGTATTTATTCTCTATTTAGTGAATAATCATTTTGCTCAGGAAGGTAATATTAGTGGCTACTGTCTACCTCTTGTTGCATATTTGTGTTATACAGTAATATATCTTCGATTGTCACATACTGCCATACCATGCCACACTGCTGAAACGTCTTGCCACCCCTTTGCCCCCCTGTATGTATATATATATATATGTGTGTATGTATTTCTTTCAATATTGCTAAATCAAATTGTTTCAGTTGATTTAGTTTCTAGCTGTAATGCAAAGAGCTAATGAGATGAGCACAATTCATGTTGCCATGTTGCCAGTTTGTAAAATATCTTATTAGTTTCTATAAAATTACAATATTCATTTTTCTCCAAGATGTGAGCTAGAAACAGTTCACATTTTTCAATTTATAACTCAGCATATTAACATGGCAAACTAATTTCATTATATTTCATAAAGATCACACACACATATAAATTTGATTAAATGGTCCAGAATCTATTTTTAATTTCATTATTTTTTTGTTGCAAATGAATATTTGGATGTAAAAACAAATACATATGGTAATTATGGTTAATTCATTTTAAGTCTCCCTCTGTTGATTTAATATTATTCATTTTAATGTTGCATTAAGAGTTTTAATATAAACTATTAGAACTACTACTACTACAACTATGACCACCGAAGATTATTACATATGTTGTGTTACAATTGAGTAACACTAATAGCATGGCAAGTATAAGTCTTTTTACCGATTTAATCTCAAGTTTTATGTGTGTAGCATAATGTCCAATTTTATTTGACTGTTCAATCTTTTCACTGTTTCTGAAGGTGCTGTAAGATCATTTGTATAGCTACCATCTCTAACTAGTCATCTCTTCTCTCATTTCCTCATGCTGCCCCTCTATTCCTCTACACTCGTTTGCTCTCCCCATCACTTCATCTTCTCAGCTGCCCACTGCCCTGCCAGTGCTAATTGCAGACCATTCCGCAACCATTCCAGTTGAAGTGGGAAAAGTTGAAAAATCAGGGACAAAGCCATTAGTGCTTTATTGGGGGAGCTAACAGAGTTAGACTTATTCCACTGGATCCAATCCGTGTCAATCACATTGGGAAAATTGGATTCCAGAATAAGGAAATCCCATGAGAGAGGTTGGGCTGTCCATCTGGATCAGCAAAAGACATGTCTTCTTCTTCTCTTCCTCACTTCTCCTCTTCTGTCTTTCCTTCCCTCCACTGAGGCTGTGCGTGGTTAGGTGCTCTTCTCACTTAGTGAACCAATAGCGCCATAATAAGTATTGATTAAGCTATTAGCCAACATTACCCAGGCACTGCCAGAGACTGTGTTTAGAATCAGCACCTCAGGAGTCTGTCACACTATGCCTCATGTGCACACACACCCTCACACACACAGTTTTAAGAAGTTGATTGGGCGTGCTGCTGGGTTAGTTAGTTAGTGAGGCAACTATACTACCGTTCTCTCTCATCTATTTACTTCTGTCTCTCTCTGCCTGTCTTCCACTTCTCTATCTAGCCCTGTAACTGAAGTCCAATCAGGTGAAGACACAGTCCAGATTACATGGTGTTCCCGTGATATGGTTGTGAATTCTATAAACACGCAAAGAATCAGATAAATGAGGCTTGATTACAAAGGATACGGTCATAGAGAGGAGTGACAAGTTAAGCCAGCCAGTCAAGAATCATGCAAACCTGCAAATACATACACACGCATACTTGCATGTACATTGATGCAAATTTTTAACAAAACATAGAAAGTAGGTGGTCAGGAGATGCTGATTGAGGAAGACAGTATTTGTGTCCATACAGCTATTGTGCGACTTTAATCACTTCAGTAACAAAACAGAAAAAAAGAGTGGTAGCAAAATGGACAAACATTAGGATTAGCTGCCACCTAAACTCAACACCACCATGTTTTGAATAGTTTTTCCAAGAAGTCATCTGACTGAGTGATTTCCAATACATTGTCAGGACAAATTATGTCCACTTAATAAGATCCTTGGTGAGAGCAGAGGGCAGCCACTTGCAGAAGGGGAGAGGAAACGCCAAGCATTAATTTGGGATTTTTCACAAACTGACACTGGTCTTCATCCTCATGCCCTAAGGCTGTGTCACTTCTTGCCCAAACTCACACAAAGACACACACCACTCCATCATTTCCCTTCCCTCTATTCCTCTCTCCTCCTGATCCTGGAAGAAATTTTGTGGCATAGCAATTACCTAAGTCTTTTATCAGTCATTTCAAAGGAAGAAAATTAGAGCAATTGTGTCAGGATGGTCATATGGGCAGAAATTGCACACTTATTGGGTGCACTTATGCCTGGGACTCCGCTCCCTGCAATGATGGGGCCCATTGTTAAAGCACGATGCCTTCGAAGCTGCTGATTGGGGCTTAGAACAGATGCAACCCAACCCACCCCCACAAACACCCATTCAAATTCTCCTTTATAATCTGCCCCCATGCCTATCCCAACCTAAACCCACAAAGCCTTCGCTTCATTTCTGCAACCCTCCTCCTTAATTGAATATAGATTACAGCTGTGTTCTCGTTTACATACACTATCATCAAAGTTAGGGCCAAACGACTGTCTTCTTTGACAGGTAATTCATTTGACTCAACTGCACTTGCCCTGCCTCACCCCCCTCTCCCTCAACATTCACTTCCTGTTCAGCCCCCCACCATTCTCTACAGTTTAGCATGGTGATATAGGTGATGTTATATTATGAAAATATACTATTGATTTGCTTCTTAGCACATCACAGATGAGCAAAAAGGCTTGTGGTTGCAATAGTTTAATCCTCACAGGAGAACAGGAAGTTTATTTTAAGAAAAACACTGCTTAAACAATTATCATCTTTATGGTTTCCAGCTAATGATGACAAACACAGAAGTGATTTTAGAATGTCCTCCACTAAAATGATGTGACCTTTCATTTATTAAGGCACCGTTAAATTTGATGACCCACTCCCAATATGTCATCAGAATCCTGATTTTTTTTAAAGCAGGATTATACAGTACATGTTGACAAACCATGTAGCAAGTAAGCAGAGAAAACAGGATCTACTGATTCAAACAGCAGACTAATTGTTGAGGATGTAGAAATACTTCTGCCCTAGAAGATGATAGGCCACTCAGCTAACAAGTGAAGCCATCTAAGAGTAACACTGTGTGCTCGGAGGGATCTTTCCCTAAAATGCTAACTAGATTCAGGCAGTGAATCCTAGCAGTAAATGCTAAGTCTATGGCTTAATCGTCAACTCTAGCCCCTTCGCACCACAGGGAGCTGCCCACTCCACTGGCCACACATCTCCACTCAATCTGTCTTAGCATATTGATTTCCCAGCTGTCTCATTGGTTCCTAACATAATTATGGCTGGCTGGGCTAGGGGCACAGGCACAGGGCTAATACATTTACACCGGGCCCCATCAGCACAGGCTTATATTCATGTCACTGGGAAAGGCAGGAGATTGGATGCCCCTAAGAGGCAGATCTAGTAAGAGAATTTGGGGGGCTTTGCTCTAATGAAAAAGGGAATTAGCTGGCTCAACCTCCGTCACATTGCAAGATCAATAGCAACAGCCATGAAATTTTTCAGTGAAAAATAAAATGATAAATCTGTTAATAACGATGGTTAAGTGAACCTCTAACCAAAGTTGTAGCTGAGCATAAAGCTTCAAGTTTGTTTTACATAATAAAACATATGCATTTTGATCTTTAGTTTTGATTATTATTATTTCTTTGTATTTTGGTTACTTTTCTCCACTGTCACTTTTCTGTCTCTATCCAGAGCATATCTAGTCCATCTTTACTCCCATAACCTCCTATATTTTTATTTCGCACACAGGACAAGGCAGGCGAATGAAAAAAAAAAAAGCCTTAAGAAAAGGGAGAGAAAAGAAGGTCACAGTCTATCTATTTCACTGTGCCTAATTGTTGTCAGAAGCTGACCTAAAACGCAGAGGCAGTATTTTTCAAAGCCAAGGATGAGGTAGAGGAGGGGTGGCAATTCATCACACTATCTCCCTTCCTCCTCCACCCACTGTCCGGGACCAGTGAAGGTCTGCTAGTTATTTAATTCCATGGATCAGGCCCTTAATGGCAAACCCCAGCCCCATAAATTAGACATGCATTTGATTAGGATGTCTGGTTTTAGAAGCAGTCCTAAGTATGATACTGACATGTAACGTCATCCAAGCATTCACAGATCTATTATAATTAATGTACATTAGAAAAAAGCCTGGGTGAGTAGAGTTGGAATCTGTCAGCACCTTACAGGTTAGTGAACATAGTAAACATGTAGTGCTTGTGAATACATTTTATTTTGTAATGTTAGAAAAGATTGCTGTTAACTCAAGTACACTCATGAATCAACTTTGAACACTTCAACAATCAATGGCTCTGTGACACGATCAAAAATTGTCCTGTTATGGTTCTGGATTTTGCAAATGAATATTTAGAAATAATTAGGCATTCATATGTAGTTTCTTGAAAGCACACTGTTATTGTAATCAAAGGTACACAGCAAAAAAACAAAACTATGGTGATGACTGTAAAGAGACAAAGCACAAGTATGTGCAGTACAGTCAGCTTGCAGTGAAATAAAATGCCCTTCACAGTCTGGGTACTTGGAGGCTGTGATCAGCATCATGCTGAGCTGGACAGACAGATTTCTATTGTGTTCTTTGAAGTACATAGAATTCACATTTATACAGATGTAACTACGATCACTTGGGCCAAGTTGCTTTATTCTATTCATGGACCACTATTTGAGTCCCCATTTAGCTTTGCACCTTAGTCACAACTAGTCTTTCAAGGTTTGTTTAAACAAACTGAACATGACTGAATGAACAATACAGTCAGTTCAGTGGCAATTTCCTTGCTTTTCAGTAGGCCCACTCCTAATTCAGTTTTATTTGTGAAGGTGATAGTAAGGTTTTCTTTTTTTCTTTGCCAAATTTTATTGTATTTATTTACATCAATCTTTTTTTTTTTTCCTCTGTGGCATTTTGGACAGTCCCAGGCATTTGCTGACAGTTATTTTGGCTGCTGGCAGCACAGACATTGACTGTCAACGGGACGTCTCCTTTCTTTTATTCATTTCTTTTTTCTTGAGAGATGCTGCTGAATGCAAGTCAGCCTTTTCTCCCTGGAGGGCGGAGAGGTGGGGGTCGGCTTGGGGTGAGGGGGGCATTGGTGTTGAGGGGTGGGGGCAGACAGGAAGGAATGGTGGAAAAGGGCTGCAGGGAGGCGGGTGGATGGGTGATAAGACATGTCGGGAAGGTGTGGTGTGGTGGATCGTCTCGTTCTTTCTGTGTCTCTCTGCTGTGTGTTTAGTTGTAAAGTGTGTGTGTGTGCGTGTTTGTGTGTTGAGGGTTATTCAGGAGGACACTCTCCTGGCCATCAGATCAGGCTCCATTCTGACATTCCTGCACTTCCTCAGCCTGAAAACACAACCACAGGTTCAATGAATGTGTGTGTACTTGCGTGTGTGTTTCTGATAATATAATAGTTGCTATATGTCTATGTATATAACAACTATTATGTACCTGTGCACACAAAAATGTGTGTCAGAGCTTGAAACAAAATTCTTTATGTAGCTGCTTCAGTGTGTGTGCCTATTATGTGACCTGTGAACGTGTATATAGTCATCTGTGTGGGCATAATTGGGCTGTTGTGTCAGGGGAACACCAGCACTATTTTTTTTCCTGAGCAAGCCAACCAGTCAGAGACCATAATGGGTGTTTTTGCTCAATGAAAGCCTCAAAGCAGAGGTCCACTGTCTGTTTTGATAAAGGGAATGTGCATGCCAGTGAGTGAACCCTGCATTGATGCTTGGATAAAACACATGATCAATAAAATAAATAGCACATCACCTCTATTAGTGACACAACGCTAGGATCAAGGTATGTGGAAATGGAAACAGAAGGGAAGGTTGTACTGCAGAGGTTTTTAGATTTTTCGGCAGAATTAAGTGCTAGTGTGTGTGTTGAAACTATGTGATTATTGAACACAAAGTCATAGGGAGCCAGGGATTGCTGAAAAATATGCCAGTAACAATAAACAAGTAGCCGCTAGTAATAATGTCTGAAAAGACATTTGTACTGATAATTTATCTTTACAATTAAATAGATTTGAAGCAGGAAATAGTGTTCCATATTGACATTTGACAATGTTATCTATGTCTGCCAAAAACAGAAGGAAAAAAATTGACTGAGGATGCAGATACTAAAAGCCCTGAGACTGGAGTTCCTCACTCAGTCAAATTGATTTCTGTTTGCTCTCTTTCTGTTTACAAGGTGCACAGATTAATTTGCAACATTCCCCAACACATCCACTAACACCCCCCACCCCAAAAAAAAAAAAAAAAAAAATCAAGGCTGCGTTTTGTGAAAGCAGCAGAGATGAAATAATGACAGTGATTAGATTACTATTCTTAAGAATCCATTAGTCAAAAATGACACCCAGGAAATCACACAGTGCATTCTACCCTAATGCAATAAGGTGCCAATTATAACACTCATGTGGAATAAGTGGGCTCCTTTCCCTCTGTTGGCTGAGGAGAACACAAATCATCATTACTGTGTATTTCTTAATGCTATCTGCACTAAGAGGCATTAAGAACAGACTAATAAGTTTAGCTCTTGTGAACAGAGTGCAGCTGCATGCTCCATTTTCTCACTTATTTCCCTTCCTCCTCTCATCAGCTCTTTGGACTTGTCTGCTTGTCATGTTGCTATATCAGTGTTATGTTTTGCAGTCTGTCTGTCTGTCTGATTGTCCTTCCATGCATTGTGTTCGAGTCTCCTGTCTCTCAAGGCCTAAAAGTTGTCACATAACAAATCCAAACATTAAGTGAGTCCATCTTTGGTCACTGGCCTTCAAGCATTTGCCTGTAACTGACAGAGTATGCACTATAAAAACACTTAAAAATACTTATTCTTGGTGAGTCTGGCTTTTAGAGCTGTGTGAAGTTTTTTTTTTTAAAGTGGGTTGTATCTATTATCTATAACCTCTCTAAAACCTTGTCTGCACAAACAAAACAAGTAAACAGACCTGACCTAGGCAGCAAACATTCAGCAAGTGTTTGACTGCTTTAAGCGAGCACTAATTCCAAGCCATCAGCTATAAGCTTGAATAAAGCTGGCAAGCTAATAACATTGTCCGACTTTGCCACAAGTGGTCTGCTAGTGGGCTGTGAGTTGCCTGCCAGCTGGGAAGGGCATTAACTGCTAAAAAGAATCCTGTTGGGCTAGAGCAACTTTTCCAAACTTCATCTCATTGGATGAAAAGACAAAAAGAAGGAAAGAGAGTTTGATGGCAGTAAGGCAAAGCCATGGGGAATCTCAGACGATGATGAAAGCAAACTCTCGAAGAGCCCCAAAACACTACACACCCCCTCCATTACATCAAGGGCCAAGCAAAGAGAATTATAATAACACTGCCTTTTCTTTTTTAATTAATGAAGACTGTTATTTGGTAGGAGGTAGGGCAAGCTGTAAGGAATTTTGGATGATTGGCAAACATCAAACAGAAATGTGTGTGCGTGTGTGTGTATGGGTGTATGTATGAGAATATCTGAGCTTGCATGTACACATGTATGCAGGATGTGATTATGACTCTGTTTGGCACATGTGTGTGTGTACGCTTTTGCTGCCTGCCAGGCCAGCCTTGTTGCCTTTGGTAAATAAAACATGCCTACCAGTGGACTTTGGCGTTTGTCTTTTTGTGGGAGAGAACCTTCTGCTTTTCTGCATTAACAACTGAAAAGGGCAAATGAGAAGAGGAAAACATTATGCATATAACACATTATACAAGTTATGGGGACTTTCAGAACTTTCCCTATTTCCACTGAAGGTGGTTTTAATAAGGTTCCATGGGAGTTGGCGCTTCAGGGTGTTGACTGTCAGTGGGTGTCTATGCATACCATGCATGCGCTTGTGTGCTTGTGGATACAAGTGTTTATATCTTGTATCTGAATGACTAAGTTCAGTGGTGGGGTGGCACGTGTTATGTATTACACATCAAAGAAAGGTCAGGCTCAAACACAGAGTCGGGCTAAAGGTTAGGGCATGGCTCTATATAGAACAGAGAGACGGATGGGGCTTATCAAAGCTATCACTTGCAGAGAGACTGCTAGAGGTCACCAAACCCTTGACATGGCGTACAGATCTAATGTCTTAGCCAAGGATCAATACAACTACACAGAGACAAACCAGATAGGCTTAACATCAGGGTAGCCCCACCAGCCACTGAAACCAAGGACTACCTCCTTCTACTCCAGTGGTGAAAAGAAAAAAAAAAAACGGATTTGACATGAAATGAAAAAAGACAAATAATCAATTAAACAAAAGCAGTGGGATGAATAAAAGAAAGGTTTCTTTGGATGCAAACTAGTGCTGGGAAAAGTGTTTCTTCACAATTTTGAAAATTTGATGATTTTTTGGCATGCAAGCTAAATGTATTGAAAGCATCAGATGGAATAATACAGTGAATAATGCAAATCAGAGGTGTTCAGAGATCATCCCATTGTTGATTAATATTCATCTATTTTGAAACAGACACAGACAGGCAGATGGATGGATGGATAGACAGATAGATAGATAGATGGATAGATAGATAGATAGATAGATAGATAGATAGATAGATAGATCAAGCATGTATTTACTTACAATTTCTCTTGCACTTAATGGCAAATCAGTTGACTTTTCAGTGTGCTTGTCTTGGAGCTGTACAAAAGTGAATTACCTCCACTGACAGTTACAATGGCTACAGTCTGAAAAAACAGAGGAAGCATCATCCTTCTTGTGACTTCCATTCTGTTCCTGAAAGTGACAGGACGCTGTGTGTTTTTGCTTACACATCAATATTTCAGAGCACTACACATGGAATGCTCTAGTGACTTTGAATATAAGGCCCATGCGTACACCTCTTCTCGCTTCCTTAGTGCTTTGACATCAAGTAATACGCAGTGAAAGTTGAAAAACCAGTGCATAAAGGTTCTCCCCTTCCTGACCTAATGAAATCTGTGAAAGAATTGCTGGAAGATGTCGAAGCCTTTATAAAATGAAGGGATGAAAACAGAGGAAATGTAGAACATGTGAAGAGAACTGGTATTGAATATAGTACTTCTATAGAGACAAAAGAGAATAAGAGAATTTGTACTGTATGCATATGTGTGTGTGTGTGCGTGTGTGTGTGTGTGTGTGTGTGTCTGTTTCTTTATTAAAAAAGTAAAATTAGGATCCACTGTATCTGTATCTTTTCAGTTGACATGAAGGTTAAAGCATGAATGTGTGCTTGTGGCCATGTGTGTCAGAAAAGCATGTACATGTGCACTGTTGTGTGTGTCATTTGAAGCATAGAGTCCAATTTATCAAGGACAAAAGGGGCCTAAAGTGTCAGAGACTAATGGACCTGGCCCCATTCACTCTCTCCCCCCGTTGTGATCATCCTCAGAAATTAATTAGAAATAACGAATAGATGGTCTTTTTTCAGTCCACTCTCATTTATTACAATGGTAATTGCTCTTCTCTCATTGTAGGTTAAGTCTTTAAACACTGTCTTACATCAAGACATGCTCATCCTTGCCATCTATAATTCATGATATACTTTGCACCAAGCAAAGCTGTTAAATATTTAGTGAATCATTGCCTTAAACTTAATCACCCTCTGATAAATGCATGTGTTTTCCCCCTCACTGTTCCCTGCCTGTTTTCTGCTCCCCAGTCAACAGGATACACACTTCAACTACTTGTATAATCTATTTTTAATTTCTTCATCAGAAATTAACACAACATGACTTAGCATATTGTGTTAATTATAACAGATTGTTAAGTGCTACATTATGTTTCTGTGAAACAAGCTATTATCATTGTACTTCATGAAGTATTAAATCTAATCTATATTTAAAGAATGCTTAAACATTAATTTGCTAGACTTGGGGGTAATGTCTTTTCTCATCAGACTCAACTCTCCTACAACTGTTAACTAGTACTCCACATGTGTTTTACACTGACTTCCTATTTAGCATGAGAGTTTGCATATGCCAGGTGCTATTTTTCAAAATACTTGTTTTTAAAAATGTAAAATGAGCAAAAATACATGATCAGATTTTGTTGTCACTGAAGAAAATGCAGCACTGGATGAATAACATGCATAACAGTTATATGTGGTGAGGAATTCACGCTTTTCAAAAGCTACAGTAGGTCAGTAATCAATGTGATTTGATATCAGAAGTGCCTGATGTCACAAGAACACAAGCTACTACTGATTATATTTACCCCAAATAAGATCATGTTATGCTTTAAAGTGATTAGTCACTTGGTCCATCGATAAAAAACTTTTCAGACATCAATTAATTGTATGTGATGTAATGTTTCAAGCTAAATTACCACAAATTTCTTAGTTTCAGCTTCTTGTATGTATTTGTTTTTTGGTTCACTATTTAAAGCACTATTCTTTGTTCATACATCACTGGCTAGTTTTTCCTCTATACCATAAAAGGTACCAGTTCTTCAAATATTCTGCATTGTTTACTAGAGAACAGCATCCATTTACACTTTCATTATTCTGGGTAAAAAAAATTGTAATATCCCGCTGATTTTTAAATCTACTGCATGAGAAGCTTAGCATGTGCAGCACAGGTACATTTCTTCGTTTCTTTTTTGACTTCTGGATTTACATCCTAACTGCCTGTCATTGGTAAAGAGATAATAGGCGGGTACTATAAACAGTCTTTCACATTATCATAAAACCACAAATGTAAATACATACATTCTTTCAACCCCACCACCGTTCTCTCAAAAGACAAGAGTACGTCTTTAGATTCTAAACATCCATCCATTTGAATGCACCTTCGTCTCTTGTTTTCTCTCCCTCCTTTTGCTTCTCTCTTTCTCTCTCTGCGGTACTCCATCTTCCTGATGTTTAATTCATCAAGCTTTTCCATCATCCTTCCACCTCTCTCTGCAGCTCTGTCAGGTAACAAACAATGAGTTTTTGATGTGAATAATTTAATGCATGTACTGCAAATCCCAGCACTCTGCATTACCCATGCTGCACACTCGGCTGTCATTAAGACACCTGATTTCCCCCAAGATTCCTCTCGCTGCCTCACAGATGAAAAGGTAACACACATGTCGAAATTTCTCCCCCTTTACATCTGCAGAAGAAGACTATATTTTTAGACAGGCTAAATGAGACAATGACAGCGGTAAGCAGTGAAAAGAGAGAAGAGAAAGACAGAAAGAAAGCAAAGGAGAGATGAAAATGAAGGGGAGGGGTAAAAGGAGAGACTGTTTCCTACATTTTCTTTTTCTCTCATTCTCACCCAATGCCATTTTCAAAAGCTGGTGGATGCACTGATTCAATATTTTCTTCCCCATGTTGCTGTGATCTTGAAACTGCTAGATTTAGACACACGGAGGGAAAATGACAGTGGCGACAACAACGCAAACATGCTGTGGATTATAACAGGACAACATCCTCTCTCTTCCTCTCCTATCTGAACCAGAACACTCTCCTTCTCTCAATCTTCCATGAACCCATAGACATGATACATGCCATGAGCTACATGCATATGTTGTAGTAACACCAAATACCAAACAAATAATTGCTTATGTATTCATCAACTGCATCATAATTATGACCCTTTTCTTTATTTACACAAGAGTGAAGAAGGGAGAAAGAGAAAGCAGTGGCGGAAATAGAAGAGGAGCAGCAGTATCATTTGAATTGCAGCAGCAGGACCAATACAGACTCATCTATCCTATTCAGCTCTCTCCCTGGCCATTCTGCAGACAGACAATCAGCGCACACTGGGACTGGCGAATGAGAATCACCTCCACTGGCAGCACAGTCCTCCGTTTCATTAAAAAGGATTAAAAAAAGGTGGAGGGATGGGGGTGCAAAGAGAAGGGAAGAAAAGTGAAAGAAGAGGAAGAGGAGGGGGCTAACAGAGACAGGGATCTGGGCAGATATGAAGTCAAAGGACAGTGGGTTTTAAAAAATATGAGAGACAAGAATGGAGAGCAGGATGGATTCAGGGGAAGAGAGGAAAAGGGGAGAGCAATGAAGGACCTATGGTCAAATATGAAGGCACAGTAATATGAATATAACACTGTGTGGTTCTGTGATGTGGAAAGGAGAGAAAGAATGGAAATAAAGAGGGTGATAGGCATTGAAGGTGGGTATGGTATTAATAAGCCATTGTGCAGATAATTGAGGAATGGGGGGGGTTTGAAAGGCTTTTTAAACCCAACTCTCCCTTCAATCTGTGATTTACTTTCATCACCTGGAGTGTGGCCACGTTGATTGTGTGAAATCGGCAGGAGGGCCTTCAATTATTGCATCTTGTCTGTGGTCTTCACACACACACGCACGCACACACACACATGCACAAAGCGACAATGACACACACAAAGGCAAACTTACACAGAGAAACACTTGCTGGATGGCTGGCATGCACATTTGAGAAATGTGTAGTCTTGAAAAATGTAAATTACACTCTCTTCTTCCTTACAGACACACTCACATGGAGAGTGTTGATTATTCTCTTTGTCTTTTTTGTCATTAGTAGATGGGAACCTGATAATGTGGTGGGCACTTAATGGTGCTCATACAATGGAAAATGAGGCAGAATTCTATATATAATGACATGGATTGAGTGGATTGGCGAATTTACGTGTGTGTGTGTGTATGCGTGCAATTTTGTAGGCATGGATAATGCACACAAACACACTCAGAAGGGCTTGAGGGAAAGATTGTCCAGAATCAGAATTAGATTTCCTTGAAATTGCATACATATGATATATGTGTACATGCATGTGTTTCCAGTGACACCAACATGGACCACTGTGATAACCACATCTTTTCGATTCCCTCCTATTCTTCCATTCTGCTCATCCTTGAGTTATTAATAAATGAATACATTTATCATGACAGACATTTCGTCCATTAGGTCACCAATCTGTCACAGCGTTCACACAGAGACAAACACATTTTCACCTATGGGCAAATTAGAGCCACCAATTATCCTAACCTCAATTTGCATGTCTCTGGACTGTGGGAGGAGGAGGAAGCTGGAGTACCTGGACCAAACCCACGCAGACACGGGGAAAACATGCAAACTCCAAACAAAAAGGCCCTGTTTGCCCATGGGCACAAACCCAGAAGTTTCTTGCTGTGAAGCAACAGTGCTAACCATTTCACCACCCGGTCACGACTGACAGACCAAGAATCCATCATTCATACCTACACAGACACACATATTTCCAGCATTTACAGGATATACACTCATCCTTGGTCATAGGCGGGGCTAAGCCCTTTTTAAACCAAGTCTTTATTTCCCCTGTTGCTTACTGGCAGGGTGCAATATAGTGTGAATATTTCTATTAGTGTGTGTACATGTATGTGTAGATGGTTTTGAAATGTAAAAGTACAACCAGATGTTTGTGTGTGTTATGTTGATGTGTAAGTTGCTTTGTCTAATTAAAAATTAGACCATCACCTTAATTTTTTAAGGTGATGGTTGTGACATTGAGTCCTAGTCACAAAGCAGCCTGGGAAACTTTTAAAATTTTTCCTACCTTTCTCATCCCATCTACTGTTCTATTTGTGACTGCTGACAGTGACCGGAGATTAGCTGACAATTACTGTTTGTCCAAGTTGACCAAAATATCCCATATTGTAACCATGCATGTATGATGGTACTTGTGCCGCTGTTCTTACAGTCAAATGCAGAAAAGCTGTATGTGTTGTCATACCTCACTATTTTCTTGAAAGAAAACACTGAAACCATATTTTCCCAAATTTCCTCCAAGCACTGTTCCTGTCTTAAAACTTTATGAACAAAATCTCACACAACACAATTATATAAATATATACAAACATACGTACAACACTTGCTATCATACACCCAAAAAAAAAACTTACAGGTAGACATGCAATACAGATCACCCCATATAATGTTAATACACGCCTATGGAGAATAAAGTACTAATAGCCTGTCTGCTTGCCTTGCATGATTTAGTGAGCAGCATATTAAAAACTGAAGCTATTCATTAATATGTCAACCGGTGTGTTGTCATTAATATGGGGTTGGGGTCGAGGGACCAGGGTGCACAGGGGGAGTTGCAAGGGCGATAGAGTCAAAGCTGCCAAGCTTCAGTCTGATTGAGTTCAGCAGCATCATTTGATAAGTGTGTGTGTGTTGTGTGTATTTCCTTATGTGTGTATGGTTGTTCATCTCTTGTTGGCTAGTAAGGCTGTTTGTTTGCGGATTTTTGTGAACAGATGAATGTTTGTGTATGCATTTGCATGCATCCCCTTGCATGTGCCTTCCTTAGGGTCTCCAGATCCCCAGGGTGATTAAAGAGAATAAATATGCTTGATTACAAATGTCCCACCTCCCCATCAACTCCCCTAATGTATGCAGTTTAATTGAGCGTCACGAGTAAAATATGAGTTATGAAATGAACAGACGAGCCAATATCTTAGAGAGGCAGACATGGGGATGGGGATTGGGGGGATGAGAGAGACAGTATCCTTTTTTTTTTAAGGTGATGGTTGTGAAGCTTGTGTCTAAATTAAGCACATTATGTAATATTACTAAAGTAATAGGTAACATTAATTCCTATCAGTGTCATTATTTTAACAATTTCATTATGGGCAATTAATCAGTGAAGTTCTTAAAAATTCATTATATGCCAAATAAGCAAACGTTTGATGCAAAAACAAAATTTTAATAGTCATCAAGGTGTAATCTTTACATTTATAACACACAGGCTATCTTTAATTAATTAAAGTTTCCAGTCGCTTGTTCTACACATTTTTTTTCCCCTTTAGGTCAAAGGTCTTGAATTCATGGAGGTATATACAACCTAGAGAAACATAACCTACTTAACATACTACTTACACTAACGAAATATTTGTAGTCCGTTTCCCACCTCTGCTCGCCATCATGCTGTCTTGGTACTGTAAACACCCGTAGTTAATCAGGTTGCTTCAGTTTACCTGTATCTGGCAGCACCTATTTTTGTGAGTGTATTGACATGTAAAAGTTTAGAGCTCGAATATAGGACATCGTTTACAGAGATGCATTTTCATGAAAAAAATATTGTCTTATATTCAGAACAATACGGTATACTGAAATTATGATGGCACAAACAACAACTGACTTGTGCATTGCTTTTATTTTTCATCAAATCAAAAGCGCTTAAAAGAGAAAAAGTAAAAGCTATTGTAGACTGGAGATATATAAATTCACCATTGTTTCTGGCAACAAATGAGAAAGTGAATGAAGTTGTATTCATTCTTTTACAAATAATTACTTCATCTAAATCTTCATCTTTACCTTGATACCTAGCAGCAAATTACCCAGAAGGAATCTTTCTTATTCTATTTCTGTCTAACCTCTAACTCACACCTACACACTTTTAGACACACACACACACACACACACACACACTGTCATTGTCTTGCTATGGTTTTGAGGACACTTACTGAAATAATGCATCCCCTCCCCCCTTACCTTAACCTTAACAAATCACAGCTAAGGGTGTAACCAAACCCCTTTCCTTAACCCTAACCTACACCTAATTTTACCTTAACCCTAAAACTCTAAACTCTCAACAGGCCATTGAAGTTGCAAGGACTGGATAAAATGTCCTCACAGCAATGGCATTAAAAAACTATTCACAGAATGTAATAAAGACATGTACCCGCTGCGCATGCGCACACACAAACACGCTTGTTTTCTTATTTTTCCAGATTTACCCTACTCAAACCCACTTGACTAGCAGAACTGCACCCTCACATTAAACCTTAAGCTAAAAAATTTCAATGATTTATGACGCTGGGACTGGCCTCTGGCCCCCACGTGGAAGGCAAAATCCCCAAAATTTGAGTGGGCTTCCAGATTTTGGTCCCCAGATGTGCAGAATAACAGGACTACACACACACACACACGCACGTACAAGGCCCTGGCCCTTAGCTGGTTTGGGTCTAATTGGCTTATTGTCTTGAGGAGCCAGTGACAGAGGAGTGGGTAGGAGGCTGACTTTCATCGGAGGTTATTGAGAGAGATAGCTAATTTCCCCGTGTTTCCCTGTCCGGGCCTCAGCGCTGCACACACACAGCAATCCCTCTCTTGAGGGATCATTAAGAGTCTGGCATTCTCCCTCTACTACCACACATCCACACACTCTCTCTACCAGTCAACAGCTAAACACATAGAGCTAACCTTTAGAGGAAAGTGGGATAAGGCTCATGGTCAGAATGCATTTTTCTGCTCATCAGCCCACTTTGATAAAAACGCACATATGCCTTTGTGTGCATTCATAGAGATATACATATATACAAGCCACAGTGCTGTCCAAAGAAAGCTTACATGTGCACAGCAACAAAATCACAGACAGATTTATACTCAAATAGAAGACACTGAAGAACCACAAAACTACTAAATGCTCAGCTATAACTTCATTTTCTATTTCAAATATGTAAAGAAAAAAATACTGTGACAAATTGGTAAAATTGCATGGTGTAAACTGATTATTCTAACTCGCAGCATGCAGTAGATAAAATACTGTCTACCATATATAAATCAAAGATTCATTCAGCAATTTAGATATTTCCGTTCAATTAATGTATATTTCTGGGCTGTTTGGTGAAGGTCTGGAAGTCCATGGTGAGATTTCAGGGAACTTCAACGAGGACAACTATGCTATTATGCCTTTCCCCTACAATATTGTTCAAATTTAATTAATTAATTTTTTATATTCATCTAACATAACAGCCATTGTACAAAATGAACACTTTTTATTTACAAATTAACAACGTTCATATATGTTTACAATCTATCATCTCTCAGTCTGGTGGCCTCATGTATTCTTTACACACAATACCTCCTGCATGTTTATCTCTCCTGGAAAAGGGATCCCTCTCTGTTGTTGTTCCTGGGGATTCTTTGGGGGTAAGGTTGAGGCAATTTGTCATTTGTGGTATGTCCTATATCAACTGATCTGTCTCTACACTATTCACACCTATAGGCTTTCAGCACTCGTAGGCAAATACTGCTCACCAAGCAGAAATTCAAATTTTACAGTTATCACATTGTTATCATTCCCATTAATATAGCTAATGAATTGCAGAGTGCAACTCCCAGTATCAATGAATATGCTAATGAAAGGACTTCTGGCCAAAGAAATGATGGCATAAGCAACAAAATAACTGAGGTGACAGTCATATAAAGCAAGAAAGTCTGCAAGGAAGGGGTGGATGAGTGGGTTTCAAACCGTCAGAAAGACATTTAATTCTTGTATGTATATGTTGTGTGTGTGTCTGTTTGCATGTGTGTGTGGGTGGGGGTTATGTGTGTATTTTCATTAGCATTTATTTTTACTCGTCACAATCTTTTCCTAAACCTAACAAAGTCATTTTTGTATATAAAGGTACAGTCGTTCTTTAATATTGTAACATTTACAGTGAAATGCTGCAGTATAATAACCTCCTAAACCTCCTAGCAGGTGCAGTAGGTACCTACTAAGCCTTTAATATGCCCTGATAACAAGCGGTACCAAGTTATTGAATGTTGTGATAACATCCTAGGTGGGTGGTCCACCACTGCTGAACAGTCTTTAATTATGACCTTTGTCTCCATGTCACAGGGAGAGAACAGGTTCTCTGGTTCAAGAGAAGAAGGACCGTTGGGAGTGGGGGGTTGCAGAGTTGTAGGACCAACTGGCAAGTTGAAATGTGGGGGATGGTGGTTGCCTCATGTGCTATAAAAAGAAAGCAACCCACCTCTAGGGATTTTGGATAATGTTTACACCCTGGGAGTGAGGGGCAGTACTACTACTGCTGGTGCTTCTTGGTCAACAAAAATAAAACAGCCGGGATAATTACTAATTTAACAGGCAGCATTATTTATAAGTGGCAAGAATATATGCTATAGGCCTATGGTTTCTTTGGTATCTAAACCAGACCAGAGCTGGGATGATGTGGTGAAGACCCAGCCTGAGGCACTCATACTGCCTCTCCTGCCCAGGCCTCATGCACTGTCCCCTGGGCCCTGAGCAAAAAAAAAAAAAAATTGAGTGCTGTAGAAAGCAGTCCACAATTTCTCTGTGACCAGCAAGTATTGTATATGCATAGAAATACCTACAGATCCCTTTGTTATATAGTACATGCAGTATTTGCCCATTCTTGTGTGTGTGTCTTGCACCCTGAACACATACACACTTGGATTTACAAGGATGAAACAAACCAAGAATTCAGTGTACATAAAAACAAGGCATCTGGTATGCATCAATAGTCATTGAATCACAGTTTTTTGCACACAATGGCACATTTCAAACTGGCTTGATGACAGTCATAGAATCAATCTTAACTGCAGTTTCTCTTAAATGCAGCCACATACTGTCACATTCTACAGAATTACGGAAAACCTCTCAATGACAGAAATTGTAATAGCTCTCAATATGATGAGAATACTGGTATTTTTAGGCATTTGATCCATCCTGAGGTTCATGGATTTAAAAGCTTTTGTGTTATGGCTGTGAAATGATACATTTGCAGGCCTGCTTAAAACTCAATTTAACCATAGCTGCAGCATTGCCATAATGGCTACCTTCTATTTCCAGAGCTCTCCCAATCAATAACAAATTGCTGAAAGCACAAATGATTCCATTTTCTGCTGGGGGGAAATGAGAATGATGAGAAAATAGGTGAAATTGATATGTGAGGGAATATTATCAATGCTTTAAATGTCATCAGGAAGAGGAACTATGACCTTTCAGGGCAGAACATGAAAAAATCACAAATATAAACCCCAAAATGCAGATAAACAATCATCCTAATGCAATGAATGTAAAGCCTTTTAGAGATTATTCTGTTTTATTTGTGTTTCTTTGAAACACAACTACTATTAAAGAAAATACTGTTGTTACAGCCGTTTTTGCTCCTGTTCTATAACTTGATCTTGGTAACTATGCTGTATTTGATTTTGTACCTTCAGGGCCACTAATGTAGTAATAAGACCATTGTTAAAAACATTGTTTACCTTGACAACGTGGAGTTATCCCATACTGCATTCAGTTGCTGTTGCTGGCATCTTTTCTTCTACTAGGGAAACATCTGTAATGCCATTTTTTTCTATTTCTCTGCCGCATCACGTAAAATTATCTTTAAATTTTATTATCGACTGCCTTTCAATGGAAATGAAAAAGCAATATTGAGTTTGCTTTAAAAGTTATGTTAACAATTTGTATTTTTGTTACACCTCCGACGAGGCAAAAAAGGGAATATCAGGCCAAAATCAGACTGCTAGGTGTTATGTTTCAAAAATGGTGCTTTCTGTGCAACTAAATACAACATCCAGTCACATCATGGCAAAGCCCAGTCCCACCCTAAACTCCACAGCAACCACAATCAATACAGGTATCTCTAGCTGTGAGTTGAAATACACCATATGTCACACCATATTGTTGCAAAACATAGCTACAGTACAGGAATACTTTCAGAAGGTGGAAACCGATTCCAGAGAGTGAGGATTCATAGCCGTTTTGAATATTGTCACACCAGTCAAAACCAGTTATGTGGTTATCATGGCCATTAAACTTGAGTTTACTTGTTGAGTATCAATAGATGTGGTATTGTAGGTACAATACCTCTACTGGCTATAGCAAAGGAGAGAAAAGGAGACTTATTTTGTGGTGTATTCACACCTGTGGCTCGTTTGCTTTGTTACGAATCAGGGGGCTAAAAAGATCCATTGTTACATTTTTGTTTTGGGTTGTAAACAAATGTCATGTGTGAACCAACGGCCACTGAGTGGAACAATAGATCCAAAGGTGACATTTAATGCCACTATTTTTAATTTTTGACATTATCCAGCAGATAGCTTTAGCTTGTATGGACATTTGAGATGCTTTAACCAATTTGTCCCCAATTATATCTAATAATAAAATTAAATGCAGCTGTGTCATATATCATTCCAGAGTTGCTTCTGTGACTTTTTAGGTAATGTTAAAACCATTACAGAAAGTATTTCAGAACTGCATTTGTGCAGACATGACAAGACCTGACATGACAAGACATATTTGGGACCTGGCTGAAACCTAAGACTGGACAGGTCAAATTTATTAATTGTTTCCAACAACTTGCATAGATTTTTATTTGTTGATGTTTGGGAAAGATCACACGCCCTATGACTGAGTAGACACTGTGGATAACACACCTAATGACTGTCTGTAATGACTGGAACATCTTGCAGCACACAATTCTACAAATCCCATGAGCTCACACTCGTGGCCTTGCACCAAAACAAACATAGGCACCAACCGTGCAGTGCAATTTATGCTGATAGATAGGTGTGGACAACGCAGACTGTACTGAGGGAATTGAAATTCATCAGTTCTGTTGTAGTTGCTAATTCATTATTGTAGAGTCATTCATGCTTCTGTCAGTTTACTGATTTTCTTCCACTTCAATAGTCAAGTACACACAATTTTTGGTTTTTATTCTTGAGCTAACAATGCAAATATAAACGTAAAAAAAAAAATTGAGTGTTTGTATCTTAAAACTTAAGATTGGAATCTTTATACACACTACACAGTTTTTTATCTGCCAACAGCAAAGAGTGACTGACCAGACTATGACAGCATAGGACCAGTTGGGTCCCCTCGTCACATCCAAAACCCTTTTGCAATTGGCACATATGAGGTGTATTCCAAAAAGCATCTAAACTTAACCCTGAACTCTGAATTGATCAATCCTGAGATGGGAAAGTTTTTAGTTCCAGACCAGTTAATCAGAGTTAGTTCAGTCAACTCTGAGTTAATTAACTCTGAGTTAACCCTGTGTACAAGGACTAGCCATCATGAATAGACCTGAGATGCTACAATTCACCATGGCAAGGGAGGAAAAAAGAACTACATTCTTCACACAAGTGGAATCAGATATTCTAATGGCTTCTTATGCAGAACATGAACATTTTTTTAGAAAGAAAAGCAACACAGCTACAGCAGCAAAAGAAAGGGACAAAACTGCTGCTTGAATCAGCTCTTGAGTTAGAAAAATGTTACATTATGCATATTCTTAAATGTAACACTTACCAAAATTAGTTTCTTTTACCAGTAAGCTAGAGATTAAAAAAAAAGTGACGGGATGTCTGCAGTGTGTTTCATTCCAAACTAGAGGTGCAGCTAATCATCGAGGAATTCGATTTCAAAAAAAATTCTCGAAGTAAATTCTTTGCCTTGAGGATTCGTTTAATTACTATAACTTGCATTATCAGACCTGTTCCACCTAAGAATCATTGTTCCACATTACCGTCACACAACGCATTTCAGTATCAGAAGTTGGCAGAGAGTGAGGTCCATAAAAGGCAGAAAATAGCCCTGTACCTATCAACAATCCTGTCTCTGAGCTCTGCCGGCAGTCCCTTTGATGTCATGGTTTGGTTTTTGCTCTGATATGCATTGCCAGCTATAGAGAGGTGTATGCCTTTTCAAATCATGTCCAATCAATTTAGTTTACCAATAAAGGTGTAGAAACATCTCAACGATCTAGAGAAATTGGGAGGCACCTGAGCTAATTTTCACGTTGTGTTTTAAAGTCAGTAATAAGTAAATAAAAACTTTGAAAACGATGTATCAGTGTTGCCACTTGCAACGATGAGCACAAATTAATACAGAAATTTCTTTTAGCAACTGTTGCCAATAGTTAGTGTTTGTGACAGTGTTTTGCATGCATGACTAAGGAAACCTCTCTGATTGCAGCTGAACAGAACTTTTTTTGTAACTACTAAAAGCATGTTTCTTTTGTGTGTGCTATTTGAAGAAGGTATATTTCTGAGGTCATCTTTTGGTTTGCATACACAAATAGATACACAACAGTACCATTCATTAGCCACTTCTTTTAAACAAACCACTTATATTTGTTACTTCAAAGGAACAATATCAGGAGCAACATTTGACTTAGCATCATTCATTTTTGTGTCATTGACTTGCCTGGATAAACATCATCCTCCATAACCCCCTCGAATGAGTCAATATCATTATTTCTGTCATTACATGATTGTCTTTCTGCACTGAACAAGTCCACAGTGTACTAATTTCTCATAAGCAACAAAACAGCTCAGTGTGTATTGTCCTCATCATGGCCAGTGCTCAGTGAAATCAATAATGACAGGGCACATAAAGCTTAGCCAAGGCCTTATGAAACCTTGTTAGTCTAAATACCTTCAGGAGATATGTGCTAATAAATGAAAATAAAATTAACAGTGCCCACTCTATCTCCACTGGACTCTTGATTTGACCATTGCAAGGACATACCCTGCAGTGTTTTAAAAATATCATGGCTAATTATATTTTCTAATGTGCTGGCCAGAAGAAAATTAGAAGCATGCTAAACTTAACAAACCTAACCTAACCTGAATTGATGTTTGTGTCTTCTCTGCCTCATGCTTTGTGTTTAAAAAAAAAAAACATACAACCTCTGAACTTCCCCTTATGTTTCTTGAGGGGGCTGGGGGAGTGAGTGTGTGTTAGGAGGTGTGCATATGACATTAGTTTATGCTTATGCTTATGACTGAAAAATAATATGTAAAAAAAATAAAAAAAATAATATGTAGGACAGGGCTAAGAGTACAATATTCATTTTTATTTCATATGAGTATCACTTTTGTAACAAATTAGGGGCAGGTCAGTAGGTGGTCATAAAATTGTAAGCATTTGACGATGTTTCTGAATTAAATAGTAAAAGTCTTTTTTAGCTAATTTGTCTCCCTTTAAGGCCATATATTAATTAAACCCCAGAATAACTCTTGTGGCCCACTAAATTATCGTGTTTTTAACTTACTGAAGTTAGAAGAAAAACCATGAAAAAGGCAGTAAGGTGAACAACAGTGTAACACACAGGAGTCTTTTGGCTCCCTGTCCTGGAGAAACATTCTGGGACAGATGGACGCACACACAGGAGCACGCACGCACATGCACAAAGACCTCAGAACACCTTGACATCATGTGCTGCCATGGTGATAGACTCGTGCCACAGCCAGAGATGTTCAGCGCTGTAAGAGCTCTTAGTCTTTGTATGCACAATGTGCGGGTGTATGTGTGACTGTGTGCCTCATATTACTCAAATTGCCGGGACCTAACACTCTCAGCCTTCCTAGTGGGGACCAAGTGTTGCTACACACCATATAAATCATGACATTTGTTAGTGGATTGAAGTGTCGTCTTGTTTTAAGGTTATGATAGGTCTCTATGAGGGATGAAATATAATGGGATGTAATATAATCGCAATTAAAATATGTCAAATATGCCATTGGGGCAAGCACTTGATTTGCAAAACATGAGCCCTTAATGTCTAAAATGTAGAATTTTGTGGCTCTGAACATTAAAACCTGTCTTTAAATGATTTAATATTTTATTGTTTGGTAAATTTTGTTATAAGGTTTATTTAAACTATAATCAGCTGGTCAAAGTCAGTCTTCAAATGGTCTAGTGTTTTCGAACTTGGTTTTACGGTGATTGTTACTTTCATAAGCGTGCTCCATGTCTACACACATACTTCGCTCTGAAAGGTAAAAAATGTTGCTGCGTGTGTTTATGTCTAGGCTTGTGTCTGTGTGTTTGTATGTATCCATGCTCTCATGTCATTGTGTTTGTTTACTTAATGTACAAGCTTGATTTGTCTGTCCTCCCAGAGGGGAAATAATTGACCAGTCACTCTAGTCTCTTGCTGGGAGTTCAGAGGGTCTAAATGTTATACTGAAGTGTCGTGTCTCTAGTGAAATTTTCAAAGGGAATTAGAGGGCCTTTCAGCCACCAAATCTCTGCAGAAATGTAGTCAGACAGTCTAATCACAGGCACTCACCGTTTTGTCTTCTAGAAGTTTCTTCCACTTCACCAGATCTGCTTTTGTGCAGCAGCCTTCAACTTACCTTCCCTTTTATATTCATTTCCTTTTTCTTGATATGCTCGTCCATCTCTCTCTTTGTATGTTTCTCATATCTCTTTTTCATTATACATATCTCAGACTGTGTCCACCTGTGTCTGACAATGATTATTTCTCCTCCCTCTTACAGTCTCTTTGTTTAGGTGGAATATATCACACTTTTAATATGTGGGATATATGGATGATGTGTATGAGGAGCTAAATGAATTTCTGAGTGTTTTGCATGTGTGTTCATATGTGAGCAAATGTATGTGCACACTGATCTGTGCATGTGTGTGGGCCTGGCATTGTTGTGTCAGCCACAGAGGTGTACCGCTGGCCATTTGTATCGGCCCAGTGCACCTACGAAATTGCCTCTGGGTGTGGGGGTGCTCACAATGTTCTGGACCATTAGCTCAAATAAGTCACAGCCAAAACTCTTAGTATCTGTCTCACTGGCCAAATGACAAACTATGCATCCACCTAAATCCTCACTGCTACCACAGCCACAGGAAGGGAAAGGGAAGACAGTTAAGAAAAAGATTCCTAAGACAAATTTTCCATCCAAAATAATGATTTAATTACTTTGTTCTGGGGTTGAAGCTTTATGGTCTAGCAAAAATGTCACACACACACACACATACACATACAAACATAATGCATGTTCGTTGACTTTCCATCCATCAACAAGCCATGCAGCATTTTTTTACACATATATAGCACATAGAGACTTGCAAAAGTTTTTATACTGCTTTCTGTCTTGGTATTGCACATTATTTTGAAAAGTATGAAATCAGGTGTTATATACATCATTTTGTGATTGGAAATTAGGAGTTTCATATATGTATAAGTTGCATCATTCATGGCATATTTTCCTGTGCTGATTGCTCATTTTTTGCTTTACTGTGTAAGAGAACCACATAGCAAATACCAGGACAAATGCACTAAATATTCAATGGACACGCACAAGACATGAAGATGTTTTTTAAACTGGGGCATAGTGTAAATCATAAAATAAAGACATACCCATGTGCGTACACACCCATATACAGTAGTCACACATATGTACTACACATAGCCAGATGACTATTTGGAGCCACAGATCCTGTTGGATCATTGTTTATTCTGCCTTTCTCCCTTTCTTCTGTTGTTCTTTAATTCATTTTTCATCTGCTCATCATGACTGTGTGTCTGGGCACACACGGCAAGCACTGCCCTCTGTAAGGATATTGTATTATTCTCATGGACAGCACACACACACACACACACACACAAAGCATGCACACAAACTTACAGATGTATGAGAAATACACTCATGTGCACATTCTCACACTCATACACAGAAACCATCCTCTAGAGTAAATGATGCCTTAGAATTCTTAAAGGCACCCCCAGCCAGAGACAGACTTTGCTTTATTTAACATCTCATCCCCTCATTCTTCCCTTGTTCCTCACGTCCTCATGTCAATTTTGCATGTGGGTACTCTTCCTTGTTGCCACTCTTCACCTGACTCTACTTGCTGAGATCAGAGTTGGATTTGAATCCCCTCCTGGGGACACACAGGAACACAAGGCACACAAAAACAACACATGCATGCAGCTGGATACAAAACACCTAAAGCATGTTTCAGCTGGTTTCATCATATCAGTCCATCACATCACTTTGGTCACATCTGGGTGTTTATGTTTTGGATTTTTTTTTACGTGTACAAGATCATGATCCTTCTTGTTTCATCTTATAGTTGGTGTTGTGATGATTAGTGGAAGTAGCCTTCATTTGTTAAGGACTGTACTAATATGCAATTTTCAAAGACATTTGAGTGTAACATATTGATGAGGTTCTTAATAATACACATGTATGTCCATTTAATATAGAAAAGTTAATAAGTAAAAGAATGCAGAAACAGTATATCTCATTCCAAAAATGTTGTAAATCTACGACTGCCATAACACTTAAGGTGCAGTTTGCTATATAATAATCTCTGAGAGGCTGAAGACTAAAAATTTGCATGTTTTTGTTGCTTGTGTCACATTAGTTTTCTTCAACTGTGAAACAATCACCTTTTACGAAGATCATCTTAAGATAGATACAGTGTGTATGATGGACTCCCCAGCATGAAATGAAAAACTGCTACAAAACATGGCCACAGAGTAACATTCAAGCCCGATGAACCGGATGGCTAATTTGCTAACAAAATAACAGAGAATCATTGATATCCAACAGGAGTTAGAGTGGACTGCGTATTTACATCAACAATGAATGGCACATGAATTCTGTCATTGTGTCTTCTCTGTCAGTGAAATAGCAGCCATACCACCTGCCCAGGGAGTTCACCACTGATGTTATTGTAGCAGTCCACCAATTTCCTGAATACTAGAGTACAGTCAACAGCCTTAGCAATAAACAAGCAGCACATTATGATTTGCAAATGCATTGATGCAAAATTAAAGACTGTTTTGTCAAATCTCTGTCAAAATGAGAACTTTACTATGAGAGGAGAAAAAAAGCATACAATGGATCTCGTTTACATTTTAATAGTAACCTTGTTTGTTCAATGTTAAATCCTCAAATCTTCCAAGAGAGCTATGGCCTTTGCAGTCACCTGATCTCGACTCAACTTGGCACCCAGCTGAGAGTTTTGAGTAATGTGTTAGGCACCAAATGCATTAATATTTTTTGGATGGATGTTTTTCATCCATTCAACAGACTGTCAGAAAATCTATGCCAAGGACTCTGAAGCAGTTTTATATATGTAGTGTTTTTTATTTTGCCACCCATCTGACAGTCTATATGTTGTTCCCAGACAGACTCTACAAGCTATGATTTTGTCAGTCACTAGCTAGATAGCTGTGCGAATGGAAATATACTTAATGGTAGCTGTAATTGTGTAATATGTCTATATGAACACTTAAGTGCCTCTTAGTACAGACTCATGGGGAGCTAAGATGCAGTTATTGACAGAAAAAAAAAAACTAAAGAGAAACTTGATAATGTGACTGGAACATAAGTACTTATCTCAACACACAGGTAAAACTTTTGTAGCATCAAGGCTCAAAATAAACAGAAATTAATCACAGAAATTAAATATCATAGAAGTAAAATTGTTAAATGAAATCATTGATTTTGAAAAAGATTAGAAACAATTTATTAAAACACAACATGTATCACGCCGTGTCATATCTGTCTCCCTCTGTGTGTTTAATGTTTATGGAATGCCATTTAGATGAATAACCCCCAAACAGTGCAATGATTCAACATCATATGCACTTTATCAATCAAGCAGTGTCTGAGAAGCACAAATGCAATTAGCTAATGTGTTTGCCTAAACTCATCAGAGAATGCAATTAGCAAGGGGAAACCAATAACCTCACATCATCTATCAGAGAGGTGGAAGCAAAGGCAATGCAGCAGGAGGGAGGGGAGATCAGGGCAAGGAGGGGAGGTGACAGGAAAGGCAGAAATGTGTGATGCAAAAGACATAATCTGTGAAGAGGACAAAAGACTGAACTTGGGCGACTGAAAAAGGTCTCGTCTGTTGCGCCTAACAATCCATCTCCCGCCCTCTGCCTCTTCTCCCTCTCCCCTCTGTGTCTCTCTTTTTCTAATTACAACAGATGGCATTGAAGTGGCAGCCAGAGCATATTTCATCGGGAGGGAATAAAAGCAATTAGACACTCAATTTGGAGCGTAATTAATCCTACATCAAAGCCTTCATTAGTGATCGCTCGTTAGTGAAACATGCCTCTCTGAGAGGCCCAATAATAGCCCTCTTCGTCAGGGGATAAGCGCTAAAAGGGAAATCAAACAAGGTTAAACAAAAGCCATTGTTCCATTGGCGGAGAGACAAAGACAAATGAGGTGGTAAGGCTGGGGTTCGACTTACTGTTTTACACACATTTCCAACTCAAAGCAGTTTTTCCGGCTTAGTGTAATTGCCTTTTAAGTCAGCGCTGCAGTATTTGAGTTCCCTCTTAGGCCGGGATCACACTTAATGAATTTGAATTCAGTACTCTCTGTACTCTCTGCATGTATCATTCTAGTACTGGTGTATTGCTTTACAATGAAGATTTTCTATCCTCATAACTTAGATTTAGATTTATTCCTTTGAAGTTTTAATCCACAAGATCCTTGTTGTGACATCTTGGTTTACAGGCAGCCACTGCTGTGGGGTTTTAGTACATAACATGGCAAATACTTTGCTATTAAAGCTATTGTTTGGTGGTGTAGCCAATTTACCTTTGGGGTTTCAGTTTCTGTGGCTTATGGTTTTTTCAGTCCTGGTGACTGCTGAAGAAAACGATCCCTTTGAACTGTTGTTTCAAATTACTTCCAGATTTCAGGATGACAAACTGAAGTAATTATATGATTCACTCTATTTGTGTAACTGAGTAATAAAGATGTCAGCTTGTTGTAATTAAAGATCTAGAATTGGAGAATATTGATTAAATAACATATGAGCAAATACAGTCTTAATTTCTTGTATTTTTGTCTTTTTTTGCCTTGTTTTTTATAGGGTAATATACAAGCTAGGGAGAGAGAGGAAGAAGTTTGTGATATCGAACAAATGTTTTCAGCCAGAATCAAAGAGCATCTTAACCACCGATGGCCATACCTTGCAATATCTGAAATGCTGTGCTGTGTTTTCATAAAATATTATAAGAGCTCTTGTGACCAGGTGACAGGTTTGATTCATCCTCTATTTTGATGACATCTCTCACCTTTTCACTTTAAACTGCCTGAAAACCACATCTGGGATATGCCATCATTATAACTCTACAGTTGTACATGAAGAAGGCCAAAAGGTTGGCCATAAGGCTCTAATGTTCCATAATGGCATTATGTTCTTGAGCTTGCATTAGCATCCCAGTGAATGGACATGTGGCAGGTGTGCTTTGTAGCAGCACACTGCCTCTGTCCAATAAGACAATGACACAATATGATGAGAAACAATGCCAGTTGTCAGCAATTGTCCTCATAGAAAAGATGACACAGCTGTCAATAGCCATACACTGTGTGTGTGTGTGTGTGTGTGTGTGTGTGCGTGCCAGTGTGTTAGAAGGACTCCCCTAGGAGCGAATGGCTTTAAGTAACACAAGCACCTGATCAATACATCAATATTCAGCTTAGGAGGTCTGACGACACACATTTATACACACACTCACAATCATTCAAGCACACACAACACATTTAGGCACAGAGCCACACATATTCATGTTCTGCTGTGTGTGACCCCTAGCTAATCAATTTTTCGCCACATGATAGGGACGCCACGCGCCACCATCATCACTGCTGTATCATTAGACGCTGGCACACACACACACACACAAACACACACTACAAAGACAAAGATGGCTGTGATTAACATCTTGTCCATTCATTGCCAGAGAAAAAAATACACACACACACTTGCACTACATACACACACAAACACATTTGCATCTCCTGACCTCACCCTGCAGCTATAGCATATTGGATGGATGTCAGCTTATGTATTGTAGTTATTGTTATTCTAATGACTGACCGAAACAACAGTATGAAAACGAGGAGAGATGGTGCTTGTGTGTTCGGATAATCCAACTGTCTGTGCTCTACACACATTGATTGGTCACAGTTAGGGGTCTGCCAAGTCAGATAGCTCACCAGGGATGTGTGTGTGTTGATTTGTGTGATCTTGGTTGGGTGTGTGTGCAAGAGAGAGTGGGTGCTGGAAAATTACACACACACACACACACACACACATATATATATATATATATACATATATATATATATATATGTGTGTGTGTACATCTATATAGAGAGAGAGAGAGAGAGAGATTTTTTCTTTGTTGTATTGGTAATTTCATGAAATCAGCCTTTTCATTTTTTCTATTTTAACATTAATTGCTTGATTATGATATAGTTACTGAACTTTATTGAATCTCTCCACTTCCCCTACTACACACACACACACCACATACAGTATGCTCTGTATACAAGCCCATCCAGTGAAGTAAACATAACTCAATTGCATATCTGGCTAACACAATTCAATTACACCGAGGCATTTAAACCAATCACTCCCATGGTCTTCATTCATATCAATGACATCATTCTGACCATTTGTGGCACCACTTAGGCAGTAATGAGCCAAATGAAAATGGAAATGTGGCACTGAGAACATCACAAATGGCTATGAGTTAAGTGGGGGATTTGTTTTTATTGTTCAGATTAACTGACTCGTGCATCTCTGGCAAACAAACAAATAGATCAGGGCTTCATTTATGATGTTCTTGAGAATATCCATAACTTCACAGCAGTAATGGTGTCAAAAAATGCTCATGATGTAACAGGGGCAAACTGAACATTGCTAATTAATTGGAAATGATCAAGATCCATGTGGTTCCATGCATGATGCAAGCTCAAGGTTAAAGATATAAAATGGACCACACGCAATAAACAACTCGATGGCCTGAAATGAGGTCAGTAGATGCAAGCGTTAGTCCTATTCACCTTTTTTGGATACTTTGATTTAAATACAATTTGAATTCTGGCCACAGCAATGGACTCTGAACTTTCCCAGTGTTGTCAGGAAAATTTATTGTTTTGTGGTTGATGTGTTGACCTTATTTAGCATGCAGATACTCACAGAAAGGCTGAGCAAAGCGTGGAAAATGTATCTCAGCTGTCAGCAGACTTTAAAATGGCAGCAGTTATTATCTTTGAAATGATAAAAGGCATCACAGGATGTGGACTTGCTGTACAGTAAGTGGTTCCATCACTTCAGAGAGAGTTAATTGCGACATGCATGCACCATGTGAATATACAGTACACTGTTTTCAGTCAAAAGCTTTAATGTATAAGGTGATATTAGAAGAGTAGGAATAACAAAGCACACATCTTGCAGACTAATCCACTGATTCCCATAAGAGGAGAACAAGATTGGAATGGCTGAAAAGCAATGAAAATAATTCTTTCAAGATTTAACCTTTTTAAAGGATTTAACCTTTCAGAGGTCACCAGATATGAGCTCTATCCCGAGAGAGCTGCTGGATGTTTTATTTACAGGCCAAGGTGAATTATTTTGAACTGTATTGCCAGTCTTTCTGCTTTTCTCACACATTCATAATGTATAAAAGATATAGACATATTCAGCAATACCAAAAGTGTAAATATGCAGAGTATCTTATTTGTTTATGTTTGTGACAAAAAAGTGATGATCAATAGTGTCTGAAAAGACTGTATTGCGGACAAATTGGTGAGTTCATAGTCCATGTGCATTTTCTTTTCACAATATGATTCTGAAATCATATAAAAGACATGTCGTGCATTGAGATTTTATTTCAGAAGAGAATTACATGGAAAACAAACACAAAATATAATTTAAAGGAACTATTTCATTTCATTCAATGCACTGACTTTATTCCACTGAAGCTAAAAGAAATGACCTTTTTCTGTCTCAGCATCTGTCTCAGTTCAACCTTAGATGAAACCTCTGACCTTAGTGAGTCAAGTGTCACACAGAAGAACCAGACAAAACATATAATACACAGAAATCTCAGTTTTTAATTGGGTTTATGTAAGCCTTAAGCTCACAGAGTCTGTGGTTTGACGCTTTCTTCCTGGCTTTTGACGACTAAACTCTGAGGCATTGATCCATCAGCTAAAATATGTTGTTTTTTTGTTTTTTTTACTTTAGTTTCAGCACATCACTTGCCCAATCACATGGCTCCTTTCACTTTAAAGTTCCATCAAAAGACTTTCTTTGATATATTTTGATGTATGGGTCAGCCTGCACCCAGGCCTTTCAAGGTGGAAAAGAGAAGTGTATGTTTTTCAGACTTCACACATCACAGATGAGAATGCTGCTCTATTCGTTCACATTTGCTTGAAGTTCTGTAAGACAGGGCCAGACATATATAAGAATAATTCCAATTCTTCATTTTTGGGTCTCAGTTTGTAACCTGACATATGGTTTGAGTAGGTGAGCATTGCTGCATAGCCTTGACATATTCTCACACAAAAATGTCTGTCTGCTTTGTATTCTGGGAAACTTCACTGAAGTTGTCACATCATTAGATGAAAATACAGATGATTTAAATGAAATAATTTTGAGGACAGGAAGTGGGGTGAAAAAAAGGACAAAGAAGAAAATGACGGCAGGAAAATCACAAGGGAGGACAGTGGAAATATTAAATGGCTCTTAAATAAAATGATGAGTGAAAAAAGCCATCTAATATCAACTGACTGAATACGAAGTGCAGCAGTAGCCATTACTTTTTTCTGCATTTTAGATGTAATTTTTGCATTTTGGTTCTTAAGGTACACATAAAGTGCACACAACTGCAGTCACTGTGTAATTGCAAGGCAGTGAAAAACAAAATATAGCTGTTCTATATGACTTTATTGTTGTTTGTAATTATAATTTAAAGCGAAACTTGTTTTTGCCTTTCTTGTGCATTCATTTCCACCTCTACTACATGTGACATTTCATCCATCTTTCATAAAGCTTTCAGCTAAATATCACAGAGGATATGACCACCAGAAAATATAGATCGCAATGTCCATAATGTGTCCCCTTACGTGTATTAATCAACTCTATTGACCTCACTTTCTCTCCAAACGCCACTCCGATTGTTTGTTTACCATTAGGGGCGAGTGTCTTGGTTGTTCAATAGCCCACCTCCGTCTGCATTTAAACAATGAAACTATCAGCTAGGTAACAAGAGTGGGGACAGCAGCTCAATACTGCTATGAGAGGTCTCCAATAATCAGCTGTGTTGGAGGCAGGCGGGACGCAGGAAAATACAAGCAAGCTGTATCGACAGGTGCTGGTTGCCTTCAATCAGCTTATATCTACTGGCAGGGAAATTGGCCGCACTCTGCATGGACCCAGAATTATCACTGATGAAGACATCAGTAGGAGAAAAAGAGGTAAGAGGAATGAGGAGAGGACAGAAAAGATGTAATAAAGAATTGGTTTCACAACATAACAACATCAGTGTGCTTTTGGTAACAACAACATTATACTCAGCAAGTTAAATCCTGTTGAGCATAACACTATTCTTAAACATATGTCACTTGATGCAAGATACACAATTACGCAGATGATCATATACATTTTAAGGGATTACCAATATTCAGAATAGTTTGTGGACAAAATTGGTTTAGATAATCTGGCAAATGTTGTCTTGTTTATAAAAACTATGGTTGTCTGACAGCTCCTATTGTGCTATTTGATCTTGTTATAGCCACTTTGTCAAGTTGTAAGATCTAAGTAATTAACCAAAAAACTACTTTACTTTTATAAATTCCATGTCTTAAAAAAATATTTACTTCTCTATATTTAGTAAGAAGCAAGTGAACTGTTTACTTGTATCTGAATCTTGCATCAAATAAAAAAGTACTTTCCAATATTGCAGTAAAAGTGACTGAAAACTGGAGTGGCTCTCTTCAATGACGGATAGGATCAATTTAAGCCAGAATGAATGACACACACACACACACACACACACACACACACACTTTGAATAGTATGGAAACTGCCAATACGTTATTTGCATAATCAGTTCTTGTTAGATGTCGGATTTCCTTGTTTTGGTAAAATATGCTTAACCTGCACACACACATTCACACACACACTTAAAGCTAAACCCAGCTATGTAGTGCTGTGCTTGGGTCATATTAAGGCCACAAGTAAATTGGCTAGGAGCAACACATTATGGATGCAACTGACATCACACTGATGATACTGTAATAGAATGTCTTAAAAAGTATTATGAAATATAATGGATCAAGGGTCACTGATAGACGACTTTAGTCTAAAGGTAAATCTACTTTTTCTAAAATGAAATGTTAAATTATATTTGGACATTTTATAAATTATATATCCCTTTTCACTGTCAGCAGCATTTGTCCCATAAAAGCGTGCGTCCTATTAAAAATAATGTAAAATGTGAAATAACTCCGATCACTAACTCCAGTTCATAAGTCATTTCTTTAACAATGCTGAATTGATTAGTCAATTAAAAAGGCAATATTGACACTGGTCAAGCTTAAATGCAAACAATTTACTGGTTCCAGCTCCTTAAATGTGAGGTGTTGATTGATGTCTCTGAAAGTCAGCATGAAAAATGTGAAATTGTCATTCAATATGTGCATATGCAGGGTAGGCAGTTTATTAGGTACACCAAACAAAAGTCTGCAGTCCAAACATTTATATGATTTTGAGACTGAACCTTATCAACATCACTAGTCCTGCAGGACTGTTGGATTAGACTGACAGGTTTATCTTGGTGAACTTATTAGACTGCCAATTGAGCATATATACACAATTTTTATCCATTCACTGCTGTGTGAGTGCTGAATCATCAAAAGGAGAGAAACCCCCATTGCAGCCACTGTCAGTCAGAGCAGTACAGTTCAGGCAGTGACAGGGAAACAGTTGGCAGCTCAGGGGCCTCGGGCCAACCCCAACCATATGGCAGACGCTGTAGCACTGATGTGTCACACTCTGGCATGTTTTAACAACCAATTATGCTCATTAGCTCTTGATTAGAGATGGTGAAGCCTGGGGGAGTCACAGAGGGAGAGGAGGGGTGATGATGGTGATGACTTATCATGCAAAGAGAGTGGTGGGGAGTATGAATCAGTAATGATGTGCACTCGCAGCATATAAGATTAAGAACAGGTGTCCTTTCCTTGAGACAGATTGCACAGTTCAGATGAACACCTTGATTTTGTATTGGCTTCACTTATAAGAGCTCTTGCAGCCATAATGTGGATCGCTAGATGAAAGTGCTGAGTATGTTAAACAAAGAGTCCTGAGTTTTGAAGTAGCTGTTCTCTTATTTCTATCTGTCTTCTGTCAGCAATTCAAAATGACAAAATGTTGAGTATAGTGCATCTCACTGCTATAATCTGGTATCAGAATTACACTGATTGGCCCAGAGAGGGGTGTTATCACATTCATATAATTAGCCATGTGACATGTCAGTAAATGATGATCGGATGTTGGGAAAACATCAGATAATGATGCATCTCACCTCTGTATTTTAGCATTACCAAAATTATACCAAATGGTATAAAGACAGATCCTACAATAACAGTGAAAACAAAATGGACTGTCACATTTATGAGGTGGAATCAATTTAGTGTCACCTTGAAATTATCTCTGGAAATATTCACATATTTTGAACGGCCTAGAGATATGTGCTGCTTTTGTGTGTGTCAGAGTTACGGTATAGCACATACAGGGTGTTGGTAACGAACAAGGCAGAGACTAAATGGGTGAGAGAGTGAGTGAATGACTCATGAACTGAGTAATGGAAGTCAGAGAGATTGTGTAAACCAAGTCAAGGTGAGTGAGTGAACAAGACAACAGCTTGACAAAAGAATCACACAGAATTAGAAAAAAAGCTTTGGAAAAGGAAAATATATGTCGTCTTTATTCCCTAACACCATTTTGTACCCCATCCCATTTCATGTCTTCAAAAAACATCTGGGTATTTTTTTCTTTATCCCATTTATCTGATTGTTTTTATCACTGGCCTAGACAAACAATTTCCATGAAATGGAAATGGAAAAACATAGAGAAGTCAAAAGGCACTAACTGCCAATCGCTATCATCTCTGGACATTTAACTGTCAGGGGTGTTTTTGCATTTTTATGTGTGAGTGGTCTATGGGGGATTATAGCTCTAATGATAATTCTACATATGGTGGCTGGATAAACCTGCCTGAGCACTGAGCTCATAAATCCAATCTGAGGATGATAATCCTTCTGCCAGATGAGGAATTAAAACCAAATGTTATGCAGTGGTCAGAGAAAGAAGATGTGTTTGTGGTGGCGTCATGCAAAGCAGAAGCATGTTTACCAGTCACAGAAAAACAGTAAAGATGAGGGAATCTTTTATTTTGTTCTCTGTAAACTTAATTATTAAATCATTTGTTACTGCATTTATTTCATATCATGGTTTATTCATTAATAATTTGTTTTCATCTGAATTTATGCATAATGGTGTCTGTATTCCAGTTGCTTACATCTCGTGCATGCGAGAGAGTGGGCCGTTTTGTTCTCTCTTTCCTTTTTTTATTGTGTGAAGTCACCCTGCACTAATCCTACAGTGTTGTTATTAAGCTCAGGGCCATGGAAATGGACAGGCTGTAAGACATGCAGAGTGCATATAAGCCAGATTAGCACTGAAACACCCCCACAAACAATGTCACCATATTCAAATTCACATTTATATCTGTGTTCTGCTCAACAGACTCCTCTGGTGTTGAGCAGTTACTGTGTAAAATTTAAAAAAATAAAATATTGTGTTACTTAGTGAAGTGAAAATTGTACATAAAAGAAGAAAAATAGAAGAACATGTAGAGTAGGTGGAGAAAAGAGTCCTAAAAAAATAACAAAAAGCATACAGGTTATAGAACAGTGGGATGGTGTTATTAACAGAATCAGATAATAGCAATGATGGGCTATGCAAACTGAGACTTAAAAAAAACAAAAGAAATTGGCTCAGTGAGAGCAGTAGAGAGGGGTTAATGTTGAGAAGGAGAGATTAAAAGTCAGAGAAAATGACAGAGAGAGAGAGAGAGATTTAGGTGAGAAAGAGTAGGAGTCATAGCCAGAAAAGAAATTCAGAGAAAAAATGCCTGCACGGTCCAGAGAAAGAAGTTAAGAAAGACAATCAGAATCGGTGAGAAACTGAGAGTTTCTCATTGAAAAGAGAGAGAGAGAGAGAAAGAGCTCCAGTGTTTGACATTTCACCTTGCTCAGTTGATAAGGGGTGTCACCCTCTGGTCCTCAGGGCTTTGACTGCTGTCTGCAGTCATCACCCCTCCCCAGCACAGGAAACTATTGATCAACCAGACACCACTGCCACGGCTTGTGTGTGTGTGTCTGTATGTGTGTTTGTGTATGTGTCTACATCTCAGTGCCTATTTGTTTGTTCCAGGACCCAAATACCAAAATCTGCATTTGGCATGTGATCACTCAGCCCTGAGCAGCTTCCGCTCACTATTTTTACATCTTCATCTTGCTCTTTGTAATGTCTAAACTTATCTCATTATTTGTGTAGTAAGAAGTCCATTAAGGTTCTGTGGCTGTGGCTGAGAAGAGTGAGAGATCACAGAACTAAGAGGCAGAGACTGCCATTAAAAAGCCTGAGTACTCAGTACGGTGTGATGAATGGCTTCACACACTCAGATGTACTTAATTTCAACACTGAAACAGTGTGCTGCAGAGGCCTCGATTTCTGCTCATTTTCTCTGTTGTGCAACAATTTTTTGAGCATTTTCAAAATAAAACTAGTGGGAAATTGATTGTTGAATTTTTTACTTTGCTTTTGAGCAAAGCATGTCACCCAGAATGTGACATTTTGTGCAATTGTAAAGTAGCATGTTGCTGCATTGTAATGTGTATGATCAGTTGACTCTTCATGCATAAAAACATAAGTACAATAGTAAGTAAGTACTAAGTGGTAAAAGTGGTCAGTAACACTCCAGTTCATGTTGGTCAGTCATCTGCCATTAGCTACGGTGTCATGGAGCCTGATGGCAGTGGGGATGAAGATCTCCTGTATGGTTCAGTCCTGCAGCTCAGTGAGGTGAGTCGTCCACTGCAGCTGCTTCTCTGCTCCATCAGGATGTTATGAAGGGGATGATCAGTATATTCCAGCATGGTCTTTACCTTTTTCTGTCTGCATCTCTCCACCACAGCCTCCAGTCAGTCCAGCCTCATTCCAGTTAGTGAATGCTAACTTAATAATAAGCCAAGTAATGACCTCAGCCTTAAACTTCCATCTATCCATTAGCTACGTCTCTAACCCTTTAGAGGGTTACCAACCCTCTAAGATTTACCCTCATAAATATCATACAATTATAAACTGGTCACAGTAAACACCAAAAGAATATTAGAGGTATTTCCTCATTTTATTATCACTGTGAGGTCACGTGGTCCTCACAAAGGTAGAAGTCAAAGAGCACACACAGAGATATAAACACAGCATTGGGGGAAATAAATAACGCACCTGCATGCAGCATTGAAAATGCAAGCTGGATAGATGCAGGGGTCTGCTACACTCTGCATTCGTTTTGTGGCTCAAGGGAGAGAGAGTGAGGAGAGAGTGAATAAAATGTGGGCAAGCACAGATTCATGTTAAAAATGACACAATTAGTTCAACTCTGAAGTGCATGTTAGTCACACATGGCTTCCCTTCTTAGACTCACATGAAGTGATCAGACAGGCAAATACTCCCAGGGCCTGGATGTATAGTCAAAGGAAACACACTCATACACACAAATAACAAAGTGTACACTTAATACAGCAACACACTCCTTCACTATCTCATGTAGACCTGCGTAAACAAGACTAAAAGCTCCACACTCTAATTTCAGATGCAAAACTTTGTGGGAGAAAAAGAAAGCAACACATATAACACATTGCATTAAAATAATGCAGTAACTACAGTAAATCACTCTGCAAATGTGGAAAACATTGCTCTAATTCCAAAGGCTCTCTTACTGAAGAATTGATCTTTATTTTTGGGGCAGTGCACTTTGAAACAAAAGGGAAAATAACTTAATATGCAGGAAATGAAGAAATGAAAACTACAGTACACAGAGCACTTTGAGTTTGCACTTTCAAAGCCGGGAGAAACGAACGTTTGAATTTCCCACCCCCCCAAGAGATAGCTGGGAAAGGCAGGGCCTGATTTTATTAATTTCATCTGTAGTTATGTTTCTCCTGAATAAAACATTAATACTCTCAGGAACAAGGGAATAACAGAAACAGAGAAAAAGACAGCTGCTTCTCTTTTAATTAGCAAGCACAACTCACTCTTGCACTCTCCAGCCGTCCCAGCTAGCTATCTTTGTATTGCCCTTCAAGTGTTTCTCTGTCAATCAACCCATCGTTCCCCTAACTGAAATGAAAGGGAACTCTTTGTCAACTTTAAAATCACAGCTTCTTATTTTATGACGACATCTTCCGTTGCACACAATAAATAGTGCTGAAAACTGTAATATGCCACGCAGAAATGAAAATAAATTTGTGATCTGTAAAATTATGGCTTACATTTCTGTTTCTACACAAATCTTCTGGATCCTTCCACATCTTCTAAACTTATAAACAAATGGACCATGTGTACTGACTCGTGTAATTCCACTTCTTTGTTGTATGAAAATAGCAGGCTAATAGTGTTGCAAGGCGCCCAAAATCCATAAGTCCCATCCTGACACAAGTGAGATCTCAGAGATCATAATATTGAGCTATGGAATCAAGGGTCTCTAGAGGACTTTTCGAGAATGGTTGTGCCAGCTGTAACACAACGTACACATACACACGCACATGCCGTATTCACTCAAACACACGTATAGTCTCCTCTGCCTTGCCCCAGGGTGCAGCCTGTCTGAGATCACACTGGCAAGTTCACTTGTAAAGCTACAGCTTTAGGCTTTCAGACAGAGAAAACTACAGATGGTCGCTGCTGCAGGTAGAAACACTAAGCTTCATGAGTTTACTTCCAAAACAAGACATGCCCTGTTTGCAAATATGTGACAAAATGATTGCTAGCATGAAAATCAAATTCATATTTGAAGGTTAGTGATGTTATTTGGTTTATTTTGCCTGTACACAGATATGCAGGATGTACTGTAGATTTTCATATTTTGCCTTATCTCATACATCTATCTGATACAGCCTCATGGGAAGTGCTCTGACCACTGTCTGTTTAATATTTGGATTATTGATTTGTACTTGTTTGTTTATATGCATGTTTTTATTCTAGTGAGTTATCAGCCCAACACTCTACTTAAGAAAATCTAACTAATATGAGACTATTATAGATTTTAACAGAGTTAGAAAACTTATTTATGGTCCTTGTACACTTTGGAAAGGAAAAAGAAGATGCACTGAGGAACATTTGAGAGGAGTAGGAGAAAAGGAAAACTGATGGAAGTGTGGGGCACAGCAAGGGGTGAGAAAGTCCCGTGAAGAATGAAGGGCCCCTGTAATGATTGAGAGGGATTACCAGAATATCCACTGGACTGGGAAAGAGAGGTAGTTAGAGAAGGAGGAAAAGAGACTACAAGTGAACAAGAAATTATTATAAAAAGGGCAACAAGAAAAAGTGACAGATGCTGGTGTGTATTTCAATTTTGGTGCTAATTCAGATATTGATTCAATCAGCAAATGAAGCCATGGATGGGTTTTACACTACTACACTACTTAACTATATTAAACTACTTAACTGTATTACCTATACTATGCTGCTTAAATGTTATAAGTTGTGTTTTGCTTATTCCACAACAGTTCACAGCCAGAGCAAAACATTTATCTTGCTGCACTAACAAACTCCATCACCAATGCAAACTATTTGGTAGAAGCTTGCTACGAACCATATGGTTGTTACTCAATCTAAACATTCATATAAAATAAATATCTAAGTGAAAGAGGTGTAAAAACAATTGAGTCTAGCCCTTAATATGAAAGAAACAATATTACACATATTGAGGTCATGTAGCCTTGGGCAGCATAAGAGCTTTTTTTCCATCAACTTTAATGTCAACATAAACTGATCCCATAGAAAGGGCCTATATTCAAGGTTGTAAAAGAGGCTGAAAGTGAATGGATCTGAGATCTGAACTTTACTATGCAAGAGAACTGGCAACATATAGAGAATATAAAATATAAAAGTTTCCTTAACTAATACACTAACATCTTTTAAGGGTTATAAATATAACATTTCTATGGACCAGTAACACCTATTACATCTCTAAATATTAAATATAATGTATTTTAAATTTTGAGATATATTTACCTACACCCATAACAATAATGCTGTTTAATCTTAAAAAAACATTTTTTTAAATCTTATGTTTTGAATGAATGTTTTTAACATCTATTTCACATTATTCTTCAAAGATGTTGCAGTGCAAGTCACTGCTATGCCACACACCATGAGATGCTTTTACACCTAGTGACTATACAGATGGTGTTAGAAAGCTCTGCACATTATTTTATCAATTAAAAAGTAATTGTGTGTTGTATATTATAATACATGTCATTGAAATATTGTTCAGCTTTTTGTGCTGGACCGAAATGCTGGTGGAGTCGTCCAACATAAAAATAAAATGAATGTTGGGCAGGTATTATCTCTCCCTCTCCCTTGGCTCTGTGGTCTATGTGTTTCTGTGGTCTACCTATGCCTCCTATTGGTCTGATTGCTGCAGTCCACAACAATCCATGCAGTCCTTTCATAGGCGATGGCAGGAGGAAGGGAGGGAGTCGGGAAAGACAGATGAGAGACAGCAAAAAACAGGGGAGAGAAGGGAGGAATGATGGTGAGTGACTGAGTAGGAGAAAATGAGGTGGAGAGGAAGAAAGGAATAAGCCTGTGGGGGAGACTGAAAGGGGAGGGACAGAAAGAAATGGGGTGGGAGGAGGTGGGGGCAGGGAGGCTGGAGGAAGGAAGATCTTATGAATGTTGACCACTGTCCCTCTACATAAATCTGCACATTAACTGCATCAAATGAGGCTCCTCATGTTTTCTCATCTTCTCCTCCCTCGCTATCCGTTTTTCTCTTTTTCTTTCATTCACCCAGCCCAACACACACACACACACACACACACCACTACCACCCCCATTCGCCTTTTCGCATCTGTCATTTATAATGTCTGTCCACATCAGGGGACACTGTAGGGACCTCGGTCCTAACAACACTTCCCTCTGTCATGCCCCAGTGCCTGATGGGTAGAAATAAACCAACCACCATGCCACAAAGAAAGCCACAGTGTAACACAGCTAATATTGACTATGAATAATAACACATTGCTATTACAACTGTTCTGGTTCTCATCTGCCTGATAAACATTTGGGAATTGAAAAATGCAGAAGCAGTGTTAATCTTCTTTCATAAATGCAATGAATGTAACATGAAGCAATGCGCGGTAAACTCACACAGGTAAAAAAAAGAAGAAAGAAGCTGCAGAACAATATCAAAATATTAAACTCAAGATAATAATAATAAAATGCAAATGTTTCTGTTAGAAAAAAGAAGAATACACTGGTGGAGCAATAGTTTGTTTCTTTAGCATACAATATACACTATAATGTATATTTTAATAAAGTAAACCACAAATTATTTAGAATTCTACAGAAAACAAAATGCACTATTTTATTTTGTTTTTATTTACATAATAGTTATTGATCATGATGAGATGGACACCTGTCTGACAAAAGAATTTTGACTTAACTAAATGTTATTTTCAATAGTCACAGTTTTCTTTATTGCAAATCCAAGGGAGTGGAGGCATGTTTCTATGACTGAAACATTTTTTTTAGTTAGGTATACAAAAAATCATATTGTCCATCACACGTCTATATAATTTAAAAATCCATGTAATTGAAAAATGACAAACATAAAGTGGCAACATCACATCAAAATTTGACATGGTAGACCTATGTTTTCTTCTGATTATTGTCAGAGCAAAGGTAAAGCAACCACATTCCTTTTCATTTGAATAGTCTCATCACTTCACATGAGAAAGACGCGAATGACTGATAGAAACCTTTGAAGCAGTAGCCAGGGCCACTGACTCCCTCCCTTTAGCTGCTGCCAGCTCCTCAAAGGCAACTTGACTGCCACATACAGCTCAAGAACATTAAACAGGCCCAACAAAATACTAATGACCCTTTGGATGTTTGACTGCACAAAAAGGGGGCAGCCACCAATTTACATTGCAATTCTAATGTTCAGTGCTGAACAAGTAATCTCCATGTGTAATGAGTGCATTGTTTGCCACTCTCCCCTCCTGATCAATAATTACCAGCTTTACAGCCTAAAGCACAGAACCCCCCCCCCCCATTTCAAAAAGCTTAACTCAGCCATAAACACACCAACATTTTTTACTCTCTTTAATCCCACTTTTGTTGGTTGCGAAGAGGTAGGTGAGGAGCAGGAGAGAGGGAAGTAGCTAAGGCTAAAGCCAGGGGAAGAATTCATGTCACCAAAGACCAGGAGGGTCATCTATCTTTCTTTGTCTAATCATGCATTTTTGGCCACCTTGTGTTGCTGGTACTCATAAAAAGGCTGAAATCTCAGCAACCACAATACAGGTATTTAGTTCACGTGGCCACACATCATATATAAGCCTGGTGGATTGACCAGTAACAGTTGAGTTGATTGTTCAGTGTTCCCCAGGAACTGCTTTATGCTAATGTTTGCATCGATGCCTACAAAGCCACCACCGCTGTCCAAAGGCACATCAAGGAAATGAGAGAGCAGGCCACACTTTTGTGTGCGCTGTGTACAATAAAGGGAGGATTTAGAGGCCTTGCCGGCCAACCGCAGGGGACGAACAAAATGAAAGAAGTGAAGCGCAGTAGGGGTTGGGGTTGGGGACTCTGTCATGGTGGGTTGGGCTGGGGTGCAGACTACTAGCTAATGCGTCCCTCTCCATAACCTCTCTACCCACCCCGTCAGAGCAGGACAGCCCATATATAATGCAGACACGTTTGGTCTCTCCAAAAGGTCACAAAAGGGTAAAACTTAAGAGGAAAGATGAGAGCACTGCTGTCATAAAAAAAGAAAAATGCATGTAATGGGAAAATAAGTGACTATTCCTCTTAAGCCACACATAAAATATTTCAGAATTAAAGATGTAGTGTCCTGACCACCAGGGGTCTGCTGGGGTCAAAACTCAGCACCAGTCAATAGTCAATCACAGTTATCAAACAGGAACTGTAACAGATAATGTCCAGATGTTCTGCACTGATTAATTGTACTGTATTCGTTAATTCTCAGCAGAACTCACATATCTTAATACAAAATTTTTTTGTAGGAGGAAGTTTCTAATTCAGTTAGGGTTGAATTAATCTTGCAAATTATGTAAATAATTTATAATAAGATAAGTAATAAGTAATAAGATTAAATATATTTTAAGATAAATAATAATATTAAATATTCTTGTTTAATATTCTATTAATTAATTCAATATTAATGAAATCGCAAACATACAGATGCATGGCATATTGTTTACAGTTCTTTTTTATTTTGAAAATACATAATAAAAAAAAACATTTCTATTATTCCTTTAGCATTTCATCCAGAAATCTGAATAATCAAGTAAAAGTAAAAATGAAAAACTGAGCAGTGCCTCAATCAAAATATACAAACCAAGGACCTAACATATCTGCTTTCAAGAAAGAATAAAAAGCATTTACTTGGGCCCTGCTGAAGAAATGTGGTGTAATGGAAGCACTTAATAGATATGAGAGGTTTATACTTGAAAGCCCCATCATCCCCCCTAATGCATATCCATTTGTTTATTGAAACGGGTCTTCATTAAAAACAAGTTGGAAGGGGAAGAAAAATGAAAAATAATAATTATGTTGATGGCTTAAAAATCGTATCAAAATTAAGATATTTATCAGAAGCAAGTGCACTGTAATCCCCTAAGTGCTCAGTGAAGTTCTTTTATAATACAACAGACAGTAGAAACAAAAACAAAAGCAACTCTCAAAAAATCTCACACTATTTGTCCTCTCTCTGCTTTCTTTTACCATCATTCTCTTGAGTAAGACTCTTTATATGTTTGTCCTTTTTCAGATTTCCCAGGTTTAATTGCACCCAGAAATGAAAAAGGGCAGCAAAAAGAAAATATTCTCAATAGCAAATCTCTTTAATTGAATTTTGAAATTAATTCTTGTTTTCTTACTTTCTCTTTTTAATTCCCAGAACATTCAAATATTCCGTTTTTATGTCAGGCAACAACGCTCTTGTTTCTTTTTCTCCCAACGTCTCCTGATGGCTTACTGCCGCCCTGATATGCGTCTCCTGACCTGTATCTTAAATTCATAGTTTCAGCAGTGACATCAGCAATGTCCAGACAACTGAAGGGAAAGAAAACATGGTGTGTGTGTGCGTGTGTGTGTGTGTGTGTGTCATGGGGACTGGGGTGGGCAATGGGGTGATTTTTCTGCCCCTGTAACCATGACAACCCTCATCTCCAGAGCGTTGTAAGGGAAGGGATGGCGACTCACTCAGGGAGATTTTGATGGCTGAGGTCCTTCTGATGTCTTTTGTTGTGCGTTCATTGTGTGTGTTTCCATGAGTGGATGTGTGGTACAAACAATGTAATTCAATCTGATATCCAATAAACTGTCAGGCCTCTTCAAAACTTAATTTTAAAAAACTGCATGTTTTAATTTTGAAAGCCAAGGTAAATCTTCAATTAAAATCTGAAATGCTTGCAAAATAAAAACACAATAACACTTCAACTATATTGTTTTAGCGTATTGATTAATCTAGATCACTCAAAATGAAGGCTTGATCATTTCAAAGACATATGACATATTGTCCTAATTCTTTATTCATGTTTCGGCAAAATTGCTGCTGATGAGTCAAAGGTTTTTAATTGTAAAAAAATCAAGGGTGAAATAGAATCTTTTCTATCCTTTCGTTCATCAAACCAGCAAACCTTTCACCAAACACAGCATACATACATCACATATCCAGCCATTTTTAAAATCAAATTCTATATGGCCATCTCTGACTTTATATTCAGGGCAGCCCATCGTATGTAGGCAGGAATCCAGATAGGGGAATATGAATGTCAGAGGGAACATTTTAATCATTTGGCAGGGTTGGAAGCCCAATCTCCAAACATCCACATTTTGACACACAATCTCCCTCTTTGCCCACCCTCCCTTTCCTCTCTCCTCTGGTTTCATCATCTCATCTCACACCCTTCGTGTCTCAGGGACCTATTAAATCCCCCCTCCCTCACCAGTACACCCCCCCCCCCTCTCTCCTCTCAAATGTCACCTTCATTTTTCTGTTCATATTCTCGATCTGGAGCTCCCTATAGATGGTTTAATTTTTTTGGCCCTCACCACCTTCACTGCCCGCTGTGCTCACAGTGGCTTTTCCTCTACAAGTTCACACTAGGCTGATGGCAGATAGCAGGGGATGATGAGGCCTGTGTTTATGTTGTGTGTGTGTGTGTGTGTGTGTGTGTGTGCGCGTGTGTGTGTGTGTATGTACATGCATATATGTGTATAACTAGATATTGTTGTGACTGATATTATTTTTGCCATTTTCCTAAACCCATTTTAGGTGGAAGTCATTTAAGAACAAAAACAGCACATTATTTTAATCCTTTTGAACATCAACAAACAGACAAAATAACCACTATCCTTATTTGCCCCCAACTGGATCAAAGTTTTCCAAAAACAATCTCATATTGTAATATGTTAACTATTCATTAGAAAACACCACTAAAAATGGTTTAAATTAGTGTTTATACTTGCAGGCTTGTACAGTTTTGGCCAGGCAGTTTTTTTTTCTGCCAGGCCTTATGGAGTTGATCAGGCAGTTTTTTGATAGAAAAACAAAATATTAACACAACACAGGTGTATCAGTCAGTGCTGTTTCTAAAATGTCAGCACTTTGAAATTAAAACTATCTAATTTTACAAATTACACTCTAGCATTAACAATAATAGGTAGATTGTAAATTTTGTTTTTAGAAGCAAATACTGATGTTTCTCTGCAAACCCATATACAAATACCACTGAAAAAAATCTCTAAAACTACCTAACAAAATACCCACATAATTTTCTGAAAACGGGAAGTAATATTTGTGATGCTGGAAATGTGATGTGAAAAGGTTGTGTCTGACAGAGATATGGGGGGAGTGACAATATTTGATAGGATATAACATAGCTCTTCTGTTTTTGTCATCCTGTCTTCTGTTGTTGTTGCATTGTTGCCATCAGGTGAACCCTGTTTGACTGGATAAAACATACATATAAAATGCATAATGGTGTACAAAAGCAGTGATATCAAACACCTTTATGCTAATGCCCTTTGATAATGTCACTTGGATGCTATGGAGTACTGTACTTTGCCATTACTCTCTTCTACCTCTCTCTCTCACACACACATACATGCTCACACATGCACAGTCACTGCAGGCTTTGCGGACTCCAGCTGCTGCCAAGCACCGCATGAGGGCATAAATTGTTAGGTGTTGGCCAGTAATTCTAAAATCCAATCTTCTCTGCTCCTTCCCTGCTATCTCTCCCTCTCTCTCTCTCTCTCTCTTTCTTTCTTTCAGTTTTATTCTTTTTCCCTTAACTCTCCCTCTATTCTCTCTAAAGCACCCTCCTACCTATTTGTCTCTTTACGTGACTTTTATTTTGGCATCCAGTTTTACCCCTGATATTTTACAGGGTTTATTAATATTTACCATGAAATGTAACTATTCTTTGCATCTTTCTATACTGGCCATAGCTGAATGGTCTTAGCATGGGTACCCTTCCACAGACCCACAAACTCATACATTGCTGTCACTTTTTAGGAATCCAACATGGGTTCTGTGTGAATGTGCGGAACAGCAAGTTTACACAGGTGAAGCAAAATACAGTGACAAGGTAGACTACTTACTTCTTCTAATGGAAGGTCTTTCTTCCTGCTTTGGTAAGGGCTGTAGAAATATAAAATAAGTACCAGAAATGAGTTAAATGTCCATGGCAAAGTAAAGCTGTGAAGCCTATTTCATACACTGCCATAAAGCCTGTATAGTTCACATTATTGTTGCAGGTTGTCTAAATGGATAGTATGACAGTGCACAAAACTGCTGACATCTGTAACTATCTACAGTGAAATTCTGCTGTGCTCAGAACTGAGAATTAATGAAGTAAAATTGTTTGTTTGCTAGCACAGATGTGCACAGTGTGCAAAACAATAAGTCATAAAGGTACAATCATAGACTAAACTGGTGTGATTTTATCCTATACACATCTTGATCATCAAAATATATCAACATTTTTAGATGGCTGACTCAGTGAAAGAAATTATGGTGACTGGAGGCGCTGAGTTCTCTAAAGCACAGTAGGAATGTAAACTAGTCACCTATTAGGGTAATGAGATGATGGTTTGGATTTTAATGGGTAAATGCATGTGATGTATTTGAAACAATTCAAAGGTCATTTTACATGATTTATCACCAAATATGGATGATCATGTGCACAATAGCACCACTGCTGAAAAAAAAACCTAGGGGAAACATTGTACATCTTTCAATACATGTTGATTGAGTTTTGGTTGTGTATCTCTGTATGCTTGTCCTTTCCCTTCTCTCTGTCTCTTTGTCCATCTCCCCCACTGTCATTCTGTATTAATGATAGCAGGGAAAGGTCACATGATAAATGAGTTACAAACAAATCAGAGTGTGTTAGACTATAGCTCTGTTATTGCACAGTTATTGCACAGTGCTGCCCCCCACATGACTTAAAGAAAAGAGTGTAACCATTCTGTGTAATTCTGCATTACATTTCTGCCAACTCTGCAAGTTAAAGCAAGAGCATAAAGAGTCATGGAGAAAGACAATGAAAAGGAGACGACAAAATAAGAGATGGGTGGACAGGGACACTGAGCCCACAGACAGTGAGAAATTTGATAAGAAACAGTGTAATTAAAGCAACTGAAAACTGAAATGATGAATTAGAGAGGCAGTTGAACAACAGAAAAAAAGAAGACCCCCACAACCACCTCTTCATACCCCTCAAGAGATGGAGTCAGAGAGTATATGAAAGAGAGAATATAAATGAGACACAGAGATAGCAGGCAGACATTAAAGACTATTTGTCTCCTCTCTTGACACAGTGGGATGATAATGCATTTTAATGGCAAGACCTGAGACTGGTTTTATGAGGGGACACACACACAGACACGTACACACACAAGGGCACAGGAGCCATCACCTCTCACACCCTCCCCTATCGCTCTTAGCACATTCTTCGGTCAAACCCAGGGAAGCAGCTCACCAGGCTAGACATCATTCCCTGTTCAGAGAGGCAGACAGGGAGCGAAGGAGTTCAGGGTGAGAAATCAGCAGGAAACTATGGGAGAAGGCAATTTAGAAGCAATCAGAGGGAAATTTGAAGCGGATTAGGCTGAGGGTTTATAGGAGCGGGGACCTGACGCTGTATCCATCTGTCTATGAGAGGCCTTCATCAGCAGTCATCTCCTGGCTGGCCAAATCAATCTCTCCTCCTTACTCCTCTCTCCTCCTCTACCTCCTTACTATCTACCCACTCTACTATCCTTTCCTTTTTTTCACTTATCTCCCACTCCTCTCTTGTCCCACTCCATACCATTTCACACTAACATCCAGTCACATGGTCTTATCTTGAGCAACCTAGAAAGATAGAATAGGTAAGCACCCAGCATGTTGCTTAAGAGCACGTCCATGTGCCCAGTCAATGGGCTCTTTGGCATCATTGTTCAGGTTTTTACTTTATGATGTGTAGGGAAATAACCTCTAGCCAAGTACACGCATCAATATCGTCCATTTATTTTTTTAGATTGTGTATGTGTGTATGTGCGCATTAACTTGTAGGACCATACAAGCTAGGTGTCCGTAAATGTGGAAGTTGATTTGAAATATGTGACAAAGAATAGCCTGTACCTTAAAAAATCGTAGACCCACAGTGGAGTTCAACTTCAAAATGAATTGATCCAGTCTCTAGACACTATGTGCCCAATTTCCTATATTATCTACTCTCTATCATTTACCATACATCAGTTATCACTCAGACTCAATTATGAGGCCTATTTCATCTTTAGAGATTTCTTAGATGATAGAAAGCTGATCTCTTCTGCTTTTGTATTACTTTTGACTGTGGCCCAATCTCAGAGCAAGTAGAGCTGAAATATTCTTCAGTTTCACTATATTGCTGTCTTGTATTACAACAGTACTGTAGGGTTGACTAACAAGAAAAAAAAACAAAAGTTTAGACTTTATAAAGTAGACCTTGTGACCCCAAGCAAAAAAGCCCCCATAGGCAAAGTATTGAAGTGTAGTAGGCCAATGCCAGGGCTTCTCAATAGCCAGTAAGACAAAGTCTGCAAGTGTAATTCTCAAGTGTAAGTGTGTTTGATTAACCTTGAATTGTTGCTACCTCCTCAAGCTGTTAACACTAAAAAGGCTTTCTTAGTCAATCCTTCTTGTTATATGAAATTCTCTGTTTGACCAATGTGACTAAAGTTAATTTATAAATTAGCAGAGAGTTTAAGACAAAAGGTTGAAGTTAAATATGTTTTTTCTTCAGTTTGCTGTCTCTTTCATTTAGCCATACTGTGGCCAACTCTTATACTTACATGTCTATCATTAAGACCATTCTCTTCATATTAATGAAATAAACCTTGAATAATAATTGTTCATTTGCAGTTTGCTTGGAATAATTAATTTTGACAGCAGACATCCATTCATTAATATGATACAGCCAGCTCATAATAATGCAACTCCTGTTACAATAAACAATTAAGTCACTATGTAAGAAAATCAGTGTGTGTTGGCACTAACCAGTTCAACACATGATTATTGTCAACTTGGAATTAATTGATATTATAATAAGTGATTTTGTTTTCATGTTGCAGTTTACAAATAATGAACAAGGTTGCACAGCTAGCAGTAAAACCTCATGAGCAGTGTTTATCCTTCTCTACATGATGACTTGAGCTAAATGCTGGTGTCATTAGCAGACTTTGGCTCATAGCTGGAAGGCACTGGTGATGCTCAACGGTTAGCATTAGACTGCTAACGAAGCGCATGTGAAGCCACGCATACTTGACATTTATTACATTAAACAACAACACCCGGGTGCTGCTTAGAGCAAGACACCGATCTCTTGTTAGATAATGCATAATTACCCAAGACACTGTAAAACTGGTACAGGGACAAACATATTCACACATGCACACACAGAGAAAGATGCTAATATACACATCCACAAGACAATTAAACATATTGCATAAGTACATTTATATGCACATCACCCAAGAGCAAAGCTATTCAAAATAACATCAGTGAAAAAAGGGGCGCTTGAACGCACGTTTATCCAAACCACCTTACAATACATACATACATACACTCATTAACTAAGTGGTATTTTAAAGGAAATGAACTACCTTAGCCTTTATATATAACTACCTTATATGTTTGTATTATATTTTCCATTTTAGCAAATTATCTTCAATTAAATAATTCTCTGTTTAATTTTTTGTAAAAATGAGGTTCAACATCTATTTCATTAACACTTTTATGAACAAATCTTCATTGCATTTAGCACATATGTTATTGAACCACACATAGAAACAGATCAGTATATTTTGTTAGGCCTATAACTAGTTGCTGTCACTTGCCAAAAGGCATTGTAGACATTACAGTCAAAAGATGTGTGTGAGTAGTTCGCATTTATTTTTATTTGGTTATAATTTGGAAACCTAATAATAGCTGTAAAATAAAATTGCCTGCAACTTTAAAAAGTATGTCCACAAATTTTTTATTGTCTCCTTTTCCCTCTATGGCATTTGTTTAGTTTTGTAACTAACATAATAGGCTGCAAAGCCAAGAGTTAAAGCGATCTCTATTTCTTTGTATGTCTTTGGGCTAAAGTGATAGTGATCTCCTGCTGAGATGGAACTACCCATAAACTCATTTGCAGCGCCATGACCCGGATTATGGGAAACATGGGTCATGGAAGATATGACATTGTCCTTATTAATATTCAATAAAACAATGGAAGATGATACACTGGAAAATCAGAAGCTCAGCAGGTGGGGGCTCATCCAACTTCTGTTAGTAGTGACAAAGATAAGGGATTATTAAGGTGGCCAGTACAAAAACTACTGAAAAAAGCCAATAAAACCCATTCAAACCATTATAAAAATACAGGCAGTCAGTTAAAAGTTCAGTGGTTGCAGAAATAAATCCCTCAGAGTACATATAAATGATACTTTATACATACATACATACATACACACACACACACACACATATATATATATATATATATATATATATAAGTTTCTTCCAAGAAGAAAAGCTAGCTTCTTTTCCTATAGTAGAAAAAAAGTTTCCAGTTTACATTTATTGTTCCAGCTCATGTGCAAAACAACAAATCCAATACCTTTTTAAAAATTACAGTTACATGTGCCACCTCTTCAATGAGACAGCTTAAATGACTCTGAGGAGCAGATTACTTCCAGTCACCTCCTGTCTACAACATATTTGCAATGCTGCATTTTCATTATTAAAGAATCACTGGATGTTTACGTGAGACAGAGGATGGAAAATAAAGAGAGAGGTAGAGAAACAGAGAAAGAGTGTGCATAGCATGTGGAGACCATTATTTTTGGCGTGCTCCAAGGCTGGGAGAATTAGAAAATATCATTCTGTCAGGGTGATTTGATAGTGCGATGAAAAATGTCAGAAGTGGAGATGACAAATCATGGTGCTGAGGAGAGGGGACTGGGAGACAGGGGATGTCATTTGTCATAAGTGCCATTTGACTGCACCCCCTCTGCCTCCCTCCCTCCCCCTCATTCCCATCTGCCTCCTCTTCCACATCTCACCTTTTTTCTCACCCCCCTCAACCCTATACTCCTTTTCTACCTCTTCTGTTGTCTGCCTGCCTCTCCCTCCCTTTCTCTTTTCATTGTAATGATCTATTTGAACACATTCTACTGTCTCTCATCTTTCTTCATCCTCTCTCATGCACGTTTATGCTGCCTACCTCTCACTAATATTACTACAATTTTCCACCTACTTACATTAATGGCAGTACACTGTTTCTAACCCAACGAAGATTTCACCCATTTCTGACTGAGTGCACAACAAGAAAAGTGTTTTGTTTTCCTCTCCTCATCTCCACATCATATTTTCCTTGTTCCTCCCACTTTTTCTTGTTCTTCTCCCCCACCTCCTCCTCCCAGGAATCTCTGTTCTCAGTGAATGGAAAGGATTAGACTGGCATTCACTGCAAAACACACACACACGGACAGATAGACATGAAAAGCACACCCACACACTTAAAATAAATACATACATACACACACATGATTGGTCAAAATGTCAAGCCTAGTGACATTTAAGCATTTTATCTTTTGTGCTCTCTGGTTCAGATCTTGGAAAAAAGGTTAGTAATGCAAGGTACACCATAAACATAGCAATCAAAATTTTCTGATTTTGATGGGGGGTTTTTCAGATGTTTGTAGGCATAGAATGAAATGAAAGAAGTGATACGGTGCATCTGAACCCAGAACCCTTTTTGAACAGGATCAGAAGACATAGTCTCACATTATTTGCAGTGATTTTTAGGAATCCACTGAAAATACATTCATATTCCTTTTGTCTCCTGCTGTGTCTCAATGTCCCCCCACTGCCCTCAATTCACCCTTTCTCTCCTACAGTATCTCCTGCCCTCCATCCCACACTGGTCTTTTCCCCTTGATCCCCTCCTCCTTTCCCCTTCTCCTGGCCCATCAAATCCCTCATTCCACTATAGCCTCAAGGTGCTATGTATCTTTGTGTGTGTGTGTGTGTGTGTGTGTGTGACAAAGAGCAATAGAGAGAGAAAGAAGGCACATGAATTTCTATGTATTTATCTATGTGCATTAATGTCTGTGTATGTATATACAGGGAGGCAGGGGGTGCAGAAGGGGTGTGGGGGGGTCATTGATTTGTTGGGTCTGGCCATCCTCAATGTAGCGTGGTCTGTAGCGCTGGCCAGGGCCTTAATGCTGGGGTAATTAAGGAACAGCTTCAAGGTTGCATGGACACAAGACAATCCAGGCCTAATGAAGTATCGATCGGCCGCAATGGGACCCATGCTTGGACTAAGGCAAGCTGACATTCATTTAGAGTAGGGCTACTGCAATGAGAGCACACACGCACACACACACACACACACACACACACACATAGCACAGATCACAAAAGCATGCTGATGACAATATAAGAAACTCAACGGCACTTGGTTTTAATCACAAGGGAAACAATGAGGAGCCTCGTTTAGACCCGCTGGGTTTATCTGTGTATATATGAGTGTGTGCACACACGTGTGTGTGTGTGTGTGTGTGTGTGTGTCCCTCCATCTCTCTATCACATGGTGAACAACGAATAGGAGGCTCAAAGCAATCTCACACTGAAAACAGTACTGATTATACCAATGATGATTATGGTGATAATGATCATCCTGCCATCAGCCTGGTCATTACTGTCTGTTGCATATAAAGAAAATGTGTCACACCTTACAATCAATGTCATCACCATTTTTTTCAACAGGAGGGTAATAACCCAATTCACATTATCTCAACCTATTATATTTACATTTAATTTTTTCACATTTAGCAAAGTCTGACAACCTTAGCCAATGCAATTTAAACTCAGACTGCATAACATGATGTCTATATAGATTTTTTTTTCCAGTTAATATAGCTATAGGTTATATAGATATGTCAGTGGAGAAGCTCTTGAATTTGCCTTGATGTCATCATCATGAGAATTATCTTTTGTTCTTCAGTCAAATCCTAGCCAAAAACAATAAACATTTAAATACATTGTACCATGTGTTCTGGACATTTAGCCATCAGGATCAGTGAACCACACTGAGTGAGCAGGTAGATTTGAGGTTTCAGAGTCCTGCTCAGGGGCATTTCATCCTGACACATGGTGACTGTTGGCACAGTGGCCAGGACTCACACTGATGACTTTGTTATGTTATAAAATGGTTTCCAGTGATATCTGCCATTTAAAAAATATGACATCTGCTCTTGAAATACTTCCCATGAAATCAAATATTTGTACCTTTCATTGACTGCTACACAGGCCTAGAAATGATATTCCATTAAAAGTTGTATCTGTCATATAAGACTTAAATCTAGTTGCAATAGTGAATGCCAATCAGATATTTCATATTTGTATAAAGTTAATGTAAGTAAATTAATATGAAAGTCACGAAGAGAAGCAATCATCACAAATTAAGCATTCTGACTTCTTCATCTTACTGTTTGCATGCACATGCTTCTGTGCATATAAATGCATACACACAAATGGGTGCATATATATGTGTGTGTGTGTGTGTGTGTGTGTGTGTATCCGTAGGGTCCACTGTTACAGTTCCCACCTATGCCAGAGGGTTAGTGATTATGTCTGTGATTGACATATGCTTGGATTCACATCTATTGGCCTACTTCTGCACTGATTGAAGACTTGACTTCTCATCTCTAGACAACTTTATCAAGACAGTAATGGTCAGACAATCAGACTGACCGATGGAGACAAAAGAATAAAGAGCAGAGAGAGAAAGAGAGCGGGAGAGAGAAAAGGGCTGAACATGAATGATTTTGATTGTAATGGGTATAAGTGCCGTTTTTCTTGAAACCCATCTTTCTCCCTTCCACTCTCTCTCTCTTTCAACACACACACACACACACACACGGAAGGATTTACAGGTTCATAAAATATACCAAAAAAACTATGAGCATAACTTTGCCATTTAAATATTCATAATTGCGCAAAAACTGCACTGCTTGCACTCTTTACTCCCACGACAATAGAGCTACATGTTCAGTGTTATTATTTCTCCTCCTTGTATTCAAATCTATTTAAATGAGAGATGTTTAGATCCACTCTGTGCTGGCAAAACAGTCTAATGCTGAGAGTTGCGCAAAGATGGGGCACTGCTCTGCAACTTATATCTATAACCACAATTTTGAGGACATAACCCTACTCTCACCCCCGCAGTCCAAGCAACTTTTAAACCTGCAGTCAAAGCGCTGACTTCACATTACTATACTCCCCCCACACTCCCCCACCCTCTTGATTTGGCGGTGTAGCCTACTGTGAATTTTTAAGCAGAGCCAAAATGCTCTCATTTTAACTGATAGCTCCAATCATATGCAAATGTGGCAGGCAGGTGGGGGGATATCTTTCAGCGGTAATTGGCGGTTTTCTAATGGAGACTTCGGGTGTCAGTTGGAAATATGTTTTAAGCCTTAATGAGTTTTGACGGGTCAGATCAGAAAGCGCCTGGTGTGCAACTCTGTGTGTATGTATGTGCATGCCTTTATGTCTGCGCATTGGCTATGCTGCAATGCCAAACCTGATGCATTTTTAAACAGCACCAATTACCCCACATAGTGAGTTTTACTGAAACATTTTTATTGTGTAATATCCATCACGTATAGAGACATCAGCATTTATTAAACTCACAGTCACAGCCAGGTGATGTCGAAGAACAAAAGGGGAGAGCGACTCAAAATGGATGCTAATGCAACTGACTCAGGAGGGTCAAATTTAACCTTTCATATGATAATCACATGCACTTACACCAACTGCACAAAACTCATTTCAGATTTACAATAAAAATGTAAAATGAAAATTAAACATGCTGGATCAGTGTTTTGAAAAGTAAGTAGTCGTTTTCTGTTAAAAACTGTGTTAGACTAAATAGATTGAATTATTTAAGAGCTTCACAGTTTACAGTACTGTTATATTATATTATACAATTGCATTTCAAAAATATGACAACCTGCATGTCTTGAATGCGCCATACTTAAATACTAAACCAGGTTGCTCTACCTTGACTGAGACTTACAGCATCAGTCCCTGTAAGTTAAGTAACCACAGAATAACAGTGAAACAAGTTTTGCCACAAAACATTCAGCAATTATTTGTTTGACGTCGGTCAAAGTGCAGGGGCATCCAGAATCTTCCATCAATATGCATGTGTTGCTATGCCTGCAATTTACAAAGCAACTTATCATTTTGCCCAGCAATAAAAATGCAGCAGAGGCAACAGATTGCTTTGACGCTCCAAGTGGTTTTAGATTTATTGTGCATAATAAACACATGAGCAGGTTTTGAATGAAATCATCCAATGCATCTACATCTAGTTTTATTTTATCTGTAGTTGGTGCATGTATAAATGAATGGCTGAGTAGATGGTGGTACTTTGGCACTCTGATAGATCATAAATCATGTGAATTATAAATCACAGTTTCTTTGGACATACAAGAGGGGGTTGAGGAGTAAAACTGCTGTCCAGTTTATGAAAGTGTGCATTAATAAGAGATGCCCTCCTGGGTGGCTGTAAATACAGAAACCTGAGGTGGCAGCTGATGATTTGGGTTTAGATTTTTACACGATGACTGATTCTGCAGAGAGAATGGCTGCTTAACTTCCTTCCACTGTTATCGCTGGATGCCAAATCAGTATTTGTGATCAGTAACAACTCTTTCACAAAGTGGTACTCCAGGGAGCCAACAGAACAGCATGTTGACTTAGTGGAGTCATAGACTGTTAGAGAGAGTTATAAAATGTCCCATGTGGTCATTTACCTTTGAAAACCATACTGATACAGTTTACTAACAATGGAGCAGAATTTCTTCTTTTATCAGTGTCATGTTTCTATCTTAAAGACATGTTTGCTTGAAGAGAAAGGGTACTGTGTTTCTTCTTAATATCTGCAACGACTTTGCAAAATTCACATAAAAAGATTTAGCTAGGTTAATTAAATTCAATTTTCAAGAATGTTCTTTTCTTAAATGTGTTTTTTAATCATGGATTTTTAGAACCCCATTAACTGAAGTCTGGACTCCCACATAGCAAGGCTGTCATGACTTTAATTACAAAGCACTTCGAGTCATGAAGACTGGAAGAAATGAAATATCTGTGAATGCTGCAGTCTGCAATCAGGCTTTCTGTGCAACTAAAGAGTTAAAAAGAATGTATTTAGCAGTACTTTGCTAAAGTCAATTTATGTCATGTGAAAAAGTAGGACAGTGTAATCCTTTAGCCAAAACCCAATCTGGAAGATCTGAAGAGTACGTGATTAATTCTTTGGTATTAATCATGTAATTCTTTCATATAAAACAAAGCTTAAGCCTTATTTGCTAAGATATTTGACCTTGGCGGAGAGTTAAGACATTACAGCTTGGATTTAAAATGCATCTAAAGATTAAAAATGATGGTTGACTATTACTGAGGATTATAAACCCAAGGAAAATTGATTTTTTCATTTTGAAACAAAACTGATTTTAGAAGGGAACTACAGGGGCAGGTGGTATATGAGGTGACAACTTCAACTAGGATACAGCATACTTTCTGATGGAACACGTTACATTCCTGTTTGTTTTTTCATAATTTGCCCAAATACATTCCGCTTTTTACCCAAGCACAGAAATTAAAGTAATACGCTTGTAAGAGAAACAAGATTTGTTCTAAATTTATGCTTCAGTGCTTGAGGCTATGCGGCACCTCAGACACACAGAGTTTATTTGATCTCTGCTCGTTGAGAGGAAAAAATCCTTTATGACTCTCAAATGTGTCTCACTCTTTCCTCGTGAATCTTGTTTACCGATTCTGCCGTGTGTTTATCTGTGAATGAAAATGAATCTGGAGACACCATGCACTGCTTTGCCCCAACAACAACATGTATTTCTTTCATTTCATGGTCTTTACAGAGAGTGGGAAAAGAGTAAAGTGATAGTACAAGGTTGTTTTCAAAGACACTGGCTTTATATTTCATGCTGAAGTTAGATGCAGGTCTTGAAGTTCCACATGATTTATTTAAATCCACTGGTCAAACTTTACTTGTCTACTCTTATATCTAAGTTTTCTATTCTGGTCAAATAAAAATAATCAATCTGATCATGAAAAAAAATGAACAACTTCCCTCAGCATGACAAACACAAAACCTTGTGTGCAGGTTATACAACAGTCAATAATTTTATTGCTGTTAAACACCCACATTCTCACCATAACCTGCCTGTTATCATTTCTGTGTGACATAATCCACATGCACATACACAGGATCCATTTTATGTCATTTTCTTATAGCACTTCTAAGATTTTTATAACTTCATTTATTTGAACAACTTAAACAACATTTTTTTTCTTGGATTCTGTCAAATAAATTTTGAATTGATGTCCTTAACATTATTATAGATTCATTTTGAGCCTGTGTTCAAGATTCACCAAAAGCTATAACTACACAAAACAGCCACAATTTCAGGACTAAGTAAAAAAAAAAGGACTTTATGTAAATTTAAGTCTAAGTCTAAAAGGTATTTTCTAATATGACTGAAATATGGGATTTTGGGTATCATTTAACATAAGGATGAGGACGGGTTATGGGAAAAAGTCTTTTTCCCATAAATCTTTGACCTTAATTTGAAGATGCATTAATTTTCATTAGTTCATTAGACAAACACTTGCACAAAAATATGCCAGTGAATCATCAGTACTTAACATTTAATTTGAAATCTTTTTATTAGGATAATACACTCTTGTTCTTGTTTAAATTAAATTACAATTATTTTCCCCTATTGTTACTTCTCAAAACCTTGTTTCTTTTAGATGTTGGGGGTTGACTTTGAAGGATGGGGCATTTGTGGTGTAAAAAAGCAGGGCCTGGCCTCTGAAGCAGCTGAGCCCAGGGGACAGCTCGACACGACACGCACAAACAACCTGAGTTGACCTTGGGGCTCTGGGCAAACAGCCTTCAAGGTGTATGCAAAAGCCAGACAGACAGCTCAAAAGGAAGGGTCTGCTTTTGAAGTGAAGTGTGCAAGTGTACATGTTTGTTAGTGTACCTGTGGGGGCAGCATGGCTTGTTCAAAAGCAACTGATGACAATTTGATATAGGCATCATGTTTATAATTTAACACTAAAAACACAGGACAGAGGTGGGAAGAGAAGAGGCGAGAGGAGAAATGACCTGGCCAAGTGTGTATATGCATGTGTGCTTGTGAATGCAAATGTACCCTCATTATAAATATATATATGTGTGTGTGTATGTGTGTGTGCATGTGTGTGTGTGTGCATGAGTTTGACATTGCAATAGGACTGGCCTCAAATCTCACAGTCACATCATCAACTGTCGCTAATGTGGAGGCGAGCCACATTGACAGGTGATCAGCACAGCACACAGCCAACAGTGCTTATCTCCCTTAGCATGTATGTTACATTGTGTGTGTGTGTGTGTGTGTGTGTGTTTATGTTTTCGTCATGGAAATGTTTCAACCAGACTACGTTTTTCAATGGAAGACTAATCCTAAGAAATGAGGCATGAGATCAATATTTATGTTCATGAAAGGACTCGCATGTTTAATTGGTTCAGAAATAGTCTACATGACATCTCTCTTTCACTGCAACATATGATCACATGTTTAACAATTTTACTCTTGAGGAAAGCATGTAAGGAAAAAGGAGATAGTGACCGAGAGACATTGAAAGAAAAAGGAGTGGAACTGGGACTTGACTTCAATGTGTTAGGTCGTCATGATTGCTCCAGCCATTTAAGGAGTGGCTGGGAAGAGAGGAAAACCTTAGGGGGTCATCCCATAATCATATGCCCCACTTGTCGCTGTGATTTGGTGATTTTTGTCCAGAAGCCATGTTTTCAGAGGAGCAGGAGGGAGTATGGACAAGGGAGAGGGGAGGAAGGGGGTAAAGCGGTTTGAGAGAAAGAAGTGGAGGAAGACAAGGCCAGAAGGAAAGAAGGGTTCAGGAAAAGAAGATGGGTAGGGTGGGTGGGGAGGACTGCTGGGGACCACTGTCAAATGGTTGAGGTGTTACCATGGTGACAGTAATGAAGAGTCTCAGGATACCCTGGGGGGATGGAGGAGGATGGGCCTATGCAGGGGTGGAGGAGGAAGAGGTGAGAGTGATGATGAAGAGGATGGGGGATTCAGAAATTGAGAGAAAGAGACAAAAAATGTAAGAGGCCTGTAGGCTTTTTTTACGCTCAGACAAACTGACTATGTTGACACATCTGATGTGTTGTTAACACTCACATTTCACATAATTCTGCATAACTGATTCAAGAAAAGCACAACTCTGGTATGCTTGTAGGGTTGCCTGTATTGCATTTGCCACAGGAAACACCAACATTGAATTTATGTAATTGTTACTTTCAGTAAAATAAATCATGGTGTATATGTATACCAAGGATGTTTGGATTGAAAACACAATCATATTTATATACATTAAATGTGAATTCTGTCATTATAATTTAAAATCTCATGTGAGAAATGGGTCTGACACAAGTCTTTAATACCTTTAGTTATGATTCTATATAAAATTAGTTTTTTCAGCACATGCTCTTTAGACACATGTACGAACATTACCTGTGCATGCACACGCTCATGGACACACATGTATAATCACAAAGCTTAAGTTATCAAGCTCAGCAAAAAACAAATCTTAAACACAGCCAGCTACACTATGGTCAGTATGCTAATTACGCACAGAAACTGTCTATTGGTTTCATGAACTCTGGCTCTGGAGTTAAATGGGCCATCGTCTTGCTGCTGGTGAGTTCCCACATGTCAAGAGCACTAATATGTTTTAATGAGCCTGCTTTCTCAGGGTGACAGACCAAACTTCTAACTAATTTTGGTGCAAGTTGAAAAATATGAAAAACCTTGGGCTTAGAATAACCGTTACTTCACCAATCCAGAGTGGCCCTGGAATTAAATTTACAGAGAAATATACCCTTTGTTAATATTTACGGTGTGTTTTTGAGCTCAACTAGCACACAGTTAAGACACAGTTTAACAGTCATTGTTGCTTTACTGCATGTTTGTCATTATGGCCAATAAAGGTCAATGATTTATTCAATTGATCTCCTGATATAATAAATAATATATTTTAGTACAAAGTAGTAAAATGCACAGATTTAATTTACTGTCTCTGACTTTCTGTTTTAATGATCCAAAAAGATGATTCAGTACCAAAATAAAGATTAAGTAAACTTATGATCAAAATAAACATACTGTGGTTTTATTATACATACAGCTTTATGATTTATACTTTCAGCTGCAGCAATCTTTTGATCATTATTCCTGTATATGAAGATAGTTACAGCTAATGGTTAGTAATGTATCTCAAGTATCTCGGTCTAGAGCATAACTCTAACAAACAGCTGTTGGCAAAAAACACATTTTTTCCTGTGGAGAAAAAAACAAAAACAAAATGCATGTGCTCCAATGAATACAATAAAATGTGCATTTAGAGCGAGTTGTAAAACCATCCTAGTGCCAATGATCTTGCTCCGGATGTGATTTTTAGCTGAACCTGAGCAGATCTCACTGCGTGGTCTCAGTAGAAGTCGAAACAGCTCCACAAGTCTCTCTGCAGCCTGAGATCCCTCATCGCTCATCAATAGAGTGATCAATATGTGGACATGTGGATATTGACTACTGTAATGATGATAGCAGCACAACCACGCAGTCATGCATACACCCCGCATGCACATTAACTTACACACATATGGACATAGATATGTACACACACATACACATACCTCAGGCTGGCTCACATGAATGCACACTTTACCAAACTGGCCTCAAAAGGCAACTTGGGAGCAGAGATGGATTTAGTCCGAATGAACGTCCTCTGTGTGGGTTTGTTTGTCTGAGTAAGTGTGTATGTGTTGTGCATGCACAGGTACAGTATGTGTGCCCATCTGTGTGTTTTTGTCACAACAAACAAACAGCACTCCCCTTGTCAATGGTTATTATAGACTTTCCAAGGCAGCACTTTATTTGCTCTATAGTGACCCTGACATGACAGTGAGTGACATTCATCGACTAACTGACCCAGACTGCCTTGACAATAAGACAGACAATTTGACTCCATCAGACATTTTTTCCTGCTTTGATTTGCTTCTTTTGTAATTGTGACAATAGACTCATCTGAACAAAAAAAGTAAAACCATTGGTTGGTTTCAACTATAAGCTTGGATCAAAAAGTAGCTCACAGATCAGTTTCTGGCAGGTACCCACTGGACAAAAAAAAAAACAATAAAGAGTCAGTTGGCAGTTTATTAGGTACACTTTTTTACAGCAGTCCTGAGATGATTTCACCCTTCATGAAAGTAATAATGTTCAGGGTTTGCTCAAATGAGAGGTGCTGATTCAACTTCATGATCATTTTGGGGGATATAGTTTGTGCTGCTGAAAAGTACAAGTCTTATGCAGAGAGGGTGTTTCAGTACAGTTCGCATCACACAGTTGAACTAATCCCTCTCCAAAACAGTTTGAACAAAAACTGGGCATTGTCACCTTGATTATCTCCTGCTGTATTTGTCTGCATGGTGTACCTGCAATAAACTGTGGAGTGTGATATAATAAGCGCCAGCACCATAATAAAATATTAACTAAATTTCTCTCAATACCTCTGCTCAACCCTGGATCTAATAGGATTGAGTTTCTTAGCATTGCTTTACCCTACATACAAGACTCAACTAAATAGGCCAAAAGGTCTTACTGCTATCCAGTGAGAAAGAATCCAAATCACTTTTTAATTAAGGTTAAAACAAGTTTTAAATTTGAAACAATTTCACCCAGCTGTGCAGAATAGACAAAAACAGAGCTAACAAGATGAAACACATTTGTAAAAGGTGTGTGTAGATCGCCAATTTGAAAATGCCCTTCCAGCAAAGAGGAGAGCATCTTAATTCATTAAAATAATCTTGACATGTCTTGATTTTGGTTTGAGCCATGACACACAACAAGGCATTGTTCAGGGAGGCCCAATAAAAGAAACACTGACTTAACAGGCAATTGTGTCTGTCTTGCTGCGAGCACACTCTTAGTCACGGACAGTGAGTTTATTGGGTGGATCAGTGTCAGGAGCACAGGCGCATGCGCACACACACACACACATACACACACACACACACAAATACACAGGCTTTAATAAGCTCACACTTTAATTTAGGCCCCGTCACTACAATGAGGCTTCCAACATCAGACAGCAAATTGTTCATGTTCAATGAAAAAAAAACATCCTGTCTTCTTGTCTGGACAGAAAGACTTGCGGACAAAACAAAAGGGTAAGGAGGGACAGAGAGGGGAGTGTGCAGCCATGTGTGTGAGCATGGATTTGTACGTGTCTATATGTGTGCGCATGCCTGTTTACAGTGACAGTGCAGGGACAGTGAGCTGTGTGTGCATCCAGCACCTTGCACACCTGGTGCTTTTACATATTTATATGCATATGTGTGCTTTTGTGTGCATATGCATATGTGTGTACTAGTACATGTTTCAGGCTGGTGTGAAAGACTACTCCAGGCACAAGTGTGTGTGGGTGTGTGTGGGAGGTTGCTCAATGTCCCTACAGCCTCTCGAATATGTTCAGTTAAATAAGCTGATTGTTCTTTAAAAGCTTAATCAAACCCTAATTAGCATAGCTGTAATTGCACTTGCCTCGTGGCTGTGGCCCATTGACATGGATTCCCATGTTAATTATTGTAAATGCCTCACTAATGCTATGAATACTTCAGAGTTATGCAAATTGTTGATGATGAGTAATCCACCAAGTGTTTGAAATGGCTGTCATTATACACATGCACACACATGCCATGGACAAGCTGATTATAAAGTGTTGGGTATGGTTCTTTCTGATGGGAACACTCACAATCTGACACACACATACAAAACCGTCCACATTTACTTAATACAAGTACACACACACACACACACACACACACACGTGCACAATAACACACACACCCTAACATTAACTAACATCTCCCCACCCAAAGACAATCAAACTCTCAGATCAAAGTGTTAAATCATAAAGATGAGAAGCTCTCAAAGAGTCTAACACTTCAAGCAGGGTGGTGGTTGTATTAATACAAAGAATTAATGAGGGCAACAAATACGTTTGCCCTCTTACTCACACAGATATACACACACACACACACACACAAACACACGCTCAAATATACTCTCCATAGTAGACTATTCTATAGACTAATTACCCTTGGTTCACCTCCCTCATCTCTCTTACTTGTTCACTTCTTTACACACGCACACACACATCAATGAAGGCCTGTTGACTGCTGTAATCCCATGCTAATACTCCAGGGAGTCAAATCAATGTGACCCCACAGTCTTAGTGCATAAAGCGGCGCTATAATGAGGTTGGTGCTGGAACGTCCACACACACACACACACACACACACACACACACACACACACACACGCACACACTTGTTTTTGTATAAAGGTTGATCTCTTTCCCGATGTGAAGATTAATGACTCAGTAAATGTAGAGTGTATATGAAAGCGTGTTCACGCAGTGCAAAGGGAAAGTGTAAAAACTATTTGCAAAATAGAACAAATGTCAACAGAATTAAGTTACATTCTTGAAGTTTCTGGCCTTTTTAGACAAGTGCAGTCATGTCTATTTAGGGAGGGAGGTGTTTTGTTGTCTTTGAGCGTCATTTTTGTTATCAAACATTTCATTTTGATATCACGTTTTAAAGTGAAATGTGAAATATATGCTGTGATGCAACATGGCTGGCAACTCACCCATGGATTAAGATCCCTTTTCCAAAGTTTGATTTTAGAGTCTGCATAATAGCAGAATTTGTTCAGTGGTCAACAACAAGATTTCTGATTTTAACTCAGTGGAGACAAATTTTACAGAAAAGTGGCAAAAAGTGGGACATTTTGAAAACAAGACCAACGTGTTTTTTTCAAGTAATACATTGGTATTTAAACTGAACTGATTGGTTGATAGGAGGTCTGACACTTTGCCATCCACTGCTTAAATATGAATTGCTATTGTAACTTCTAATACTGACAGTCAAAATATTGATGAGTCTCCAGGCTCAGGTGCTAACATGTAATCATTATTTTAAGTCAACCTGGATAATAGCAACAGGAAGAAATCTGAAATGTGTAAAGGTGTTTCAACAGGGATGATCACTCTGTTATTGCTGGGGACACGAATCAGAGTGCAGACACATATATCAACTACATGCACAATCATACAAACATAGAGAGACACATCTCAGCCACCCACCCACCCTCGCACACACACACACACAATGACACAGTCCACATGGACAGCTCCCAGGAGAGTGCCACTACAACTTCCACCACTTTATTATTGGTCAATTTGGAGGCTTCTTTCACAGGGGTGACATGGCTTAGGAGATGTCACAGCCCAACCAATCAATACCACTCTGAAAGCTCAGGACCCAGAGCCAGTGTGTGTGGATGTGCATGCATGTGTGCGTGTGCGTGTGCATGTGCGTACATGTGTGTAAGTTGCTGAAAGCTGCAGCAGCTGTGGCTGGACTCTACCCTTCTGACCTGTTTACTGGACAGTAATTACATGGGAAGAGACGTCTGTCCAGCTCCTGCTGACCAGCTCCACTAATGAACTAAAATACACCCAGATAGGCTAAGATAAGAGGAGACAGGAGGGCAGGCAAGACAGAGACAGATAGACATCTAGTCAAACATACATGGTTAGTGAGACACATAGATACTATGTGTCCTTTGCTTGACGATACTGTTTATTTATCTGGTCTGTTTGTTTGCTTATATCCAAGCCTGTGTGTTTTCATATGTCTGAGAAAACATGCATGAGTGATCATGTACATCATACCCATGCGTGTGTGTTGTTGCGCCATTGCCTGTGGCAGGATAGAGCTTACTAGTGGATGAACAAGCCTCACAGCATGTAAGCAATCCCAGGCTTGAGTTTCCCTGACAAACCTATTGATTCTATGGATTTCCACCTAAAGTTATGATAATGATACATCATGGGCAGATTTGGCAGGACAGACTGCTGGAGGAAGAGGTGGCAAAGCAATTTACAGCCAAGAGAAAGGGAGAGAGTGCAAGGAGGTTTGGGTGTTGACAGGGTTCAAGGCTGCAGGCTAGACAGTGACAACACAAAAAGGTACTTAACATGTTTTTTAATTAACCTTAATGTGCCTCAGGTAACACAAACACTGAAGAATAAAGAAACGTAACCGTACACCCTGAGACAAAAGGGGTGAGGGTGAGAAAGTCCAAAGCAACACTAAAGCATAACTGGGAACATTTTGGTTGAGAAGACAACACATCCAGCTATGCAACACACAAACATTACAAACATGAAACACACAAGAGCAACAACACGACATTAACCGAGGAACAACAGCGCTACGCTAGCAGCAACACACACATCAAGAACATAACGCATACGTACACAAGGATCTGGTGCTGAACAAAGAACACAGGGAAGTACATACACACACACAAGGAGACTAATAAGGCATAGCTGAACATAATCAAGCACTGATGACAAAAGGTAAACCCAGAAACACTGAGGGAGAAACCACAAACAGGAAGACCCTTCAACATAAAGTCCCAGAACAGGAAACACAGCATAGATGGGTCTGATTGCAAATACCCCCAATGAAACAAAAAGAGAAGTAGAAATATATCCTTCCATTACCGCGTCCATTCCTCTATCCCTGTCTTTCATGTCTTGTTTCCTGGTGTGTCGATATGGATGTATGAATTCGTTACAGATGAATCCAGTGCAATGGATTGGCTTTGCTGCTTTGTTAAGGATAAGGGATGTACAGGCATCATACACATTTTTATGTTTAGTGTGGGAACAACAACAGAGCTCCTAGATAAACCCATTGTATGTATGTGTGCCGTTTTTTTCTTCCAATTTCAGAGCGTCTTATCTTAAAAACTGAAGCCTGAGGTGTTTTGTAATATTAAAACTATCGCTCACTTTCTGGCTGAAATATATTTTAAATGCTTGAGTTCTGTGAAGTGCCATACGTCAGCTGTTAAGATTTAACAGCACATATTTTTATGCCGGTAAATCCCAGAGTGATGCAATGTGCTAAGCGAACAGTAACAAAGCGCACTCCTTTAGGATATTGAGGTGAAGGTTTCCAGGAATTACACAATGTGAACTGGAAGTTAAAGGTCCATGTCATGTATTGTATGTATCTTCGTTGGCTGACCTGTATGAAACACACGCATCTGTGCTGCAGCGAGGGCAAGTTATTTTGAGTTCATAATGCAATTCTGAGAAAAACCTTACAGTATGGAACATAATCCCCACGAGTGAAAGTATACCCAAATGATTTTTAATTCAGAGTTCCTGAACAAAAATAACTATCTTTTAAGCTTCTTAAAAATGCTGAAAAATTAGATTTGTGATGTGCCTGTGTATAAACACAAGTTTGCAAGGCAATAATTTATGGCCCATATTTCACTCTGATTAAAAACCTAAGCAGCGATTATACTGACTACTCAGCAATCTTCCCTGACATCAAGGCATATTTTTTTCTCATTCTAATCCACTACATTATAATTATTCAGTCATTTCAACTTTCATAGGGGAAAAATAATCATCTTTTGGTTATGCAAATGATTGGGCCGCTGAAGAGGCTCTCTTTGGCAGATGGCTGGTATTTACGATGAGGTATGTGGCCATTTGAGTATTTTTGTCATGAGATAGATCTTTGATTTAATGAAATAGGGGCTTAAGCTCATTCTGAAGAATATACAATTACTTTATAACCACCATCTATGATTATAGATATTTTGTCTGTGTGAGTGTGTGTGTGTGGACTATATGTGTGTACACTGTGTTTTCTCAACAGCTGGTTATCTACACACACTGTTAGGTATCTGATTGCAATTCATGATGAAATTTGTTATTCATCAATCCTAAATTGTTTCTCCAGTGTCACTGCAATTTACTGTAAAACAGTATAAAGAAATTGCTGCACAGCAGTTATGTCTTTCAAAAGGTTTTCTGCCAGACCACAAAATTTTAATTTTCATATTGATGTCCATGCAATCTACGAAACAAAATGGTCATGGACATTGAAGGAGGGCATGCTACACTTCAGTGAGGTGCGAAAATATGACCATATGGCAAGATTTTTGTATTAGTGTCTGATATGCTCATATATAGCTAGTTTCTAAATATTTGATATATTTCTCAGCCAAGAACTCACAGTCTCCAGCCCCTTTGTCTTAAAGGACAGTGTCTGGCTCTCAGTTGGGTATTCAGTCCATGGTGGTTATGACCAAATCAGGATAATAACACCTCCCTTTAAACAAAATGACCGTAGCATGGGACTGCCAGCTAAAATTAATTCCACCTCTGACCAGAGGAAAGACTACTCCACTGCTTAACCCCCTCTACACACTCACACAACCACAAACACACACTTAAGCTCTTACACACACACACAGAAACACACACACTGAATATGTAGTAGTACTCATTTGCTGTGGTTGCTTACTATTCAGTTTTGATCATCAGCACGTCAGCAGATAGCAAGCAGCATTTGGTCATACTGATGTGCATTTTAGACGAAGTATTTCTCTAATCTGCCTCTGTAATCTCACACTGAGAGTTTAAATTACCCAAAACCACACAAACTGCAAGCAAATTAGGAAGACAAACTAAATTTGCCTTTGATTGAGATTAATCACAAAAATGGTAATCTGTCATCACAGGCCATCATTTGTCTTCATTTTAACATCAGTGACAGCCTCGCTAGAATCAAAACTTTTAACTGGCCAAAGCATATACTTTTGAATACAAAATTTTCTATGCATTAAACAAACAAATAAAGAGCACAAAACAGAATATTCTGTGGAGACGCATGTAGCACATAACATGCTAAAATGTGTGCGTTTTGAATGGAACACTTGATACCACAGCATTAGCTCACATCTCCAGCAATATTGATTTACAACATTCAATATAGGTTGGCTCACTCTAAATACATTTAAACTCTAAAGGCAGCAATATGTCAGAGATGCCTCACTGTGATTCTTCAAAATAAACACTGTTCTAAAAACACTGCATGATGTGTGTCTGTTAAGACCCTTGGGTTTTGCTTTAGTCTGACTTCTTGTTAGGTGACCTTTTGTTAAGTTATATTTAAGTGACATTTGTTCTCCTGTCTCAAGGCACACTTTGTCTTTGTTAGCAGGGGTTGCAACTATTCAGATTTCTATGTTCTTCATGCTTCACACAATCATTGAACCAACAGAGGCTCTGCCATCTCCAGGCTTTAGAGTTTACTGTATGTGCAGATGGAGGTGGTGATCAAGATTCATTGCTGTTCATTTGTTCTTACAAACCAGAGGAAATAAGTCTAGCTGCTGCCAAATTTAATTCAAGGTCCAGTGATTTTCTGATGAAGATATAGAGTATACATGTGGTGTAAAATGATTTTTAAGATATGAACTTAGTTTATATACATAGGTCTATGTATATTTACCTACAGGAAGCCACTGATGGCTTTATTATATATGCATATGTCATAAATGTATGTATATATGTTGTCTTCAAGCTGACTTTCAGTTTTTATCACACCTATAAATGTAGGCAATATTGATATTTTCCTAAATCAATAAGTGTTTGTACCTAAAACTGCCACACTCTGCATTTATTGTTGCAACTATAACGATGGTTTGATGCATGATAATGGATCACTAACAACTGATAAAGCCATTTAATGGGGTGATAACATCTGAAGTAGGTGGTGATGTGTTGGAGCAAAATAATTTCAAGTCCTCAAACCTAAATGACAACATATATCACCCACATGCCTCAGTGGGAGGGGCACGTGGGTGAAAAGATTATTGTTGGGGTAAAATAATCCTTATCATCCATCAGTCTATCCACTCTGACCTCCTCATAATGCAGACACTATGTCACCTAACTTCCTCTTTTGACTGCGGTGTCATAATGTCACTAGACGTTGCCTAACTATAACACATTACTGTTGGTTTAATAACTTGCTGGCACAAATGACACATTGACTTATAGGACAACTGCCTCAATAAGTGTGAACAGTCATTTCAGTCAGAAGATGAGCATGTATGTGTATGTGACAATGCGAGAACACACAGTGTGGCCCGTGTGTATGTGTATATACTGTTTCTAGCTAGGGCAAGTCTAAACTCTGTCATGTTGATCAACTGTAGGTGTTAACATTTTAGATCCTGCACCACCTCATTCTCCTCCAGGCTGTTCCTTGTCACTCTTTTTTTTCCTCTCTCTTATTTCCTCTATTGCACTTTGTATATCTCTGCATTTTATACGTGATTCTTTCATTTATTTTTTCTTAAAATAAAGGTCATGCAAAACTAAATGCATAATATATGTGTCTACACATATTTCTGGGCACAGTTTTGTGATGAAATTTCAGCTTGTTGCTAATTGTTCATTGCTAATTGTTCATTCTGGTTGTAGCTTGCAACCATGCAGGCAACAGATTGTAGGCTCTCAGCTGCCAGCCTGCCACCAACTGCCTTTGTGCCTCTGCCACTTGACATCTTCATTCGCTGATTGTGATGATGTAAATAATTACAATCAATTAGCACTTAATTAACAATGCTGAAACTAAAGGACAAGTCCCAGGACGCAGCTCATCTTCTCTCTATATACATTTGCTCTCTCTCTCTCTCTCGCTCCCTCTCTCTCTCTCTCTCCCCACACACATCAGAGAAAACAAAACATGTCAGCTTCTGACAATGTGCCATCTGTCCTCGAGCCAGCAGATAGGCTTAGGCACACACACACACACAGATACAGCCCCTGAGCGCCCATAAGACATGCAGAAACACTAATCGGGTCTTTAGGCGAACATAATTACAGCTTGCCATGTTAATTACCTAACAATTAGCAGCCGTCTCTTCCAAGGGGCAATCAATGAATTAGCTTGTGACTCCCATGTTGAGTTGCCAGCCAAGCCCTTTCACACTCTCCTCACTTCCCCCATTTATCCTTTGCGTTTTTTCTGCACACACACAATTTGTACATGGGTAATACATACAGAATAAGAACCTATATTGCACAGAAAATAGGAATTAATTCATGCCTTGCCCAGTTAGCTTATTTTATATCCCAAGGTATACTGTAAAACTGTTTAACACCTTCAGTAAGCAAAATGATCAAAATTTCATTTCTCTTTCTCTATATGCACATATAATGCCTTGGGGCAGGGCTTAAAATTCAAAGTAAAATAAGCTGCAGGGGAAAAAAAAACAAAAAAATAATCACAATAGGGGAAATTGAACAAATCAGGTGTCTTGTATTGCTCCTTGTCTTTGTAATTCCCACTCATTATCAAATGAATAATGAGAAAATTTTGCTGCTGTGATGCCAAATATGAATCCTAATGCCAATTTTGATTGGAAACAAATTGGTGAAGCAGGTGCAGTCCTAAGACTAATGATCAATAAAAAAAACTCATATTTCATCATTTTTAGAGAACCCAAAAAGCTATCAGTATGAAAAATGTGCACCCTTTACCAGAGAAATCATCCATCACTGCTCTTATTGAATTTCCCATATTAAAACTCAATGTGGAAGTCATATAGGCTGATCACACAATCATATTGAAAATTGAGAAAAATTCACCCCCTGCAGATAAATGTATATCATGGATTAGTGCACTTGGGTGGTTGCTTCCTTGGCAAAAAAAAAAAAACTAAATCTGTTGACCTCTTAGAAGGTGAACAAACCTTGTGCTCTCTCTTGCTGCATTCAAGTAAAGTTAATCAGTAACAGTCCAACTGGCACAGTTGCAGTGCACCACAGGCTCCTTTATATAGGCTATGTGCAAACCAACAACCAATTTATTGAACCTTGTATTGTCTGATGTGTATAATTGAATTGCACCTCTTTCGCCTGCCCTTATAGAACATTTTATGCCTTTCATTACTCATCATATAGCAGTGGATATTACTGTGGATATTAGAGTGCTACAGATTGGCCTTTACCTTATTTTATTGCTGAAATCCTGAGGCCGACCACATGCATAGGTAATTGTGTCATGCTCATTGCCTTGTGTTATATTTAATACACCAGTGCTATGTGCTATTAAACAGAGCTGTGGCAGCTGCTGGTGACATCTTAGATTTACTATGAAATCAAGATAAAAATGGTATATTCTTATTTATATACATCTCATAAGAAAGGTTAAAAGCAAAATTACACAGTAATACAAAATGCTTATGCTTACACATTCTTTCTTTTTCTCTCTCTTTCAGCATCACCATCACAGACCACAGTGGCCATGCTAGTCCTAGCCACAGACAGCTCTATAATAGGCCCGGCTGTCTCCTTCTTAATTTGCTGAAATTGCAAAATCAATAGGTGTAGTCGTAACCGCCCGCTCGCTGTTTTAGTGGGAAAAGATAAAGTCTATGGGAAGGCAATCTTCACTTTCACTTTGCTCCCTGTTCAGCATTGAGGCCGAAGTGCTTATCACTCTACTTAAAGAGACCGTATGCCTGTCTCATGGCTGGTTGTACTAGAGGACAAGCAAGGCTTTCATTCAGTGTATTTGAAAGCTTGAAAAATACACACAAACATACACATTTTGTATTGAACTAAATAATATATAGCAATATAAATTACTATACTGTCATCTGTCATCCAACTTTATTTTATATTAGTGTTAATTCTAAACTGGAAAAAAATAATTTTGAGGTAAAATAGTTTAGTCCTCTGGTCTTGACTCATGTTTCTTGTCAGGAGATTTTGGATTTGTGGTTTAAATGTCTTCCTATCAATATAACTGCCCCACCTACAACTGTTGCTCTCAGGATGTGTAAACTTGTATGCTTAGTATCTCAACACTCGTGAACTCAGGGGGGATCTTCTTATTCCAAGTTCACATGGATTATGTGAACAACGTCTTTGCTAAATCCTGTATTGTAGGATCTGTCGCTATGTTGATTTGTAGTTTTCTGTAAGACAGAAACCCCAAAATTCAAAGACAGTCACCATTTGCGCATTTGGGCTGGTGTAAAACTGTTGACTGTTTTTCTGCATATTTACACATTAAAGTGTGCTTTCATACAAGTTTGTCGCTCTGTGAATGCATTTGCAAGTATTAAGATAGTGTGTATTTGTGTGTTTTGAGATGTGCACTCTAAGCATCTCTTGTCAGTAGGATCTTTTGTCTCAGTGAGCCTGTTCGTCCTTTCCTAATCTCCCCTTGATGCTGCCTTTACGGATAATCCTTTCTTTCATTAACTGCCCTCCTCGTACAGCGCCACCTTTATTGCAGTCTTTCACTTTTTAATTGCAAAAAGACAAGAGAAGGGGGAGGTGTGTGTGCTGTAAAGAGATGTTGAGTGGGTGATGGGTGCATTCAGTACATCTGCTTAAGAAGTTGTATTTGTGGAGGCCAGACCACAATCAAGGAGAAAGGTAAGGGCAGAGGGTGTGGGTGGGGTTGGCTTTGTGGTTGATTGCAGAAATAATTTCACATGTTGTAGGAAAGAGCTTAAAGAAAAAATTTTAATCTGGATATTAAGAACATTATATATCGGAGTTAAGGGGGTCAGCACCACGGCTGCTCTTGGCAGGAAATCCACAGAAATTAGAAACAGGATTTTGATGATGAAGATGAGGCAGGAAGCGAGAGGGAGGGTGAACAAGAGTCAAAAAGCAGTTAATGTGTGTACTTGTAGTACCACCATTATGAGTGCAATCGTACCAATTCATGGAATTTTCAAATTACTTTGTGACTTCAAAACATTTTTCAAATCATCCCACATTATAATACAATAAGCAGATTTACCGGAAGAGAGGAGAGACAGAGAGAGAAAGAGCAGCTACAAGACACAAGAGGGGAGGGAACTGGAAATGTTTCCAAAACATTCACTGGTGGTCTGCATTTTAAAAATGTTGTTTTTGTGTTGTTAGCACAAAGTGAAAGGAAGGAGGGAGGGTGAAAGGGAAAAAGGGGGGAAGAAGAGAAGGGAGAGGTCCAATTTTGAAAACACTCGTACTGATGCATATTTATGGCTGTGCGTCATAAATGCACTTTATGATAAGGCAAATAATTCAGACAGTGCATCACAGACATCACTTTAACATATTCTATAAGCAGAGTTAAAGACTTTTTTTTTTCCTATTTCAAAATAACCCCTCCAAAAATAGCCCCCACCACCCTCCCCACCTGCTAACCCAAGCCTGTCTGTGCCTTCGACCAATGAATGCCTGCCTCACTGCTGCTGTATACGTGGTTACACACTGGCCCCTATTGGCTGTTCTACCACTTGGACAACTATAAAGTGATGCATGCAAATGAGCAGAATTGAATTCTAGAAAAGTATGAGCTCTTTTAATTTCATTGTTTAGATTAAAATGATTTGGTCTGAAATGTACTCATGATGTTGATTTTATATTTCATGTAATATTTCATTTTATTAAAAGGAAACAAAGAAAGGAAATCCCAGCTATGAATCACTTTAATTGCATTCTTGAATTAACAGTATACATAATCCTACCTTTATCTGAATTTGAAGTAATTTTTAAAATATGTCTAAAATCACTGACGGGTCTTTATCTTTTGTTTTTTGTTTTTTTTTTTTTCTTTTTATATGCCAGACATAAATATTTGTTTAGGTCTGAAGGAATGAATATCACACAGAGGTATGGAAATTGATCTGAACACTAATATCCCTCAATTAATGTTCAGAGGTCTCTTTTTCCAGGGAGGAACAGTGCATCAGTACATTTCTGCAGCTAAATACATGATTATACTTAAGACCCTGTAGTTAAATGTTCCCAATTTCCACACACTGAAGGGACACAAGGTCATACACCGAGAAGTCAGAAGTTGGAGGGCTGAAGAAATGAAGACACTGAAAGTGTAACTGGAACTCATATATTCTTACATTTTTTTTTTGAAAGGCAGTCTAGAGACTGGGAAAAGGCTATAATATGAACTAGATAATGGACAGCCTGCATGCAGCTCATGTTAGTTATAATGTGCCAAAGATAAAGTGTGATCACGAAATGAAGATCTTGTCACTTTTTCTTGGACTCTACACCTCTGTAGGTGATGACAGTAGAATATATCATAAACATTGAGATTAAACAGTCACCGCCGAAAAGAACCGAAGCTTGAAGTTAGAAAAACAAAAAAGAAAAATAATTTTATTACCTCCATAATAATATAGAAAAATATTCTTCAACTAATCATTTTTACTACATTTTTTGAAAATGTTGAGAGATTTTTTGTTTTTTAAAAATAATGACCAAATATCATTTTCTTTTTTTTCCTCTTTACTACTCGTTTTCATCATATGTCATTATAAAATAAATATCTTTGGGGTTTGGAAATTGGTTTAAAACAAGACATCTGAAGGCATCATCATGTCATCGTGGGCTGTGGTGCACGTTCCTAATCAGTTCCTAATTTTGAATATATATATATATATAGTTTATAACTATAATGTTTATAACATTGCCCATACAATCTTATTAGCCATCCTTTTAAATAATCAACTTTGTAAGTTTAAACCAAAGATGTATAACCTCATTTCCACATTTTAATTAATACATTTCACAATTTTGCTATGCAATAGAAGCATTCCTATTTATTCCACTAAATGGATTTTTTGTACTAGTTTCACATTTTGTGGAGTTAAAAAAATGTAATTACTGAGTGTGTGTTTGCACAATAACATAAAAAGATCCACAATTTCGTAGCACATTTTTTTCATTTTAGACGTCTGTTATGAAACTATTCATGCATTATAATAAAGAATTCTGTCTCTGGTATGGGATAGCAGTCTAAGAAATGTAACAAGAGCAATGCAGAAGTTGTCAAAAAGGCCTTTTTTCATGCACGGCAGTGAGATTGTATCTGTCACCACACACGCAAACAGCATACGAACATTTATCTTCAGCATCTCCATCTGAACAAAAACACCAAATGTATACATCAATACAGCCATATATTTTGTTTGCTCTGACAGCTTCAACAGTTACTCTTCCCTATGCAAATGAGCTGATTCTCTCCCACTCCCAATCGCAGTGAAGTGATATGAGCCACAGAATATAAATGATTGGGAGTGATTGATAGACCCTTCCATTCGCCGCCCTCCTCAGACAGATAGAAATCCAGACAGACATGCATCTCTCACTCTTTCCTTGCATTTATGTCTTTCTCTCACTCTTTCTGTCTCACCCCCCTCACTAACTAGTTCACTCAGTGACACAGTTATACATATAAAAACATGCCAACATGTTACAAGCCATTAACAGTGCTTTTATTCTACACTCTGAGCCAGATATTACAGCCCTTGTAATTGGTTTAGGTTTCATGCATAGTAGGCCTCAAGCAGCCACAAAATACTGTGCACGCAATATTTTGCTATAATCAGCATAATATAATATTTTCCATGTCCTAATTTATAACAGAAACAAAGATATTTTGATGGCTAGCTTCCTTGAGAAATTTAATGTCAACTCTGTAGACTACAGGAAATGTCCAGTACAGAAATCAAATAAATCAGCACAATGGACTGTGAGAGTTTTCAATAAGTCACTGCAGTGATTTTAAATCCCTCAAGGTGTCTTTCTTCCATGTTAAGCTTTAACGTGTGACAAGTAACTGCTGAAAAATCCATCTAACTGGTTCTGCACCATCTTGCTTGACAGCACAACTCACCTCACTGTTCAAAGCAATAAATTTGACTGCAGCTCTACCATACCTGTGCATGCACTTACCGAGCTCTTTCTCTGACAAAGCAGCATGCTATGAAGAAATAAGACCCGTAACCAAGAGAGCCAAGCTCAAGCAGTGGCCTCTTTAAACGTACATAAGAATGATAGCGCCTTTACAATCAGAACATAACAAAACCACACAGCTATGCAAATAAAACTGTGGACAATGTAGAGTGAAAAACCAGCAAGACATAAGGCTATATGACACGCATAGAATCCTAACACAGAAAAACACCAAACAGCTTGATAAGAATGTAGTTACCCGACGGTTTTCGATCAGTTCCCTTTCCCCAATGCCCGACTGGCCAGGTGTGTGTATGTCAGTGTTTGAGAGCTAGGGTCTGAGTGTGATTTCTTTCAGACAGGAGACTGGAAATGGGGTAGAAGCCATTACGCTGGGAGAATCACCAAGAGCACCCCGAAATGAGGGGCAGGGGCCTGTCAGCACGCATGGATGTGTGTGTGCATCTGTGTGTGGAGGCAGGGTCCAGCCGGTGACCTTCTTCCAATGAGCCCCCCATGATTTATTTACTGTGCCCTTATCCAACCTCTTTCTGCACACACACAGACACATAGACAAACATGATTTCTAGTATTTGCAAATGTGGCTTTTTTTACTCCGGACAAGACAGGCAGGAGAAAATGGTGTTTGGTGCAGGGAGAACAGATCTGTCACCCTATCTCACACTACAGTAGCATCTTATTTTTCCCACAATTTCTCTGCTCTCTGTCCTCTTCCTATTTTAGCTCTTTCTCCAGAGCCAATGTCTGCCTCTCACCCTTATTCTTCCATCCTCGCCCTCTGCGCCTTCCCCTCTCACATTTTGTACCACCCAGACCGGGGAATCTAGATGCAATCGTTCGCTTTCACTCTGTCTCTTTTACACTTCTTCCTTCTTCTTTTCTCTTTTTCTCTCTCATTCATTTGTTTCCTGTCTCTCTCACTTTCCCTCTCTCTCTGTCTCTCTCAGTGAAGAGGTGGGGTTATCTGTCGTAGAGCAAGATGGATTTCTGATTGCTGTTGAGCAGCATAGAGTGCTCTCATTGGTCAGAAGAAGCCAGGGAGGAGAGGCAACGGCTGGAGAAAAAAAGAAAAATGACTTTTTTTTTCATTGGCTGCATATGACCATAATTGCACCCCTCCCTTTTTCTCCCCTCTTGTTTCCCTCTGTGCAGATCAGCAGAAGGCTATAATTTGAACCACCGGAGCCGATTATGCAGATTAGCTTGCCCCAGGTTGACCAATGACCTCCTCAGTGATTTACATTTGTTTACTATATGCAAATGCCCAAAATGCACTGAAGGGTGTCAAAACATCTTCAGACTAAAAACCCCCTACTAGCCGTCTCCCACCCACACACCTGAGTGAACATGTGCAAATGAAACAGAAACTTAGCAGGCAATGTTGTTTCATGAAGTGTTAGATGAAGTATTTGGGGTGTCGTGCGCAATAAGGACATATTAATATTACAGGGCTGAGCTTTTAATGTCTGGCTGAATTTACACTCCAAAATATTGACACTTGCTTTTTCTGCTTCTCGCTCATATCTTTTCATCCTAACATTCTTTTTTCTATAGTGTCTATATCCACTCCTCCGGTCCCACTTCTCTACCTCTTCCTTTTCTTCTTTTCTATATTTCAGTCTTCTCTCCCTCAGTGCCCCCATGCACCCTGTCTAATTAGCTGTATGGTTTACCTTGGCTCTGTGGGGCCTTGCTGTCTTAGCTGGGTTTAAACAGGGAGATGGACGGGCTGAAACGCTGAAACCCTAGACTGTAATTAGAGACAGGCTCACTGAGGGCACACCACTGCTGACATAGAGCCACACACACACACACACACACACACACACACACACACACACACACACACGCACACAAACACGTACACACTAGGGAGTGGAAACACATGCATGAAAACAAAAGGTGTGGGCATTATGTGCATCAGTCCATCCAGCCATGGTCATTGGCATAAAAACTCACACATGCAGATTGTGCACAGGCATGCACTCCTGCCAACAAATGCATACACTCTTCTTTATATTCTGAAAGATACATGAGTGCTCTCAATTTGGTTCCATCGCTTATAGTCCAACACATATTTTTGCAGTTTATTTTACTGTATTGCTGTAAGATTTCCCCCAAAGAGAGTACCAATTATGTCTTTCCCCCTCACCTCATCTATTCTAGCCTGCTCTCCACCACTTGTTCCTTTTTAAGTCCTTTTTTCTCCCTCTCATACTATGATTTAATACTTCTTACTTCTGAGTTTAATTCTCCCTCTTTTTATTATGACTGGATGTTTTGTGATAGGGCTTACTTGTATTTTTTCTTCCAGATTAAAAAGACACACCACTACAGTTCGGCCAAAAACAACCCACAGAGCCGATGCTGCACATGCATGTCTGCAGTTCGTCTGATTGCACTGGAAGTGTTGTGTTTATTCCCCTTAAAGTTAACTTCATCAAAACAAGGAACAAAGAGACAGAGTCAATCAATGAAATTCATTAATGAAAACTGAAATGCATTTTATTCTTTTCTAATTACACGCATTGTAGCTCATAATTGAGCGCTGTGTATTAGACTTGAGATTATTTCACAGTTGTGCATGTGTGGCACTGTGTATATGGTTGTGCCTTATTGTACTCTGTGTGTGTGTGTGTGTGTGTGTGTGTGTGTGTGTGCAAAATGATTTAGAAAAGACAGGCATACAAAAAGAAAGAAATGGAGGCGAATGTGGAGGAATAAGTGATATCAACAAAGGATTGAAGGCGCGGGTACAATGAGAGACAGAGAGAAATATGAAGCAAAGATTATACTGAATCTATTTTTTTCTGGTGTTCTACTGCCCCCTTCTGTTCCACCACACAACAGTATTTCATGTCACCGAGGTGTGCTTGTGTGTGATAAGACCTTCTGTCTTTTCAACAAAGAGCATTCACACAAACTAAATAGGCACACTGCATCAAGACGACATGTACATCTTTGATTTTAGTTCATAGCCTGACAATATAAACTTGATTTGGTTGAATATACTGACTTCCCAAGGGACAGATCTTGGCAGAGAGCTCGACAGTGAAGACAGTCATCACGAAATAAAAACATGTGATGCTAAAGTAAAAATGATTCGATTTTATTTTTCTCTATACTTATTTCCTTTTTATCTGTCTAAAAATGTGGTGTTTTGTCATGAATACATGTCAACAGAACACCCTTACTGTTATGTGTCTTTGTGCAATTGCGATTGATGTTTTGGAGATTAAAGTGGACTGTTATAAAGAGAGCAGGTACTTACAGGTGTCATAGTATTTTAATATGTTGTGACAACAGGAAGACACTGTCATCAACATTTTGCATAGGGTGCAGAAAGTACTAACACCATGTACAATGATTAAAGAAAAGTAGATGCTGTGTGTGTTCATGACTTTCTCTGATTCTGTGGTCATATTTTAGTTCAGTACTAACTACATTGCTTTGAGGAGGTTTCAGTATGGTGGGGACTTAGTGACAGTCCTTCCATCTTCAAGGGGGTTTTAAGGGTTAAGATTTAGATTCATACATGGGTTAGGGTAATGGTAAGGGCCATTGTGAGGCATGTAGTTAGTTAAGGGCCTTCATTGTTGGCCCCTACCAAATAGGGGTGTACAGACCTAGTGTAAGATCCTCAAACAACTCCACCCCTCAAACTGCTCTACCCCTTGGTAAATGATGACGATAATGATAATAATAAAAAACAAAAGCAAACCAAAAAAAAAATCACAGATGATCTTGCGACCAAACAAGGAAATGCTTGAATAAAGGGCCAATTTGGAGAACAAACATAGTAAAAATTCAAATTAAAACAAATAACTACAGCAGAGTCTGCTGGTTACTGAACATGTGGCATCTGTCTTTTTTTGCAAACATGACAGCACATGGTTGCTAAATATAGGGTTTGGTCATTACTTCATATTTTGTACAGCAGTTACTTTAAGCAACTAGGTAAAGTAACCCAGCAACTGTGACATAAAAAAAACAAAAGATCAAGGGTAGCTGATGTGAACTTATAGAAACTGTGGGAAAGAAACTTTCCAAAACATAAGTTCCTTAAGCCAACCTTACTAATTTGACAAGTGTTGTGTGTCTCTGGCATGCAAAAATGTACTATATTTAAAAACATTCATGTTTCTGGTTCAGCGCATATCCAAGACTTGACTTACAGTTCTTGCAACGCAGAAATGAAGCTCAGTATCAAAGAGGAGCCTTAGTCTTAGCTGTTGATTGTCTAAGAGGATAATTAATACAGTAACTAATCCAACGTGCCATCTAGCCAACCCAGAAATGTCCAATCACATTTACTGTTTCAGCTGGTGTAACAAGCTCCTCAAAGCCTGTGTCCAGAGCTGAGGAGCTTTGAGACCACTGACTGAGGCACTAATCATGACACCATTAACTAAGAAAATACTGGGAATTAGTCTGATGAGAAAAAGTTGTGCTTTTCCTTGGAGCTTTTGTTTAGTTAATTCCCTGTTGACAGCCAAGCGCTCCATTTGCCTGCAGAAAACTTCCTTCAGAGGGAAAGATTACTTTTTATCCTTAATTAAGGCAGCTTATTTGCATAACTCACAAAGTCATAATATATGTTAATGTGAATTTACATTGGAGGGTGCTGTGTAGGCAGTTAATGTGGCCTAAATATGTCCATAAATATTATTTCTAATGTTATTTTAAGCCTTATCATGAATCTTCTATATATATTTTATGGTTGCTATTTCTCCTCATAATGTTCCTAGTCTCTTAGGTCAATTACACTAAACTATAAGCTATTTAGAAGTCACATGACTGAAATCAGAAAATACCTTAAAACATCTATATCTTATTGAATGTTTAAGATGAGGATAAGATAGTCAGGCGTCTTTGATTTCTGTATTCCTGTGGTTTTGTGGAAATTGTACTTTGATACCGTTCATGGCAGCACATCTCTGCCAGTGCTCAAAATTTAATAGGAGACAGTACTCCTGCAAGAAATAAGCCAATATGTCATTTATGCCAGCAATTGATTACAACCAACAGAGATGTGTTATGGCTGGCCAACCTCAACCGAGAGTCCACAACTTTAATTGTTTACTTCTTGCCTGCTTCTAATATGGAGCATACCTACTGCCCAGGGACATATATGACCTATCCTTACTTCTCCCACAACACACATTAAGTTTATATATCTACTTTATATATGAGTGAATGTTTATATATTTTAATTTGATGGACATAAAGGTAAAAAATCCTTCAAGCCTTATTTGTTATTTGAGACACCAAAGTGTAGTATGTGGTAGGAACAAAAACAAAGTGGTTAGATTTAAGTACAAAAAAAGACATGGTTGGGTTTATCACTGCTGTGACTGTTAACACTTTTCTCTATTGCATCTCATACCCTTTATATGAGACACAAAATGTACTTCACAGAGTATCAGTATTTAAAGCTATGGGAATGAGCTGGAAGATCTTAAGACAGAATGTGGGAACAACCCTACATGCGTTCACTGTCAGACTTAGTGACGGAAACATAAACTAATTCACTGGAATCGGGAAATGTGAGTGATAAAACATCATTACAACAGAATCTCCCATACTTTTATTTATAGCAGAATAACAATCACAGGCTGATACACACCTACAAACATATAAATTGATTTTGGTATTTCTCTTTATATAAAGTGAACTGTGATGACCCAATAACAAAAAAAAAAAAAAAACACCCTTTAAGATCTACAAGATATCACTCTGATGTCTGTGGTTGTTCCTATATCTGGGCAATGTTATTCAAAGCATCTACAAGCGATACTAAACACAGTAACAATACATGTGGCTGTCATCATAGTCAGAGTCATACAGAAGCACTTAAAACTAACCACTGCAATGTCTACCAAATAAGAAATTAACATTATCTTAAATGAAACAATAATAAAATGATCTGATTGTTGAGGATCATGAGTGACCAAAGATCCTTGTTGGGTCTAAAGGGGGTTCATCTGCCACTTTACCATTATTAATATGGTAATGAACTGCACAACATGGTTACACATGGAATCTGTGTCAAGTTCCACACCAGAATCACTGGAAGAATTGGTGGATGGGTCAGACCAGAAAGACATGGTTCCTTAGACCAGGAGGAACACACTGGTTACATAGCAATCTGAGTTAGGGCTGTGAAGGTCAAGCAAAAACAAAAAAAATACCTGAGAGTCTAAATTTGTAATATGTTACTACATGGCTTTTACATGGAGATGGATTATGGACTATTTTTCGGTTGGTTAGTTAGGGCCATTGCAGGTTCCTCCTTACTTCCTGATGTTATTTTTTTTTTTCATTTTACTGTGATTTTTTTTTTCTAATGTTACATATTATTCAATGTTAACTTTGTCTGATCACATGCATCTATACCACGTGTCCCAGTGTGGTATCAATTTAAACTTTTGGAATAAAATAACAAAACTGGATAAAGGAAAGAGATGAGAAAAGGGGTCCAGAGAAGAGTGTTCAGGCGATAACATGTCAAGGACAGCAGGTATGGGAGAGGCTAATGCTAATGCACCAGGGCCCCTGCTCCAGTTGCTAACTAGGATGTTGCTGCAGCAATTGCAGTGAGCTGTACAGTTGATAAGCTTAATAGTTCCTTTTCTATCCCAAAATCCATTCTATATTCTATCAGCGAATGAGTGACCTCAACAAATGCTGAATCACAGAAAGAAGAAAAATTAGGAGCTGAAGAGGCAATGTGCTAGCCTAACAGCTGAATGCATGCAACAAGTAAAACTTGATCATTCACTTATGCCATCAGAATATTTACATAATATGAATCAAGGAAAAAGCTGAAAATAGCAAGCCAACCGAATTTGAAACCAAGGTTCTCCCAATGCTACTAAAAAAAGACCAGTTTGACTGCCTAAATAAATTCTGTGTCCATTGGAGTGTTGTGCCAACTAAAGATGGTAAATCGAGGGTTATTATTTCGAGCTTCCAGGTGAAGCAGCTGGTGAAGAAAGCTCAACTACAGCATGACGGGTGTTTATTCATTCCAACTTGAAATCAACCAGCGTTAAGAAATGTCTGGCATTTGAAACTATTAAACGAGAATGCAGAGAAAAATAAAACATATATGGTCACTACATGGCAATGTTCATGCATGCAATCAATACCGCCAACACATTTAGCACAGTACAACCCACTACTGCTGGGTCTCTTTGCACCCTGTGAACAACTTTGCAAACTAGTTTGACTATCCATGCCAGGCCACCACAAAAAACTTCAAGAAAGACTTTTCATTTTACCCAGTGTTCTTTGTGCAAAAAACAAAGTGAAGTGGGCAGCAACACTGTATATAACTTTATTATACAGACAGTAGATTTTGTCAAGTAGAGAATTCTGAGAATTGCTTGTCTCCATGTGCGAGCCAGACATTCAGTGTCTCTGTTTGTACATGTGCACTGGTAACAGGGAGAGGTTCATTCTGTAACACAATCACATGATCGATAGCTTTTTCAAATGTCACTTGTGGAAGATGAGACAATATTTGATTGTGTATGCATGCCCCATAGTGTAAAGCCAGGCTTTATAAGCATGCACCTGCCATGCCTGCAACACGCTTTTAGGGTCTGGTAGTTGGTAATCAGATTAAAACATCTTCCAAATAGGTACTGATTACATTTTTCATGCCACATACCAAGCTGACAACCTCTCTTTCAATTTGCATGTAATTGCATTCAGCAGATGTTAATGACAGAAATGCAAAAGTACCTGTACCATCAGTCATTTTATGTGATAATACAGCACAAATGCCACATGGTGATGCATCACAGGCTAGACACATTGGGAGACAATGGTCATAGCGTGTCAGCATTTCATCAGAGGTTATAAACTGTTTGGCTGCATCAGTGCATAGTTCCTAATGGCTCCCAGTCCTCAGTCCACTAGTCTTGTCGGAACACCTGGTCCATGGCCTAATCACTGGCACACCATTGATGCCAAAGGGTAGTCTGCTGCACTGGTGTAGACCCTTATGAGTAATTATGGTCTTGTTCCATGATAATTGTTTACTCTTCCATTTGAAGAGCAAAGGTTGACTGAAAATGGTAAACAGCTCATCAACAAAGATACAAACAAGCCTCAAGAACTATTTATTGCATCAAGTCAAAAGATAGTTCTTTATTGATAGATCCTGAAAAAAATCAATTCTGCATGTGCTAGTAACGTTATCATCATGACAAATAAACAGGGAGGCACATTTTAATATTCTTTCAGATCAGACAGGTGCCAGTACTGTATGTATCACATACCATATTATCCTTACAAAGAATACAGTGTTTCAGTCACAGGTCCAGAAACAAAATCGGCTTTACAGGTGACATCCCTTGATCACCACCTCAGGTTTAGTTCCCAGTGTCAGTAAATTCAACAAACACATAATGTAGATAACACTGACTACACACTACCAGAGCCCAAAGTCAGGTTAGAAGTGATAAGGATTGTAGTACACAGTACACTAAGCTACTGAATTGGGAGAAACTAAATAAAAAATTATGAAGTTTAAAGAATGAGGGCAAAGGCAGAAGCATGATGTATTATCACTAACTGACTCATCCTATCCATTCCTATTTCTCAATTTGATCTTAAATCAAATGGATGCAGGGTCTGTGATCTTTCCCTTCTCTCTGATCATTTGCAAGCCTCACTCATTTTTTCCCTAAGTGATTTCATTAGGCTTTGTGTGGTTTAAAGAAGACAATAATGCCAGATGAGACCATGAGACCAACCTGAAATATCAAGTATCTCAAAATTGTCTCTCCTTGTTGATGATATTAGGAGCAATAACCCTCACAGATGGACGACTACATGCTGCAGGACCAAATGATACAGGAGATCCTTCATCCCCACTGCCATCAGGCTCTACAACACCTTAGACAGTGACAGATGACTAATCAGCATGAACTGGACTATTATGATTCTTAATACTATGTATTACTTTCACTACAAAACTACCTAAATTTCCCTTTGGGGATTAATAAAGTTTATCTCATCTCATCAGTCATTGCAAATGATGGAAAGTAGAAACTTACATTTCAGTTTTTACACAAAGAAAGAAAGATGAAGGGTGGGGCTGAGGGGGTGGCAGCACATGTGGGAATATGGGCCTTCATTTTACAGAAGATGGGAGCAGCAGCACTAGACCATCAGCCTACATTTCTCTTCAAGTGCTCTCTCATTTGATTATCCCACTTCTCATGCTGCATATGAGCAGTGATTTGTGTGCATTGCTGAAGCTTTTTGGTTACAACTGCAGGGAGCCTGAGCCTCAAAGGGCAATGTGCATGCATCTGTGTATGCACATGTCCATATCCACATTCAAAAGCGTTTACATGCACCTATGCCTTTGGATGCATACACACGAGTGTGACCATTGTGTTCATAAACTTTTCTGGTTTCACAAGTAAGAGAATATATTTTATCTTCAAAACACATGGCAATGCCACTGAATGAGTCACCGCTTCCGTTTATTGGCTTCCACTGTTCTCAGTTAGTCCAGCTTCCATGCCTCCCTAATGGATTTTCAAATGCAGGTGCACAATTTCTTTCAAGTCTTGACAGGCATTTTACCTTTGTGTTCAGAGATGGGCATCAGGCCGTGTGTGGTTTGCTGCTGTTGATGTTGTTGAACTATTTCCCATAGAGAGCAGAAACATTTTCTGCAACTAATATACTTCTCTCATTGTGTATTGTACTTTTTTATTTTTCTGAGTTATATTCTTTTTAGACTCCTAAGGAAACTGCACATGTCAGACAGGACTAGAAAATGACTGCTTAGGACAGTTCCAAATTCTTATTCCAAAATTGATTTTCCCTCCATATGAAAAAAGGAAAATCATGAAAACTACTATACTGGGTAAGAAGTGAGTTCTTATTTTTAATTTTTTTTTTTTTTTAATCAAACATTGCAAGTCTTACATGGATTTTGAGCCATACCATAATACATTTCAATATTTAAAATTGATTTTAAAAATCAAGTTATGTTTAAAAAACAAAAAGAAAACCTGCAGCAGACTCTAAAATATAGGCAGAGATGCCATCATTGACAGTAAATGTATAGTATGAAGCCATTATGGTCAGCATCAGATAAGCTGTGACAAACTGAGTTATGGTGCCAAACTCATGTTATAACCTGGATGTAATTGACTGTGATTTCCAGCTGCCCCCTTTGAGCCAGAACAACGTCTTCTAATTAACTAGAGAGCACTGACAGCATGGTGCCACCTCCATTTGGTCCCCACTTGAAACAAGTGCCATGTCCTGAGGGTTCCTGTCAGACCTAGTGCTCTATGAATAATATGACATGTTCCTTCATGTCTTCATTCATCTCTCTCTCTTAGCAGATCATTCCCTCTCACTGACAACTACTTTCTTCTAATCATGCTCAGGAGGAAAAACAAGACTGTGTTTGGCTGGAAGGGAGAAACAGCCTGCATCTACTGTACATATGTGTGATAAGAGAGGGAAAAAAGGAATTAGAGAAAGATGGAAAAAGAGATATTCGTAATTCTGTTGTCTTATCTGTACACTGTGCTTCATTGTATGCCTGACCTGGAGAGCAATGTCTTGCTAAATCAGCACCAGGGCATGCTGCCACCACCACCTTTACTTTTATTGCAGCACATGTATGCTACGACAGAAAAAAATACCCCGCCCCTTGATCCTCCAGGTGACAAAGAAGCACTTTAGGTTCGCCAACCTGAAACTCGCCTCTGGAATACCCAGACTGACTGACGTCCTGGGGTACTGACAACTAGCCTGTACTAACGATGAAAATCATATGGAGTAGCGAATTACTTCACTTGTGATTCACGTTATTTGCTACCAGCTCTGTAACCATCTGTCAGTGGAACAATTGTAACGTACTATTCTATTACTTATGTTTAGTTGTAATAAATTGCGGAAACCTTAGTCCTTCTCTTCTGGTCTCTGTCGGTTGTGACACTATAAGGTCACTGTTTGGTACTGGACTCATTCTTCAGAATTCTAAATTGATAGCTACATTTGAATTTGAATGGCTTGCCCCCAGGATAAGTAATTAATATCTTTCATAAATAAGTAATATGATGAATCATCAATTCAGTATCGCTACAAAATGTGAATCTGATCTGGGAAGAAAAGCACTTCACTTGGAGAAGTTGGCAACAGCAGAATTAGAAATCACCAGTTACAGTCAAGAGCAGTGTTTTCCTGAGGAAATAAAATCTCTCCAGAGAAACATGTCTGTCAAAGGAAGTAGTCAACTATACAAGCTTGATCCCATTTTGCATGATGGCATTTTAAGAGTAGGAGGACGGTTGAACAGATCAGCCATGCCTGAGGATTCAAAACACTCTGCAATTCTCTCAAAACAGTCTACAATAGCTGTTGTCACAGCTCATAAAATGATTATGGATTCCTAAATCTGATCTCAAAATGCACAGTCTGCAAGAGGCCAAGTTGGACAACAGAAAATGTCAAATCTCCCAGAAGATCGCCTTCTGGGAGATAAACCGCCTTTTACCAACGTCAGTGTAGACTACTTTGGAGCCTTTGAGGTAAACCGATGCTGGGGAACGTCAAAAGTTATGATGTATTGTTCACCTGCATCACCATCAGGGCAGTACATAGAGAGGTAGCAGATAGTCTTGACACCAGCTCCTGCAAAGGGAAGGAAAATAGGTACTTTAGTACAATTGGACTCATGAGTGACGTACATTTACGTCGATTCATCAAACACTAAGCCAATGCAGCACCAGCAACTAGCATTTTTAAAAGTTATTTTAATAGTTTAAACAACAGCTTCCAACATGGGAAAAATATGCAAATGGACTGGTGCTGAGGTCTGGGCTGCTTACACGCCACAGAAATCTGGGCGAAATCAGAGAGATCTGGACAGATCAAAACAAAATAAGAAAGAGAGACCACAGTGTGTTGTGTGTCTGAATATACTAAAGTTAGCTTTTGTTTCTTGTATGAATTACAATGTTTAAAATCAATTCCAGTCGAGTTTGGAAGCAAAAGACATATGTGTGTGCGGGGCATGAAACTATTCTTATCTATAAACAGGGAGACTGGGGGATGCAGAAAAAGTTTGTGAACCACTGGATTAGTCCAGTGTGTGTGAAGAGTGGAAAAACAAATTTACTGCCGGGGAGCTGCTGATCAAAGATAAATACAACTATACTGTCCTCGCAATGAGTTGCTCTTATTAAAAGCTAGACAGTTAGCTAACAATGAGAAATCCTCCAGTAAACACAAGGCATAACTTTTTTTGGATTCCATCCATCCATCCATTGTCAGTACCTGCTTATTCCTAACCAGGGTCACAGGGATCTGCTGGAGCCTATCCCAGCTCTCTTTGGGTGAAAGGCAGGGGTCCACCCTGGACAGGTCACCAGTCCATCACAGGGCCACATGGAGACAAACAACCTCACACACTCACACTCACTCCTATGGGCAATTTAGAGTCACCAATCAACCTGACATACATGTTTTTGGACTGTGGGAGGAAACCAGAGTACCTGGAGGACACCCACACAAGCACAGGGAGAACATGCAGACTCCGTACATAAAGGCCAGGTTGCAAACCCACGACCATCATGCTGTGAGGCAACAGTGCTAACCACTCAGCCACCATGCTGCCCTTTTCTTGGATTCTCGGACACAGAAAGAAAATTGACCAATACACATGCACATTTAGTTTCAACTATCTACATTGTCACAGTAGCAGTACTAACAGTCATCATTACCTCTTAATTACCTCAAGTTTTGCTGTATACTACAGCCACTGTATTCTATGTATAGCATCACAAAATTATAAAGCAAATACTGATGGACAAATAATGTTCAAGGCACCAACGTAGAAGATGAATTTCTAGCAGGAGGAGCAGGCACACTTTGTCCTCTCACATGCTTCTTTAACAACTCTAAGGGGAATTCCCCTTTCGTAAATTTACTACTGTGGACTGACCAGAAGGGGGCACTCTATTCAGCAACTTCATTACTTCTGAATATGCTTTAATAAACATATCCTCATCTCTTTACTGCAGAATTGGCTCTCGCCACCAAATGCCGGCCAGACTGCAGTCGGACCAGCCCACAGCAGGATGGTGTGAACCTCAGTAAACTCAAACCTGGCAGTCAGAAAAGTAACCATGGCTGTGCTGATTGTCTCAGACTTATCTCCCTAGTTACCAGTTAGCTTATCTTCCTCCTCAACTGCTGCTTTCGCCTTAGACTCAACTGCAAACCTAAAATTGACTTTAAAATCCCTTTTCCACCACTGCAAATCACCTAACGTTTATACCAGCAAGTTTAAGATGTTTTAATGTATTAATTCATCCAATTTTCCCTATTTATATTTCTTCTATCTGTCTTCTATTGTAGATAGTTAAATAAATCTTTAAAATACATACATGACTGGCACTGTTTATATTTCTTTCACACAATAAACTCATCACTGAATCGGAGAACTCCTACTCAGGTTAAAAACTGATACTCTATTATTTATTAACTGATTGGTTGATCCAAAATCACAGGATCTGGTGCCCCAGAATTATGACTTTTGATTCATTAATTCATAAACCAGATGTTATAAACCTTATACATCTTGCAACACTGCGTTATTTTAACGTCTTTGTATTGTACTGTAGTTTTCTTATGGAAAAAGGATTAAGAAAGCACAAATATTTTTGGTTTCTCATCTCTGTAATGTTTGTGCTTTGACTTTGGCACGTGCTTTGTCCCTTAGGGCCATCGTAGAATTCGCCTCTGTAACATAATAAAATAAAAACAACCTTAAATCTTGAACAACCTACAGTCTTTTCAACTCATATGACATAGAACAAATTGACGTTGGAGCTTAAATTTACCAGAAAGACTTTTGTCCTTTTTTGACAACTTACTCTGAGCGCCCATCAATTATCCTTCACTAAACCTGGATTTACATTTGTCATAAAACTGCAAAACATCCTTCTGTAGCAGAAGCATTTAGTGTGTTTTGCTAAATCTCTGTGCCGCACCACGGGATCTGTCTAGTAGTTTGAGGTGCACCACAATCAGCCTAATTGGACAGGTGCTTGGAAGCCATTATGATACTAAACCGTGTCAGTAGAAGAGCCCCAAAACAGCATGATAGCCCCAAAAACCTGCTGAAGGATTAGCTTAGTGGTAAAAATGGGAGGGAATGCTTTTACATGTCAGAGTTGTGAGAAGTTCAGATAGTGCAGAGAGAAACACAGAGAGAAAGGAGAGGGAGGCAGATTAAAAAGCAGTACTCTCTGTGTGTGGTAAGCCACAGTCATCTCTTCTCAGCCACCCCTGGTGGGAGTATGTACCCCACGCAGAGAAAACGAGGCAGACATTAACACTCAACTCAGCCCCAAATGACTTTCATTCCCTAGGAAGAAAAAAAAAAAAAACAGAAAACAGGGGTAAACTGCCACTTGCTCCTTTTCACAAGAATATCCCATCAAATGTGTGACATAAAATATGCCTTTAAACTTAAGTGTAAATAACCTTTTTTCATCGGTGGTTAATTTGCAGATTTTTTTATATTCTGATACTTTAGAATTTTAAGATTTCAAATATAGCCATGTGCAAAAAGAGATGTCTTTGAGAAGGCATTCGTTAACATCATGCATTCTCAAACCTTACCCTAGCCCTATCCATCATAACTGAATCTCCTACTCCTAACCTTAACCATCCACCCATCCATCCATCCATTTTCTATACCCGCTTATTCCTAACCAGGGTCACAGGGATCTGCTGGAGCCTATCCCAGCTCTCTTTGGGTGGAAGGCAGGGGTACACCCTGGACAGCCTAACCTTAACCTTAACCCTAAATTTAATCTTCAACCAGTCCTTAACTAATGCTGCTCATGATATTTACAGTACTATTGGAATATTAATCATAGAATTGATAGTTTGTCTGTCATTGAACTATGTCATTACTATGATTTTGCTGCTATTGTTTCCTCCATTAATTTTATACTGAACTACTCCTATTTTATTTTTGTATTGTTGTTCTTTTAAGTGTGTGAGACTTTCCACATTTTCCACTTACAACTGACACATTTCCTGGGACAATGCTGGCTTCATGTTATGTATGAAAACAAACTTGATGGAAAATAAGAACGGAGGATGGCGATTGTAGTTTTTCTTTCCCTGATTCTTAACCTAGACTTTGGGACTAATATTTCTCCAAGTTTCGAAGAACTAAGGTTGCCAACTTAGCTTTACCAAAACACTGCAAGTGGTCATGGTCAGAAGGTGAGAGTAGCAAACTTGAAGCCAAAAACTGCTTGATAAACTATATAGAGAGGCAGACCACTAGTTAAACTACAAACAGCCTTTGAGCTTAATATGACCAAAATAAACTTTATTTTTACTTTTCCACTTAGATTCATATGGGTGGAGTCAGTATAAACAGCATTAAACAATAACCAATATTTTTTAAAGGAAAATGTAATTTTTTATAAACATAGCTTATTACATTACATTATTCTCATGTTATAAGCTATAGCCATGCTTTCAGCTATGAGTTTAAATGTCACAAAGAGTGCATTGTGATTATTATGTTCCTGTACTTTTGCGTCTATGGAATAAAGGCTATAGAATATAAACGCTGAATATATCAAAAAGCAGATTTTGTCATTCCTTTTGGAGAATGGGAAGCAGGTGGTGGGCAGAGTAGGTTGAGAGGTGTGCATGCGTACACACGGGCATACACACAAACTTGCTTTGTTCTCTGATTCTGAATTAGCTGTGATTGGCTGTCACTGCAGTGTGTACCACGCAGCTGAGACCACTACAACCACACACACATCCATACTTTTATGGTCTGGGCATCATGTTTCACTAAAATGCTTAGTTCTCCAGGCTGTAACTAGGACTGTTTTGAGAGCTGTGGTTGTGTAGCTCTTCGACTGCTGAGGTGTGTTTGTAATGCATTGACATTTTCATAAAATGGGGAAGGACATGTTGCCATGCCTGCCCTGTCTTGCTTGACTTGCATTACATCTCTCTACAACCACCACTGGTCACTCCTTACAATGGGTACACAATAATCAGTTATGGTGCTTGGATGCAGGATGGCTCAACATTGGATGCCAATTCTCATTGGCTCTTAATCCACAAAACACTGGAGCGGTTATATGAATGACAAATAATATATATAACTATTATATTATATCATTTATAACATATGTGTATATGTGACTGGTGTTTATGGAAACCACTTATTTTAGAGCATGGCAACAAACAAACTGGCTGAACTCTAGGCTTTGGCTGGGTGTTCAGGGACAGTAACAAACTTGTCCAGCTGTCAGAACTGAATCATCAAATGGACACAGCAATCCAGATCCAGCATCCACTTCACTCACTTGTCACTTCATCATTAGACATTAATCCCTGCTCCCTACTGTGGCCTTGCATGGGATTAGTCTGAGTTCAGTCTATGGATGTGTGTGTATCCTACACACAGACGCCCTTTTTTTAACTTGTAATACATGATCACCATCTATTGGTGCTTTACAGGACTGCACTTTTTATATATTTAGTTATTTTGAATATTGTGAATACTGGTATCAGCCAGTGTGAGCTGGGATTTGCTCTAGGACCTGAAGCCTCCTTCCATTCACCCAACAGACACAGTGCATTCAGAAAGTATTCAGACCCCCTTCACTTTTTTGAATTTACAATTGGGATTTTTTTTTCTCATTAGTCTACACACAAATTGAAAACAGAATTTTAGGAATGTCTGTAAATTTAATAAAAAGGAAAAAACTGAAATATCACATTTACATAAGTATTCAGACCCCAGATCCAAAAAATGTGAAAATTAAATACAATATTAAATAAATAAATAAACTAAAAACATACATTTTGCTGTGATTGTTACATCAAGTGGGAGGTGCTGAGGGACAATGGCAAATTCTTTATTTATCTGTATTAATGTAAATAGTTTTTATTAAACTGTAATCTTGCATGTTATTTTATTGGCTAACAGAATGTATGGCGGCACAGGAAGATTAAAAATGTATTTTTAGCAGTCCACGGAATAAAAAATTAACAGATTACAAACATCATAGCTTACAGGTCATGTTTGTGTGGTTGTGTACGTGCATTTACTTTGTTCCTTTAGTATGCTACACTTATCTGTATAGTGGTTATAGCGCTTATTGAACCAGATGTGATTAATACATCTCAATAAAAATATTTAATTGTCTGAATTTTTGACTTTGTTTCATGGTATGTAATTTAAACATACTCCATCCATTGTGATATGGATATTGGAACAGTGGTTCATCTGTAAATGCATAGTTCCTGCTGCCAGAGAGACAAAATGGGGCGTGATTCTTTTCAGGTTTGTCTGCATTCATAAAGGGCTGGTTTCTTCATGTCTTTACTTATGTTGCTTGTTGATTCATCTAAATAAGTGGCAGTATTGGATTCTTAGCAGCAACACTGCAGATTAAACTAGTTACTGAAGGCAGTTATTGGCAAGAAACAGCCTTGTCCTGCCTGCTGCACTGTTTTAAAGGTTTAGCCCCCCTAGTAAAGATAAAAGACAGAAACACATTGTGTCTGCATATTTTAAGAGGAAACTATGGACAAACTTACCTGGGCTGTATCTCAGATTTACTCTGAAGGCCTTGGCTGAGTTCAGCTTTCAGGGTTAATTCCTTCTGTTCTGAAGACCTTGGTTTTGGTTAACCAGCCAGAATTTCAAGTTTTACAAGAAATGCAGCATTGCCAATCACACCAGCAGAGGGCCAGGTTGGATAATATTACAGTATTTTTCTTTGATTCTTTATAGTGGTGATACAGTGTTTTTGAGAAACAATAAAAATAATAATTAGATAACCTCAGCACATGACTTTGGTCTCACCTGTTTCATATAAATGAATAAATCTAAAGTACTTTGAGCTAATATAGAAATAACAAAAGCTAATATACAGTAATAGCATTAGAGACATTCTCTAACACACAAAGGTCCATTTTCAGCTGAACCAATCACTAGATTTTGGCCAACCAAAAAAGAATTAAATTTAAAAATATGTATCATGACTGTTGACAGTGGGTTGTCCCACCTGATCAGCTGACTTGAACAAGGAAGCAACTCACAGAAAATAAAAACCTGTCCGTTCACTCTTGTGTTTCAAATACCTTTGTCATGCAGGTAGCAGTGCTGTGAGAAAGCTGCTGAACATACAGTCCTCATTTTTAGGTTTAGCAAAAATGCTGAAAAAACTCTTTAAAATTGTGGCACTTTTTATTTTATTCAGTCTAATATTTTCTGTTGGGCTGTTGATCTACATCAGAAACAATTTAGTGTTTGTACCTCAGCCACATTATGTGACAACCAGAAAGGAATTTATCTGGGAGAAAAAAGACCCTGTGCATGGGAAAACTGAAACTCTTAAAGACAGGCTGCAAAAACCAGCACCTGCAGAGAGAATTTTGGAACCCTGTCCAGACACACCACCAAATCTAGTGGGTCCTCTCCGTGTGGAATTTAATAACGGACTTAGTTTGGATCAGGTGAGAAAGGAAAACAGTAATTTTCTTCAAAAGGGAGGACGGTACAAGCCACCAGACTGTAAGTCTCAACAGAAGGTAAGTGGTTCAACAGAATAGCAGAAAACTATATTGATCTCTACAGATTTAAACATGTTTTATAGAGTATTTGGTTTTCAGTTTATGAATAATTCATTTGTACGTTATTTATAGTTTTATTTCATTTTATTTGCATCTGCATGATCATATCCCATGCTAACTTTTTGGATTGTTTTTTTTTGTTTGTTTGTTTGTTTGTTTTTTTCCTTTTCGAGGATTTTTCAAAATATACATTTCACCACTAATAATTTCTACACTTTCTCTCTATGAAAAGGTTTAACATCCATTCAATAATAATATATTGATTACAGATATTATAAGTACTTTTGATATGTTATGCACCATTTATGTTTCATTGATCTGTACAGAAAAAAAGAAACAGCAAAGTCAGTGTGTCAGTACATTTTTATTACAGTCCCTGTACTAGCTCAACTGATACTGGATTTTTAAGACAAATAATAATTTCAATATCAAATCAACAAAAGAAATCAGACATAATTGAATTAAATAAACCATTGTGATAGTAAACATTATTTATATTTTAATTTTTTAGAATTAGAAATGGACATTTTAGAGTTGAGAAATCAACTCACTCACTCAACTCCGAATGACTTTGAAAAGGAGCCAAAGGCTCAGTGATGATGAGGTTGACCTGCTGTAGAATAAACCTTTAAATTTCATTCATCCTTCTCAAAAGATTTTCTTTTGTTTGAACCTGTTAAAATAGTGGTGACACAGGTGCCAACCTACTGCTGCATTGACTCTTGTGTACACCGTACTGGCCAGTGGTTGTGATGATATGGCTGATGGGTGTATTCTTCAAGTTATAATCTGGATATAGTTATAATATGGATAAGATGTGATTTCCCAAATGCTTACATTGAAAATGTATTTCATTTTATTTATTTAGGTTGCAATTATCATCCCGTTCCGAAATCGGCATGAACACCTGAAGCACTGGCTACATTATCTTCATCCAATCTTGATGCGACAGCAGCTGGACTATGGTGTGTATGTCATCAACCAGGATGGAGAGGGAATTTTCAACCGGGCCAAACTGATGAATGCGGGATATGTTGAAGCACTGAAGGAATATGATTATGAGTGCTTTGTCTTCTCTGACATAGATCTGGTTCCCACAGATGATCGAAACATCTATAAATGTTTTGACAATCCACGACATTTGGCTGTGGCTATGGACAAATTTAACTTCCAGTTACCCTATAATAACTACTTTGGTGGGGTGTCTTCATTATCCAAGAAGCAATACTTAAGGATTAATGGCTTCCCTAACACTTACTGGGGCTGGGGTGGTGAGGACGACGATATCTTTCAGAGAATTATCTTTCGTGGAATGTCTATTTCTCGACCTGACTTGGTGATAGGAAGGTACAAGATGATCAAACATGAAAGAGACTTGCACAATGAAGCAAATCCAGAGAATCCTCGCAAACTGAGTCTAACTGAGAGGACCGTAGATAAAGATGGCATTAATTCTCTCAGCTACACTGTCAAGGAAATCTTGAAGGACATACTCTACAGTTTTATCACCGTGGACATCGAGGCTCCACCGAGCCGAATGAAAATGGAACCTGTCCATTCAGTCTCAGACTGAATTTTTATGTTGTTAAAATCAATTGGTCCATTAGGGCAGGTGTAAGTTTTGGTGCAGGGCTACAAATGCCAACCTGTGAACATTGTGGTGTAGGGACTGTTATTATTCATGATGTCATGATGTGAGGACATAAATCTGCCATATTGTGGGGAGTCAGTGATCATTACATGGTTGAGTTGACTTAAAGTTAGGTTAAGGTTATAGTAAGCCAATACATGTGTATGTCTGTGTGTCCTACTGAACTGCAGCTGGTGAATTTAGTCTATCTAAAATCAAAATCCCATCTAAGCTCTTTGTTAAACCAGTGTCTTTATGACCTTTAAGTGGGTTTTATTTATCACTGATACAATAGCTCCTATTTGTTGTGGATAGACAGCAAATGTACACTGTAGAAGGGTGAAATATAAATTTTGTTTTGATATTTTATATTTTTTTATGAGATATGCATTATTTTTTATCATTAATACTCTGTCACACAATTTTTTAAGTTGTTGATTGTGATAGATCAATAAAACATGACAGGGAAAGAAGAAAATGATTTTGTTTGGCAATGTTAAACTGGTTCATATGTTGTCTTCTTTTGAGATATGGGGTTTACTGGTTTGGATTATTTATTGACTTTTGCAGTCCAAAGTCCAATAGTCCAAAAATGAATGGGCATATCTATGTTTGTAACAATGTTTTTAACAATGTCCTGTAGTACTGTACTATACTGAAAATTTATGGCCACTATGGTCCAAAACTGAGTCAGCCAGTGAATAGGCCTCGCAACAGCACAAGAAACAGTCGCTCGAGTTAATGGGAGAGCTATAGCAGTCAACTACGTGCCCTCACCATTGGCTGCCTTCACTTGTGAAACAAATGCAATACCTAATCACCCAGGCAACTGCGCAGGCCGCCTGTCACCTCTGGCTTGCTAAGGATTGATGCCTCCATTGGCTGCTCCAGCTGCCTGCACTCCAGGTCTCAAAATCAACAGTCAGGATCTTACCCTCACCCAAGCAATACTCTGGACAGCACTGTTTCATTTTAAAATCACTGTCATGGCCTTCCCCACTGAATGGTCCCGGGTAGCATACATAGTCTCACCAATTGAGCTGAGTGGGATCTGCGCTCTCTCGCCTGTTACACAGAAGTCGCTTTTATCACAAAGCTGCTAAAGGTTTTTTTTAATCTAATTTCCACAAGGCTGTGACTCAGGGAATCTTGTAAGTACTCCTGGGGTTGTTTAGTGACCAATTATTCTATAGTGCCAGAGTGGCCATTGTACAACCTGTTTTATAGAGGGCTTGGTGATGCCTTCAAGGATGAGCTGGGCAGTCACAGTACATCTCAAATTCTAGATGAACTGATTCTGCTAGCCATCCAGGTGGGCTGGTGGTTTGCCAAGCATAGGCAAGAGTGGGCCAGGGAGGTTCATCCACCTCTGCAAACCCAGCCTTCTAGCTCCCAGCTGTTTTGCCCAACCACAACGGGGACTGTGCCAGACCAGGAAGAACTGATGCAGTTGGGCTCGACTAACATCTGGGGAGCAGCAGGTACCATTGGTCTGGTCTGAGCACTGGTTCACGGCTGCCATTGCACCTGGATGCTAACCCAGGCAACCCTTTTAACCCTGGAGAACCCAAGAACCCTTTTCTTCTTTGGAAAATTATGAACTATGCATTGACTGCTTTAAGTTCACTGAACACCAAAATATCCACTTTTTCAATTTTACCCTTTATTCCCTTTTTTAGGATTTAGAAAAGAACCAATGGGTCATTTTTGACTCATCGTTTTTGAACTAGCTCAGAGTCAAAACATACTTCTAGGCATTCTGCAAACTACTACTAAATAGATTAACAAAAAAATCAACAATTTTACCAACCGCTGGTTTGCTGAGAAGATTTGAGAATTTTGTTTGGGTAGGTTTCCAGCTCAACAAAACAGCATGTGGTCAGCCATCTTGTCACTACTACTCTGGCTCATGTTAGTTCAATATTCATCAACTAGGTATCTCTATACAGGGGTCAGAGGTGGCACTCTGGGCTTTTGAAGTTAAAATTGACAATTTTTTAATGTTTGTTCATTTTGAGTTCATCATTAGGCCGTGAGGGTTTTATCCTATGACAGAATCTGAAGGCAACGTGAGGACAAAAAGCTGGCAAGATATAGTGGACTGGGAGGGCTACAGGCCAGAAAAATGGTCCTGGGTGACAGCCAGATATATTCTGCATCCTCAGGTTACTGTGCGCTTATGATGGAGCCAGCATTGTATCATCTGCTCTTTGGATGTTTCAGTTGTTTTGACCAGCTTTGACCCATCTGCCTGCAACCTCGACCCTTTCTTATTAGACATATCAGATGTGACCAACTGCGATCCCAACACTTACCACCCATTTTCTCACCAAATGATTCTGGATCATGGAGTCTCTGGTTGCAACCCTCACCATTCAGCACAGCCAGCTCACTATCTTTGGCTGGCTCCAGACCCACCCTTTGTTGCCCTTGACAGCTATGCTGGTGCACAGCTCAGGCTCACATGTGGATCCAGCCAGATCCAATACCCTCACCTTGACAGGTTGTATAGACCATATTAATGTTACCATGACAATAAAGGTATGGAAAGCATACCACTGCAAGGGTCCAGCAGTTGTATTCTATGGTATATTTCAGTGACATATAGGGTATTATTAGCTGGGAAGACTTGCTTCAGAGACTTTGTATTTGACTGTTTTCCCCCAGTGTCCCAAACAAGTACATTCAAAATTACTTTTTAAATGTCCAGAAGAGAGGAATTTCAAACCATGCACAGTACTTTGCTTATAAAAGGTACAGGAACCAGAGAACTATGACCTGTCAGGCTAGTCACGTAACCTGTACCCAAAATATGCTCCACACACAGACACAACTATACCTACCGAATGCTGTGCATCCCCTAGCCTGCCTACCACCCTAATAAAATTTTTAATACTGATTTTACTGTAAGGGGGAAGGCAAGGGGGCAGTTGTGGCCAATGATCCCTATCCCTATCCATTAGGCCACGACTGCCCTAATGGATAGGGAGTTGGACTTGTACCCTGAAAATTGCAGGTTCGAGTCTCAGGTCCGGCAGGGGACATTGTCGGTGGCACGTAGCGAACAGCCAGCGCCCCGTCCACCTTCAATATCACGACTGAGGTGAGACCCCTGAGCAAGGCACCGGACCCCCAACTGCTCCCTGGGCGCTGCAGCATTGGCTGCCCTCTGCCCTGGGGTGTGTGTGCACGGTGTGTGTGTGTTCACTTGCTGTGTGTGTGCACTTGGGTTTGGGTTAAAAGAGCAGAGCACAAATTCTGAGTATGGGTCACCATACTTGGCCAGTTAAGTCACTTTCACTTTCAAAACTACACACTATGCAGAGAGATCATCCTCATATTCATGATAAACATATTTCATGCAGTAATTACGTACAGTGTTTTTCTTGTTTTATTTCAGAACAGTAGACAACTATTTGTCACTTTTCTTGTATTGTGAACATTTAGAATTAAGAATAATTTATTGCTTAAGCAGACTTGTGACATTAAACACTGTTGGTAGTTCTGTCTGGTATCCTGGTGCATTAGTCTAAACCAGATTTACCAGGAAAACTTTCTTTCAGGTCAGGGTTCTCTTAGTATCACACCATACTGCATGGTCTTGTCTTTACTGTGTACCAAACATGAGTGAAACCTTATATGTTGATGAATTATTGAAAAGAAATATGACATAACACAGCCCTGAGAGAAACCACTGGTAGAGAGCAGAATCCTACGTGAGCTATTTCATTCTCTGCACACTGTTTCAAGAAAGAAATGTGAAAATCTCTCTCAGAGCTTTCCTCCTTTTCTTGATGTTACTATGGATGGTTGACATGATTAGGTCAAGCTTCCTAGTGTGTGCATACATGGCAGCTGGCACAAACATTGTCAGTGACAGTATATTTGTAGGTACATTTCAATTTGTAGGTTAGTGTGTGTGTTCTCATTCCTGCCCAGCCCCCTCTTTTCATTGGTTGACCTAGTGGAGTTACTATGGGAACGACATTCCCATAGTAGACAGAATACCTACCTCATCATATATGCAAACAGAGAATCATCAAGATGATTTTTTTTAGAAATGTCAGCATGATATTCACTGTACTATTTCCTTGATAGCATTTTGCTCCACTAACATCTGCAATTAAATGTGTATGTATATACTGGCTTTCATAAATTTGTATTTTAGAGAACCCATGCTTTTGTGTGGTTTATATTCTGTATTATTTTTTAAATGGAAAATATACTATGCTACTGTAATAAGTTGTCATAAAAACTGAAAAGCACCACTGAATGCCAACCTGCCTGTGTATGCTGTAGCCTATACTGACTTTAAAGCCCAGGTGTCATTTGCATCAAAATGAGCTGCAAGGTTGCCCAAGAATGTTGAGAACCACAGTTGAAGGCAGTGGTCTGTTCTCCATTTGCTGTAGGGGGAGACAAGATTTGGAGGTTTTAATGCTGGATTTTAGGAGGCAAGCTGGGTAGAATTTAATGGATGAGGTGTGCAAGGTGGGGAAGCTGCGGTCACCTATTTATGTGTTGTGTCTTCCCTGGAGTACTGCACATATATAGTATCCTATAGTTATAAGGGGCTCCTGCAGGGTTATGGTTTATATTTTGTTTATATATGTATTTATATATTTTGGGTGTTGTTTGGGGATAATTGTATTTTCCTTTTGTTTGTTTACAGCTAGTGAAACACTGCTTTGGTGTTTATTTATTTATTGTTGTGGGTCAATTGATTTGTCCTCAGCATTTCCCTCAGATAGCTTTTAGCTGGTATTTCTCTTCATGTACTGACATCAACCAACTTACCCAAGGGTGTGCTTAACCTACTTGCTATTTAACAAAATTATATTTTTATATAGTAAAGATTTATTTTTAAATTATTTTTGTTGTAATAACAATTGATCTCCTGATGTTGAAACACATTTTTGGGGTGTCACAGCAAATTCCAAAACAGCCTAGAACTAACACTGTCTTTGCTTTATTATTACTCTCTGTTTGAGCATACAGTTTCCTCATTACTGGCAGTTGCTGCTCTTCAGTAGTTGCAAATGCTTAAAGCTTTGATTAAGAGTGCTAAAGCCAGACAAGCCCTTAATTGTACTCTCAATAAACACTGGTCTTATTGTTTTATTTGCATTTTGACTCACTCCTTATTTCTTCAGTGGTTTGCATAATATCCTTGTTGCTAAGCACAAACTAAAGCTACCCTGTCAAGCATTTATGCCCTCTTTTTGTATCAAAGCAAACACTGAAACAGCCATAAACATATCTCACAATGAGGATGAGTGTCTGCATCCGATATGAAAGCAGCAGCAGATTAATCGTGAGATCACCCAACATACACACACACCACCCTGCACCTCTCTCGCTGTCAGCATCACTGTCAGCATCCCTAGCTTTGATCTGGTGGGCTGGTACAAGTGAGTGTTATGGTCTTATGTAAGACTTTTACATAAACCTCAGCATGGAGGAACATAGAGGGAGCTAGATACTGAGGGAGGGGGGGATTGCTGCACCATTACAAAGGGGATTCGCATTGCACCAAATCCTCCTCCTACTGCACATGTATGCACACCCACACCATAGTAACATATACGCTTTGCATATTCGCTAGCACCATGACTCCACTTTCACCCTCCCTTTCATCTCCATTCAAGACACAGACACGGACTCACTGACATCAGCTGTGCATCAGCTGCCTCTTTGTCATCATATTGGCTGTCTGTCCTTTTTCCACAGAGTAAAAAACAGCACAGAGTGACAGATCAGTCAATCTCTCTTCTCAGCAATCAATAAAACGTACGCATGACATATAATTCCCAAGCCAATCAAAGCATTAGTCCAAATGCTGTGGCCCAACAAGAACACTGCATGCTGCACATCAACAAAAGCATCTGTCGTTCTCACCAACCCACCCCCTCTAGGTTTTGGGGATTTAAGTTGCCCGGATGTGTGGCTGGATAGATGAAGAAGTGCAGTTTAGAAGAGAAAAGCTCGATCTTGTATTGCTCTAGATATCAAAATCAACAAAAACCTTGACATTAAAGCGTAGTGATATTTCTGTAAATGTGGTTACAAAGAGTCAGGTACTCATCTATCAGTGCAAACACAGGTTCATTTATAAAATATGAAAAGTGGAAAGATGTCACACTGTGAACATAGAGACAGTAACAAAAGAAAGAAAACATAATGTGCTTCTTATTGCAGTAAATGATCACATTAAGATCCAGGTTTGTAATCAGAAACAAAAAACTTGACTTATCAGTCTGAAAAAAAATTACAATGTTCTCTGTGGTTGATGTCATTACTGTAGAATGCCAGTGCAAAAAGTCAGTGTGTTGAAAGATTTTTCAAAATATCATACTTTTAAGAAGTGGAGAAATAGGTTCTATTGACACACCAAACAGTGGCATGTGGAATAGAATTACAGAAACCAAGGAGAACATAACATTTGAACAAAATTTGGTAAATATATAATGCATAATGTTCAGTTCTTAGTTTTTTTTTCGAAGTTTTTCACTTTTGATTAATCATAGCATGATTTGTCACAAAATGGCTTCCCCTTCATGCAGTCTAATTTAGATTTTTTTGGACTCTTTGGTCATTTATTTAGGTAAACAGTTCTCAAGAATCAGCAAAGTTGTCTGAACCTATTTACCCGAAATAATTTGAAGGTTTGTATGGTTGCCACTCTCAAACATTTAAAATGTTACCTTGGACAACCATTCTTTTGCATCGATCACTCCTTTGTCAATTGGCACTGTGGTGCTAGAAGAATGAAATGAACTGGGTACTAAATTAAAAATACAAAGAGCACAGTGTAAATAAGCAGAGAAAACAGGAATAGACACTCTCTGCTCTCCAAGTTATACAGTTTATAAAATCAGAAATGCTTTCACTGCAGACCTGCGGATCAGGTTACTCCATGGCCTATACTACTCTACACCATCAGGAGAGTGAAAAGTTACTGGAACATAGAGCAGTGTTGTGTATAATTCATCACAAAAAGAAAAGCTATCAACAACTAGAATGACATTAAAGTTTCACTGGCACCCTGATGGTTCGGATCAGTGAAAACATATATGATCTTAAATGCCTTTTCTTATGACACACTGGGGAACGCTGTTCCCTGTAACTTGTTATTACTGAATCACTGAAAAAGGCCTTTTAAGACTCCAATACTTCAAAAGCCATGAGAAGAAACATAATGGACTGAACTAATTTAATTTTTTTTATTTTAAGCTGTCAATGAAATGACTTTAAAAAAAAAACCCTAACAGAATTTTCTTGTCTTCATTTTTGGGGTCACAGTCTATTTTAAAAACAATTGCAGGCATATTCTGGCTCTCAAAACTCACTAAGTAACAGATACAATATAAAGATGCCTTCCTGACAGCCACTTATATCATTCTATACAGTATTTGTAGAGATTAAAAAAGGAAGAGAAAGTATAGTATGAAGAAGCTGGTGCGATCACAGATTAAGATCCGTGCATTTGACTATAAAAATTGTGAAAAAGAAAACACTAACTAGAAAAAGTGGTTGTTTGCGCATGTGTCCTTAGACAGAAAAAAGTCATCCAGTGTAGCTACAAAGACATTGCCAAAGGTTGAACAGAGTTTGCAGGCTAAGTTCTGTCAGTGTTAGATGATGTTCCCTTCTATGTGTGGCACTACATACAGGGAGGGGAGAAAATTTGTGTGTGCACATTTGATTCTGTGTTGTGTTTCTCTATATTTCTAGGGACCCAGATCTGGAATCCTACTAACACTGTGGGGCCTTGCCCTCGTGAGAGAGATGTTTATGTGTGTGTGTGTGCGTGTGTGTGTGTGCGTGTGTGTGTGTGTGTGTGTGCAAGGAATCCCTCCGAGCAGAGTATTGCAATATTTTTGCAGGTTTCCATTGGTAATTCAATAATTGTAAATCCCAGAGATTGAGATCCTATGGATATACTTCCAGTGATGCAGTGGTGTGTAGGTGGGATTCCAGTACAACAGGTTGAAGCCAAATGAAGTCCATCCACAACAGAAAATTAGCCAGTTGACAAAGAGGAGGTATCCCACACCAAAAGGTAATATTTGCCATATTTGTAACTGCAAAGTAGTTGAGAAGTAAAAGCAGTTGAGATCTGAGCATTCATTTGTATACACATACATATGTGAGGTCAGAAGAAGACTATCTTCAAAAAGCAAAACACATATACAACAGCGAACCAAAAAATTCTGGGCTATACCAGGATGTTTGTGTCTCGTCCAAACTATTAAAAGATATGAAATGAAGACTTTTTTAAAACTTTGGCTCTAAGATCAGAGGATGTGACATTGACGAATAAAGAAAAAATGATTAAATTAGGTCCTTAGGGTCAAATTGAGTTATGTGAAATTCCAAAAGAAAAAGGTAAAATATACAAAGGTGCTCTAATTTTTTGCAGTGTGCTGTCATGAGATGAATCAAAGTAGTTGTCGAAGTCTCAGCAGGTCAGGAGTTTTTCCAGGTAGTTACAAGACAAAAATGTCTATCGCAAGTTCCAATGAAATGTTAACCCAGGTTTTTGGAGTCTCCTTATGACTTTCTCAAATGAACAAAACCACTTATCCTCTTCAAGCCTGGTGTAAGCCAAAACACCAAAGAATGAGAGCTTCAAGATTTGAAAGGAATTTATAGAAGCTACAGCTCAGTAGTTTTCCTGATCTGGGAAAACCATTAGCCCTGCATAAACAGCACTGTAGTGAAGTCCATGAGATAGCCAAAGAGAACTACTCATTTGATAAAAACTATTTCTTGTGGTGATTTCCTCTAGTTGTGCTGCCAGGTTTATTTACAGAACGACGGACAGGCACCTTGGATACAGGGATTCTGGTACGAGCTAGGAGAGATGCTTGGGTCTTTGGTGGAGGGGATTCATTCTCTAGGACCGATGACAGGGCTGTCTGGCTTACAGAGTGGGGAGGAAGCGTTTGTCTAGTGCTTAGTGGAATCTTGGATTCCCGAGGAAGGCTGGTGCTCCCTAGCATTGACTGGAAGGAGGAAGAGGAGGAGGAAGAAGGAAGAGTTGTTTGGGATGTGGGACTCAGTTTGTATTCAGTGGATGGAGAAGGAGTACTGTTTAGATCTTCATCTCCTTCCTGTTCTTCGTCCTCTCCTTCCTCTTCAGGGTCATTGTAAAAGTCATACAGATGGTCTCCAGAGCAACAGTCACGTGACAGAGCTGTCTTCTGGCTACGCTGCAGACCACTTTCATCAGGTGTTGCTGTTGGCGTTGCAGAGGGTGTGTCCCAGTAGCCCTCATCACTGTGTGGCTCTTTGTCACCAGGTGATGTGGAATGACGGCCATGCATGGGAGGGAGTGGGGGTTTAGCTGCCCTACTTCCTGCTCCACCAACTACTGGAATCTTACTCAGCCCCAGTGCCTTCACCTGGGGTACCTTACGGTCTGAACTCCTCTGGACTGAGGGAAGTTGGCAGCTGGGAGGGTTGGTGCGAGGGGGATAAGTAGAAGTTTGGGCAGTGGACGGCGGTTGGTTTGATCGCATTAAAGCAGGAGAGTTGTCACCTGTGGAGGGCAGCATGTGCCACAGCCCCTGCATATCTGCATCATCCACTCCTTCTGGACTTGCCATTTCTTCCCCTCCACCCATGTAAGCCACTACACCACTGCCAGCTGGGTGTTGCTGTGGAGGAGATGGTGCCCGGGCCCGGGCTGGGAGGGAGGCAGGCACTGAGCTTGAAGTAACAGAGAATATGGGCTGGGTCAGCTGTGTAGGTAAAGTGGGTTTGGATGGAGATCCATGTGATATGGCACTGGTGATACCAACAGTTCTCCCTGCACCTATGCTACACCCTCCTCCTCCACTGCTGCTGCTGCTGGTGCCACTGCCCCCATTACCCGTTGGCCCATCATCATCTGCATCAGCAATAATGTCACCACAGCCTGTCAGTGAGTCAAAGCTCTTGAGGGATGTGACATCATTGAAGAGAAGGGAGCAAAGCCGGTCAACTGAAGGCTCTGAGGGTGGGTCGCCTGTGCTACAGCGATCCAAAGGTGGTGTAGCAAGGGAGGGGGTGAGGCTGGAAATTGAGGCTTTGGCTTTTTGGATCGGAGGGCACAGTGGTGAGTCAGTGGGTGTGTAAGGAAAGGGGGAGTCTTGCTCAACAGATGGCCCTGGAATGGCAACACAGTGTGGGGGTATTATGGTAACACTAGTAACCGGAGTCTCTGTGACTTGGAGGTTAGATTCTGCTTCTGCATTCGAACAGTCCTCTTGGTGATGATGCGGAGGTGGCTCAAGGGTAAGAGTAATATCCTTTATGTTTTCAGAGTCAGCAGTATTCACATCATTCTCCTTCCTACCTTCCACTTCTTCTCCTTCTCCCTCGTTTGCTTTTTCCTTGCGTCTCCATCTCATGCTACTAAAAAAGCCCTTTAGACCCCGGCCCCTTCTGACAAGACCTCCCCCTCCATTTTCACTTGACCTAAAACTCCCCCGTCGAAGTAAAGAGAAGAAACTCAGCGATTTGCTGAGAGACCTCACCGGTCCTGTCTCCAGGCTAGCAGGCCCCTCCCCTCTCTGTTCATCAGTGTCGTTGTTAGAGCCTGTTAGTCCATCGTGGGTTTTGCTCCTCACAAGCTCCACCGATGCCGTTGAACCATTTCCATTTAAAGAATTCCCATTTTCAGAATTTCTGTTCCCACTGTTTGCCCCTTTGTTTCTGAAGGAGAAGAAGCTAGCCATTCCAGACCCAGTGCGTCGCTTTCCAAAGAGTTTGAGGGCAGCTTTGTTGATCTTCCCTGTAGGCTGGGGGTCACACTGAGTGGCCACAGGAGGCTCCAAACACTCCGACTGCACCTCCATTATCTAGCACTCTCTCACTCCCACTATATTGTTTTCCTCCAGCTGACTAGCTCCTTCTCTGTTCTCTCTCTCTGTCCACACATACACTCTCCCTCTCTCTCTTCACCCTGCTGTCTGGTGCTCTTTCACTCCCACTCTGACTGTCTCTAATGCCTGCCTGCTGGCTTTATCTCTGCCTCCCTCCCCTCCCTCTCCTTTTCTCTCTCTCTCTCACAGGCACACACTCACACATGCTGGGTGCTGCTCTTCACTGTATCCATGGCAACTGGGTGGGCTAAGCAGCTTTCATCAGTGTTGGCGGGCCGCCAGTGTTTGCCTCCACTTCCTCCCCCATTCCCTTCCTCTTCTTTTCCTCCACCTTTCCTCTCACTGTTTGCTGTTTTCTTTATTCATCAGTTATTTATTCATCAGTTTACAAGCCCAGAATTCACTGCTTCCATCACTGTATGTGTCCACTTGTGCTGTACGTGCAAATAAGTAGAGATAAACACCCACTGATGCATTAAGACGGATTAGAGATGAGTATCATTATGTGCACCCCCTTTGTAACGTGAAATGCTTTTTCTCAGTGTGACATGACTAATTCTTCTAATTATAAAGACTTGTCTGGGTGTTGTGTATAGGCGGCGTTTGATTGTAGGCCAACAGGTGAATGTGGACTACTTGTTAATTTTACATTTAGTTATTTTTGTCTTATTATAAGAGGTAAATCAAATCAATGCAAACAGTAGCTTAACATTTTGCAGTATATCACTATTTCTTTAAGCTTGTATAAATCTGTGTTTAAAAATGCTCAAAGTAAACAAAATAAGAATTTAAGAAATCTGAATTAGAGAACTCAATATTAGTCACACTCAACGGTTATGAGTGGCATATGGTTTAGAGAAACCTGTTTCAGTGCTGCTTCACACCAACGAACACACAGCTCAGACATGTCTCCAATACAGTTTGGGACACACATATATAGGCCATATGGCTTTGAGCCCATAAGAACATGCAGGGCCAGGTGTCTAAGAGCTATGACAACACATCTGTCATCCTATTATCTTAAGTGTGTGTGGGTGTGTGGGTGTGTGGGTGTGTGTGTGTGTGTAACCACTCATGCAGACAAAAGTACAGTCTTTTCTTTCACATTAGCTATACTGTTAGCTCCTACCTTGGCAACCAGCAGAGTTTCTGTGAGCATGTAGCTTAATTAACTGTTCACGTACTCGGGTAAAAAGCAGCATAATGTAGCTTCAACTTGTTGCCTTGCTGTTGTTCCATGTCTTACGATGTTAATGAAACAAATTGTCCTATAAATATGTGTAAATAAACCATTATTAAGGTTATGGTTTTATAGCATACACAAACATACACATTTTTGTGTAATCAGTCTTGTTGATTTTGGAGGATAACTCTCCCAAGATACTGTATGTGTCATCCTCATCTGCAGTTGATTAAACCAGGACAGGTCCTGTTTTCCAAGCTGAGAGTGAGCTACTATGGGTGCTCTTTTTACTGCCTAGTCAATCCTCCCAACCCCCCATGAATCTCCCTGGTACCCCAACCCACTAACAAACCTCCTCCCCTCCTTCTTTCTTTTGCCTGCTGCTGTTTTCTCCCCACCTCCTCAGTCGCTATAGGCCCAGGCTCTTCTCTTACAGCTCACTGCTATTAAACAGTGTCTGCATTCATTCGCCCAACGCAGCACACACACAGACACACACACACACACACACACACGCACACACACACACACACACACATTTTGAGAGCTTCTCCAGAGCACTTAGGCATTTCTTCCTTATGCTGTCCTTCATTAAGAAGATATTCTGGCTGCTCAGCCATAAGTCAATGACCGAGTGTGAAGGTTTTCAGGTACGTGCTCAGGCAGGATGCCCTACAGCTATCCTAGCCGGTTAGCTTAGTATTGCATGGACTTGAAACTGACACTGAGCAGCAGATGGCTGGTGGATGAGTGGAGACTGATGACTGGGTTCAGTTACCACATGATAAAAAAAAAAGGATTTTGCTGAGTACTTAGGCTGGAAATGCACATTGTTATGTTGTTTGAAGCATTCCAACATGAGTAAAGCATCATTACTAAAAAAGCAATATTTGTATATTCCACGGTCCATTATTATAAATACGGTACTGTCGCTTAGATTGGTTGGACTACTTAAGAATGCAGCAGTGGCCCTGCTTTTATGATTAGATGGTGTAAAATGAAACATGCACTTTCTTCACAACCCAATAAATAATTTATAAATAATGTCTTTTCTTCTGTTAAAAATGAAGACACATGAAATAGAAGAAGTACACACCCCATTATCAACCACCCCACCCCCATCTGTCTAAGTAGGGTACCCATTTCAGCCCCTTGAGTGAAGCTCAGGACTAAGTGGGACAATTAGAGGACATATTCTCTCTCTGACTCTGCTTCACTCTTAGTGTTTTCTAACGATGTGGCTTAAGTCTGTGTGTATGCATAATGTGTATCTTTTGCACTATGCATGCATGTAGCTGCTGACTGCTAATAAACTATCTATGCTCTGCTAGTAAAAAGCCTTAAGATGTAAATACTGATATTATTTCAACTGCACATGGGTGTGTATGTGTGTATAGCAGAGGGAATAGAGCAATATAAAAGTGTATGAATACTGAACTTCATTTGATAGGATGACAAGCTGGTGAAAGTCTTGTGAATATTATGGTGATAAAGTTACTTGCCTTAAAACTGAAAAAAAAAAGACTGTCTTTAATGACTTCTTTTAACTCAAACCATAGATTTTCCTGAACCAAACTGTTTCTGTACCTAAAGATATCAAACCTTTACAGAGGTATTGTCACATCATAGAAGAGTTGGTTATTTATTTTTCAACAGTTGATTTTAACAGTTTAACAGTGACATCACTTTTTTCTCTCCTACACCAGTAGACACACCAATATGCTTCTGTGGGTCATATCAGCGGGTAAGACAAAAGTTGTATATGGTTGTTTAGCTTTGATGACATGCTGGAAAACCCCTTTGTAAACTGGCTGTTTCTGTGCACATACCATTATGTGTAATTAGAAAAAAAGGGAATCTCTTCTAGAGGTACAAATAATTTGTAGGTAAAGGAAGTGCATTTGTTGGTCTTTCCTCACTGCAGATAGGAGTGGCCATACAGTAACTGCTCATCTTGTAAAGCCTGTAAAGTTGTTAGATATCATGCAGTTGCTAACAATAAAGTTTACCACAATCTCAACATATGCTACAGTTTTAATATCTGTCACCCAGTGACATAAATTTCTTCTCCTCCAGACTCATTGACTAGAGTTGGAAGTGTCATAGTATGTGATGACACTTAGTCAAGGTATAACTAGGAGAGCAACAAAAGAGTGTCAGTTACCAGTGTGTTTATATATCAATGTTTTCAAAGGTGGGAACAATACAATCAATAATACATCCATATTTTTTGTAGTTTCTGCCAGAGTTATGTGTATTAGATTGCTAGATAGATTGATAGATTTAAAATACATTAAGGGTTAAAAATGCAAACAAAGCAAAGGTGTGGCTGATTATTCAAACAAACCCAGCCTGTTGCACAGGGTCTCTCTTTCTCTCTCTCACACACACACAACTTCTTTATCATCATCACCATCACTGATGGTCCTATTGATCAGGTTGTTTCAGGAGAACTGAGTATTCCAGCTCTGCATTAAGCTAAGCTACATCGTGTTGTGTGTGTGTATAGAAGTAAATCCCTTAGGATTAGCCCCCTTTGCTTTTTTGTTACTTTAGAAATCAACGGGGACTGGTACTATTATAAAGCTATGCTACAGACCTTCAAAACACATTCCCAGGAATGTAAACAATGATTTTTCAATTTTAAAAAAAATGAAGAAAACACACAAAACTGATAAATTCTTTGTCGGGTTGTCTGTATCACATGGGAGAGTATGGGATTTAATTTGTTTTAAGATTTGATTGTTTTTATTATTGTTTTATTCAGTTTCATTTCTGACACAAAGCTCTTTGTCAAGAGGTGGTACAGGTCTGTGTTCTCGTTGTCTCTAACTGTAGAGGCAAGTTATATTTTTATTAATCACTGGCAGCTGGGAAAAATTTGCTAAAGACCAGAGTGGTGGTGTCATATCCAATTCTCAGAATACACTGATGATTTCATGTGGTGCACTGCCTCAAATAGTCCAAGAGGACTGTTAAGTTAGTTTATATGTTGTTACCTTTTCTGCACTGTTGCCTCTTGTCCTCCTCATTCTGTTATCAGGGTTAAAGCTCTTTGTTAAAGCGCCACTGGTGTGCCTGACCTCTACCAAAAGATCCAATGCTGCACACAACTAAGTAGTCATTGCTCTCAGGATATCCTCAGGATAGACGCACAAGCACTCATTTTACACGACAGCCTGACACACACACACACACACACACACACACACACACATACAACCTGCATCTCCTCATCTATGTCTGTTGTGTATATAGTATGCATATTTATGTTGGCTATAAACATTTTGCAAGAGCGCTGGATGTGTTTCTTGTGGAGTACAGGTTCAGTATTTTCTCCTAGTCAAGAGTACTGCAGTATTGACAGCAATGACACAGTTTCAGAGGTGCTGTAACCTGACACAAAGTGTAAAACTCAAATCCAGAGTGCATTTCACAGGCAAAGTCTCACAGTCAGATAACAGCAATTCTGATACGTCACATCCGAAATGTGTCACATTAGCCAGAATAAAGCAAAACATTTAGCCAATTAATGGAACTGAAACTGGAACCTTGTCACGTCTCCCTAATCGCCTCATCACTTTCACCTGAGCAACACTCCATATAATCATCCTGTCACTGACTGTGAAGTCTCGTTCAGTGTAAGGAAGGATGTCAGCTAGTAACACTAGGGCACATTCTTTGTTACTCTTATTAAATCACAAGCTGCATCCTCCGCTGCTTGTGGTAACTTGGACTCGGGGGATTCTCCGCTTCTTTTGTTTTCTTACATGGGTATCCCCTATAGACCTGTTGTTTTAATGCTCTGTTTTTCAGTCACTGTTTGCAGCGTAGTCATCAGACTGTCTGTCCTCATGGTGTTTTGCCAGGGCTCCCTAAACACCACACAAACCTATTTAGCCAATTAAATCAACTCTACACTATTAGTTTGTGATTGAAAGTCACAATAGAGCCTCTTTTGCACAGTACATTCATTTATCTTATGCATTCACATGACTCACCTAATAAGGTTGGTGAGGTCAAATCAAAAAGATCGTGAGAAAATATAACAGTAAAAAAAGAATTAACACATTTCACACCACAGACCATCCTTAATAATGTTCCTTCTGTCAGTGTGCACTTTATCTACCAATTATTGTGCTCTCTTTTCTCTTAAAGGGCCTTTAGAGAAGGCGGACACAGGCTATATACAGTACACTACATTGCATTGCACTGCCAGCCAACAGAAGTTAACAGTTTATCTGTGCATACATAGTGGCTTGTCTGAGACCAGTGGGTGGTGGATCTGGTTCTGTGACTGTATTTGTGTGCAAGCCTCTATTTGTTTCTATAGTGTGTGTGGACACTGAAGAGCGTAGTGTTTAAGGAGGAATTAGTTCACATCACAGCAGCATAAAGAAGCACACAAGCTGCATAAAACACACAAGAGAAATGCATCACACATTAAGCTGAATACCCAGACATCCTCCATATATAACGTCCTGCCTTTCTGCAACAAGTTGATTGAGGAAGACATTTGCTTGTACACTGATTCTAATCCTAGATGAAATCTTCTGTGCTCTGGTATGAACGTTACAACCTTAGCCTGGAATTAACACAGAATGATCATGCCCCTACACAAAAGCTGAGCCAAAACACACAGTTTGGCACAAAAGTAAATGTGAACCTCTGGCCTAAATTCACATGCCATGTACCAAGAGCCTCCTGGGTAAAACCAACCTCAAAATAAGGGTGTTTAATAATTTCCTGCTGGTGGCAGCAAAAAGAAAAGGATGATGACATCCTTCCATTTAGTGATAATCGGAAACACACTCTTGATATAATTGCTCTTAGATTTTTGTTAATCTTTAGAACATCTAATGAAGAGTTAAAGAAAAGGCATGGATCATAAAATCAAATTTAGTAAAAATCCCTTCTTAATAAAGCTCACTGCTCTCATGTCAATTCAACATTACTTTGACAAGCAGACTCACCTTGGGCATTATCTGTGAGAGATTATTAATGAGGGTCAGCTGTCATGAATAAGCCACTGACATGAGCTCCAGTGGGATTAGAATCAATGTTTTTAGGATGTCAGATTATGTAATCAATGTAAAATACAATTAAATAATCAATTGACAGAGGATTGTCAGTCTGAATATCACATTACATCACACAGTAATAGTTACCTAAATGAAACAACCAGTAACTACTTACAAATCTTTCCATAAAATGCAGTTATGCAGCACTAGATTATAATTTATGATGTAGAACTTCATGTTTTGGGGATGTTCAGACAGATTAAAGAAAAAGCAGCTCAGATTACAAACATTCAGATTAAATTGGATTCCAGTTTTTGGAAGTGATGAAATATTTATGGTTCCAGAATGTGATTTTGTGTGGGTTCCCATGTTAGAAACACGTTTTAGAAATGTCTAGGCCATATGCCTTAAGAAAGGATTTCAATACCAAACAAAGTAGAAGAGTCAGCATGTTTTGGATGAATTTATTTTCTTATTCTAATGTATTTGTTAGTCCTCTATATCGCTTTTCCACATTCATTAAAAAAAAACAACAAGCCTTTACATATAGGTGCAGTATATGGCATAATAATGAGGCTTTCCATAGAGATTTAGACTATAAAGACAACTTCATCCACTTGGCCCATTAAGGACCATTATGTAATCAGCACATAATCACATACACATCAAAAGCTTCCCTTGACGCACATACCACTCACACTTTCATTAAGCTTTCTCTCTCAGTCATGCCCCTTTCCTCGGTATCCCACAATTTCTTTGTTTGGTCTCAGCAGGTCATGCGTGCCACTCCAAACTCCAGACTGACAACACCTGGCTCTTCTTTAGCTAGGTCGTTGTTGTATGTCCCTTCCAGCTCTCCATAGCTCTGTTTCCTGCTCTCTGTACCACTGCTGCCCTCTACTGTTCGCTCCGTGTCAGTGCTCTCCATGGTCTCTTCAACCTCCTCCTGCTCATCTTCCACCTGCTGCTGCACTTCTTTGTGGTTGATGGGTGCCCCCAATATGAGGGAGTCGGGACGTGACAGGAGGGTGTTGGAGTTTGAGTGCTGATCTCTGGTGGCTGGAGGCGCAGGCTGCTTCAAGCTCACAATGGGGGTCACACCAAGCTGTTGAAGCCTCTGTACAGAGACAGAGGAATGAGAGAGAAAAAAAAGAGTTTAATCCTTTTTGTAATTATTTTTAGCACAGAAAGATGGTTAAAATAATTCAACTTCAGGTCAGGTTATCACACATTTGCACAGCTTAAGTTTTGATGTGGCTCAATGGGCAAATCAGAAAATATATCCAAGCACTAAAGACTACAAAAAGTACATAATGGTTAAACGTCTGTGATACACTATGTGGGGTCATCAGGTCAGATTTTGGGGGTATTGGCACTCAAACAAATATATTGATTTATTCATACATAAGGTTAGTTATTCATTTGTCTATTATTTATTCATGATTTATTTTACTTCATTCAAGAAATTAGCAGGGAGACTTCTTCTGGCAATACGAGTTGCAGTTAAGTTCTGCAGTAATTTTTATGGCTGAATTCCTGATGCATTCCTGAGATCTCTAAAAACCTGTCCTTCATGATCCACAACACCATCTGCAAACTATGAGCCATGTTTTTGTCTTTTTGTCAGTGCCACTAGACAGCAAATTGTTGTTACCATGGAAACCCAGGCATCATTCCAGAGCTAGCCGGAGAGTTTCACGCCTTAAAATAAATCAGCCTTTATTCTTGTGAAATTGAGCAATGCTCAATTAGCATGTTATGTGTATGAAAAAGTATGTGGTCTAACACGACAGACCAGTCAAAAGTGTTTTTGTGAAACCAGCACCGTGGACTTGGAATAATGAGAAAAAAAAAAAACACTCTTTAACAACTTAAAAAAAGACAACACTATATCCACACTGAATGTGTAAAACAAGAAATTGTCAAGTTCCACATGGGGAGAATTAGTGTGTGAACCTACACTCTCCAATGCTTGCAGTGTGCTCTCTGCTTTCCGACTGTTCTCTCTCAGAGTCAGAATCGTTTTTAGGATAGACTGACGTGGGTGCATTTGTCGATCAAACTGGTGGTACATGTTCCTCCAGAACCTTGGAAGAACACAAACATAGATATGAATCCTTATAGGAGGACAGGAACAAGTATAGTACAATAAATATGTAACAACAACAGGGAGGTGAAAAAGGCTATACTGACTTGAAGTGATAAGGCAGGGTGGAAGGCTCCAGTACATGGTGTTTTTCATAGTACACAGGGCTGTAGAATGGATTCAAGTAGTTCTGCTTCTCACTCATTAGAAATGCCCACAGTGAGTGAGTCCGCTCCCTCAGCCTGAGACACAATCCAGCAGTTTCAGAGATACACAATACATACACTTAACCAGAGTTTAATGTGGCAATTGTTTTAGGCATTCAAAAACCAAAGTTAATTATGCTTTTACAGAAAGCTGATTGTACAGTCATAAATCCATGTAGGTGCTCTAGCAGAAACAGGTGCAATAATCCATGTTTTCTACCTTGTTTTACTGACTATATTCTGCTGTCAGTGTAGATATATAAGAGGAATAGAGTAAATATAATTAAAATATGTGCCACATAAATGTCAGACTTGTATGATTTACAATCCTCTAAAATAGTGTGTTGTAGTTGATTGAAGCATGAGCAACTGAAACAGCAAACCGGAAACAAAAAAATATCCCAAAATTAATGGGAAACATTAGTCTAAAATGACCACACTTGCTTGTTATATTAATTAACCTATGTTTGTATATGTGTTTATCTTCACAATGTGATTTTTTTTTTTTAACAGAAAGGACTAACCTCAAATGTAGGTTAGTTTTAGAAGTGGTGATTTGTACACGTGCAGCTACTAAGGTAATGTAAGTCTATTTATGTTTGTCAGTTGTTGAAGAGTGTCTCTTTAAAGTAGAGCCTTGACGATTAATCAAGTATTTCAGCTTCGTTGCACAAAAAAAACGTTTTAAGAGGCTGTCCTTTCACACAATATGTAGCACCAGTATAAGTGAGGAGGGACAAGACTAAAAAAGACAATACATAAAATAAAAATAAATAAATAAATAAATAAATAAAAAAATAGAACTCACTGCAGCTCCTCTCTCTGTCTCTCATTGTTGCCAAGGAAGTTTCCATACTGACAGGAGTGGACATGCTCGTGGATCTGCAGTAGGAACCACTCACTGAACTCAAATGCCTAAAAAGAAGGTTATATTCAAATAAATACAAGAAAACCCTATATGTAAGGCACATACTATAGATCTGTGCAAATACAATATACATCATGTGGCTCACACATTCCCACTCACCTGTGGGAACTGCTCCGTCAGCTGCCAGACACACTCCAGGAACTGAGTGAATATAGGAGACACCTCCTTTGGATCCCCATCAAGCTGGTCACACCTAAAGATATGCAATTCAAATATATTTAAGAAGTAACTAGCTAGTATAAAATTTAAATTATAATTAAATAGAAAGATATGAAAATGGGGCAAATTGAGTGTGCTCCAGTAGCAGAAATGCCCACCACCGAGAGATGTGAGCAAAGCTCTAGGATTAAGTTATCATTTGAAACCTGACCTCTCTGCAAACTTATGCCCAAAGGAGATCCAGTCTTTCTGTATCAGTACCTAGAAGACAAATTTGAAGGGAAAGTAAGAAAAATAGGCACAGGAAACAAACATCTAGCAGAAGTGCAAATCAAATCAGCTAGCAAACTAGTGCAGAATTGTGCATGTGCATGTGTACATGTATGTCCGTGCTTCTACCATGAAGCCTTTGATGGTACGGTAGTAAGGGTCCATGAGCAGCGACCCCAGGGAGCAGACTTGAGATGTTCTGTCCCATCCATCTGAACAATGAACCAACACACTGGCTCCTTCCACTGTCACTGCCTAGAATCAAGATGGAAGACAGCCAAACTCTGACATAGTCTAAAATTCATACAACTTGTGGAGATGGCCCTATGACAAGCAGATTCAAAGTTGTCAGCTAAGCCGTATATCACAGGTAATAATATCAGTTTTATTATTATTGCATCTATGCATGCTATAATTTAAATTATAGGAAGATGACATACATTACTGCCAGAATCCTGAAAACAAAACCAATTAAGAACCAGGTAAGGGAAAAAATTACCTTGGCAAGAAAGACAGCTGCATCGACAATGGCTTTGATATGCCGCAGCCACCCGCTACTTTCAAGGCCTACTAGGTAGTCACTCATGGAGAGAGACCGAGTCCCAATCACTGAGACATACAAGCACAGACAATAATTTTATGTTAACCATTTATGGAGATTTATCTGAATAATTATAAAATTGACTTTCATAATCTGCAAAAAATTGCAATGACATATTTATGCAAATAGGTGTTGTAACGTTGAATTAACCTTCTAGCAATTTCTGCAGGCTTGCCCTCATTACATGGATGTTTTCAATGCCAACAAACTTGAAGCGGATGTTGGAGTAGTTGTCCTCATTTTCATAGCCTTTACCTGCAGCTCGATTAGCAAGCGCATTTAACTGCAGGAGAAAAAAAACAAAAAAACAGTTACATATCAAATTCATTATTAAAAAAAACGCAAACACGCCACAAGTCTCGTCTTGGCTGCCACTATCTTACCTTTGGCCGAGTATCCATGACGTAAACAAATCGACTGTTGTGATTGGCCTTGCTGATCGCTTGCAGCATGCTCTCATCCTCCAAGCATCGTGCACTGAACCCAGAGAGAGGCTGACTGCAGCGACACACTGCTGCCTGTTAGGGTGAACAGAATATAACAATCGACAGAGCTCAGCTTTCCAGTCTCTGAGGGACAACTGATCATGACCAAGCTATTTTGTGGTTCAGTGCATAAGCTGCTCACTCTGCACAAACCCCAGAGGTCCTTGTGCCAAAGATTCATTGACAGAATGTAGAGAGCAGACAGTTCATTTTGCCAAATCACAATTAAGAGTAAGGTTTTTCCAAGTTGACACATGAAAGGTCCCACATAATACGGCACTGAAAGTGGAAAGGGAAGGTGTCTCTCTACTATGAAGTTAGTTTACTGAAAAAATAAATAATTTAAATATGCCTCTGTATGTATATTTTGAACAAAGTAGTGAACTCCTTTTTCTTCTATTTTAAAATACATTTATGCAAGCAGGTCTACACAGATCATGTTAATTATACATTTTTAAAGTACTTACAGAGTAAGTTTTTTAGTTTTTTCATGGTTTTCAACATGTTGTTACAGAACAAAATAACTTGACAACTACTTCAGTAGGTCACATTTCCTTAAAAATTAATCCATAGTTTCAACTTTTATCAACCACCAATGATATGATTGAATATACAGGTAAAAATATGAAAAAAAAAAAAAAATTGTTTTACTCATGCTGTGTGTATGTTATACGGTACAGCTTATACGGTACCTTTTTCTCTTGGTAGAAGTATGTGAGAACTGGAAAACGTCCTTTGCTTCTGAACTTGGAGCTCCCCACAATGATAGGCTTACTGGCTGTGACAGGAACATACAGGTCCCGTGGATATGTTTCACACACCTAGACAACCAAACAAAAAACATACACGGTCTGCACAGTCTAGTCACAGCGATTAGTCAATAGTGAACACAACAGATGATTCTACACTAAACACTATAGAGTATGTAAAAATGTGATGAATCTATATACAAAAAAATAAATAAATAAATAACAGTAATAAGAGTAATAGCAAAAACTGTAGTTAGGGCTGATAATATTCTGCATGTACAATCACTTCTTTAAAGAAGATTTCTTTTTTTTTTTAAAGAGAAAAGTCTAATTTTGAAGCTCTGCTGGTCTATCATGCCCGACTTTGAGCTAACAGATTTATTACAAAAGCAAACAGTGAAGCACTAGAAGCCTATTCTGTGATAGAAGCCTAATGTGTGATAATGTCCAAATGGTTTCCCCAATATAAGTAGTAACTGAAGTAACTGAATTACCACACCCTGTCACTGTGAGATTATTACAGCACAGGGATGTTGTGCTTCAAGGTTGAGATGACAAGTCTGGACAAAGGTTATACAAAGGCAACTAAAATACTTCCATTATTTCTGAATAATCATGTAACAACAACAAAGTGGTTAGTCCTTAGAGCTTCTTCTCTCTGAGGCAAGTGGAGTCTATGGCAGACACTGAAGTTGCCAAGGTTCAAAAACTGTAAATCCACCTTTACTGGGCTCATTTACTACCATTTGGGAATATTTCTAGTTTTCTAATTTCTGTTTTTGGTTTGATTTTGTGACATTCTGTACAAGGCCTTTCCATTTACCTAACACATACAGATAAACTATGGTATTTATCCATTTTGTCCTGATTAGGAAAGATCTAAGACCAAGAAATGGGTGCATTAGTATTGAAAGTCTAGCCGACTGCAGATTTAACTAAGATTTTTCACATCACGCTTGTTCATTTTAAAAAGACATTGTAGAGATTTATGCTTGAAATGTAACTAATAGAAATTACTGAAAGATTCTTCTCTGGAGGAAATCACTTAACTCACAGATTACAACATATAGTCAGCTGTCTACCTTGTAATCTCTGTTGACATCAGTGAGTTGCCATTGGTCACAAGGAACGCCCATCCTCTCAAACTCCGCCCCCAGGTCGATGAGTTGCCATCCTTCTTCTCTCTGTTGATCATTCTGTTTGGGGTTGTATGAGAACGCATAGAGCTCCTGAAAAGATACTGGACAGAGGAGAAGAAAACCAGAAGGACATGCCTTAATAAAAGAGACAAATGTGAATACAATGTGTAAATATAAAAACATATATATTACATATGTAGAAAGGGCAATATTTAGCTACTTGGTGTATACTTTGTGCTTTGTATATAATTGTAAAGCTTCTTGCTTTTCCTTACTGAGGCTCCAATAATATGAATTTTGCCTTCAGTAATCACATACAGTACTCTATCCATCTATATATCTATCTATCTATCCATCTATGTATCTATCTATCTATCCATCTATGTATGTTTCCATGTATCTATCTATCTATCTATTCAAGAAACAAGAAAGACCACATTGCATTAAAACCCACCAGGCCGAAAAAGATGCAGCAGTGAGCTGTAGATGTCATGGCAGTCTCTTTCTCTCTGTACCACAAAATGAACAACCCTAAAGTTACGACACTGGATGACCAGAGGACAGCCTGTGGTGGTCAGGGAGAGTTTCTCCACAGAGGCTATTTGGTGATGCAAAATCTGCAATCAAGTGAGGGACCAAGAAGACAAAGAAAAATAGAATTGATTAATTTCAGCCGGTGGCTGGCATAGGACTGTTTAATTGCTTCAATTTTCCCCGATTACAATAAAAAAAATAAAAAAAATTCAGCAATAGCAAGGTTTGTCTGGTAAGGATATCGTGAACAAAGAAACAAATGCTGGTTTGAAAATACATTAAACGCACCGTAGTGTCTCATCAAACAATTGAAAACTGTTCTGCGAGGACTTCTAAGTAAATCACTGACTTGCAATAAAATCCCCAGCAAGCAAATTAAATGATTTAAAAAGGTAATTATATAGCTTGGCAGCTTGTGTAACATTTTTAGGCCTAGTAATCCTAAATGTTTTGCCTAAGGAGACTTGCTAAGAAATTCCCAACTACTATTCTATTAAGGTAATTAGAATAAATATTGCATATTGATAGATGTGGATGCAAGGACTTTACAACTTGTATTCTGTACGGAAGAAAATGTTATAAATATGTTCAGTGAGTATTTCCCAGCAGTTTGAATTTCACAGGGTTTCCAAACATGGCAACTCATAACAATGAACAGTTACTAGTGGTAAACAGTAACTGACTTGTAAACATCTGGAGACAGACACACAGTATTTTCATGCTGACCTCACCATTTTTTGAGAGACATTAACTCAAGTGTGGTTTAATATTTTATAAGGCACAATGACTCACTTTGACCTGATTCAAAATTGCCTCCACAAATGCAGACACTTACGTATACTGCTCATGGCCCACATATACTGTTACAAATAAATGAAACAGAAATAATGATTAAAAAGTACTGTCATTAAGCTGAGGTGTATATCCTTGTGATGTTTTTGCAGATACCCATCCCCAACTACTTCATGCACATAAACACACATACAGGACAGTTGATACTAATAATCACACAAGTCACAGGTTTTCACAGAGGCAGAAGGTGGAGGTCCACCAGCTATGTGAACACAAAGCAAAACAAAAAGCAAAATAAAACGTTTCCTCTACTCAGCAAATAAAGCTGGAAGGATGGTGGGGAGTAAGTCTTGGCCTAAGATCTGCTGTACAAAGCATTTTATCCCACACTGACATTTCCGCAATATATACCAGCCACTGTGGTTGTCTAAATACTAGAGTACTATTTTTACTGCATCATGTAAAACGACAGAAAGGAGGGACAGTGCAATATACAGATAGTATAACATACAAAGGTATGCAAGTGTCAGCATGACTATATGTAAGCCAATAATTCAGGTGGGGTAATATGTAGGAAATCCTAATAGCAAATCACATATTTTTAACATTTAACATTTTCTAAAATTGATAACAATATAGATAACGTTCGCAATAGTTGTGTTAGAGCTGAATTACATTAGACTAAACTACTGAACATTATTTCCCAAAGATAAATTCCTAATAATCTCCCATTGATTATTACAACAATACTGTACATCTTTTAAATTTCTCCATATCGTTGATACCTACTGTAAACAGTGCAATTGTGTTGTCATAGTAACATTAAAAAAGCAAAAACATCAGCAAATTGGGATGCCCTACTGTTTCTGCAAGACATCAGAAACCCACTTCTCAAGTTCCTACAAGAATCCTTTTTCACACCCACTTCATTGCACACCTTTCTACTCTACAATGAGGCTTCTAAACCTCTGTTGTACTTCCTCTTACCACATATAGTACAAGCTTGCACAAACCTTTTGTCCACCACACACACTCCAACACTTCTTGTGGCAGTCACTAATGTTTCTTTGTGTGGCTGCAAACAGGCAACACTACCACAACTAAAACATCTGTCTGAAATTTGACATCTTTATATGTCTCTCAGCTTTATTCAAAATGTGCTTTTGGCACTCCAAAAAATCTGGCAGCACATTCAGAAAAAAGATAAAGAGTTTTAACAGCAATGGGAGCAACTTTACACTGTGCAAGTCCTTCCAAAATGGGGCTGCATAAATAACATGCTGCAAGTAATCAAATGTTCATGTTGTCAAACCACCATCCTGAATCACCCACAGTAATAAGTGTGCTTCAGTTGCTACTATCTTGGGTAATAGTGAACACAAAGTGTAGTAGTCAAATGGACAACTACACTAAACTGGTGTAGTATACAACACTGACACATGGAAGTGTAAATTGAGCCTAACTTTTTAATGTTTTTTCATACATTTTCACCAAGGAAATACAAACATTACATTGACTAAGGTTACATGCAAATCATATACACACAACAGAACTAAATGATGCCTATAAAACAGGCACAATGCAGTCACCACCAGGACTACTCACCCAGATCTCCTGTCCCACAGATGTTGAGTTGTTAGAGCTGCTCTCCACAAAGATGAGATGTGTGGCTGTGAGGTACAAGGTGCCATTTGTGAATTTGTTGCTGAATCGATCCATCAGCCGCACCTGCTCCACCTGCAAACAGACGCACACACAGGCACAAGAAATGGCAACATCAGTCTGTGGTCAGTTGTTAGCAGTGAGATTAAATTCTTCAACTGGGTGTAAAGTTATACAAAGGACACACTGAAAAGACAAATAAAGTCATTACCAGCAGTAAGCCCTGCAACAAAACTGTTTAAGTCGCTCTTGGCATCACCTAATCCTGACCACCTGGCCCTCATGCTCAGCTGATAAGAAATCACACAAATGATTTCTGGAAACAACAATGGCATTAGCTCAACCACCTAACAACCATAATAAAGTCACCATCTGGTCCTTAATTAAACCAATTCTTCCTCAGGGTAAACACACCTAATAGGCTCCATTTACCAGTTATTCCAAATCTATTATTTTATACAGCAGAGATGTTGTCTTGTTATGTTTTAGGCAATGTTCTAATGCACATTTACTCAAGTCACACAAAACGACTGTGGTCCATAAGCTATAAGAATGCAATAGGTGTTAGTCCAGGTTAAATGTACTTCAATATAATACACATTGTCTCTTACACAGTTTTTTTTCTGTAAACACACATTGAAACAGGATGTGGGTAAGTGTGTGAGTCCAGTAAGGGAAAAACAGTTGCAACAATTCCCTTGATGGACTTTAAATACACTTGCGGCCTGCAGTGTTACACTCAGACATTTCCTCTTCTAGCACTAAAATCCACCTGAATAAGAGTTCATCTTATTGAAAAAGCATACTGCTTGTTAGTAATGACCTTCACTTCATGGCCAAAAGACTACCATAGTATTGGCGTTGGACTGTTTTCTGCTGTCGCAGCTATCTTTCCTAATTCCCTGATTCATCACAGTAGTTGTCCTCTTGTTGACTCAGTCATCCGCTCCTTTGTTTCTGTTTTCCTGTCACTCTCAGATATGATGACATTTTTTAGCTCTCTGTCTTGCAGCAACCAGTTCTGCAACAGGCAGGCTTCTTGCACATACAGGAAATCAGTGGTGTGTGTGAATGAATGAGATGGTGAGAGAGGGAAAGAAAAGCAGAACATCTAATTAGACGCAATCCAACCTATGCTTCAAGTACTTTATATACAGCATTGACCCACAGCTCGAAGAATTCACACTTTTCTCCTATGTGAATCTTATTAAAGCAGCATCAACTCATTCCTGATTCAGCCTGACCACAGTGTCATCCACTCTTACACCAATACTACCAGCTAAACCAGACATACAGTGGGTACAGAAAGTATTCAGGCCCCTTTAAATCCAGGTGTGAAAAACTTGTTGCATCATTCCCAAGAAGACTCATGACTGTACTAGCACAAAAGGATGCTTCTACTCAATACTGAGCACAGGGTCTGAATACTTATGACCATGTGATATTTCAGTTTTTCTTTTTTAATAAATTTGCAAAAATTTCTACATTTCTGGTTTTTTCTGTCAAGATGGGGTGCTGAGTGTACATTAATGAGAAATAAAATGAACTTTTCTGATTTTGGCAAATGGCTGCAATGACACAAAGAGTGAAAAATTTAAAGGGGTCTGAATACTTTCCGTACACACTGTATGTTTACCAGGTCTGCATAGTAATAATCCCCTACTGTGCTGTTTTATTCTAGCAACAATCAGGAACCTAGACAGTGGAGCCACACCCAGTATGCATGCAGTCACACCCATCTGATCCCAGCATATCCTTGTTCCCTTAGGTAGTTATGTCAGCTAAGAACTAAACTTTGCTATAATATACAATTATCCTAAAACAGGGGTCTCCAACCCTGGTCCTCGAGCACTACAGTCCTGCCCTTCCAGGTTCTGATTGGCTGAACACACCTGATCCTGGTAATCAGAAGTAGGCAGGGTAAGCATATCTGGAAAACAAGCAGGACAGTAGTGCGTGAAGACCAGGGCTGGAAACCCCTGTCCTAGAGCCTCAAAACTTAGGTCACACTGCTTCCTGACATGATGAAAGGCATCTCTACTTCAAACACACACATATATACAGGTTTTTAAAAAAAGATTAGGCCTAAACCAGATCTCCAGTTGGCCGAAGAGGCCCATGTTGAAGTTTATAGCTTATATAATTTATAGATGAATTCAAAGAGGTAAATGTTAAATGAAGGTGTCTAAATCATAAACAGTACAGTCCACAAGTATTTGGACAGTGACACATTTTTGCTGTAGTGCTTTTGTATTTCATTCTGGTGGTTTTGAAATACAAAGTACTATCTGTATACCTACATACTGAGTGAATAGTGTATAGCTAGTGTGTACCACTTTTAATCCTTTAACTTTAGGGAGGGAAATGCAGTTGTGCCACATAATAAAGTCATTATATTTACTAGGTGGTTGCAAATCATTGGAGATACCCATAAGTCTACAGCCCTCACATATAACCAGCTGTTTGATGTCTTTTCTTGTCATTCTCTGTCAGCCCTGAACTGCTTGCTCCAGCTTTTCATGGATTTGATTTTGATACTATGTTTTAGATGACTGTCCAAAAGATAGAAGAGTTAGACTGCATATAAAAAGGCCAGAAAAGGACAGAGAGTCCACACGACATAAGACTATTTGACATACAGACAGTAGGCCACTGCCTCTCTGATAGATCCACATGTGTGTCATTATATTTGAATATGTTTGCAGGTTTTTATCGCACTTGCTGCACATGCTGGCAGTGTAGGCTTTCCCCAATCAATAACAGGGCGTACAAGTAGTATCATTACAAAGAGGGAGCCCAGCTATCTGCTACTCAGGAAAAACAAACAACTCACTGATGCCACTCACGTCTCCAAGCTGCTAGCGACACCTGCTAGCCGTCATCCTGTTAGACTGATCCACACAGACAAAACAGCCCTACACGTCTGAACACTAACATCTGGCAAAAGTAAGCACAATCAAAATTTACAAAAGTCCAACACTAGTCGGATCTACCGACTGTAAGCTATCCCATCCATTTGCATTAGCTAGAAATGTTAGCTAACGTTACCTTTGGCGTTCGGATATGCTCCATTTCTCCGAGTCCAAACAACTAGCAAAGTCTTCGCACTGCGTCTTCCTGAGAAAATCGTATCATGGATAAAATGATGCCTCCAACTGCTTAGCAAACCGTCCCCACTTTGTCGAAGGCACACAATTTGCGTTTCATGTCAAATTTTCTCCTCCATTCTCGTAAAGACCCCAGCAATCACGTCAACACTCGCCCCAAGGTATCTTCACAATAAAAGCACTTCCGCGAAAGCAACAAAATGAGGCAACAGGAAACGCATTCACAAAGGAAGCAAGCCACACTTAGGACTGGAAGCCGTCTTAATGCAGCATTATTTCGTTATTACTTGCTGATGGATATATTGAAAACTATTAATGTGTTTGACACAGAAAAAGACTCGATGATTCTCAGTCAAGTTATAAAAACGGTCTCACCATAACGTTATACACAAAACAAACTGAGCCTTTTTGCCTCTTTTATTAATATTTTGAAAAACTAATATATGCCATATGAGCACCACAGGATAATATCATGACCTAAATTTGAGAGCTGTCAGGTGATGGACATCCGGGTCGACTGTGGCTCGATAAACAAAAAAAGATTGGATTTCAGACTCCAATCAAGATGGACCCGAACGCTTTCCGGGTCGATGGAAGTGCAAAGAACAATTAAATAAAAGACTCAGAATGTATGAGAGGACATTTCTTAATCAGGAAACCGGAAACTCAGAGTTATTGGGAATGTGCCTCATAAATATGACGTATATATGTGGAAAACGCACATATACACACACACACACACACGCACACACACACACACACACACACACACACACACACACACATATATATATATATATATATATATATGCCACAGGAGCCAGTTTGCGGTAGCCGACATGTTACCACAGGGTTACCTCGTCTATTAATGCATGAATGAGTATGAAGTGAAAGTGACTTTGTGACAAAGTATGGTGACCCATACTCGGAATTTGTGCTCTGCATTTAAACCCATCCAGGGTCTCACCTCAGTCGTGGTATTGAAGGTGGAGAGAGCGCTGTCTAATTCATTCATGACTCATAAATTATCATACCTATTTGAATTTACACCTGATTTTCCAACTGTTTGGTTTGTTGCAAATTAGAGACATGGAGTTATGACACGGGATACAGGTTAAATTACAAATGCGTAGTTTTAGATGAATTACTTGAAAATAAAAACATAAATAAAGCACTGTCAAATCGCTGCCATAGTAGAATTTTATTTAAGATATTGGGAAAAAAATAAGAATACACAATACTAACAGCACTGACAGGAGGTAAAGTGGAATCAACTTTACAGAATCTCGAGGGAAAAATTTAGTGCATGAATAAATTTATTAAGTGATAATAGTTTTTTAAGTCTACCTACTCTAGACTCCAGTCCAGTAGGTGGCGGTAATGCTCCTTTAGGCCTGTAGACAACCCGCAATAAAATGCACAGGAAGAAGTAGCGTCGAAGAAATGCCCAAACACAAGGCGGGCAATAAGAGAGTATCACCACGCGTTACTTCGTCTTGGGATGTTTCTACTTTTTAAACAAATTAGGACAAGCCAGCAGGGAACGAGAACAACGACCTTTAGCTGACGAGTTCCCGAATTTGGGGAAAAGCGACATTTTTGTCTACGTTTGTTTTGAGCAAAGAGGAGGCCGTAGGTTTAGCCGCGGGATCTTTCAAAGCTAACTAGCCTGTTAGCTGTGATGAGATGTTAGTCCGAGTAGCTCGCTGCTGTTTAATGTGTGTTTTTTAGAATATAATGTCGGGTTTTAACTTCGGATCAGGAACTCTTGGTTCCACCAACACCGGTGGAGGATTCTCGTTTGGGGCTGTAACTAGGTAACTAAAGACCAATTTCACATAGCCGACTTAGCTAACATTAGCATAGCCACAGTTAACCTAGCGTTAGCCAGTGTCAACAGCTTTATACCATTGTCGTGTAACATTAACGTTATCGAGAGAAAACTAACAAAAGAGTTTAATAATTTTTTACGTGATTACAACTTTCACTTTGATCGACGTTACCAGGTTTAACTCCTGTGTTTGAGATATGTATTGATACATTGATTTAAACGTTTTTCTTAGAGATTTCGTTACTGTGTCATTGTTAGATCAAAATTTCATCAAGATCAAGATTTTCGCTGCCCTTTTTCGTCTTTAGTGCACCTGGGGCCAGTACTGGTGGATTCTCTTTCGGGACTGCTCTGGGTACAGCCCCCACGTCAGTCTCCACCACAAATAGCACCCCATCTCTTGGCCTAGGAGGTAGTCTCTTTGGTCAGAAAACTACTGGAGGTTTCGCTTTCAACACACCTGCCTCAAGTAATAATACTTTACAGATACAAAGCAAATTTGCTGACATGCTGAAATAATTATTTTTTTGTAATTTACATGTTTTCTTTTCTGTTCCTGTAATGTTTCTTAAGCAAGATTTTTGGAAAAAATGTAGTTTTGTTTATGCTTTCTCTTAGGCACCGCAGCCACTACTGCTGCCTCCACCGGCTTCAGTTTGGCCTTCAACAAGCCCACTGCCTCAGCAACACCCTTCTCCCTCACCACCACCACTACAACCTCCTTGCCAGCCCCTGGGGCAGGTTTAACATTTGGTTCGGTCCTAACATCCACAGCTCCACAGCAGCCTGCAGCCACTGGCTTTACCCTTGGTCTTGTTGCTGCACCAAACACCACAGCAGCCTCAACAGTTCCTTCACTAGGTGGGGAACTCTTCTGCGCAACACTGTGTCTACATATTAATGATGCAAAGTGGCAGTCTGACTTAGTCACAAAATGATAAGGGGTTTGAGTTGAAGTCAGTACAGGGTTAGGACAGACAGTGCTGAGAGCTAAACGCAATTACAAAGCATTTTATAATTTGCATCAAGGCAAAGAAATGTATGCAAAGGCAACAGAAAGCCTTGTTACAGAGAAAACATAATTAATATAATTTTTACTTTTGGAAAAGGGATAAGACAGTCATGATGGCTTTACATACTATAGTGTGTTGACAGAGAGGCTGTTCATGTTTTATATTTTGGTTTTGGTTATGATTCATTACTAAAGATTATTTTAGAAAATATTCTCAGTCTTCATGTTGTAAATATGTGTTTACTTGGTATTGCAGATTTGGGTCAGACCACTCTTGGAGGAGGTGGGTTAACGCTAAGTTCCCTGTTAGCTGCTTCCACATCAGTACCAGCAGCCCCTGCCCCCAGTATTGGTCTAGGTGGAGTTGACTTCAGCACTTCTTCTGAGAATAAGAGTGACACATCATCTGGAGCTAATGCACAGTACGTCTTAATGATCAAGATACACATTGTTCTTTACTAAATGATCAACTGTCTGGAATTGTCAATGATATAATGTAATGCTATTAATGTAAGAAAGTGCAGGTGTTTACTGAACAGCATTTAGTGGCTACATGCTCTGTTAATGTATGTTTGACTATCAGGGACTGTTCAGTTTGTTGAAGGCATGAGTAACAGCAATTCTGTTCTACCTCAGGGACAACAAAGCTTTAAAAGATGAGAACCTACCCCCGGTCATTTGTCAGGATGTTGAGAACTTTCAGTAAGTGTTTGTGTGTGTGTGTATTGTCATAGTATTTTATCACCTACCTGTTAAAACCTGTTTTGTCTGTAATGCTGTTATTCCAAAAGAGATGTGGGTCATTGACTAGTACGTTTTAAATATAGTTGGAAGGATCGTGGTCCTGAAGATATTTCTACTAATTAAGTGGAGTGTGGCAATGTTCTATAAATATACATTTAATTGATGTGTCTAGGAGATTTGCCAAGGGGTGACATGTAAAATCCATGGTTGACATGTAATTAAAATACATATTTTTGTTGCTTGTAAATGGGCAATATTGTGCTTACCAGGCTATAAATCGCGTTTCTAGTTATACTGATTATAGTCTAAATTAGACTGACGAATGTAGGCTAGGCATAAAAACAAGCAGAAGTGCTTTACGAAATTCACTCATCTATTTTAAGTTATGTTAAACTACTGTGACAACAGTCAGGGTGGGGGAGATGAAGTGGTGTATCCTCTTGGGTTGCCTGAATGTTGATACTCACTCCAGGCTTTTCAGCTGCAGGCTTTACCTGCAATTTGAAGTCTGCAGTATTGCTCTTTCTTTTGTGTGGCATTTTCACTTTAGTTACACTAAGAGTTGTAGTTTAGTGTGACCATAAGCACCTTTTACTTTTTCAGCAGTTCACTATTATCTTCAGTTGAGTCAACAGTACCATCTAATGCTAGTGATTACTCCACGAAATTGCTGTAAATATACACACATAAATCCCTTCGCTATAAAAGTCTCTTACATTACTGTGCAAAAGTTTTAGGTACAAAAAATACACTGGGGATGCTTTATTATAAGTTACATGAATTGTGTTTTCACGTATAAATTAACATCCCACCAAATTCAGTGAATGGAACAAAACCTAAATCAAATCAGTATTTGCAGCACTTCTCTTTGCCCTTAAACCAGCAGTTCTCCTCTTTGCTTTGACATCCACACAGTTTCACCTGGCAATTTGCAGCAGCTGCTGCTATTAAGCTGCTGCAGTTCTTCTCTAGATTCAGGCTGTCCCAGTGTTTCTGTCTCTTCATATTATCCCAGACTGACTCGACACTGCCCAGATCAGGGCTCTTTGAGGGTCAGACCGTCTGTTGCAGGACTCCTGGTTTTTCTTGCCTCATTGTCCTGCACAGTGAACCTGGACTCATTCTGACACCTGATGGTGTGTGGAAAGATTCTAAACTGCCTAAAACGTTTGCACAGTACCGTATAGTCTTTTAAAATATCAGTAAAAAACATTTTTAGTGTCACTGATTATCTTATGGTTCTTCTTCCATCTTTTATAGAAAATTTGTGAAAGAGCAGAAACAGGTTCAGGAGGATATCAGCAGGATGTCATCCAAGGCAATTTCCAAAGTCCAGGATGACATCAAGAACCTCAAACAGCTTCTGTCTGTCAGTGCCAGTGGTCTGCAACGTCAGGCTCTGGCTATTGACAAACTGAAGCTGGAGACAGCACAGGTAATAGTAGTATGAGTTCTTACACACACATAAGTAATGGTCAGCCAGTTAAACCAGGAGTATACATCATGTTGCAAACTTACAAGACATATAATCTTATGTGTTCTTAATATGTAAATATATATATACGTATAACACTGGATATTTCTCAAAGATGTAACCAGAGACAAATGTAGTTGTTTCAAATTGTACTTGGAATGAAACTTAAATTGTCAATTGTTACTCAACACCTCACAAACTGGAAATGGCAAATTATTTCTTGGAGTGGAATGGGACCCTGATAATTTAAAAACTCTGTTTTTATAGAAGTGCTTTATTCTTTTTTTCTGAAGGAACTGAAAAATGCTGACATAGCCCTGCGCACACAAAAGACTCCGCCTGGACTTCAGCACGAGAACACTGCTCCATCAGAGTAAGCAAGCTGTCATATAGTGATACCAAAGCAAATGAAAGGGGTTTGTGCAGAAATGCAGTCATATTTCATTCAACTCAATTTTTTGTTGAAAGTCACACATGACGGTGTTTAACAGTCATTTTATTAGTAGTGGTAGTTCTTGACCTGTATCACTTAATATTTTTAACAATGAGAAAATATGTGTAATTTTTGTGTTTAGTTATTTCCACAGCCTGGTAGAGCAGTTTGAAGGGCAGCTGCAACAGTACCGGCAGCAGATAGAAGAGCTGGAGAACCATTTAACAACACAGAGCAGTGGCTCCCACATCACTCCTCATGGTAAGAGGACATTTTTCTTGACATTTAATACAACTGTGGTTAGTAGGGCCAATATTTCTTATTTCCAGGTTTTAAGTCAGCATTAATTGATATGTATATATTTAATTAACATTGACAAAATGTAGAGATGTTTAGAGCTAATTTACACACTAATCAAAGTCTAAAAAACCAACAGAGGTAAAGTGGCAACATAAAAGTCTTTATGACTTATGATCTCATTATTTCTTGTCCTAGACCTAACCATGGCAATGCAGAAGTTGTACCAAACATTTGTTGCACAGGCTGCCCAGCTACAGTCGGTTCATGAAAATGTCAAGGTAAGTACTCTACCTCCAGCTTTGTTGGAAAACGTGGCATTGTTTGAAAATGTGTATATTCATATCTGGGGTGATGTGCAAAGTAATTCATTAGTTATTAAATTAAACAGTGTGAGACTTTTATTGTAATTAATCACAAATGTTTTTGTGTCTTTCTGCCTTTGGCTCTGTTATGCCTTGTTTTGTAGATCTTGAAACACCAATACCTTTCCTATCGTCGGGCCTTCCTGGAAGACTCCACAGACGTCTTTGAGTCCAAGCGGGCATCTAACAGAAAGTGGCAGAGTATGCTCCAAGTCACGACTGGGCCTGCCCCCTTCTCCAGTGTGCCCAACGCTGCAGCTGTTGCCATGGCAGCCACGTTGACCCAGCAACAGCAGCCAACTCCAGGTCAGGAGGAGGAAAAAATGTAAAGAAATTTTTAAGGGGCCAGATGCTTTAAAAATGAAGACATTTTAAGAGCTAACCTTAGCTGGTGCCAAACTATTGTCTGTACTTTCTCCAATGAAAGGATCCTAAAAAGAGAGAGGGGGGGAGAGATGAGAAAATTCAGTTGCTAATCTCTGATAGGAAACCCTTGTGTTGCCTTACCATCTTGTCTCTGACTCTGTTAAAGGGTCAGACATGTATTTAGTGAGCCTTACAGTATCAGAGTGAGGACATTTTGTAGATGGCTCTGAACACAAAGTTCTGGTATTGTTGGTGCCAGGTCTGCACACTTGGAAATTTGATATGAACACCTTCAGTAATACTAGCGATGTAACCAAGCCCTTGACCTTTTTTCTCTCTCTCTCCCTGTACCCTCACTAATGAGATGCTAGAGCGGGTGTATGAGGCTGAGCTGACGTTATTGGAGAAGTGATATAACTGAAGCGAGTCCAGGTTTTCTATACTTTTTTCACTTGAATCTTAGTTATGATCAAAGCTTTTAAATCAGTTTTATTCAGTAGATGCTTGGAATTAGTCTACTCAGTGAAGGTTGTTTATGTAATGGGGTTAGAAGCATTAGACATTGTTGTGTGATTTTAGATATATTTAGCAAACATTCTCTGAATGATTTAGTTAGGATTTAGTGCTTGAATATTTTAATAAATTTATCCTAAGATAATTCCTACTTTCTTCTGTCCAACTGTGATGTGGTTTCTCCATATAGGGAACCGCCAGTTGATCAGATGCCAAATGGCAACAGCGTGCTTTATAGAAAATACAGGACTCTACAGAATGTAATTTGTCTCACTCATGTTCATTGACTTAGCAGCTTCTCTTACTAGTGTTAGGCCCAATCTAGGCCAAGACCCACATTTTCAACAAACTCTTCTCTAAATAAGTAAACTAAAGGCTTACTATAGCTTGTATTTTAAACATCAGTCCTATATTTTAAAGAATAGAAGTTAAGTTTCCATGCTTTATTTCAAATTTAGAGTAGTAAAAGCCCTGTGAGATGAATCACTTTTTTAGTTGGGTCCTGAAACAAAAGAAAAACATACAAAAAATAACATTTAAAGAAAAAAAAAATAGCACATACTAACAGTGTGCACACAAAGGATCCCCCACAATCTCAAACCATGCACACTTCTGCCAGATGAATTATCCACACAAAACCAGTAGGATATGAAATCAACACTGTCAAAGTAACATTAGTCTGCATATATACTTTAATACAACTGAAAGGTAAATCAGCAAAGAACTCTTGAAGCAAGAATTAATAACTGAGTTTAGCAATTATTCTGGTCTGAAGCCTTCCATCTTATAGTAAAGAAAAAATATATGAATAAAAATTACACAGTATTAATAGCTAACTCAAGCAGATAGATAAACTGAGCCATACTATTCCATTTGCAGTGTTTACTTTTTGAAAATTTTTTTTAGATGTATCCCTTAAAATACATCATTAAACTGAACTGACGATGTAATGGAGCAAGTCATACCGTTTCAGTCATTTCAGGCCTCAGATGAACTTTTATAAAACATTTAAAACAACTTTGAGTAGTGTCAAGATGGTTATTAGCACATTTATTCTTTTTTGTAGTCTTTGGTTTTTGGACCTTGTTAATGGCATATGCGAGCACCCACTTAAAATGAGCAAAAGCTATATATATTAGCATTTTCAGCTGATTTTGTTTTATTTTGAAGTTAGCTAAATTGTAATAGATTCATTCAATCTAAGAAAGCAATATTATTAATTGGATTTGGAATACAATAGCAGGGTGGTTTAAAAAGTCACATATCAAATTATAGAAACCTGTGGTTCATTTGCAACTTTATGCTGCTAAAAAAAAAGAAATCACTGAATCTGCTTAGACTGTTACCAGACCAGTTCTGTTAACCAGACAATGAATGTGGATTATTTTGTTTAAGTAAAATAATATTTGAACTTCAAATACTTTTATTGGGTTATAAGGACATGGAGAAGCTGCAGATACATACTTCTAAATATGTATCTGGCTTATTTAAATATGTGTTGAGTAAGATTGTGAGTATTTTGTCAATCTGTTACTTATTTGTTCTGCTAACCACACTTAGCAGAACAAATACCTTCAATATCATTTTGCCACAGTAGAGCAGATTTACTTGTGTGATGAAAGGCACCATACCTTGCTTTCTGTTATAGTTCTTTGATGATGCCTTCCATTTTTATTTCAGATGAAGCCAAATTTATTTCTGGTAATTTGTTTATTGAAACCCAATATGCTCTGGGTATGCTAACCGTCTATAAAGCCGCATTGCACTGTTTTTAAACTGCTGCTTATGACTCACTGTAAATCTCCTAACCCCAGAGCTCGGTAGTAAATTACATGATTGCTATTTTCTATTTAGCAGTCCTACCAGCCAAATTGCGACTACCCTATAGTATTCAGTACTACATTTCACAAAACCTAATCATGATGTCAGGATGTCTGACTCCTTTGTATTTATTTACTTATTTATTTTATTTTATTGTTTTTGTGTGTAACTTAGTCCACAACTGGAATGGCATAGTGGAGGTAGGCCAGCATCACAAGAAACATAACACTAACCATGCAGCTGGGTAGCGCTTTAGGCAGATTCTTGTTTAATACATAAACTTGTTGGTGTGGTTGATTCTGGTGCCTACATGCTTGTTCAGATTTGTGCCTCAGTATAAGGTGAAAGGTGCCAAAAGACTCAGGACTGAAAAAAGAAACAATTTCATTATCTGACCTGTAAATCTAAATGGAAAACTTCCATTACTGCACTTATTTGGCGTTGATGTGAAAGTGAGACAACCTTCTGATCCAGCACAGTTCTTTGTCGATTATTACTTCTCTAAATGAACCGGTGTGCTGAGTGTGTTTGTCTACAATTAAGTGTTGTGGAGAACGACATTTGTTAGTCTCATTGACAATATAAAAAATATTCAGTGACAAAAACAGTCTGCATTATCAAACATGTTCTATACTACAATGCATTTCATTGGTTTGGTTGTATGAGGCCATACCACTGTTAACTTGGTTTAAGCTGTTTCACCCAAGGGCTACTGTCACTGTAACAGGGCTGGACCATTTCTTTCAGTTCAGTGTAAATGTAGATTTTTAAAGTGCTGTTGCATAATTTCAGGTCTTTCATCCAAGTTGGTGGTAATTTATATAGACCTTTCGATAAGTTTCTTGACTGTAGAAAATTTTTTCCGTGTCAAATTCTTTTGTAGTTCAGAAGAATGACTTTTGCTGCTCACACTGGTCCTTCAGTACCAGTAAGATTCATAGGTGCCAAAAGAAACAGGTGAGTGTGGTCATGTTGTGTGTCCACATCTCTTTATTGTGTGGGAATTTATTCCCTGCTGTTTCGTGATGAAATGTTAGTGCTTGATGTAGATGCTTGTCAAGGCGGAGCATTTTTGGCAGAAGAGTGAGTACAGAGGTTGAAGTTTATTTTCCAGCACAGTTGGTGGTGCTGGGTAGACCCAAATTAATTGAGTCTTTTTTTTTTTAAAGAAATAACTGAGTGTTAACTGCTAATCTGCTGCTTTGGACATTTCAGTCCTTGGTTAAACAATTCAACTTTTGCAGGGCTGAGGTATAGCTTTGGGCTGAGCTGGACACCTGTTAGTTATATTCTAAGGTTGTCTGCTTTAGTTTACACTCAAACATAATTGTCTTCCACATCTCTGCATTGCACCGTGCTTGGTGCAAGACTGACTTAAAATTACCTTAAAATTATATGATAATTTTTTTGGTCTGTCAAAGTTGTTTGAACCTCAAAGGTGATAGTGGACATTTAACATTATTTCTGTAAGTTCAGTGTCCTCTCAGTATCTATTAAGTGCTATGTATGCAAATACCAACTGCTGTATTACGTTGAATGCTTTTACAACAGCAGGAGTGACCCCATTTACCTCCTTTTTTATTTTAACAGAAATGAAGGAATTAAAATGATTTTTTTTTTTTTAATTATTTAATTTTTTTTTTTTTGGTTGGCACAGTAAATGCACCCTCATTTACCAATAGTGCTCAGCTCAACTGAGTTCTTCAACTTCACATTTCTGAGTTGTATATAGGACCTTTCTTTTTCTGTGTGATATTGGGCTTCAATGCAGCAGTTCCCAAAAAGAGGTCAGTTTAGTTTAAAATCGAGAAAGTCGCCAACTGGTCTTTTGATTGGCTGGCTGTTTCAAGACTGTTTTGCATGTTCTGAATCATTTTTCTTTTGACTCTATCATACGCTTACATTATGCATTCTTTGTAGTGTTTTTTTTTTTTTTCTGTTTGTGACATCCAGGGGGTACTTCTATTGTAGGTTGTGGTTTTGGGAGGTGGTTGGGTCTTTGCTATCTCTGACAAGCTACACATATCTATGGAACATAGACCAGTATGCTAACCAATCACCTGACCAAATTCAGACTTGAGCCAACAAAAAAAGGTGTTTGCAGCCTGTGGACATGTGTGGATCCCAGGTGCAGCCTTTGTGTTCTAAAAGCAAGCAGTAACCACCAAGACTTTGGATGGCATTATGTGAAAAAACACACTGGTCAAAAGTGTTTAAACACAAACTGCAAAGTCAATCAATTCCTCTTGGAAGGATGGCCCAAAACTTGACTACAGTGGCTTCACCAGGAATACTAAAATTTTGTGAGTTTCCTTTATTTTGACCAGTTTACAGTGAGAGGCAGATATAAATGGCAAATTCACATTTCTTATCTAAATCTCTAGTACTTTTGCTTGTAGGTGAGTGTGTTTTAAACTTCTATAACCAATGCCTGTTAATATTAATACAGTATATTTAATATACAATATGGTGTGCCTTTTAAGCTGTATTCAATAATTGTGTGATGCATTTTTTTTTTTGGTGTATGCTAGTTCATTCACTCTCAGAAATCTTGAAAATTGGGAAACTTGTCAAATGCAGTAGCAGCAATTAATCAGTTCTGTTCTAAACTGCTTGTTTGTGTTTTATGTAAGTGGAATTGCATATTAAATTGACAATAAATCCATTTTCAAACAAAGAAACGGTTGTCCTTGTTTCTTTTTGACCGAAGTTGATTTAACCATGCAGACTAATTGGAAGCCTTGCAAAAAAAAATTAAAAAAAAAAAAAAATTAAGAGGAAAAAAGACAAGTTTCTGAGTGAAAGAACTAGCAGCATTTTTTTTCCTGCACTTTAACCCTCTCAAGTCCATCATAGACTGGGCCTTCAGGCTCCAGAGGGTTTTAACTGCTGATTCGCTGGAACGTTGTAGTTTTACTACGTGATTTCTGAAGTACATACAGTGTATTTGTACATTGCACTTTTAAAAGCATGATGCCCTGCCAGATTTTTCAGTTATACTTTAGTGATATATTTCTAGCGCTCCATGGGAGGATTGTGTAAATTGACATTAAAGCCAACTTTATTTCAGATTTAAAAAAAAAAAAAAAAAAGTTTTCTAGCACAATAGTCCAAATAACAAACCGTACAACATTCCTTTGTGCCAGCCTCTTCTGCAGTTGGAACATAATTTATTTTACCCAACACAAAAAACACATTCAGAGGAGTAAAGCATATGCTTTCTCTGTGCCTTAGGGACCCAGGCACCCTTGGGGGCAGGGTTTGGAAATCCCTTTGCCTCGGCAGTGGGTACTAGCATGGGCTCTTCAACCCTTGGAGGTATTTACCCCTCCCCTACACACTTTACCTGTTCCCAATGCCTCCTAGTTTTTAATGCTAAGCAGCCTTTTTGTTTGAGATCTGAGGTCTGTGTGAGCCTTTTGTTGAGTGTGTGTCTGAGAGAATGAAGCAGTCAAAAGATTGGCAGCTGTTTTGTGTTCTTCCTTGTGCAAAAGGTCAGGTGCCTTCAAACCACGAGAAAAGGGAGCAAATGCTTCCCTCAGGCCACTGATTGTTTTTCCTTGTTACAAGATGCATTATTTCTTTGAGAAGAAATTTGGCAAAAGATTCAACCAGTTTGTTGGTTTAAAATAATGTGTATGTCACTGAACTCGGTATGTCAACTAGCAAATCCACTTGACAACGTGGAAACAAGTGGTATGAACACACACTAAGTAGGTGTGTTCTTTTGTAGCTGGTGTATGATAAAATTATTGTCATTTTTCTCCCTTTGGCCTTGCTTTGCTGTGCTCTCTACTGGGTCTAATTTATTGTGACTGTCTCCAGTCAAGCGTTAAACTTTGTGTAGTGGTTTACTGATTAGTTTGTGGCATTTGTTTTGCATACATGTTTGCTAATGCCTAAGTGTGTAATTGAATAACTGTCCCATTTATTTTGTTCCTAGTGTAGGCTGTGTGCTTAGCCAAACTGACCTCCATGTCACTTTCTCCTACAGGTTTTGGTGGTGGCCCAGGATTTGGGGGGGTGGGGACTGGGGGCTCCTCTTTTGCATTCTCCTCCACCACAAAGCCCACAGGAGGCAGTCTAAGTGCAGGTACATACACTGCACATGCACATTACATACAGCATTGGTGTTTTAGTATTGGTGGCGTTTTGCACAGTTGTGCGAAAGGGAATTTTAGGGATTATACAACAGACAAAATCTATTCACAACTTAGTAAAAAACAAAATCTTTACCTTTTATATTCATTTGCTATTTTTTTCCTCTAACCTCTGAAATGATGTTCCCTGTTTGACTTTTCTAGGTTTTGGTAGCAGCAGCAGCTCAGGCTTCAACTTCAGTAACCCTGGCATCAACCCCTCAGCTGGCCTGACCTTTGGTGTGTCTAATCCACCTGCTGCTGGTTTTGGCACAGGAGGGCCCCTTCTCCAGCTCAAGAAGCCCCCTGCTGGTAATAAAAGGGGCAAGAGATAGAAGCAGGGAATAAGGCCTGGTCTCCCAAAAGCATATAAGTGTATTGGATATGATTGGAAACACCTGTCAAACATCAACAGAAACAGAATCAGTTATTTAAAATCATTTAGAGGTATATGATCAATAAAGATTGTGAAAATGATAATGCCACTGACAACCCAGAATTATCTACCTACCACTGATTTGTTGTGCACTGGGCTGCATAGATTAGAATCCATTTAATTTGATCCTAACAGGCCAAGTCCTTCCAGCCAGTATTAATTGTGAATAGTTGATACAAAAAGCCCATGTTCACATGTTACTCTGTTAAATTGAAACTTTAGATTTACATGGGTCCTCATACTCAACAACTTTGAATCGATACAGTGGACAGTTTGGAAATGCTACAAATGTTTATTCATTTTAATCATGAGTTTTCCCATTTGCATGGCCTGACAATTCGCCTACACAATGTACTCTGTAGCGCTGCAATGCTTTTGGGGATGCCAGCCATAGGCATAGCTGGATCAATTGCTAATTGATTATCTGCAGGACTTGCTATTGTCTGAATATTACACAAAACATATGTTCTTACGCTTTGAGGGAGACGGTGCAGTTGGTCCATTGTGTTACACAAATCTGTCAGTCGTAGAACTGCACTTCAATGCCTCTCAAATTATGACTTGGCCCAAGTCTTGTTCAGGGCATGGTAAAGTACAGAAGAATGAGTCTTATGGGGTAAAAATTGGTGATCAGCCCTTGTCCAAAAAATAAAATAAAATAAATGGGACTGTTGTCTGATTCTAGAGAGTTTTGTAGGCAGAGTGTGCAGGGTGGGTTTTTGGGGAAGCACAGTTTTATTTTTGTATCAAGTGGTGACAGAGATGAAACTGGGGAGGGGTAAAAGGGATCTAGCACCTCGGGATAGTCCTTTATCTATTCCATACAACCTGCGTTGTGTTTTCTACAGTCCGTCCTTATCATTACTTAATGATTATTTTTGGACTTTTAAGTTAGTTGAATCTTAAATCGGATTTCACAAGCAGATTCTCCCCACTCAGCTAGATTTATATATGCGCTAGAATAAACGTGCACTTGCCAGTGTATGTGACCTGACAGTGATTGTGTGAATGTGCATGTTCGCCTATTGCACAAATATGAATTTGTCTACTAGTCTGTCATAGTTGCTGACTTTTCTTGAGCATTGAGTGTGCCTGGGAAGATTTCTTTTTTTTTTTTCAATTGTCCATGTCGGTTTGGTTACCATATACTGGTGGCTGAGATATTTTTTAATCACTTTCTGTGCAAACCTGCATTTTCAAGAAACTGTTTAATAATAAAATTTAAAAATAAAGTTCTGCCGCTTTATGGCATCATTTCAATAAATGTGTGTAACATAGGTTGGAGTGTAACTTTTGCTTGTCTAAATGTGTCATCTAGTTTGCAAAAATTCAATGGTACATTCATGGTTGCATGATTGGTTTTGACCACTTATGGCAGGATAAGAGAATCAGTCTTATTCACAGCATATATGCACAATGCATTTTTAGGCATGTTTTGAAATTTTGAGAAACAATGGGAAATTAGTTTCTGTTTCAGGAGTAGAAAACTTGATAGTTATACAAGATAAATCAAGATTGGTGATGTGTTTTAGTTCACATAAAGACCCAGACACCTCAACAGCGTGCAGGCTCTCTGGGTAGATGGAGAGTTGTTTATATTCTAGGTGTTAAAGATAGCAAATAATTTTTAACTTTTAATAAGACCAAATATGTATTTACTTTAATTATACTGAGCTTACTTACTTAATTGTTTGTGCTCCAAGGATTATCCCAACCCTGTCTGTTTGTTTTAGGTGCTGGAAAGATTAATAAGTGAATTTATTGACGATTGTGTTCGTCACTTAAAAATAGTCACTTCAAATAGCTGTCGTCTCGTCTTCTGACCACAAGAGGGCGGTAGTGCTCTCCATGCGGCTTTACAACCACCCGTACAATCGAAAGAAGAGCACTGTTGCTATGCGACGATGCTGCTGTGGTTACACAGGCGAAGTGCTTGGCAGAAATGATCATCAGGCTTGTTTGAGCTGCTCTCCCGCATTATCAAAACACCTTTGTGGGATTATTCTCATTACCCCGCATACTGGTAAGATGTTTTATACGTCAGGTTTTCTAGCAGTTAACTGTTAAGTCAGATAAACGCCTGCTGACTGATTTGCTAACTTCAGACCGGCAGCATTAGGACCATAATAGTGGTGTTTTAACAGAAATGCTTTCTTATCTCTGAGCTCTGGGCAAGTGGAAGAAATAACGATAGTCAGATCGTCTAATAAAAGTAGAAATGCTACAGTGTAATAATATAGTTACTCTTACATCTAAAAATGTGTATTTTTAGATGTAAGTGCAAAATTTATATAGGGAAGTTCAAGAAAATGAAAATATGTAAAGATCAAATACCTCACATTTGTAGTACAGAAATACAGTATTTAAATAAATGTACTTTATTATTTTCCAACCCTGCAGCCAGGGAACAAAGCCAGCTAATGTTAGCCCACCTAACTGAACTTGTCCTGTACCAAACATTATATCCTTAGATTTGCTTCTTCTTTTGGAGTTTACAAAACATATTCATACGTCTTGGGTGGCTAATTCCAGAGTCAGCAATGTTATTTTGCTTTCTTTCTGTATTTCTCACAAGACAATATGTAAAATTGATGAAAATGAATGATGAAAATCAAACAGAAACACTGGATATATAAGTATAAAGAACAGGAGCTGAGCTTTTATGTTAATCTGGCAGTGTGCCACTTTTTTTATTTTCTCTGGTTGAGCTCATTGGCTAATTGGACTATATTGCAATGTTTTGTATTGCAGCCATGCCTCTTCCAGACACAATGTACTGTGCCCAGCAGATCAACATCCCTCCTGAGCTGCCTGACATCCTGAAAAACTTCACCAAAGCAGCCATCCGTACACAGCCCAAAGATTTGCTGCTGTGGTCAGCGGCGTAAGGCTTTATCTCTGTCACTGGTGACGGATGTAGAGGATACATATGATTGTGTTTTGTTCCAGTAGCTTTTAAACAATATCACAGTCATTATCTCCAGGCAGAATTGCTGTACAGAAACTGAGGCATCTCCTATTTTTTCCAGTGACAGGCTGTAATTTGAGCTCCCATGTTTCTGCAGCAGTTTGACTAAACTGTCTGACTTTCTCCTAGAAATAAAAAGCACTTTGAAAGGTGTGAATGGAATTTAAATATATCACAGTTTTTTGTACCCCGAAGGACTGCGATATCCTGTGCTATTTTATTTTATAGCAAATGACTATGAAGTGAACCATATGGTGAAAGAATAACATCTAAAATGTCTTGTGGGCTCTGAGATGTTTATGTGCTATTAAACCAACAGCAGGATCTTGCCTTTCAGAGATGCTGAAAGTCATGTCACCATTAAATTCAGTGAAAATATTATTTAAACTGTTGAGTAAGATAAGGTATGGCATGCCCTATAGAGAATAGTAGATAAAGTAAAAACAGAACAGTACGTTACATGATGATTTATTCAACTGGTGAAAGTCATTAAAGTAATGCCAACTTTGGCTTTTTTCCCCCCATAGTCTCCTTTTATCACTTATTCAATTGGTATGCTCACAAAATGTGGCATGTTCAGCAAAAGGGATGAAGCTAAACACATTGTTTAATAATATGTGTGTGTTGATAATGTGTATTTGTCCAGATACTTTCGTGCGCTGTCTAAAGGAGAGTGTCTGCCTGTCAAAGACAGACTAGAGATGAATGTTGCCACCCAGAAGACAGACACTGGGCTGACACCAGGTCTACTTAAGACTCTCCACAAACAGGTATTTTCTCAGTAGCAGGACCACACCCCATGGATGTGATCACATAACAGTTTTAGTTTCGAATTGTCGCAGTTGAATTAAAAATAATGTATAGTAATGTTTGCATATTACAGTGCTGTTTCAATGTGGATAATTAAAGTTTTATTTTATTATAAACCTGTTTTATCTCACCTTGGACAATCTCTGTGTGCAGATTCATTAAAATAGTTGAATAATTAAAGTGATTGACTTTGTAGAATTTTTAAACTGTTTACTTTGTTAGGTTGCTATCTTACGTTAAAAAGTTTTAAAAGTAGATACAAGTCTGATAAGTTAATGGTCACAAATCTACCGTTAATATAAAATGTTAATGTTGTTTTGAGACATTAACACTGTGAATCTACCAGCTTAGAGCAGGAATAAACTGCTGTTTTTTTCTGTATTTATCCTTGTTGTGTCTTAATGACATGGTGTCCAATATAGAAAAGTATCCCATAATTAAAAAACCTTCTGCTATGAAACAGATCACCCCTAACCATAGCTGCTGCATTCTCCAGCGTCCTCTGCTGTTTATTCTGTCATCTGGTAAACTAGATAACTGGATTTCTTTCTCTTCAACTCTCCTAACACCCTGCTTCCTCCATCCAATCATAGTTGTCCAGGACGGAAACGTGCAACAAGGTGGAACTGCAGAAGAAATGGAAGGGTCTGTGCCTACCCATGGATCAGCTGGAGACCCTACTGTTGCTGGGCAGCTTCAGCTCAGAAGTCAACTGGATGGAGTTTTTCGCCTTGGGCTGCAGTAGTCTAGGAGGGGTGAGATGTTACATAAGGCCAGATATAAATGCCAATACTACTTTATACCACTTCCTTTGAGCCTTAAAGCCCACTGTGAGTCCAAGAACAGCTGGAGATTCTCATAGAGCATTTCTTGTTCTTCTAGTGTTTAGACTACAATCCCGACTTCTCCCTTGAGATACCCAGGCTCTTGAAAGAATGACTGGATAAATTCTTCAACTGTGAAACTTAGCAATGTGATTAAAAATGGTACAATGGTAGACAGATCAAAGAAAATATGTTTAGGCATACAAAACATTGCAGATGAAATGTGGTCAGTGTCAGTAGACTGGACATCATGATGCAGCTGTGAAGGGCGCTGTTGAACTCTTTGACCACATGAGGGCAGTCATGTTGTACATTGTTCAGGCTCTGTGGAAAGCGTGTGAGCTAGTGTGTGTGCATGTGTGCTTGTGATTCTAAAATAGGACGTGATTGTCCTTGAGTGCTGAATGCATGGTATTGTATTTTTCGTGTCTGTTTTTAACAAACTCCTACAGTCTGGTTCTATACATTTTCTCAGACCCTCATAAATTCTCTGAAATATGCTTGTGAGATCCTGACAGAAGATGAGGAGGGAGGTGCTGCAAGGATCCCATTTAACGTCTTTGCCAAACTCTACACCTACTTGGCTCATCTGGATGGGGACATGTCACAAAACCAAATTGACAACTTCCTCAGCAGCCTGCAGCCACAAGTGTAGGTGTTATATGTGTGCATATACTCAGATGTGTTCTGTTGGTCTTGCAATAAGCAGAATAGATGTGGGTGGTGGCAGATTATGCTATTTGATATGCATCACCGATAGGTAAGCTGGCCAGTTCTCTTTTTTTCAATTGAATTAGTAGCATTAACCCAGAGGCAGTTGTTTGTTCAGATTCATGTGACCTCAGGCAGCATGTATTTTGTTCTTTTCCTGTCATTTTTTTTAAATTTTCCCTATTTTCTTTTGTCACCTGATACAGCTAACAAATCACCCAAAAATCTGTCGAAATTTCAGCAAATATGATTATATCAAAGATATACTGTGCTGCTACACACCAGAGCATTTTATTTTTTAACACTCCATATTTGTATTAATCGACGTACAATGGAATTAACTGAAATTAGATTTTATAACACTTTATGAAAATAAGTCACAAAATACTTTAGTTCTATATGGCATAACATTTTAGCCAGTCAGTCTTGGTATGTAGAGAGTTTAAAAGCCTATCCAGGTCCCCTGCCATCAGATGAGGTGAGATAGTGATAATCCTTATGCTGCTGAGTAGAGCTGTTGTACTGATGCACTGGTTTCTCTGCCCAACAGCAACAAGCAGAATGGCATGATTCAGGTTTCCAACTTCTACATCAGCAGGAAGTGAGGGATGGAAAGACAGAAAGCAATGGAAGACAGGGAAGAATGAGTAGAAGTAACAGATTGACAGCATGCTATTAATAAATGGTCCTACCAGTATTCAGTCAAGCACAGCTGTTGTTTCATTATCTAGAAATTGTTAGCATCAAGCACAGTGGGTTGTTATTCCTCACTGTCTAGCTGCATTTAGTGTCAGGTTGGAACCGTTTAATTTAGCAGCAAGACAATCACAAAGCTGCCATACACAGGCTGTGAGGTGGAATGTGTATAAGCATTTTATTGCCCGTCCCTGGTATGTCTGGGTTAGCCAAAGTTCATTCTGTACCACTGTATTTATTTATTGCAGCAGACAAAAAATGGGAGTGGTAAGGAGATAAGCCCAAGAATCGTTTGATTTTCAGCTGGTGTTAAACACACGCCAGTGTTGTGTTTACTCCTCCATTTAATAATGTAAGTAGGCAAGTGCAAATGCACATTTATACAAGTTTATTACAGTAGTGAGAAAAAAACACAAACTCTAATGCCTTCCCTAGCACTGTACCCTAACCGTTACTATCGTTACTAAATACTTAAACTCAACACTCAGTCATATTCTAACGTTAATCCTAAAACCAAGTCTTAACCCTCAAACAGGACCTGCCAAAAATTTCCTCATTTTGATAGAATTATGCTCAAAAATGGTCCTCATAAACATAGATGTACAAGTACACATACACACAGCCACATTTGTTTCAGTTGTCTTGGGGATTTGACACTGACTTATGTTCACTTCCTGGAGACTAACGCACATTCATCATAACCACTACTGGCCTAACATTAACCCTTACCCTAACTTAACCTAAAGCTAACCTCACCTAACCCTGAACCAAATCAAACTCTTTAAAATGAAATGACTTAATGATATACAAGGAAGGCCAGGTCCCTCGAGTATGAGTGTGTAAACAGCTTTTGGTATCCACAGGCACACATAGATACACACACACACACACACACACTGATGCATACCCCTTGAAGGATTGCAGCTGTGTGATAGGAGACTGGGGGACAGATTTAGATTCAGGTTATCAGAATCACAGGAAAGAAGGAATTTGCCAGGGCTTAAACTCAGATGCTCTCTGTGATACCCACAGTTAAAGTGAGATAGAAACAGTATATTGAAAATAACTCTGCATTAATGTCATTTTCTCAGAACACATTTCAATTGTGCACATTCAGATTGTGAGAGATAGACTATTTCTATTCAGGTGGAGTCTGAAACTGAGATGTTGGGTGAAAAGAACTTGGCACTGCAGCTAAACAGTTGTGTGTTTTGTATGTTATTTAGTAATTACAACAATTTACAAAATTAGATGGAAACTGTATTTTGATCATTTTGAATAATCTACATTCATCTGATTTTCCTAGATGGTTGAAACACAATAAGATTAATTTGCTAAAATAGAAATAGACCACAAGATGCTTTTCAAGAAATGAAAAAATCTTTTTTTTGTTTTTTTTTTTTTTTTGTTTGTTTGTTTGGGAAATAAGAAACTCCCAATTTTGAATCTGGAGCCATCATTTCTTCTCCCCAAGAAGTAGCAGGTACTTTCCAGTGTCACAGAAACCATTGAGGTTTGCAGTTTTGCAGTGCTGCAAATTGTTAACTTGTGAAACCTGCCAGCATCAATTTTGGGGCTTTTGGGGGAGATTTAGTTTTATTTTACATGTGTTCTAGATTACATTTTGACACAGTTAGAGGCAGTGTGGATATTGTGGTTCCTCATTACCTGTTAAAGACTTTTATTTTGATACACTTCTGCCCTTGTCTTAGTTCTTGTTATTTGCTCCAGGTTTGCTTGCACTGGCCAGCTCTAATCACACCTGTATCCCATCAGTGTTAATTAGCCAGGTGGTACATAAACCAGCTATTGGCATTCACTTGCTGCTGAAACTTCTTCTGACTTTGCAGCAAAACTAAAGGTTTCTGTAGTACAATAGACAAGTGCCGTTAAAAAAACGGCAGCTGTTTACTTGTGCATTGCTGTTTTGGCATTTTCAATATTCCATTTCACCCCTGTATGCTGTGCATCAAGTATAGATTTTAAACTTATAGTCCAGTACCTACAAAGTGCACCGCTGTGTTGTCTTTTTTTTTTTTTTGTCAGGTCATGTGCATCCTGGTTGATAGGATTAAGTATATTTCATATTCAAGTTTTAAGTCATTTAGACATGGACCCTGTATTCAAGCATTTTATTAAACTGTTCCTTAATGTTCTGGTACTTTCCACTATTCCTGCACCTTTTAACTATGTTGTGTGAAACAGAGAAAGCATTAGAAGACCTGTCCTCAAGTTTCTAGGCAGCTAAATTCAGATGCATTCTTTGGTACAGGGGTTTTTACTGTGTAGTTTCAGTGCTGTGTTAAAACTTGGAAAAAGCCTGATGTTACTGCAAACATGTCAGTGGTTTAGGAATCCCGGCTCTAGGGTGGACCTTGTTACGCAATCTTTACTGTTCCTTCAAGTCTTGCTAATAACATCACATCTCCAGGGACACAACAAATGTAGCAGAGCAGTGCAAAAGAGACAGGAGAAGAGTGGACACAAAGGCTCCCTTTTAACTTTCCTCTGTGTAGCTGTTGTGTAACAGATTTCAGGGTAAGGAAAAAGCAAACCATGATTTCTGCTGCATTCTGTCGTTGCAGAAAATATATATTTGATCAGTCAGCTCTACTGTTGTGCTCAGTGTACAGTATACCCTATTTTTAATGAGTTTACAACTTACTGTCAGACTTGGCTGTACATGGTGTACTTTGTGAGAACCAAAACTTGAATGACAAAGTTACTGTTATGTAAGTCATCTGTTAGATTGTTGTTCAAGTGCTTATATATGGCTAAGGTATTATATACAAATGTATATGTCATAGAAGTCTAACAACTTGCTATATCTTCCAGGGAGCTGCAACATGGAATGATCAAACCTCTAGATTTCATCCATCGGGATGATATGGATTCAACTACATCTGATTCATCTAATTTTGCCAAGGCCAGCTCAAAGGCTGAGTAAGAACCAACAGAGACAGACATGTCAAACTGAAAACTTTACACATGCCAGAGATATCCGATCGAAATCCTAATAGATCTATTGATGCAGCATTTCTATGTACATATATTTAACTAAAATACTTTCCTCAAAGGACATTGTAAACCTTAGAGTTGTGTTTAATACTTACTACCATCTAAAAGATCAGGTGGGATGAACCATTAAAAACCACCATGGCTGCCTTTGGCACCTGTCAATCAGGGAACACCTCCAAAGCATTTTTCCCTTAAGCCTCATTATCTTCTACATGCAACAATGATCTTATAATCCCCACTGTGACACACATGAGTAAATGTGAAATCAATTATTAAGACCTCACCTTCCTGTGAAAAAACCTAGAATTACTTTGAGTAGCTTTTCAATAATTGGATTTATTTATTTTGCCTTTGGAGAAGCTTTTATATTGAGGTTGCGTGTGCATGTGTGTAAAAGATACTAAAATATTTATCATTTAACTTTGTAGTGTGTTGTCACAACTTTTTTTTAAATGACCTTTGTTTAACAGCATAGATTGTTTCATTCAAATAATAATGTTTTTGTGAGTGTTGCTTTTTATCATTAACCTAATTCTTTATGTGGAATATGTTAACAGTAAATGAAGCTGATTTGTCCAGGCTGTACTGAGATTTTGCACACATGACCTCACATTTCAAAAAGAACATAATTAAGAACATTGCACGTTCATTAAAATAAGTTAATTAACACTAGTTAATTATACTATTGAATTTTGCCTACTCATCTGGCAGCAAGAGCTTTCTCTGTCCCTGGGTTTTTAGTGTGGTCCTTAGTTTCTCAAGAGACAATGAGGTCAGTCTGGGCCTCATTAACCGATTAAGCAATAATATGAAGTGTTTCTAATCAAGCTGTTAGCTAATGAACAGGACGTTTGGCTACAGCAAAATACAAACATTTCCAGGCAAATCTTAGATACAATGAGCATCATGAATAGTCATTTTGGTCACACATTCACATTAATATCACAAACACACACACACACACAAACCTAACAATTCAGTGCTTGTTTTAAAGGGAAACTCCTCTTTGCTCAGCTCTCTTGCTCCATGTCCTCCATAAAACACCTTGGTGTGTTGAGGTGTATAGGCTGTTTGTGGTCTTATGAGAAATAAATGACTGATGAGAAAAGGCATATTCGTGGTGCTCATACTGTGTATGTGGGATGCAGCATATATGAGCTCTACTGCGAGAGGTCACGAGAAATTTATTTATAATCAAGAAAGTCATATAATTCTTATTTTAAAGGCACTGATGCTGAGGGACATACTTAACCTACTTAAAGCCGACTTAGTGTGACTGTATGTGAGTAAAGTCCTCATTATGTCCAACAAATGTTTTCACTTGTACTTTCTTGCAAACTCAGTGATCCCCATTCTCCCTATAATTGCTCATAATTGCTCATATAGGCTACAGAGTTGCAGGGTAACATGCTGCGTTTAATGTTGATCAAATAGCACCACGATGTTGCAGGAGAGGTACTTAGGCCAAAGAGCACCTTTTGCTTCAAGGTAGGCGGAGAGACCTTTCAAACTATTTGAACTATAATTACAGGTTGCCCAGCCCATTGTGGCTCTTTAATAATTCTTCACCCAAATGGAAACAAGATGACACGCAGAGAGACTGGCAAGACATCACAAAACATCCAAATTACACAATCCCATTTTACTGGCCTACTGAATCTGTGCAGAGCTGCTCTTATTTTTGGGGGTTGAAAGTATTTCATATGTCACAGAGTGCTGCAGTCACACCACCATTTCAAAGTGTCTTAAATATGTAATGGATCAGAGGCTTAGTGTAAACATCACCATCTATGTCGTACACATACACACACATTCACAAGGGCTCCAGTCAGCTCGCTGTGATTATCTGCAACAATAGTTCTTCTTGAGCACAGGTTGAAGTAGTGCGATTGGCAATGCAAGTGATGGAACCGCTAATATGCTATTTACCGCATGTCTAAATCTCACCTGGCTACACGTGTGCATCACGGAATCTGAATGTGTTTACAAAATAAACATAATGTGTATTATTTTCATGTAACCATCTTGTAGTACTCTATAAATGTAGGACAGTATTTTGTAACTAATGCATTGTACAGTATAGTACTAATGACATTAATGAGTACATCACCAGGCATTTTCCCTCCTGAAGTATCCGTGAATGAGCCTCAAGTTTCCAGTAGCTGTGTTGCTGACCCTGGACCTGAACCTTAAAAGAGCCTGTGAGAGATCTAGTGGCGCTGAAGAGTTCTCATCTTAAATCAGCTGCTGGTCTTAATCAGTATTAATCATTTCCTTCCATTCTGCCAGGGCTAAAAGGGGCCCCTCTAGGCCCACTGACTGCATTAAAAAGCTACTTTTAGTGCCTGTGGTTTATTTGAAATCATAATAAAACTGTCTAAACATATAACATAAAAGAAAGGACAAAATTCATGAGATGCAATATTACTAATTAAAAGACAAAATGATTGGACCTTTTTATTACTGTAAAGTGGTTCAAGTGGACTGCTAAACATCCAGACATCTACAGTTTAATTGGCTTTAGGTAATCAGTTATATCGCCCACCAAAATGATTTTACTGCCCAGCAATATTAGGCAATTTCCATTTAACTGGGGTGACTGGCAGATGATCATTTTGGAGGCTGCAGGTTGTGCTGCTGTTGGACTGGACTGTGTTACACAGAGGACTGTTTCTGTTATTTTGTCCCTAAAGCTTAAGTGGACAAAATAATAGAAACAGCTCTTGCATTTTAATGCAGAACATTTTGGAGGCTGAGTACTGTGTCATACTGATAAGGCTTAGATACAATAGCAGATAAAGTTTAATGCTGTTGGATTTAGTTTTATCGTGGTGTACCTAATAAACTAGCAACAGGGTGTACTCTCAACTTTTCACTGAGTGGTAGTGAAACTGATGGACAAAATCTGGAACACAGCAAAGGTTTGGTTACAGAATACGGGATGGTCACAGATCCAGGACACCAGTTAACATACTGTGAAGGACAGTACAGACAGCACTCAGTCTACAAGGTAAATTCTTAAAACACACGAGTTATTGTTTCAAACTACATGTTTCCTGAAGTACTTGATTGCACACAATGGCCTCATTATTGTGGTTTTCTTGAATTGTTATTACATTGTATGGCACAACTGTCCTAACATTGTGTCTGCTATTGAACAGCTAAAGGCTTAGACTGTGTGTACTTCACTGGCCTGAGGTGTTAAACTCAGTTGTTTACATCTAAAAAAAAAAAACCTGGTGATGGATTTCACCTGAACTCTTAATTTCACTAGAGATCTTTTAACTAATTTGAATACTGGAGATGAATTTAATTTATGATCCATTAATCTGTGGATTCTTTCTGTGACTTGACCAGACAGTGAAAACTTTCAGAATATACCCCCCCTCTCCCAAGAACTGACATTCACCTACACAAACAGAATAATACCATAGAGATAGATGAGCCACAGGAGAGCAGATCTCTCAGCTGGGAGTGGATGAAGGTGTAATAATAATAGATACACAATGGGATTGTTATGCACTCTGTTTTTCCACAGTAGGTGATCTCAGCAAAATGGCATTATTAATTACTGAGGATCTGCAGGGATCATGGTTGTGACCAATAAGTAAGCAATAACGTTATAGTATTTGTGCATCACAGACTTTACACGAAATTCTTCAAAGCACAAACATTGCATGTATAGTTGGATAGCTGGTATAAGCTTCATAGTCAGTAACAGCAAATATTGTTTCTTTATTTTCAGTTTACCTGTTCTTGACCGAACCTTTTGATTATAGATGAAAACAGCCAGATATGGAAAACATGCAGTATTTTGGTAATATTAAAGAGATGTGTAAAAAGAAGCATGCATGTGTTTGTTTTTTAAATATATAGCGTGTACAAATGTGACAGATCTGAGATGCAAAACAGCTCATGACCTGTGGAGGCAAAAAGTAAGGTCAGCAGTGGCTGTAGACTGTATTTAAAGATGCATCCCCACTCTCTGTCACTATGTAAAAGGCAACACATTGTGACTATCTATACTGCAGAGCTGCCGTCAAATACTCCTTTTTATATAACTTAATAAAAACAAAATTATTAGAAAAATGACAATTACTACGCATTTGTAGTTTTTAGTTTGGCTGACGCCTCATATGTTAATATGTTAGGGGGTGTGGTTTATGACCTATAGTGCAACCAGCCAACAGGGGGCGATCAACTTGTAGTGGCTTCACTTACTGAGCTGCCACATGGTCTATCTTGGTACAGTTCGCTTATGTTGTGCTAAAGTGGTAGAGGGAAGAGGAATATTCTGTTTTCTGCCACAGCAGATGTACAATAAACATGTACACAAGCAAAAATGTAAACACTAAACAATGGTGTCACAGCTATTGTGGCAGTCCTTGTCTATGCTGGTGAAAAGCAGCAGTATCAGTAGAAATATACAGTACTATGCAAACGTTTTCAGTTATCAATTTACTTCCTGCCAAATGCAGTGAATGGAACCAAACCTAAATCTAATCAGTATCTGCAGCTCTGCCCTTAAACCAGCAGCAGTTCTCTCTGGTTTGACCTCCACACAGTTTGTCCTGGTACTTTGTTAGTTCTTCTGTAGATCCAGACTGTCCCAGTGTTTCTGTCTCTTCATATGATCCCAGACTGACTCCACACTGCCCAGATCAGGGCTCTTTGGGGGTCAGACCATTTGCTGCAGGACTCCTGGTTCATTTTGCACCTGAAAATAGTTCTTCATGAACTGTAATAGGTTCTTTATGGGCTTGTTGTCCTGCACAGTGAGCTGCACTATGAATCTGGGATCACTCAGAAACCTGATGGTGTGTGATAACAATCTAAAACATCTGAACTGCCTAAAACCTTTGCACAGGACCGTATTTCTTCAAGAATGATCACTTGGCCATGCTGCCTGTGAAAACTACTTCCAGTGACACAAATGAGTGGATCTATTTCTATGCAATACTTTGAAAACACAGAACAACAAAGGCTTAACAAGTTAGTATGTGTTTTGAATTATCATGGGAAGAAATATATATTTACATGAAAGCCCAACTCTCTTAATGGTTTAAGTGAGTGACTATTATCTGAACTGGCCTGTGCCCAAGACAGAGCAGAGTCCAGTCCCATCTGAGGGGATTAGACTATAAGCTATAGGTTAACAGGCTGCTGTCTCTCTCCGCCCTACATTAGGGCCGTCTGCGCAGCGCATTTATTTTCTGCTGTGTGTCCACTTTTTGGAAAAGTCCGTGAACCGGGACCCGGGACCCGGGTATGTACACCTCAGCGCGCTGTCGTTTATGGGGGCGATTCTCCTCCGTGGGGCGTTCACGGCTCAGACGCGCATAATGTCAACAAGTCTCCGAAGATGACTTAGGCTGTAGTTGGGTTGCTGCGTACGCAACTTGTTCTCATAGTGGGGCGACAGCGCAGATTGTTCAGGCGTTTCATTGACATCTGTGGCACAAGTCAGTCCCATGCCCGCGCCCCGTGTGCCAGGCTGCTCTCTACCCCGAGGACGGTGCCCCGGGTCGTGGATTAGATGGTTCTGATCACGGAGGACGGGGATGGAGGGGGAGCCTCGGTCTGGGTCATGCAACAGCAGAAAGTCCACCCGACCACAGCCGAGGAGCCGCTGTCAGACTCTGGCGACGACGACTACTTGGGCTCATGCGAAGAAGACGATGGAGAGGATGGAGAGGAAGACGAGGATGAAGTTGAAGAGGTTGACTTTGAGGACCTGGGTGATTGTCAGAGCATCGCCTCGGATGACTCCTTCTATCCGCCCGATGATGCGTTCGCGGACTCGGAGCGCACCCCGTCCCCGGAAAGCCCGAAGCCGCTGTCGTTTTTCCAGGCGTGCTGCACCAACAACGCAGCGATCGTCCGGATAATGATCCGGCATGGAGTCAAGGAGGAGGAGGTCAAGAAGACGGACCGGAATAACAGGGTATGGACTAGTTGGACCACTTTGACTAACTTCACACAACTCAGAGCAGCTAATACTTTGTCCTTTGACACCACACACTCGTGTTAATCAGAGCCAAGTTTGTAGTTATTTAGCTGAACTGACTATAAAACATTTGCAGTGGTCACAACTTACTTTTTTCCCACTTGGAGCAACAGAAGCTTCAGATTCCTTCTGAAACAATAATCCAGGCTTTAGTGTTTGGCCCCAGCTCTGTTTAAAACCTTATGTCACTGTGTGTTTTACAGGGTTATGATTGCTGTGAACATTTAAACTGCTCACAATCAGTTTACAATCAAGTGTGTATTTGACATTTATTTCAAAAAGACTGAATTGAATACACAGATTCTTACCTTATCTAAATATACGGTGTTATAAATGTTCCACATGTTTTTTATCCACACATCTCTGTGCTCTGTTTATTTCTATAATGAGCTCATACATTTATCCTGAATTACTTTTCACACCAAGCCAATATTTTCTGCCACGTCTGTGTGTGTTTGTGTTATGACAGACCTCAGTTTTGTGAGAGCGAATGACTTCAAGCTCTTTAAATACACTTGAGTCTCTCACAGGCAGCAGAACACACAGTCTTCTGTATGTGTGTGTGTGTGTGTGTGTGTGAGAGAGAGAGAGACAGAGACAAACTGTGTGGGGTTTAGTTTTTAGGAGTTCATGAGTAAACACGTTATCGACCAAGACGATTACGATAACATGTTTTTTAAAATCATACATTGCACAATAGAGAGCGAACAGTTTTTACGACACTAATGTCAGACTCTGTAGGGAAGTTGTGTCATTGAATTTTACCAATTTTAAATACTGGTATTCAGATAAATTCTAATCTTTTCACTTTATCTGTCATTGTTGATATAAAACATTGTCTCTCTCAGTTAATTAACTCTAAATCAGGTTCTGCTTTCCCCTAAAACATATTGGAAATTTCATGTGCAGTGCAATCAGAGTAGATCTCTTTACGCTTTGTGGATCACTTCACTCCTGCCAAAGAACTGCAGCCCAGGGCAAAGAGATAAATCCATAATGGTGGAATGCTAGACTAGTTTTTATTTATCTGGACATATCCCTAATAGTAATTGAATTAGCTCACAATGAACTCTATGCTGAGCAGGAGTCACTTATCTATTACCTTGAATTGTTTCAAATCACTACAAATTATTTTGAATTTTTTTTTTTTTTTTTTTTAACCAAGTTGAGAAAGTACCTTCACATATGAAAGTAGCCAAACAGAAGTAGAGTTTTTAGCCTTGAGCCACTGGGCTAATGAGAAACAAGCAGGCTTTATATATATTTCATAGGTTATAGTGGAAAAATAAATAGGCTGTGAAAGAGCCTGATTTTGTTTGGTTCAGCCATGTTATTCCGTGCACACCTAATGATGTGTTGCCTCCGTTTGCTGTTGTAACCTTCAGCTGTCAGCATACTGGACAGTGCAGCAGACTGCCCCCTGAGCCTGTGGCTGATGGTGGCCTGAGTAGTAAAGTCCGTAGCATCTGCACAAAAAAGTGTCTGTAAAGGATACTGTTATGTGTCCCGTCTGGGACTTCCTGCCAGGGACCTTTATTTCTTAGCAGGTTCCCGTTTGCTCTGCGAAGGTCCCCTGCAGCTTTATGTAATTAGACACAATAGGGTTCACCTGTTCCCTAATCAAGACATTAGGCCAGATTAAGGATGGGTGGTACAGAGGATGAAAAACAAGGCAATTAGCTTAAATTAACATTTATAAAAATAAACCTGTGTGACATAACAGGCCAGACAAGACAGATGTGTGTTTCAAAATAGACCTTAAAAGAACACAAAAAAATGAAAGGCTCATGACTTACACTGAACATTAATGTTGGAACATTAACTCCAGAATATGTTTAAAGCTTATGAGCAGAAAAACTAGGCTGAGTGTTATAAAGTAATAACTTTTGTTTCAACCCAGCCTTTGAAAATGAGAAAAACTGCATCTCCTGCTACCAAGAGCACATGCTGAAACTGGATTGACTGGAGTCGTGATAACCCACTAAAACAGGCAAAACAGTTGTTGACATAAATAGAGTCTATCCCCTGTACACTCAGAAGACAAAGTGAAACAATATGTGTTTCAAGTAAACTAAAACTGAACTAACACAGACTCAATAAAAACTTTAAGATGGTTTACTTTGGTATGCTGTACTTTATGGCAAACCATTTGGTCATATACAAGTACATGTAATTTTCATTACAGCATAGTAACAATATAGATGGTCACTGTCAGAATCCCAGTAGTCTTCAACAGCTGACGTGATGTATGAGATTTCAGCAAACAAAGAATTGTGTTATAAAAAGTAAAGGATGAATATGTCAGGAAACATCGTGGCTATCTGAGTGTTGACTGATAGAACATGTATAGGTGTTAATGTCATGAATCAGATTAATGCCAGTGTCCTCTTACTCTTCTGACCCTGTTTAGGACCATGTGTGCTCTTGTTGCAGTGAATTCGACAAATTGTCATACTCACAGGAAAAAAATAAATATGCGACTTAAATGAGGCCACCCTGCCTGACTGTAACCTCTGTCTCTCTTACACACACACACACACACACACTCCTTTAAAACACCAATGAAATTTTCCAAATAGGTTGAGATAAGGTGACAACCCAGGACAGATACAGTATGCTCCAGCCATGCCTGCTGTGGCAGCAGATGACAAAGTCAACCACCAAGTGTCCAACAGACAGAAACAATGACTGACAAACACAGAGTGACCATCAGACCAACAGACAAACAGACCAAATAGGGCAAAGGCAAGGAGAGGACGAAATATGGCACTGCAAAGGTTAGCAAGCATGATGCTTCAAGCGCTTACAGTGAAGTGGAAAAATCAAAGCAACATTCATACACATCTGATTCGATACAGCCGTGTGAATGCTGTAGCTGTGGACTGGAAGACAGTTACCAGGGAAGATATTGACAGAAACCATTGCCATGTGTATATGTGATTGAGATTGGCCTAGAGTGTGTTTGCCTCTGCGTGCACACATTATCCACACAAACATGTACTGTACATTACAAAACAAATGCAAAGTTTAATGCAGAATTCAGAGGTACAGCTGACTCTGATTATTTTCTCTGATATTTTGACCAATACGTATTTAGAAATAAAAACAGAAGTGTGAGATGAGTTTGGAAAACCCAATCGAGGCCTCTTGGTTACTCAATGTTGAAAGGCTTTGACGTTATGATGAGATATTAGGTTGAAATGCTATTTTAGTTGTTTTTGGGCATAACTCTGCTATTTGTTTGATTTGATTTGCCAAAATCAAGGAAGAGCAACACTACAGTACATGTATATAACGAGGAGTAAAAAGACTATGGGGACTGACCTAATTTCTGACTAGTTACGTTTATTTCCAAGCCCATGTTACGCAAAAAAAAAAAAAAAAAAAAAAAACTGTGCTAGTTTTAAGTCCAACCAGCTGAACAGGGTTATGTGAAGATGCTATTAGATGCACTTTGGTCAGTTTAATGTAATTTGAATCTGATGCCGTTGATGATAACATAGTTGAACACTGGCTGGGAAACCTGTATTTACTGTGTGTCCATAGGGAATTTAAAGGGTTACATTAAGTATTGGGAAATTTTGGCTGGGGCCTGTTATTAAAACATTCCCACATCAACTGTAGATACACAATTACATCCCTCTCCCTCCCTTCTCGATGTGTCTCTCTCACTGATAAGGCTAAGCCTTTCTATTCCTGGCTCTGGATATTCCCCAGATTACTTAGTAAGTATGTGTGTCTGTGTCTTTTTCTGGGCTAACAATAAGTTGACCAGAATTCTTGTGTGTAGACTGTTTGTTCTTGGCTGCAAATACAATTTTTAAGTAATATTCAAATTATAATTAACTAATTGGTAAAGAATCTGTATTTGTTTATTTTGTTTATATATATATATGCGGTAAACATGGTCATTACCAATTATTGAAATAAGTTTGCTAAATCACCTAATTTTCAGCAGCCTTGCAGGTAGCAGGTGCAGGTGACATGTATTTTTTTCATACTGGATACATTTTTCTGAGATTTTGCATTGCAAATGAACAAACTAGCCAGTTACACCGTACAGAACAGGCACAACAACAACACTGTGCTTCTCACCACCCTATCTTCTATGACAAAGGACAAAAAAATAAGGAAATGAAGGACATAGTGAGCAGTTTATAGTATAGTAGGCCCATTCAGGATGGTTTCCTAAACACATAGTTTACATGTTCTCCCTGTGCCTGTGTGGGTTTTCTCTGGGTTCTTTGATTTCCCCCCTACAGTCCAAAGACATGCAGGTTGGGGTTAGGCTAATTAGTGATTCTAAATCGTCTGTAGGTGTGAATGTTTTTATCTATGTGTCAGCCCTGTGATAGACTTATGATTAGTCCAGAGTGTTCCCCGCCTCTCACCCAATGTCAGCTGGGATTGGCTCCAGACCCCCAACACAACCCTGTATGTACCAGGCTAAGTGTATTTATGGATAGATGGATGGGAGGGTTTACAACAAACAGTCCTGCAACAGCAGGTGTTTCCAAGGACAGGAATGAAGGAGAAAGTTTTTTTATCTGGAAAGCTTCCTCCGCCAATAAAACGATCACAGGTCACAGTTCGGGTGCTGAGGGGAATGAATGCGGTGCTGGTTCTTTCAAGGTACCAGCTTCAAGAGCCTGTCCCATAGAAGAGCTGGCAAAGATGCCACCATCACTGTTGTTGCTGAAAACGGCCATAAACTAATTATCTACAAAACAAGGAGGAGCCTATGAAGGTGCCCTTGTAATAAAAAATGGAATCCAGAATTAGCTGGGGCCTAAATCATGACATACTTTCCATCAAGTGCACTGAAACGGTTTGGGAAACTTCATTTTTCCTCAAATCTCCCAGCTGTTTCCCTCCAGAGCTCCTCAACAGGGACTGGGGAAGTGGGTTTTTGCAGTTTGTGCAGGGATGACATCACAGGTCCAATTTTACTTCAGTTGACCAGTTCAAGGCTCAGCAACGTCATGTGGCAATAAATAAAATGAAGTCAGCTGACTGTCTGAGTGTACTGGATGACCAGTTTATCCCTTCAATGGATTTCTTCTTCCCTGATGGCACAGGAGGACAATGACAAGATTCATCAGACCCAAAACTGTGAAACTGTGGTTCTGGGAACACAACATGAATTGTCCACCACCGAGTCCTGACCTTAACCTCACTTGACAGTCTTTGGCATGTGCTGGAAATGACTTCACAGAATGGTTCAACTGTTCCGTCAGCAATACAAGATCTTTGCCAGAAATCAATTCGACTCTGGACAGAAATACATGTAATGTTGCATAAGATTTTTGAAACAATACCACAGTGAATGCAGTTGACCAAACTATTAGTGTGTGACTTTATAAAATCCATTTCCTTTTTAAAGTTTTTGGTTAGGCAATGTAGTTATCTAAAAAAAACAACTCTATATTCCCATTTATTCGCCATATGAATACACAGACAATATTTGAAGCTTTAATCAGAAGAGCATCATTAAGTGTTGATATTCTAAGAGCAGAATATGAGATATTGGCTTGACAGTGTTTCACAGTGTTCACTACTTGTTTTAGAAGTTATTATAAATGAAAAAGTCAAGTAAACCTTAACTTTGATTAAAAGGAAGTTTGGGTACACTTTAGCTTTGAGCTGACATTACATCATACTCTTGTCTTTTTAGACACACACACACACACACCTAGTGCACATGCAGTCATTCATTCCTGATAGCAACTTTCATGTATGTTGACCTGCCAGGTTGTGTTACCTTGTTTCGATTAATGTGTGTCTGCAATTGTGCCGTTCATTGGTGCTTTGCTCCCCCAATACTGAAAGCAGCTACTACTGAAGTGCATCAGAATTAGAGCAACAAGGGTTGAGTAGAAAAAGTTGATATTGGAGAAAATGATAAAAAAGTTTGTCAAATACTTATTTGAGTTGGTGAATGTGTGCAGACATACTTTGATGACTGAGATTGCTCCTGACATACTGCAGGGCTTACTAGTACAGTACATCACAGACTAGGCTAGAGGGTTGCCAAGAATGTTTGTATAAGTAAGTGTGTGTGTATGTGTGTGTGCGCACGTGCATGTGTGTGTGTGTGTGAGACTAAGTCTGCATGTGCCTCTAACCAGATAGAGCTATCTGGACTCATGCCATTGTAAGTGAACTTCTTCCAGATAATCCACTACTTACTTGCAGGACCTCTGTCCACCTTTTCCCCTTAAAAATCCCAGGGGTGACAATACTAATGTGAGTACATCTCCAGCTGACCTGACTTGTTTCAGAGTTTAAGTTCAGTTTGTCTTACAGTTGAGAAAAAAACTTTACATGTCCAGCAACTGCAGGAAGGCATTGTTTTTACCATGCTGTGGAGAAAAACACAATCTTTGTTTTGATATTTTTATATTTTAATAAAAATATATGGTTTCAGTCTGACAAAATGAACACAAGTAAAGTCAAAGACAATCCTACCACTTTGACAAAAACATATAACCACCACCAAACCACCACGTATTTTGAAATGATTGGCACTGTATTATCTTGTGAAATGGGACTAGTTGGTTGCTCTCATGCTGATGTAAGACGATTATTGCACTGTGAGTTGACTGATTTCAGTATGTGTGGATAAACATCTAACTATCCTCTCAAGAGTACTGTATAATGTTTGTGTTTGTGGGTGGTAGGTAGGGTAGCACAAACTTCTTCTGTAAACCCTCAGGCCCTGTCTGTACCAATCTCAGTCATTATTATATCTCATTTATGAATTCACATGAGACAGAACGTTCAGTCACATCCAGATAATTTCAAAAAAAATTTAGTGGAGAAACACAGTGTGCCTAGGAAGTAAAAACTCATCGTGCCAAGAGGGGACATGCACTAAGGAGACTTTGTGAGTGCTTTTATGAAGAGAACGTCATGTCACAGGAGTAAGTTAATAAATGAAGTCTGCTCAAAGACTGTAAAACAAATTGTAAGAGCTTACCTATATACTGTGCTGGATATATTCTTGCTAGCAAGGACTGAGTTGATTTCTCAAATCTTATTGAATGTATTGAACTTATATAGTTTTATTTTACTCTGATCAGAGGAGAAATTCAGACTGTTCAGATTTGAGCCAGTGAAGATGGCAGAGAAGCTAGAGCCTAACTAGAGAACAGATATCTAGCAGAGGGTCCACACTGGGTACGGGACTGACCACTGCCGACCCTGATTGGAAAGCTGATTGGGGACCAAGCGAGCTGTTGACCTAAGCAGCTTACTTTAGAAGGCCTACAGTTTGACTCAGGAGCAGGAACTGGCTTGTCATTGGCTGACCCAGGGACAAGGATTGGAACAAGGTCGGTCAGAGGTGGTGATGGGGTCACTTTCTATTGACTCACGAGCAGGGAGAGCGACAGGGTCAGAGGTGGCTTCAGTGACTCTGGCTGTAGATTACCAGCTCCAGACTCACTACCAGGAACCAGGTCAGAAGTGGTGGTGGCAGCTAGAAGGATCATCTCACCAACAAAAAACCGAACTGGGTCAGAAGTAGCATCAGCAGTGATGGCTAATCCACAGATAGGAACAGAACAGGAAAAAGTGAAAGTGGCTCTGGTGACTCTGACTGTCGACCCAGCATCTGTGCTGTGCTGTGACCCATCTATTGATGGAGACATTTTCTTCTAACATAAATATTTCATAAATAAATACACCGCTAATATGATGTGTCATTTAAATTCTACTCGCAGCTTCAACAAAACAAACAAGTCACCCCCGGAGAATAAAGAGAGATGAGCTCTTTATCCTCCCGGGGTGACTTGTTTGTTTTGTTGTTTCTCAAAAGTACCCAACTTTCACACAAGTTTTTCAGGACTCACAAACTTTCATTAATACACCAACATTTAAACATTTGTCTGCACACATTGACACACGCCTAAAAAGAACGCCTGTCCGTGCAGGGGAACAAAAACACATAAGTATAGTACATAACAACATCAGCAGGGCAGACAGCTTATTTTCCACTAAGTTAAAGATGGTTCAGCTCTGAATGAAATCACAAGAGGTCTCATTTGTATTCACAGATGTTAACCTGAGAAGGTCCCTGGGTCTTGTTGATTCCTATGGATACTGCCATTATTATTATTATTTGTGTACTACTTCATATACTTCATTTGACTTTATGTCCTTTATGTCCCATGGCAAATTTGTTATTTCACTGAAAAGATTTCTGCTGAGGGCAGCATGGTGGATTTGTGGTTAACACTGTTGCCTCACAGCTAGAAGGTTCCTGGTTCAAAATCTGACAGGAACCTTTCTGTGTGGAGTTTGCATGTTCTCCCTGTGCTTGTATGGGTTTTCTCCAGGTACTCTGGTTTCCTCCCACAGTCCAAAAACATGTATGTCAGGTTGATTGGTGACTCTAAATTGCCCATAGGAGTGAGTGTGAGTGTGTGAGGTTGTTTGTCTCTATGTGGCCCTGTGATGGACTGGTGACCTGTCCAGGGTGGACCCCTGCCTTTCACCCAAAGAGAGCTGGGATAGGCTCCAGCAGATCCCTGTGACCCTGGTTAGGAATAAGCAGGTATGGTGGATGGATGGATTTTTACTGATTCTCAACTTACATCATGCTCCATGTCCTTGTATTTAACTCCTCAATCTCTGACTCCTGACTTTTTTATCTCAGACAGGGCTGTTGGTTGCATGTTATCAAGGTTACGTGGATGTCGTCATAGCACTGTCTCACTGTCCGTACCTGGATGTCAACTGGCAAGACAGTGAGGGAAACACGGCTCTCATCACTGCCTCCCAGGCAGGTAAGTTCCATATATACATGCACAAATGGACAGTGTCCAACACAGGCGTAGATATACACACAGGTCTGTTCACAGTATTGTTGAACATGTGTACACACAGGCAGATGAACACACTGAGACGAGCATGAAAAACATAAGTATGCACTAGCTTCATATGGTGAACCAATGTTGAGCAAGTCTTTAGCAGGTCTTTTCCAGCCATGTCCCCAGTGTTTTTGCAACGTGCAGTAACTACCGTCCCTCCCTTTGCTCCTCAAGGCCACATAACAATCACCAACTATTTGCTGAACTACTACACTGGGTTAGACATCGAGAGGAGAAACTGCCACGGCTTCACTGCTCTGATGAAAGCTGCCATGCAGGGCAGGGTGGAGTGTGTGCGCACACTCATGATGGCAGGTGAGGTAAATGTGTCATTACACAAAATGGACAAACTGTCACAGTCAGAAAGAAAAAAAAATGTGTAGGTTTTATAGCTTTACACAAAGAAATGTCAGAAATGTACAGTACAATGTCAGAGGGTGAATTTTGAATTGTACCTGGATTTTTGGACAGGTTTCACTGATTAAAACCACACAATATGTTGTTTCTCATACCACTACTCTGGCAATAGTGAAAACTATGAACAGATTTTTGTAAATTTTGTGGACAGATGGACAGTCTGAATAGGTTTTGGTAGTGACCCAAATTAGTGTTATCAGATGAGTATTCTCTTTTTAACCAAAACTATGAAACTCAACTTGAGGTGTAATCACAGTTTCATTTTAATGACCTTTAGATGAATTTATTACTATGTTAATTAGCACTCTGAAACAGACAGCAATATTTAGGGACCAAACTTTTCTTTGTCCCCCTTTCAACTTCTGAATTCAAGTTATTTTCTCTATAGCTACATTCCTTTAACCAGGTATTCATTTTTGCTTTACTCTTTCCGTGGCATGTGTTATTTAATTTGGCTTGTCTATCAGGCTCTACCCTGAATGCAAGGGATTTTGGCCGCCACTTGACTGCCAGAGAGTGGGCCATATTTACGGGGCGTTATGAAACTGCCTGGGTGATGACGCGCCTGATGGAACGGCCCTGTCCTCACCAGTACTGTGATGCACACAGGTAAAACTCATAGCTCACACTATCACCAATGATAGTAACAAGCAGTGCTCATAACTACAAAATAAAACATAGGGATGTTCAGATCTGTCTTATAAATCAGTAAATATCAGTCTGATATTTGATTTGGGATTTTCATTAATTCATATAAAATCAATGGAAAATCTAGGAACATTAGTAGCACTTACATTTTGTTATATTTATAACCAGATTTCTAACACTAACACAGCAGGGATGCAGTGAAGGAAATTTGGAGCATTTCTTTCATTACGTTATTGTAAATAATTCTATTTGGACCCAAGGTTGCAGAACAGAGATTTTATTTGAACACCAACAAAAAAGGCAAAACTCAACTGAGGCAAAAGTCTGGTCAGTAGGTCTGCCCTGATGATGCCCCAGGAGCTGAGCTGACCCAGGATCACGGCTCCGACCGTGCAAAATCCGGTGTCCTTCAGGTGGCCGACCCTTCCACTGATTAATGGTCGGGGGCCACTCCAGAGGCTGGCGAACATGGATCCAGGGCGACTCTGGAGGACAGCCCCTCCAGGGATCTGGAGTCCGGGGTGGCATAAACCATAGTAAACAGAATGAAATCATGATCAAAACTTACTAAGCATTCAGCATTAATGTGCAATCGTTTAACCACACAATCAGCTCTGCCCCAGTCTGCACAGTTTTGCTGAACCATGTTTACGGCAGGCCGTGATGTGTTTTTGTCTGCTTCTTATCAAAGTTGCTTTGAATGAGCTCATTTGTTGAAAATGCCTTCTGTGTTCAGTCCAGTGTGTGTGGAGTAGTGAAAGATTTTTATCAGTATGTTTTGGTCTTTTTTGGGTGCCCTTATTCAAGTAGATTGCAGAGACCTGCAACACAGGTTGAACCCAAACTACCAAATTGTGCTTCTGCTCTTTGAGCTCCAATTTTCATCTGTGTTTTGAGGAAAAAAGGGAAACCAGTCCCCATTCATCTCTATGGAAACTGTGACTTGCAGTCAAAATTAAATGTTTTAAAAGAACTAATCGCAGATGAATGTGGCCACAGCTTTTGACCAGACTCAGGGGTGTGTAAGACATGATTTAGTATGTGCTGTTTAGGAAGCTATAACAAAGGGTATGTGGGTAGGAAGTAGGTATGATGCAGGGATTCTGGGAAAATTGGGTGCGACTGTGAAAGTTCTCATATTCAATTGCATTCACATTGTCCTGATGCATGGCTCTCATAGGAACTTTAAAGATGTGATGTGTTTTTCCACTGCATTGGGATATTTTTAAGAGGGCAGACAGAAAGCTAACTATATATACAAAATTTTCAGGAGGACCGCAGTGCTAGGAAAATTATTTTTCAAGGTTATTGTCATTGACTTTCCTCAACTCAGCATCTTGGACTGACTTTGATCTATGTAGAAAACAAATAATGCTGACTGGATTTATGTATTCACAGTTTAGAGTGGGCCCCGCTGGCATCACTGGTGGCAAAAGCGAAGGAACCCCGTGGCTGTCTGAAACGGCTGTCCGATGGCATACGGAACGTCTTCAACATCGCAAATGTCACCAACCCTGAGGATGAAGGCGCCATTGACCACATGGTTTCTATTACAACAGCCATGAGGAGCCCTTTTATTGCAGTGGCATGCCATACAGTGAGGATCATGTTTACTGTTCATTATCTAGTTTTTCATTAAGAATCATTAAACAGTATCCCAAGAGATCCAAGAACACATATTTCTGTTATCCCTTCACATTTAAGCATTTGTCAAACAAAAGCAGAGAAAAGGAGAAGTAAGTAACTGATCCTTTTCTTATCTTCCAATGGAGACAAACATCCTTATATTCTATGGATAACATGTGCATTCTTCAACTGTGACCATACATTTGACATTTGCAAGTTATTTCTGTTTAGAAGGAAGTAGGACAAAGCACTGCTATTTCATAAAATTAATGCAGTAATCTAATGATATTATTGTAATAATGCTATTAAAGGATAAATGTGGTGCTAATTTCTGTCATTTAATTGTTTTTTGTTTGTTTTTTAGGGGATTAGCTCATAATAATTCAAGTATATAAATAACACTTTTTGAATAAGCGTTAATTGAACAGATTACTAGTACTGCAATACAGAAAAGTGTGACTGAGCACTGCTTTTTTTTTGCTTTTTATTAATAATGCCCTGTTATCACCATTATTACTACCACAGTGGTACTAACATTGCGTTATTGATATAGTATCTTGTAAAACCAATCAGTGTTGATTTTGTTTCAGGTTTGTCCTGAAAGTCCTCCAAGTGTGGGCAAACGGCGCTATGCAGTTCCTGAGATCATTCGCAAACAACGCACCAAAGAGCTCCGCTCCACTAACGCTGACAGGGTGGGCAGCCACCTGAAACTCTTTCAGAACTCCCGTGTCACACTGGTGGCCAAAAACCCAGCAGATCGCAGGGCCAGCCTCCAGGCCCAGGGCCTGCTGCCTCGACACAGGAGCTCCAGCCTCGGCGTGGTGGCTTATAATGAAGCCCTGGAGCTGCGAAGAACCAGCCTCCTGCCCATGCACATGGTTTTGAGGAGGAGCAGCGTCAGACCAGGTTTCAGCATCCCCAAAGTGAGGGTGTCCAAGGCACCCACGCCAATCTATGAGCCAGAAAAGATCCGGAGGAAGAGCAGTGATAAAGATGGAGGGCATCTGCTGCAGATCCCAAAGTGGCGATACAAGGAGCTAAAAGAAGAAAGGAGAAAAGCTGAGGAGGCTGAGAGGAGGAGGCTGGAGACTATAACCAAGAGACACCTTTCTGCTGGGAAAAGGAAATAATATCCTCAATAAAATCCTCCAAGGATGTGACACATAGAGACCTGGGAAGATATAAAACTTTAGCATGGTAGGTGTTTTAAGTGGGGAAATCCAGCATAAATTGGACAGATTTGTGTGTTTGTTCTTGTCCAATCTTATAAGCTCAGGGTGAGCACAGAATTAACATTAGTGTTCCTAAAAGAGGTCAGGAGACTGATGGTAGCTTTATGTGCTGGGTTTGGCACCCTCACCTGATTTCTACTCAATGTTTCAAGAAAGGGCAGGCTCTTAAAAATGGCGTTGACACCATTAGAAATGAGTGGTGCTCATTGTCTTCTATGATGTCAACCCCAGGGAAATTGATACTTGAAATGTTTTTTAGATAACTTATATTTCATATTTATTGCATTTTAATTGATGCCCAAGTCTATATTTTCTTATGCTACAGGTGCTCAATGCAGCTGTGTTTTTGTAGTGTGTTACACTGTTTTGGAAGAGAAGACACTTATCGACACACATTCATTCGGGCAGTAACCACAAGAAAAAGTAATTAATTAAAGAGAATACTAATGAGCATGTCACATTGGTTGTGAAAGATAAACAAGTTTTGTATAGAATATAAATGCAGTATTTTTAAATACCTTTTGTTTTACTTTATGATAAAAATAATGAATGTATTTTGCTTCTATATATTTTATAATAGATTTTAATGCTTTTTGGCGATAAACTTTTTATTTTTTATTCAATATGGACTTTTTCACATACTGAGGTATAACATATATGTATTCTAATTATAATGTTTGAAATCTAGACTGAAATAAGCAACACTATTGTAATGTAGCATTTAAATCTTACCAGGTGGGAAGAAAATTACATTTTTCCCCAAATGTTTACATTGCAAAACCGCACAAACATAGGTTATTTTAGTGGTGAAGTATCTATCAATAAATGAGACTTCCAGGTTTGTGAGTTTAGTGTCTACAGCGTACAGAAAATGTGAATAAAATAAACTTCTGCTGACAGTAACTTACGAAGTGGCTGTGACTGAGCCAACGATTGATGTTCTGTTGTTATGCTTTGAAATTCTTCATAAGAAAGTTAAAGTGTAAACTTTAAGAAACAGGCCCTGCAGTCAATATGCACAAGTAGAACTGAAGCGAAAATGCCTAATGTATGGACCCCCTGATAAAAACAGCTAAACCATTATAGAGCAAGAGTTGAGGTCCCTGTTCTAACACTAGGACAATAAAAATAATGAGATAAAAAATAGCTATGAGTTTAAACATATGGAGTCACCGGAAGAGGAATGATTTAACATTGTCTGGATTTTTGAGAGCACAATTTCACGGTCCTAACTCCTCATGGCGATTGCAGCTTAAGTGCCATCCAAGCGTGTATGTCTAATATATATGGTGATGAGTTGCTAAGGGGTTACAAGGGCACTCCAAGCCAAATTGTTTTTTCAGATAGACTTCAATGACCTCAGAGTAACAACCTGCTTAGGTACTGCCCAGAGGACATAATTTAAACACGGCAAAAGATCAGCAGTCTGAACCCACACCTAATAAACTCTATGTGGTCGCAAGGATTACTTAATAACACATTTAATATATGAGAATGATTCACATTGAAATCATTCTTTTGCTGCTAATGCAGTGTCACAGCTAAGAATGTTTACTGTGGGATGTTCCTAGGCTTGTTGACAATGAGAAAAAAAAATCACTTTCTCACTATACTCTCTTATTCTTTATATGTGTACACTATTATTTTATAGGGTTTCTGCATTATTAATGTCAACAGACAAACATTTTCTTTGCAGAAGTTCAAATACCTTTAGATACATCATAGGTACATTTATGGGACACTACTGATTTCTGGTCAGGACAATAATTGTGGATATTCTTTATTTGTTCATCTATGCCAACCTCATTCATATAAAGTCGGGATTACTGAACTGCATAAAAATGTTGTGTGTGTGTAAATATTATCTCAGATAATATTTAGGTCATCGTTGTAGCTCAGGCATCTGTTGGTTTAATTTGTAACATGAGATTATGAAATGCTACAGGCTTGGTCAGCAACTCCCTCCCCCATGCTGACCCAAATCCCTCACAGAAATTCTGACGTGGCCTTGAGCAGTATCCACGCTTAGTATGACAGCTAGCGTACTTTGTCATGCTGTGATGCTACAGGCTGGGACTGAGGCAGGACGACCTGATTGTACACGAGCACTGAATGTTTCCAAGGGGGAATCCTTAGCTGAGGCCCTCTGCTGGTCGAGTTTTATCAGTGTAGCATTGCACAGGTTTATGTGATGATAATGATCCACTAGATTCAATTTTAGACATTTAAGCAGATCTTGAAATAATGTATAACATATGACACCAATAAACTTACATCTGAAATATTACATCAAAACAAACTGGCCATGTGCAGAATGTAATAAGAAACATGTTAACGTTTTCCATACGAATTTCCAGATTAACAAATAATATTTTATATGTTTTAAAACAGCAGTTAGCCTATCACTATGCCACTACACATAATGTTAAAACTTATATTGTGTAAAACATTCATTTTTTAAAAATATGAAACTTATGAAGCTACAAGTAACTGACCTAAAGCAATATATATGCATGCAGCTGAATATTTAACACAGAAAGGTAAAATAGCAAATTATAATTATGAAATGCTTTACTTCTCTTTGTAAATGTAATTGTACTAAACCTGATCTGTGCCTTATTTATAAACAATACGTCCTAACAAATGTTATTAAGGTGACAATAAATTACTCCGTATATTCTCTGAAGAGCCAAATGTAATCTCTCCCATTCCTGTAGGCATGAGAGCTATATCATTTTAATTTTTTTTTTTTTTAGTATTCTTGTAAATTATATTCTGATGAAATCAAGGAGGAAGTTCTTAATGAACTCTATTTCTGAAAACCTGAGAAGAATGAATAAATTATCATGTCTAACATTTAAATCAGCATCAGAATTAGCTACAGTGTGATGTGATGATAAAAACTTTGAGTAATGGAGTCCTCACTGACAAAAGTGATGAAGGTCTTTTGTACGAAATAAATAACTAAACACATAAACAAACAAATAAATAAATCTCCAGAAAATTTGGAGAAACACTAATAAAAAGTACTACAAAACTTAAATACTTAATAGAATGTGCTGCATTAAACTTTCATTTAGAGATTTTAACATACAGTGGGTACGGAAAGTATTCAGACCCCTTTAAATTTTTCAGTCTTTGTGTCATTGCAGCCATTTGCCAAAATCAAAAAAGTTCATTTTATTTCTCATTAATGTACACTCAGCACCCCATCTTGACAGAAAAAAGCAGAAATGTAGAAATTTTTGCAAATTTATTAAAAAAGAAAAACTGAAATATCACATGGTCATAAGTATTCAGACCCTGTGCTCAGTATTGAGTAGAAGCACCCTTTTGAGCTAGTACAGCCATGAGTCTTCTTGGGAATGATGCAACAAGTTTTTCACACCTGGATTTGGGGATCCTCTGCCATTCTTCCTTGCAGATCCTCTCCAGTTCTGTCAGGTTGGATGGTGAACGTTGGTGGACAGCCATTTTCAGGTCTCTCCAGAGATGCTCAATTGGGTTTAGGTCAGGGCTCTGGCTGGGCCAGTCAAGAACGGTCACAGAGTTGTTCCGAAGCCACTCCTTTGTTATTTTAGCTGTGTGCTTAGGGTCATTGTCCTGTTGAAAGGTGAACCTTCGGCCCAGTCTGAGGTCCTGAGCACTCTGGAAGAGGTTTTCTTCCAGGATATCTCTGTACTTGGTCGCATTCATCTTTCCTTCAATTGCAACCAGTCGTCCTGTCCCTGCATCTGAAAAACACCCCCACAACATGATGCTCCCACCACCATGTTTCACTGTAGGGATTGTATTGGGCAGGTGATGAGCAGTGCCTGGTTTTCTCCACACATACCACTTAGAATTAACGCCAAAAAGTTCAATCTTGGTCTCATCAGACCAGAGAATCTTATTTCTCATAGTCTGGGAGTCCTTCATGTGTTTTTTGGCAAACTCTATGCAGGCTTTCATGTGTCTTGCACTGAGGAGAGGCTTCCATCGGGCCACTCTGCCATAAAGCCCCGACTGGTGGAGGGCTGCAGTGATAGTTGACTTTGTGGAACTTTCTCCCATCTCCCTACTGCATCTCTGGAGCTCAGCCACAGTGATCTTTGGGTTCTTCTTTACCTCTCTCACCAAGGCTCTTCTCCCACGATTGCTCAGTTTGGCTGGACGGCCAGGTCTAGGAAGAGTTCTGGTCGTCCCAAACTTTTTCCATTTGAGGATTATGGAGGCCACTGTGCTCTTAGGAACCTTGAGTGCTGCAGAAATTCTTTTGTAACCTTGGCCAGATCTGAGCCTTGCCACAATTCTGTCTCTGAGCTCCATGGGCAGTTCCTTCGACCTCATGATTCTCATTTGCTCTGACATGCACTGTGAGCTGTAAGGTCTTATATAGACAGGTGTGTGCCTTTCCTAATCAAGTCCAATCAGTTTAATTAAACACAGCTGGACTCCAATGAAGGAGCAGAACCATCTCAAGGAGGATCAGAAGAAATGGACAGCATGTGAGTTAAATATGAGTGTCACTGCAAAGGGTCTGAATACTTATGACCATGTGATATTTCAGTTTTTCTTTTTTAATAAATTTGCAAAAATTTCTACATTTCTGTTTTTTTCTGTCAAGATGGGGTGCTGAGTGTACATTAATGAGAAATAAAATGAACTTTTTTGATTTTGGCAAATGGCTGCAATGACACAAAGAGTGAAACATTTAAAGGGGTCTGAATACTTTCCGTACCCACTGTACATAAAATCCAGTTAAAATGCTGTCTAAGGACTGCATGGTGTGATGATTGAAATATTTAAAGGCCTCACTCAAAATTTGCTTTTTTCTTTGTTTTTGCACCATAAATGTCTACCTTTCACCATACTGACGGTGTATGTATTTAGTTTATTATTAATGGGCTATTTTCGTATTCCTTTACTGAAGGATGGGGATATGGGTTTGATTCTGTGAAAACTGCAGTTCAAATATACACAAATTTATGATGCTACAGATTTGATCTGGTTCGCCTTAATATATAAATATCTGCAAATTTCAGTGGAGTGTAGTACCAGACTAGAAACCTCTCGACTCAGAGCAGCCAGAAGGTTTTATCTGTTCACAGCAAATATTCCAAAGTGCTAAGTTTAAGGATTTAAACCAGACCCTGGAGCTTCTTTGAACTGTATATTTATTTACTTTTTAAGTTTACTTCATATGACATGTACTGTTGTTGGAATATTGTGTTTGGCTCCTGGTGTTACCCTAACTGAGCACTGACAGCTTAATGCTGATAACCCAGACTGTAAAAACATCTGCACACTTTGCTTGAAACCAGTCAGTGTGTGGGTCTACAAGCAAAAAAAAAAAAAAAAAAAAGAGTTGCCTCTCCATAGACAAACACAAGAAAGTAAACCAACACACCTGTTATGGAATTTTTAATACAATTTCCTATTATTTTGCAGCACCATTACCAACGCATGGACTGTCACAGTAAAGTCTTTATAGTGCCAGTGTTAAGTGCTAAACACTAACACCATGTTTACTAGTTACACTAGCAATAATTTACCTTTTTTAGCTTTGTAATCATACTCATATGACCAATACATGAGATGGGCAGGATGCTGCATTTTAGCAGTGTCTCATTCTGTTGTTCAGTTCAGTTTAATAAGGCATGACAAGGGATGAGAGGGCTGCCACACTGAGCAAACTGTATACATCCTTGAAGAGCCAAGGAAATTACGTCTCCTGTAATGGTGTGTTTCAGCCTCCTGACAGCGACTCCTACCAACTAAGCCTGCAGGGGCTGGTTTATAGGGCTAATATGAGCTGACAGAACACCTGGTTGCAGATGCTTGTGTAAAGATGGATTACATGCACTAACACCTGGTGCACACTGCTTATATGTGTGTGTGCTGAAAGAAAAAACCCAGAAGACAGCTCTTGGAAAGATGCTTCTGTTTCATTTCAAAACACCACCTGAGCCCTAATCCCTCACTGCAGTCTGCTAATTTATCATGGGATGTTTAAAGACTTCTATGCATACAACAAATTGTCAAGTAATGACAAATGTATGTAAAGAGAACAAGATTTTTGTTCCATCATACCTAATTTTTGTCAGGATTTATCTGAGAAGCCAAAGCAAGACAATAGATAGACAGGCTGGGTGAAAAGGGTACAATGTTTAATGAACCACAGGATCACAGGTAAGCAGGAAACTGACATACATGTCAATAACATAGCTATCGATCCCAGGACAAGATCTCGGGTAAATAACATAAGTATCTTTACACAGGTAAGAAACAAAACTGATTCTGCACATGACCAGAGCACTGGTATTTACAGGGGCAGCACATGGGTAAATAACACAACTGTCTCTGCACAGATCCTGAGATAGGTCACTGCAAGGTATGAACACAAACTAAACGAAATCAAAACAAAAAACATAACTTTAATTTCACAAGAATTACATAAATGCAGCATTTCAGGAATTTGTGAAATGTTTAACATGAATGGGAATGACAATAATCTACCCGTAAAGCAACTGACTAGGCAAAACAAGTCCATACCGTGAGAGTGGGAACAAGATATTTGGCATAAAGTCATGACCAGAAGTCGGGGTGGACACTTATTAATAATAAGTGAAGTAATCAGGACAGGTAACGAATGTGGTAACGTTGGTCTAAGAAAAAAGTCTTAAAAAAAAAAAAAAAAAGTCAAGAATTCAGGATGACACCCATCACACTGCCAGAACACTGAAGAATAGATATGCTGGAGGCCTTGTGTGAACAGCGGGAAGGCTGGAGACCTGGAGAACCAGGAAGTTCAGGTTGGAGGCCTCTGGATTAGACAAGAAGACCAAAGCCTCATCTGAGGACAGTGGAGCTGACCATGGGACTGAGCAGTTGCACCACTCAGGAACACAGCCTCTGAGCCAGATGTCAAGCTGGGGCCTCTGGGGAAGATGGTCTCGTGACTGGGCAGGAAATGAAAGCTGATGTGGAGTCCAGCAGTTAAGGCAAAACCTGTAAGTGAGCCAAAGATCAGCATCAAAGGTAGAGTCCATCTAAAGCATGGACAGGAGGTTGGCATTGGAGAACCCCTCTTGAGGACATGCTGTTGGCTGGCATCAAAACATTGAAGGCACAAGACATTGAAGACAACTGCTCTAGAGTGCAGGATGCCCTGATAGCTGGAGAATCTGACCAGGTAGTCGAAGTCAGTGGCGACTAAATCAACATGTTTCAGAGCAGGCTGGGCAACAAACCGGACAGCACATTGGGCATCAGCTAGAGGGGTCAGGAACAAGTTAGCACCGGGAGCATGTGTGATGTTGGTGGCAATGGCTGAAACAAACAGGCTTATTGGTTACTCAAAGAACAGGAACAGGCTTGGGAATTGTCTTGTTAGTGGGGACACTGTCATCGACAGACTTAAGAGATCAGGTTTGCAGGATGACTGGGGCCTGCTATCTGGCTGCAACTGAAGATTGAACACGCAGGATGGCTTGAATTTGCATGTGCTGAAACCCAAAGACCAAGAGGTCAATTCAGAAGAAATTCAAGCTGGGAACCTCAAGAGCAAGAACAGCCTTGCCAGTGGCTTTGGCCTACCAAGGAACAAAAACTAGTTTATTGGTGTGTCTGGCCAACTCAAGAAGAGGAACAGGTTTGGAAACAGGGATTGGCATGGTGACGGGAACAGTGATTGATGTGTGTTGGGGGGTGACAATTGACCTACAGGTAGGAAATGGGAACATGGCATCCATGGGGATGGGCAAACCCTGGCAGGAAGAGGAACAGAGGCTCTGGAGAGTATGGCCAATCCACTAAGACGAAGAGACCCAGGAGGTCAGGTTTGCAGAATGAATGGAACCCGCTGGCTGCTTGCAGCAGCTGGTTGGCTGTGGCTGAGCTTTCTACCTAGATCAAACATGCAGGTTGTTTGATGCTTTTAAGTGCTTACTAGCAAAAAGTGGAACTTGTGTGCGCTGGTCAACTGGACCTAAGGCTGTGGCTTGGGTGTAATGGATGACTGTAATTAGGAAGGCAAACACCTGTGGGAATACCACATACTTCTGGGAGCTTCATTCCCTGGGCTAATACACGGGGCTGTAACTGAATTGCATGGGACGACTGATGTTCATTTATGCCGGGGAGCCTGGAACCCACTTCAGAGAAGGCTATGCAACAGAGCAGACAGCAGATTGTGCAACCCAGAGAAGCTGAATGGATGGATCAGGAATGGTTGTGGTGCTAGTGAGGATAGCCAACACATTTGCAGGAAAGGACTCAGGGGATTAGGTTTTCAGAATGATTGGGGCTTGCTGGCTGGCTGCAGGAGTTGGGGCTCACTGTGTGGATATGGCTGAGGCTTGCTGGGTGACCGGCTGCAGCAGGAGATCAGGAAAGAAGGCTGGAGCTTCAATGTCCTGAGTGTCAAAGACAGGAACTTGGGTGTGATGTCAACTAGGCCTGAAACTGGGGCTCGGGTGTGATGGATGAGAAGGATTAGGAAGCTTGGCCACTTTATTCCCAGGGCTGCTGGTATTAATGATGTCTGAGACTGAGGGAAGAAAGTGATCTGTTTCTTGGGCCTTTATCAATCAATCAATCAATCAATCAAATCACTTTATTAGTCCCCAGGGGCAATTAAAAGGCACGCAGAGCAGCATATGTACATTCACACAGACACAACAGAGCAATTTAAAAAGTCCATTACAATTAATAAGAATAAATACAATACAAAGTGCTGGGTGTTAAAGTGCATTGTACTGCAGTTCTAAGAGACAGGAGTTATCTGACCATTTCTTTGAATTAAGGAGCTGGACAGCCCTTGGGACAAAGGTCACTTCCCTCCTTTGAGTCCTGCATCCAGGACAACACTGTTAACTGGGTCTGTTGTAGTCGCAAGACTATTATGCAAGGCCTGCAAACCCTTGCACAGAACTAGATCCTCCCTCACTTTATGGGTACATATTAGACAGATTGTTGTCAGGATTTACAGACATTTAAGAACCCAAATGCAGAACATGACAGGAAGGTTGAGTGAAGAATGTACGATGTGAATGATTAAAGGTATACGGGTTACAGGAGAAGGCAATATAGGTAAATAATACAACCATTTTATCACTGGACAAGAACACAGCCAAGTAATTTAACATCTAATCACAGGGCCAGAATAAAGGTAAATAACTGTCTTTATTAGAGTATGATCATAGACGACTTAATTTTCTCCTTACAGTTAAAGAACTTGAACCTTTCAAAAAGCATTATGTAACTGCAGTCTCAGGTTAATACGAACTGGATTAGCAATAATCTATGCAAATGGGAACAAGATTCTTGGCATAAAATGTTCACCCAAATTGGGAAGAGAAAAAAGTCCTTCAAGCAGTGATCACATGCAATTCTTCAGACAAGCCTCAAGAAAAACAGGAGCTGAGACATTGTGACATGGTACAAAAATATTGGTATAACATGCAGGTGAATTAACACTGAGCACCTTTCTGGGAGCTGGGGAAGGAGATTGGCTGGTATATACAGGCTAAATCCCAACTACCTTGATGTTTACCATGTTCACTTTTTGTCCTATCTTCGAATCTTAGTCCTGCCCACGACAAATGTGAGGGAACGATGCAATGAAAAAATGCCAGGAGGGAGGAATCAAGGAAACAAGTTTAAGGTGACATGAGATGTCCTTCAGTAAGGACAGAGATGTGCAGAACGATCAAATGAGGTAATTGGGATGTGCTAATACTACATTAATGAGAACCATGTGAAATTAGTCAGGGCAGGTAATGAGTGTGGCAAAGCTGGGAACAGGGATCTGTGAGGAAAGGGGAAGTGTACCTCAGTTGATTGATGTTTCTGTGAATAATGACAATTTCCATTAAAAAAAAAGACAAACTGAAAAAATACTTTTCAAGATAGTCTATACTTTATTTAATATAACAACAACACCTAATACCTAAGTCCACTCAGTAAGATTTGTACAATTTGAACAATTTACTCAAGAAAAATGAACTTTTGAAAAACAGAAATTAAACTATTTCAAAGTTAATTAAATTAACATAAGAAATCATTTCTTCTTGGCAAGCTAAAAAAAATCTTTCCTGGAGACATTAGTGTTGCGATGATGCTTAAATGTGAGGTGATCAAAGAAACAGTTTTATGTGTGTTGATAAATATAATTTCTAGGGAAATGCTAATACTGATTTGGGGGGGCTGTTACAGATTTCTGATATGTAGTTTCGGCAAATCCCTGAGACTGCCAAGCCTAATTAGGTGTTTCAAACAGTTGACATATTTGCTAACATATTTAACATATTTGTAACAGTTTTCTATGGAATGTAAAGATACGTTTTTACACTTGTGCTATTCTTCCAGTATGTTAATGCTTTTGCCTTTATCTTAGTTAAAACCCTAACTATTCGCTGTCCTGATTCTTCGCAATGCAACTTATAATAAATGTAATAAAGCGTATGATTCCCTTATCATATTCAGGCTAATGTAAATGCAAACATAAAGCATGCAGCAGCTGCCTTGCAGGAAATTGATTTCTTTAGATTTCTTTACATTTTTGGTTGCATTTTCATTCCAGTTGATTCTGGTGTGCTGCAGATAAAATGTGAATGCATGGAAATCAAATGAGACAAAAAAAAATACTGAAATAATGGGGCACTGCTGGGAGCACATTAAAAATGCTAGGAGAGCAGATAAGAGAAAGACTCTTCATTAAATAAGGGTAAGAACAGTGACATAGAAATGAAACTGTAACTGTTATATGATGGCAGTTTTAGCTTTTGTCTAACCATTGCTCACCACCTTGTAGCTACTTGGGTAAGAATCCTGTTTTGCATCTTACTGGTTCTCCTTATTGTGAATCTATAATACTGAAAAAAATATTGGTTAATGGCTAAAGGAGGTGGAGCTATTGGGAAAAGGGTCAACTGGAATGCTTATAACCTCAGTATTTAAGCTAATGATCAATTCTTAGTCATGTTAGTTATTTAACTCTCTCTGGTCCATGCTGTACCTGTACAGTTTGGCAAGAACATCAGCGATATACTTACTACAAACTGATTCTTGCCGTTTAGAAGCTGCTTTCCGTATTCACTTTGGTTTGTGTTGCTATTATAAAATTGGTGTCCATGCACATTGGTTTATTTGATCTTTGAAGTTTATAAGACTAGAGATTAGACTAATCAATGTGAGGTTCATTAGTTAGCCTGACTGATAGGGTGCTGTGATTGGCTAGTTGCAGTGACATGGTATTGGTCAGCACATCAGTGGAGTCAGATATCCCCTCACAGACTCAGATCTAATATCACATTTTCTGCAAATTATAACTAGAATGGTAGCCATTTTAGAAGACCCCCCCCCCACTCTTTAATGCCATTGTAAGACTATACAACTGTCAAAGCAATCCTTTTTAAAGAGAAGACCCAAAAGCGCAGAACCAATGTAGTGAGGGTGTAAAGAGCGGGACTCGTAACATGGCTTTGGCATTAGGTGTCTGTTGCTGACAAATCACTTGTACATGTGACACAACAGGCTAACAAAAATTAATATGATTATTTTAGAGGAGATCTGTGCCTGGTGGGGAAAAATCTTCTTCCTGTGTTCCATCGACAAGGCCGGCTGGTGGAGTTAGCAAAGCCATTGTAGTTTTCTGCCTGACTCACTTGCGGGGCTGATGAATGTTCTGGTTGATGTGGTGGGCAGGGGGCAGCTTGGGGACACAAGGCTGGGGCTTCTGATGGGCCACCTGGGCAGCTGCTGGGGTAAAGTCCTTATCTCCCTAAAGAGAAGTCAGTCAACAGCATGTTAGGGCAAAAGACCAGAATTCACAGTTCTCTATTTGTACAAAAAAAATATTGTTTCAGCATTGTCATCATGATGTGTGCATGCACAATGGCCAATTTGCAGGCCATACAATGTCAAAAAGGCTTATTACGTCCTTTTCTTTAACATTTGAAAAATATGAATCGAATCAGCTTAGTGGGACAAATGAAGTTCCATTTAGCCTCTGATGAACTTGTGTTTCATTTTTGTATTTTCGCTCTTTTTTTTTTCCTCACATACATTTGGGCAAACCAATATTTTTTTGAAACCAGAACTATGCTTAAAGGTGGAATGTGAATACTGTGAAAGATTTAGTGGCATCTACAGCCCATTTCCAGGCGCATAACAAAACATGCTTCCTTGTCTAGAGCCAGTGTCTGGTTGGTTTGGCGGAGCAACATGACTGCCACCGTAAAAGGACACTGACTCCCTATGTAGATTTAAAAGGTTTAGTTGGTATTTTCCAATGACTACACACTGACAACATATTTATGAAAACTATATTCCATGTCTGCTAATAGATCCCTGTTTTTATACAATAGGTGCATTTTTATTTCAGTATTCATCCCATCCCTCCAATAATCATAATAACAATGCAGAAAAGTAGTTGAACATTAAAGTAGGGTGCACTCATCTGTCCCTACTGATCTACTCTGCATCTGTTATTCTAAGAAAAATGCAAATTAACAGCCTCACTAAATTGGATCAAAGCGGCAATGTAACCCTTCACAGAGGAATGCATAATGTTAATCAGTCTTGGTAGAGTTTTTACTTAGTTTCCTTCTCACTTCTTTATTCTTCTTTTTTCTTTGTATTCTTTTTAGTTTACCTAAACAATCAGCTTTCTTTCCTTTCTTCCATCTTTTGGTCTTTACCTTAAGTTACCCGTTTTTTATGCTGCACTTTCCTCTCTTGCTTTCTTCAAACCGATCCAATTTGTCAAAGAAACATTAGCTCAATTGGACAAATGAAATTTATGGCTCTAGCAGTGCAGACTCATTTATCTTCGGGTGTAAAAGGTTTTTACATAGATCTTACATACAGCACAGAGAGGGGTGGGTGAGGGATTTGGTTAAAGCTTAGAAACCAGTTATTTAAAGACAGTGTTTATGAAACACACACATTGCTTTGTAGCATGCATGGTTAGGTGAATTATTAGGGAAGGGTGAAATTCTTCCACCTAAAATACTGGATTTTGGTATTGAGTTCACTTGTTTTTTTGCTGAGTCTCTCTCACGTTGCCATATGTGGATGTTACTACTCAGTATAATGACATATGGTTCTTTTATAATCTGATTCCTCAAGGTGTCTACATGAGTCAAGTTAATCAACCCTAAAATTACATATGGACAAATGCAGATACTGTCTGTGTATCACTGAACTTTACTTTAGTCAGCCACCTCATCCTTGTGTGACCCTTATTGTCTTTTAATGTGTGCGCTGTTTTGTACTGTATACCACAGTGCACTCGTTTTTACACATGTGTATGTATGTGTGGAGGTGGGTACAAAACATTTAAGAGTGTGTATGTCTGCGTTTCTTTCATTTAAAGCTAACTGCATGAGATGTGGGTGATTTGGCCCTTATTTTCCCCTCTTCTCTCTTCTGCAGCTCTAAGCTTTTCACTCCTCTATCTCTGCTCTGAGCACACGGTTGAGAGATAATGCAACAAATTTAACCCCATGCTGCTGTGCATTGTAAACAGAAGTGACGCTGTGAATGCAAAGACATGTTTTCTACCTAGCTTTTAACATCTTAGTACCAAATTATCCAGGGAGTAGTGTGATATTTGATACTTCTTAAATCTATTTTTGAAAAGTTTTGAAGTTGAAAAAAGGAAAAAAATACTCTTTTTAGGCACAAGAAGAGAGTGCTTAATTAGTCTGTTACCATGAACACAATGTGATCTAATGTAATTTATGGTTTGGTATGGTAAATTTCTTTAAAAAAGCCCATCAGGCCGCAGCCTCCTCATACAGACATACACACACTGAAGTGTTTCACTTGGCCCCTAAAAGGCTTTTCTGAGGCTTTGTGCAGTGCTAGCCTCTGGGTTTGATAACAGTGATAGGGCGCAAATGGGAAGGCTAGATGCGAATCGGCGGATAAATGGCATTCCTGCCATCTTCCTGATATCACACCAAATCTTCTGCAAAAGGTCTGCCTGCTCTAACACACGCACACACACACACACGGCAGAGAAAAGAGCCATCCAGGGAGTGAAGGACACTATTTTTTTTAATGTTTCTCTCACTTCAGGAAACATTACAATGGCTTACATATAATTCCTGTAGACCTACTGTAACTGTAACTCTAACCTTAAACAAAGCATTTGCTTAAAATTTTAAGATTTATGTTTTGGGGACTTGACTGTGCAAATGGATTTATGTGCCCACAACACGAGTTATACCAGACCACACAAACATAAGCAGATATGCAAAATCTAAGACATACAGTAAGAAAGAATGAATGAAATTTTTAAAAAGGCCCATTTGGCCCACTTTTCAAAGGGCCAGCGAAAGGCTGTTAAAACACAGACCCACAGGGTCTGACACAAATAAAGCCATACCTGTACTTCAGGGAGAATGTGCCATAATGGCCTACATGCTTCTATGAAGCCTGTCATGTTTATTTTTTGTCAGACAGGTGTCGATTTACCTCTGGTCATTTTTTGATGCTGCAAAACATGTTGGTGATTTTTTTTTATGGTGGTTCATCACAGTTTTAAGTGCCACGAGCTTAAACATCAACAATAATAATGCATGTACTGTACATTCATATGTACATTAATATGTACAGTACTAGTTCTTGATGTGTTAGAGACAAATCACTGATGTGTTTTATAGTTATGTTATTGGCATGTGCAGCAGAGACTTATTTCAAAATGATTGTTATACATTCGAACTGGCTGCAACACTCTCCTTTCACTTATTTTGCCAATCCCTAAGATTCTCTCCATTTTCTTTTCCTTCCAATGCTCTGCCTTTTTTCCACTTTTCTCAATTGGCTCAGCGCTGAGCCTCTAGCTCTCACTGTAGAGGTCATGTCCCATACACAAACTACATTATAATGGTTATTTCAACAATACTGGCGGTCTTTGTATGTCAGAGTCTGTGAATGTGTGTGTGCTTTACCTTTGTAATGACTCCAGACACAATCACAGGGACCTTTGGTGGACTAAAAAAGGAGAAAGAGTAATAGAGAAAGAAGAAAATGTAAGTCATAACAACACTGAACTCTAACATTTAGTGCACAGGTCAGTTGCTGCTTACTGTATATTCGGCACAGCAACATTTACAAAAGTTTACCTATTTGGCTGCATAGGAATCTCCAAAAAACACTGTGCCAAAAAAACAAACATCCCAAGTTGCCAAACACATAGCACCCACAGTCTTGCTCTCACTGGCACAAACCGGATGAACCTGCCAGCAGCTTAAATAGCTCCCATTCATCCTGGCCAAACACTGGGGCTCACAGCTTCTGGACGGAAAACATGAGAACAGAAAGAGCAGGGGAGGGAGAAAATGGGAAAAAGCTGGAGGTATGAGAGGAAAACAGCATAATAGAGGAGGAGGATGATACAAAAGGATGTGGGAAGGAGCAGAGAAAAAAAAGCAGCTGATGACAGAAGGGAGACATGGGGTAAAGGCAGGTCAGAGGAGTGGCTGGGGAAGGTGATAGGGCAGAGAGGACAGAGGAAGAGGAGTGAAACACCTGTGAAAATACAGACTTTTAGGGGAGCGCTCAGCGAGACACAGAAGAAGGCATGGAGCCAGAGACAAAGATGGAGGAGGAGGAATGTGGAACCTGAGGTAAGTATCGACCTTGACATGACAAACGAGCGCCGTCTAATTTTACAGCATTGCCACCGGCAAAACAGTACAGTTGCAGTAGCCACCTTCAAAACTCTACTCAAAGACATTAGGCATATCAGCAACCGTGTACAACTTATAGCTTAACAGCATAAAACTTTTAAGGGGATTGAAGAACATTTGAAACATCTGCCTCTTAATTCATACCTTCACGATCCATGCACAACTTTTAGATCACAGTCCCTTATATAGATTTTCAACACACTTGGCTAACCTCCATGTCTGCAGTCAACATCTTGGCAACGAACAGACTTCGGCTACTTCACTTATTCACAATATTTACACCTTGCCAGTAAATTAACGCTTCAATATGACAAATTTTACTGATTAGTCCTCACTGGCCACTTGCCAAGATGTGGGGTAGAGAGGTTCCTAAGTCTATTAGCAATTCATTAAACTAAAATACAGCTTATTAGCACCATACTGGATAGCATATTGCTATTAAATATAGCATTTTAGCACCACAAGTGTTCCTTAATCAAATAAATTGTCTTCTGAGTTAGAGTTTGATCTCTCTGGCTTCTCCAGTCCACATGGTAAAATGTTCTTGGGTAAGACACTGAACCCCATGTTGGTCCTGATGGCCATTGCCACTGATGTGTGAGTGTGTGTGTGAATGATTGTATGGCAGCTTTGTTGCCATCAGTGTGAGTGTAAAGCTCTCTGAGTGCCTAGAAAAGCACTATATAACTACAAGTCCATTTTCTAACCGGTGAAAGCTTGATAAAAAAAAAAAAAGTGTGGGTATGGAAGAACCTGTCAGCTAAACCTTCATCTTAAACACATCTGGGGGAATGTTATGCTTGTCAATAGATGTATCAGAACTGTAAAAGGCCTTGCAGCATTATAGGATCCCAGATTTCTTCTAAGGGGCCCTTGTAGTGGTAAAATAGCTTCTTAGCATTCAGCTGCTACTGTCAGAAAACAATCCCATGTTCTAAAAATGTATTTTTACTTGAGCTTTACTCCATGCTGCTATGATGTGCCATACTTATGTACAGCTGCTGGCTTAACTTTAATTTCAGCGGAAGCTATACTGAGACGTGACACAGTGGGGTGAACAGGCACGCCCAGTTGGATAAGTCCACATACTGAGACATCGTGGGCTGTCACATGTCTCTTTTCTATTGTTCAACCTGAAGATAAACCCTGAAATACTGAAAACAGACTCAGAAGGAATGGGATGAATAAAACATAACTAAAGATGAATGAAATTACCAGCATTGCTTTTGAAGCCTGTTAACATCAATGTTTGCCTGTTGTTGGCATTAAAGTCAGTGAGTGAAGGCAGAGAAATAAGATATGCTCAGTCGATTTTCTGGTCAACGTTTGTTGTTTAAACTGTGCTGGATGTGATTTTAGGCAGATGTACAGGAGTGAGGGCTGTAGGCCTTTCAGAGAGACACACACTAGATTTTTTCAAAAGTATAAAACCCCTTTTTAAAATCAGACAAAGTGAGACAAGAATTTAATCTGATGCATAAATCTAAATACCACACAAAGAGAGAGAGAGAGAAAAAACAAAATTAGTCACAACATAATGCTACTGTGATGTGAGATATCTAGAGATGAACAAACAAAGAAGAAGGAAAAGGGACAGAGATGCCTGCTGTGGTTAGGTGTGACTGGGAGCAGGGCAGCTGTGTATGGATGCATCCTGCAGGAGGCAGTAGAGAGCTGTAAAAAAAATCCTGGAGAGGAGTCGTTTGTTACCAGAACAGTTAAAGGATTGGAAAATAAGAAAAAACGCACAAAGAGAGACAGAATGCATATTTTAATCAAAAACTAAAATGTGTATTTATGCATTTGTGTGCGTGGCCTATGCTGTCTTTAGTTTTAAAACCACAGCCCCACCTTTCTCTCTCTGCTTCAGAGGAGCTGGAAGTTTGTTGCCGTGGGCGAGGTGGCAGTTGCCATAGAAACCAATGCCTGTTGCCTTTCTCCCCTCAACTTTTCACCACGAGCTGTCAGCTTTCTGCACGTTTCACCACAGCTTCTATGCACAGTGCATGTGTGCAGTGATTTAGTCAAGGAAAACCTGCTTTTTGTGAGTACATCCCTCTCATATAAAATATGTATACAAATACGTAGGAAAGGTGGCAACTGAACTGTCATAAGACCTCTGATCACCTTGCATGTAGTTTTTACACATTTAGCTGACAGTCTAATTAAAATCATACACAAGATGTTAATAAAGACCAGTAAAAAAAAAACATGTCCCCCTTTCTTCTGCTTCTCTAACTTCACATCTACAATACATCACATTTTTATGTATAAGAAAGATTTGTTCCTCATCCATTTATGATACTATCATTTGACTTGTCTGTAACTCATCCTCTAAGCAACCTTCTCCTTTTTTCATTAGTCCATCTCTCATTAATATCTTTCCTCGTTCATACCTTAATATTTCTATGCCATACCTGGATCCCCATAATAATCAACCTTTCTCCTCTCTCTCCTCGCCATAATCTTGGCCACCTATTTCTCTCTTTTTGATCCATCTGTCCATCTCAGCTAGATCGGGTATGGCAGGTGTTCCCCTGACTACAACGCTTCACTGGCTGCTGCTAATGGGAAATTTACCCAGTAGCCACCTGCTAGATGTCCATCAGCATGACATAGGAGAGGGACAGACTGTATGTGAGTGAGAAGGACCCACTGATTGAGTGCGGTGGAAGCACTGACAAATCCTTTTTAGTTCAAAACAAACATTTCACTAATTATGACCTGTCTGTATTTACACAGTTTCTCAAGGCTGAATTAAAATTATGTATTAAAATGCAATTCATTTTTAAGTAATAGTTACTGTTCTTCAGCTGCACCCTAAAAGTAAATATTTGGAAGAACTCATAGTGAGGCAACTAATTCCCACCATATAAAGCTCTGGTGAAACAAATATTCAGTTTATACACGAACAAAGAGATATTTCTACCAATAAAATCCTATATATAATTTACAAGCCATGCTTTTAGCTGGCCCCTCTACCACTGCAACCCATTATACAACTCATTGTGTCTTTAGACTGAAATGCAAACAATAAGAAGAAGAAAATAAAAATGATATAAACTGTAGGGTGTTTCCTTGTAATCTGAAGACAAATTAAGTTTCTGCGCTTTGGATGTCTTATCTTCATTAATAATTTTGTTTGCCTTATTATTGGACAATAAAATATTGATTTATTTAAAGCTGAAATGATCAAATGATCATCATATTAATGCTTTAGTGGACAAAGAAAATCAGTTGGCAACTATTTTTTTATCTATTATTAATTTCTGTAATTTCTTGGTCACTATTTCTTAAATGTTGGGCATTTGCTTTACCCAGATTTCTAGTATATTTTATATTTAAGCTATGGACTGTTGGTTAGATAACCAGTACACACTTAAGGTGTCACGTCAGAGTCTACGAACATGACATGACATTATTTACAAACAATTATTTGACAAACAGATAGTAGAAGATTATTTATTATAAAATAATTGCAAGTTGTAGTCCCAAGTCAATTGCCAAGACATACAATACCATATGATCCAGCATGGTGAAATGAGGATGATAAGTTTTATTCAGCAGGTTAGAGTGGTGATTACACTCTGACCAGTGTCTGATACAACTTCAATGAATGAAAATTAAGCCTTTCTCTTATCTGCCCTCTCAAGCAGGTCAAACTTTTATATGGTTTTTGTACTTCCTTTATCCACCTACTGACTGACTACGCTTTTTACATTCATTCACTCTAATATTGCCAGCTATCTAAAAACAAAAACTTGTTATTGTCACTGGCAGACGTAATACTTTTCCTGAACAACTGCAATACCACACTGCAACATAAAGGTGAATGAAGAACATGAAATATCTAGTGATTGTAAGAGTCACCATGTATAAAATACATGCACAGAACATTTCTTGAGAGTTGGCCATTTTTTTGAACCCCGCTCAATCGCCAACACAAACACACAAAGTGATATCTGATGTGAACAAACCAGCTGTACCATCTGGTACATCTCTGTGAATACTGACATGTGGGTGTATAAGAAGAGAAACCCACATGTACAGTATGTCTTTCTAGAGATGTAAAGACACTCCTTGACATAATGTATTTCATAGCACCTTACTCTGACATCACTGATCACAGCTCAATACCTAATCCCAACCCTTACCTTAACTCTAACGTAAACCTAAGACCAACCTGGACCTTAAATCCAAGTATTTATGGCCCTTTCAAATTGTGTGGACCAAAATTTTTTTAACAACACCCTATTTTATAACAAAAATCTGCTCACAGAAATATAGAAATACACACTCACACATGTGTGCACACACACGCCAACCATAAACAGTTTCAATGGGACACAGTGACCCAGTACAAACAGTGTATTAAATGAGCAAAAGCCAAACATGCTAGTGTGGAAGCAGCACATTTATTTTCTCTTGGAAATAGAACCAGCGCAATGTTAAACATGAGGACCAAAGCTGCTTGTAGCAAACAATAGTGACTGCTGAATGGCTTGTTCATGTTAATGCTGTAATTATGCAGTAATTATGTTGTTTACTGAGTCAGCTGGCAACAATATACTAAAGGTCTGCAGCAAAACTTTCTACAGTACAGTCTTAAAGAAAAGTGAAACCGGCTAAATTGCTTAGTTGGCAATTTTCAGGGTGCTGGTTTGTGTGTGTGGGTGTGATTACCAACTTATAAACAACCACAGAGTCATACATTGCACAGATGGTCTAACAGTTGTATGTTTACTTGTGTCTTATAAATAGACCGTAGAGAGTACTGAAATCAGTTTCACTTCTGCAGCAAACATATGCAGCTGCTTGTGTGTCTTTTTTGTAATCATGGACAGAATATGTGACAATGGCCCCCTGGGCACAGACAGGGGAGCCTCTCCTACACACCATCACGACTTGCATTTTCAAAGAGACACAAAATGACGAGGTGTTAGTTCTGGTCATGGTGTGTCTTCATGAGGTAGTTTTGTCTCTTTGTCATTGTTCTGTATCTCTTTGTAGTCACCACAAATTAATAACTGATGTCAAACAGAAGCTTTGGCCAAGGAGCCTTGTGAACCCTGGTTGGTGCCCAGGAGGCAATGATTCCTCTATGACTGTGCGTGTTACCTGCTGCTGATGTACTCCTCATTGTCATCTTTCTGTGGTGGTTCTGGGGCAGCAGCCGTAGGGTGCTTCTGCACTATCCTCCTACCCCCTGCCTTTACTGCAACAGACAGACACACACACACACACACATAATTTACCACAGTAAGACAGTTACTTGAACTGGTCATAAATGAATAGTGCAAAAACAACAGCAACGGCAACTACATGGATACTGTATTGGAAAAAATAAGATGTCGTACATATGTTAAAATCAGAGACTTCAACATCTGAATTCAAATAAGGAGATTTTACAGCTTTTACAAAGTGATAATCAACATTTTAAGTTGCACAACATGTTGGTGTAGTAAACCTGAAGTTTGTGCCACATCTGAAAGATCAATGTCAAAAAAATTTGGAAAGCAGGCCTGCTTTCCAAATTCACTTTGGGAATTAATACAGTTTATATCAAACTACGGCCTGCGTGTGAGGAGCATTTTTTTTCCTCCTGAGGCCCTGTGCCCTGCCACAGTGCTTATGTCCACATACACCTTATCTGTTTTTCTGCAGCTTACATGCTATGGAATGAGATTTGAGATAAGAACTGAACAGAAATGTGGACACTGAAAGTAAATCATTATTAATCAGTTCCAAGTCTCATTTTTTCTGTTTCAATTTAAAACTTTTCTGTTTCAATTTTCTATTTTTCAGTTTTGTTTTTTTCAGTTTCCGTCCTGGCACAAAAGTCTTGTGGGGGTGCGGTTACAGGACCGTGTCCTCATTGGTCAGCTACTTTTGAGCGACTGTTATTATACTTTATTCTTACTGGCCAGCAACTGCTGACAGGGGTGTTATGCTGAAAAGTGACTGAGTAGCTGTGTCCCAGTTCAGGGGCTGCATCATCATTGTCAGGGAGCGATGTATCTCATTGTGTAACTTTAGTTACGGCCAACAGTGTAAACTTTAGCTAATATTAGTTTACTAAAGCAATAGTGATTTTAAATTTTAAATCACTACTCATATCTGCGCTTATTGTTTTTTGTCACCTTTCACAAAGAATATTGGGATATGTTGGACCATGAAGGATACATCAGATGCAGCCTTCGTTTCCTGGGGAAAGAAAGCCGCACTTGTCGGCTGCATTAGAAGGAACCTTTGAATGAGACAAGGCTGTTGCGACACTGACACAACAGGCCTTCAAATGCAGCCTTGGGTGGATGTGGCCCCTGAATTGGGACACAGCTTCAGTCAGAGATTACGGCTGCATATATGTACGTACCTTTTGACTAGTACTTTATATATATATATATATATATATAAAGTACTAGTCAAAAGGGTCCAAACTTTTGACTGCTACTGTATATATACATACATACATACACACACACACACACACACACATATATATATATGTGTGTGTGTGTGTGTGTGTGTGTGGTGTGTGAATATATATATATATATATATATATATATGAACAAAATAGAAAATAGAAAATACTTACTTTCAGTGTCCTCATTACTGCTCAGTTGTTATTGTATCAAATCTCATTCCACAGCATGCACATGACTGCAGCCTATGACCTCCACGTCACCGCCATCCCGTAACGAATATATTGTAACTGAAACACTTGTGTGATTATAACAGTCGCATTATCAGCAGGTTTCAGGTTGCTACAAGATCTCACGCTAATCAGGAAGTAAGGACGTGTAAAATAAGGAAATATGGAAAGCGCTACAGTCTTCGTCGCCAAGAAACACGTCTCAGTCACTATATCTACCAGTTTAGTGCATCATTATCATTAAAGTCATGATTTCCGTGGTGACTGTCTGCCTTCCGAGACAACGGCCTTCAGGTTTATCTAAAGCTTTCAAAAACAAAACAATAGCCAAAGGAGCTTTACCTGCAGGAAGATGACCTCCTTTTGTTTCGATTTTCTCTTTCGGCGGCGATGACATGTCTAACTTACTCCGATGTGGAGTCAACAACGACAGCGTCAAAGAAATTCCTGCTTTATTATGCCTCAAACTGTGGAGTGCACTTCAGCCTGAATAGTCAACGTGGCTTTTTCCTGGGCATTGTTTGGAAACGATACGCGATGACGTCATGTGGGACTCGTCGGGAGCTAAGACGTGAGGAGCGCGCTGACGTCAGTCCTAGGTATGCGTGCAGTGTGAAAAGTGCTATAGTTTAAATATTTCGATCTATACAGCATACATGATTTATTCTGTAATTAAAAATAACAGAACATGAGTTGAGATGTATTATTATTATTATCTGTATCTGTAAATTTACCTTACTGATCCCACAGAATAAAAAAAAAAATAAGCACATGCCACACAAACACACACACACACACACACACACGCACACACACACATACACACAGTCATGTCTCACTATAGTTGTGAGGACATTCAGGCATAATGCTTAACCCTAACCTGAACCTAACATTAACCCTATAAACAAGTCTTAACCCTCAAAAAAAAAAACATTTGAGGTTGTGAGGACTGGACTACACAACCACAGTAAGACTTACTATCACACACACACGTTTCCATTTTTCATGGGGACAGTGCATTGACGTAACCTGCCTAACCCTAACACTCACCCTAACTTTAACCTAAACCTAACCTTAAATCAAGTTATCCCTTCAAAATGTAGCAATTGACATGATGGGAACCTGGATTTTTATCTCCACAAGGAAGCCAAGTCCCCACATTTCATTGTGTAAGGTGTAAGGTTTCAGTCCCCACAATGTAGCAAAATCATGGCACACATGCACACCAGCACAGACGCGGCTGCTGCACTGGGTTTTGGAAGTGGAAAGGTGGTGCCAGCCTCACATTTGTCCTCAGTGTGAGTGAGGACAAAGTGCAACAATCTGTTGCCAGGACATTAGTGTCCTTGAGGAGGGTGTTGACAACCAATCAAAAGGCCAGGGTGCAGTGTAATAATAAAAAAAGATTAATTGTTAAATGTAATTAAAATGTTTTGTCTTTGTTGACTATTATTTCACATGACAAGATTATTACAATGTCAGTCTTACTGATAACATCAGCTCATAGGGAAGTGTTTCCAGGGAGGGAGGATCCCAGAGGACACATTCATACCTACAGAGGTCCTACATTATCAACAACCGTGACCACAGCTGTGGCAGCCTGTTTTTCAGTCGTGCCTGAGATGCACTACCCATGTCCCTGATGGTGTCTGTTTAATGAAATCCTTCAACATGTGCCCTCTGTATATAAATCTGTTCTAAAATGATGTTTATATTTTCTACACAATTTTTTTTTTAAAAAGAGTGCCACCCCTCCTATCTCCTCTCTTCACTGTTTATCTCTACTGTGATAATGTCCCTTATGCCACGACATGACAGTGCACTCAAAATATTACCAAATGCAGTTTGTTCAAACTCATTTTATAGGATTTCAAAAATGCATTATGTTGGAAGGAATGCCTCAAGCGGGCTTAGATGAAATTTAATTTGACATTTTGTTTACATTGAAGGAACTGATTAAAAAAAAATATAGTTGAAAGTGAAGTTGCACTTACAGTATATATGGCAGGTTGTATAAGTATGGTGTCTTCATGGCGAAGCTTAGGTAACTCGGATAAGTTCACTATAACATCATCAGGTTTATTTAGTCAATAAACTAGTGTGAAAACTCATTGATTGTGTGAAAACTGTGTTATCTCTGTTGTCCAAATTAAGGTGTCTAAGCAGACAGTGATTAAAAACTTACTAAACTAGATAATGACGTATTCACTTCTAAAATGTTTTTTTTTATGTTATTGTATTTATTTTACTTGACTGTACAGCACTTTGGGCAGAACTGGTTGTTGTAAACGTGCTATATAAATTAATTGGACTTTGACCTAATATAATAATGATGTTACTATTATTATTTCATAGAGATGGTTCTGTCACAACATATGTTTTTAATTCATACATGCAAGTGTGTGTATGTGACCACTAGATGGAAGAATGCAACTTACATCAGAGAAGTGTATCCAGTTGTGTATGTGGGTGTTTGTGTCCTGCAGGATTCATCTTCACTGTAATCTCAACAAAGCTCAGCCTATGATGCCCCAGAAAACAAAGTCATGACAGAACCTGAACATACATAGTACTACATCAGCTTCAATTTTTTCTTTTCGCCCATACTTCTGTGTCACTCTTTTTCTATCCTTCTTTCTGTTTCATGCCTTTCTCTCTGTGATGTAGGCTATGCACACATGTGAGCCAGAGTGAGAGGGAAAACATTCATTATTTAGGATGAATTACATGGCACACTTTCAAACTGCTATAGGTAGACCTCTTCAGAAGTCAGTGTTCTCAACATCTGCCCAAGGCTGATATGACTGTGTGTCTGTGTATGTGTGTGTGTGTGTGTGTGTGTGTGTGTGGGTGCTGTCGTTGTTCTATTCCGGTGGGGACCTGCCATATCACTTATACCATGGGGGACCGGTTTTCCCCATGGGGACTCAGTCAAGTCTCGGTCCCCACGGGCACAAGCATTGCAATTAATAGAAAACAGCCACCTGATATGTCTATTTTTTCAAAAAGAAAATTGGACCCCAGAGGGTAGATTTTCCGGACATTTGCGTTTTGCTTAGTGGTCGTGGATGATATTGCAAGTGTGTGAATTTGCACTGGTGGGGCCCATTTTTCTGACAAAGTGTGAAAGTTTGCATATGAGAAAACTTTATATTTAATGAAAATTATTATAGTTTGCTTTCAGGACCATACGTATCTTTCAGACACCAGACATAGTTATTGTAAACCAGTTGTATTTTTCTTGACCTGATGTATTTTTCTTGACCAGACATATTATTCAGGACCAGACGTATTTTTAAGCCACCAGATGTATTTTTCAGGACCAGAAGTATTTTTCAGAGACCAGACATATTTTTCCAAGGCCAGTTGTATTTTTCTTGACCAGATGTATTTTTCAGAGACCAGAAGTATTTTTCAGGTCTAGAGATGTTATACAGACACTAGTTTTATTTTTCAGGACCAGGTGTATTTTTCAGGACCAGACATATTTGTCTGCATGACCACATCTGACAATTTCATAAAAATTTGTCTTTAAGTGTTTCATAAAAACACCCACCAGTTTTTATATCATAAGGGGTGTGCAGAGAACAATAGAAATCTAGGAATTTGATGGCTAATTTGTAGTTTTGTTAATTGCTCTTTGTCAATCAGAAATTCGAATGTTCAAACTAAAGTCCCCAACTAAAACATGCTCAGATGGGATTTTATTTACAGAATGAAACAGTGGAGCAGGTAAAGCAACTTAAATTAAAATTATGTCTGCTGAGTTTACACATTTACACATTCAAAAGAGCCTATGCATTTGTAGTAACAACATTGAAAAGCAGGAAACAGCTTATTAATGTTGAGTTTTGTATGTTCATTTTGAGACTTGAGTGACTTGGTAGTATGATTTAAAGGTCTTTGCTTTATCAGGTGTTTTTTTTTCTAAAAAAAAATGTATTTTGGAAACTTTCTGATGCATTAGAAATACTGAACATGGTACACTTGTAGTTGGTAGAAAAGTCCTCAATTTTTTCATTCTTTTATAAAACAATTTCTGGCATGTTAGTGACCATTTGTTAAACCAGTATTCAATTTTGAAATAATTTTATTTAAAATATGCAAACAATCAAATTAGGAATAACAAATATAAGAGTAAAGCAACAACAAATAAAAATGCAAAATAAAAAATAAATTTACATTTAAACTATATAGTCAAATTACATTTTGGAAATAATGTTAAACATGTCTCAACTAAGAATCTTAATCACTGCAGAGGCTAGAGAAGTCAACCATTATTTTTATTACCTATTTAATTTTGTTTGCCCAACATTAATGTAATAGTATATAGAACCAATCGTATTTGGGGACAAAAGATTAACACTAATTGGATCATGTCATTCAGCGCTAATACAATCCATTACTAATCTTTCACTCTAAGATAGGTTATGTAGATGCTTATCATGAGAAATGTGGTCCAGAATACAAACATACATGTCTGGTCCCCTGCAGGGGTCAAAAGTCAGGTATGGTACCCATGGGGCAGCAAAAGTCAGGTCAAAAATTTATGGTGAGTGTTTCCATTTTTTAAGTCATTTTCATCATGGAAAAAAATGAAACATGAATTTAGCAGTTAAAATCACATTCAGAAAGGGTGGATCCCATGAGGACTGTCCCAGTCATGGGGCCCAACCATGTATTTAAAAACAGTGTGTGAGAGAGTGTGTGTGTGTGAGAGAGAGTGTGTTTGTCTGTGAGTTTGTGTGTGTTGGTTGGGCTTTTGAGAGTAGTACTCTTAGTGACGGCTTACAGGAAGACAGAATGAGGACATCACAGGTGAATGAATTTGCTCAACCTGACAAGTGTACACATAAACAAACACACACACACACACACACACACACACACACACACACACTAACCTTGCCCATAACCACTTCAGTTTCTTACCCTGTGCCATCACTCTTATGAACAGTTATTCATGTTTGTCTGGACAACAGATCATAGCAAACACCTCCAACTGCAATATACAGTTTGGGGTTAGGCTCAATTAGTTAGTCAAATGCGTTATTTATCCAGTATACATACAACAAAGCTAAGTGTGATTGTGATTCTGACTTGCCTAACCCTAACCCTTACCTTTACATTAAACCAAGTTGTCATGCTAAAATTGAGGATCAGCAGGAAGGCCGAGTTCCCACAGCATAAGCGTTTTGGTCCCTACAAGTCAGTAATAATTGGTACATATTCTCTGTCTCAGACACATGCAATCATGCCTCTGACATGTCCATTCTATAAATTTCACTCTGTCACACAGATGAATAACTAACAATAAGCTGGGTACACACTAGACGATTTTAAACCCGATTTTATGATCGATTTTAAAATCTTAAATCTTTTCAAAATGTGAGAGACCTCAGACATAAGGACAGTGTCAGCTGATTTTTAATATTACAATTTTTGGACCAGCGCCTTGCAGACAGGCTTGTTGAATTGTGCCAACAACACAAATGTCTTTTTAACATATTCACCATGAGATAACGTTACTATAGTAAGGCAGACAATGAAAAGGCATACGTCACGACGTCATGTTTGATCCCGCGAGTGTTCGTGAAATCTCGTGTCTGTGGAATCGCCGTACTGCAAGTGTGTGGTGTCCTGGTGTGATTGAATCCTCTAGTGTGTGCGGTCCAAAGATTGTAATACAAATTGGCTGAAACTGTCCTTATGTTTGTAGTCTGCCACTTTCTTAAAATAGTTTAAGATTTAAAATAAGATTTAAAATCGTCTAGTGTGTGCCCAGCTTAATGCTTCCTCTCTGTGCTACAGCATTGACTATTCAACACCTGACAGGGCACCTTAAAGTATGTGCACATGCGTTAGTGTGACAGAGAACCATTCATATTATCTTAAACCATAATTGACATTAAACTGAAACTAAGCACAGGAAGGATAGAAGAAGCACTGCAGACTGATTAGCATAACCTGATGCTTTAGTGATAACCATTAATCCGTTTGCTCTTATCCCCCTTCATAAGAAGACAGGCATCAAATGCAGTTAATAGTAACTCTGCTGCTTTTCACACAAACACAAAGTCAGATGCCTAATGTGAGGACTTTTTTCCATCTGCCTCAACACTTGTGCATTCAGCATTTTAATGGGACTACAGAAAGATCTCGAGTACAAAATGCTCATTCATCTTGGTACCTTTTTGGTGGTGTTGACTTATGATCAGCTTGATGAACGGTGTCCTATTGTGCTTTGTTTTGTGCACTGAAAGAAACTCTGCTCTATTAATAACTTGAAAACAATGATTTTTAACACCTGTGCACAGGCTTATGTTGAGACAGTCAGCCATGGGTAAGAATTGTTCACGAGTCATGCACAAGTCATACTTTTGCATTGAATGGACAGCTGTTATCTGATTTTAAACCTATGATACCAGTGTGGCTGCAGGGATGACAATGTTCATCTCTCAATCACTCCACCACTGTGACCCTGTGACCTTCCAAACAACCCCTGGATGGACTGACAGATCACCTTTTTGTTGGGTTTAGGGCAGTTATGGAGCTTTTTTTTATATTGGTTTATGCAAATTTCTTAATAATTATTTAGGTTTTTATTACTATAATCAAAGGCCTACACATATTGCGTACATAGTGCAATGTAGTCAACCCACGACTTTTAATTCTCTTTTAACAGGAGATACTTAGGGTTATGTTATGTGGGTGTTTATTTAAGAGGGATAAACAGGCAATCACAATAAATACAGTGTCAAATTATTTTATTTGAAATGGCCCATTAAGATACAAAAAAGAAAAAAAAACACCACATAGCACAAACACACAGTAAATATCTGACCTCTTCATTTACTGTCAAGTGCATGTTGTTTTATCCTTATGGTTATGTTTCCCTCAGAATCTTTATTTCTTTGAGATTGTCTCAGAGGGTTTCCACTGTTTTTCTGTGGCACTTTCTGCAGCCCTGTTATTCAGCACTTTTCAGTCTACCCTGTGAAAGAATTCTTGGCAAGCATCAAATTGAAACATCCGGCCACGTCCTGGAGGTGTAAATGAACCATGATAACACCCATGTCAAACAGTAGTGAACGTTTTGCTATAAGGAGGCTTCCTGCCATTTTCCCCCTGTTGTTTGGTGCGTAGATGCAGCAGAATTTATGACAGCAATGGAAATGAGAAATGAGAGGTATGTGCACTTGATTCAAATAAGTGAGGATTTTGGAAGGGCTGATGTTGAGTCTTTGCACAAGGCAGTTTTTCTGCCTTCTTTTTCACTTTATCTCCTCAATCATCCTTTGCAATTCCTCTGTAATCACACATATCATATGACTCATAATCATCATTGTCTTTATTTCCTGGGGCAGCTCCTCAGTCACACCTCTATGAAAAGAGCTCAACTATTTGCATTTACAGGCAAACCCAACACACCAGTGTTAATGCATATTAGCCATTAGTATTTACCATACACTGTAATGTAGTATAAAATACTGTGTCTGTAGAAGGAGTATGTGGATGTGTAAATACACTGTGCTAACAGTTGGTGTGATCAACCTAAAAGGTTAAAATATGTTTGTTTTGTGCTCACAGTTGTTGGCCAAAAGCTTAGTTATCACAGGCTTTAAAAGTAAAATAAGTCTTATGTTTTCTACAATGGTCACATGTTTCTCTGTATTTCACACTTGGTTTCTTTTAATTTGCAAATAGTCACATGCGATAATCAGCCAGGAACCTATTTAAGTTGTCAGGTGTTTTAAATAGCTTAACATAGAGAAGCCCATTTTATTTAAACATGGAAAACATGCGCTTTTCCTTGGAAGTCCAGTTGCCAAACATACTTTTAGTAATTTGGATTTACCATGAACTAGATGAACGAGAATCTCCAAAGACATTTTTCTTATTTTTCATTATTTGGTCATAAATCAAGAAACTAATCTAAAAGTTTTCCAAGACCTTGCACTTTTAATCCTGCTAACACTTCTCACGTTATTGCTTCTGTTGGTAATACAGTATGTATGTATTTCTTCCAAAATCTCCTTGTTCTTCCCCATTCTGCTTCTTTCCGTCTTCCTCTCCCTTACCAACTTTCTGTCTCCTTGAGACTCCACCTCTCCGTTTCTTCCCTTTCAGATAAGAGCATTTATTTCTCAAGGTCTATCTGTGGTACGCAGTGGATTCATGCAGCCTCACTTCTCCTTAAAGACAAATTGATTTCATGCTCAAATCTATAAATCACATGCCCTACACCTGCTCCACACTATGTTTCTGTCTCCTTTTTTTCTTACATCTCCTTACATTCTCTTTCACGTCCTCCTGAGCAATCGGCCAACCTACACATGCGTACACATTCATGTGTACACAGACATAGCCCACACACACCTTTGAGCCTTGCTTTTGGTAATGGTGAGGTTTGTGATGACTGAATGGACAGGGACACTCTGAGAGTTAGAAGGAGAGAAAGTTCGGAGAGAAGAAGCGAAAAAGTGAAGGCTAGAGGCATCTGTAAGGTGGAAAGGATAGTTTTTAGAAAGGCTGTGCATAAGAAAATTGAGGAGCTATTTTCATGCCACATTAAGTTACACCAGCCTTCCTCTATCGGACTGTGCTCAGACAGGGACAGCCTGCCTCTATTGTGAAGGCTGATAATCAACACAATGGAGTTATTATCCAACACTACATTTTACAGGTCTAACCTAGACAGCATCAATGAGGGGGAAGAGGAAAGGGAGGGTGATGAGGGAGACACTTTCCAGATGATTTTCAGAAATGCTGCTACCTCCTGCTCAACCTCATTCATTTATTATGCCTCAAGTTCAGTTCAATAGATATCTGGATGAATGGGATCAAAGCCACAGGGCCAATGGAAAAAGAGAACAAAACTATGCCAAAAATTACAAAATGGCAATTTCTATTACCACATCCTTGATACCTGTCCAGTGTCATTACTGTGACAATAGAGGCTGGTGGGTGTAGACTAGCGTTGGTTTTACACCTCTCTATTATTCCTAGCACTCTAAACATGTCCCACTACTGTCATTCGGGGGAAATATCACAGAAAATTAAGCCCTTGCCATGCTTATACATGCCTATCATTGCTACACTGTGTAAGTACATTAAAGATATGGCATATGAAAGGGGTAATTATCTGCAGTGGTGCTGATATCCAAAGCATTATGATACTACATTTCACACATGGCTGTCAGTTCAGTCTCCAGTGAATATGTTTGTGTGAGCACATGATAGTATCAATATGTTAACAATGTTGCTTGTCAACCAGGGGAGACAACAGCAGTAAATTATCTGTGTAAAAGTTATCTGAATTCACTGACACTCTTTGCACTGTCTCTAATGTCCACAGAGTACTCACAGGATTATATTTCATGGCAAATCCCAGCCAGACCATAAAACAGAGGATTGAGAATCAAGTCTTTGCAGTAATATCACACTTCATTATGCCATATACACGACACACAAAAGCAAAAATGCAAATGTGTTGTTCTTGACAGTATAGAAAATGAACTAACGGGCTACTGTCCTTTCTTTATTGGTTGGTTGTTGTTTTAAAATTAAGAATGATCAATTAAATTATATAAGTCCCCAAAGTGGCCCACAGGGAAAATTCCCTGCATGTCATGTTACCAGCACACCACCTCCTATGGTATAGAGGTGCTGGGATTGGAGAACTCTGTCCTGTCAGGGGCTTGACCAGACAGAGTCACTTCGGTGTTTCTGCCACACCACGGCCTGTCATAATGGATCAGTGTCCAGTGTTTAACAAGAGATAAGCTGAAAATCTTCATGGCTGGTCAGGATACAGAACTATTGATTTTCCAGCCCCGTGCCTCACAGGTGAGTTGCTCGTAGGCAACAAAAGGTATACCACTCTGAAACTGAAAAGAACAAGGCATTAATTACATCTCTTATCACAGAGACTGCAAAAGATGTGTTCATTATCATTAGGCACTTATTTTCACTTATGAGCCTACACGTTGAGACCATCCTTCATCTTCATTATGGTCATCATCCCCTTCTTCTAGGTCTGAAAACATACCTGGAGTGTTGTGTTTATCTTCCATTGCTAGAATTACACCTCTCAAAGGTGTCAGTACAGATACTATCCTGGCAATGGGAAAAGGAAAGAATACACAAGTTTAAGTAGGGTCATAGCAAGGATGGGACTATTACTACAGGCATGAAAGAGTTTATTAAGAAAGGGCTCTGCATTTTAAATGTTCATACAGGTGCGATGCGTAGGTTAGGAGTTTTTGTTTTTAAGGCATTATCATGTATGATTATGATTGTGAGCACAACAATAAAGTTCAGAATTGCTATGCAAGAGAGTCCTTTGCGTAGTAAGCATCCTGGTCTATGGAAGCGGTGCCAGTGGTAAACTTTTAAACATTTTCTTGCAACTACATGAAAGTTTGTTTTTGTTGTCGCTTTCTCTTCTCTTCCTACCCTGAGAAATACTATGGGTGCTTATGTTTGCACCGTAGCATCTTGGAATGTATGACACTTAAAATAAAATCAAGTAATCATTCGATCAATCAGTATATCTGGTCTGCATGTACTTTTTGCAGCCCCCACTAGGAACTCTACATCATTGGCTAAATGCATATCATATCAATGCTGTGCCCATAATTTACTTCCAGCACATCTTTAAGTTTTGGTGAATCAATTGTAATTGGGAAATCTTCCAAAACATTGATCTTTCAAATGTTTCGAGACACCAGCTGCACTGCTCTTACCAGTGAACGCACGTTGAAATTACTAATAGTGTGTTTCTAATGTGGGTGAGTATATGACACCTTCCCTCAATGGATGCTAATTTGGTGTGTTTGCTACATCTTTTAACTCAGTGCCCTAGTTGTTGGCATTGCATGTCATGTGCCTTAGCTAGTGTCAGTGTGAATTGCGTACTTAGAATACCTTATCGACTTGTGGTCTCAGCACTACTAACAATGCGCATGTTGCATTATTCCAGTTCAACTCCCATATCGTATGTGCGACACAGGCAGTGCAGTGTAAACCGTCTTAATGCATGTGTATGTTAGTAATGCATATGCTTTTTCCAGTCATTCATCACAGATTGATTTAATGACTACCACTGATATACATCCAATGATCCCCCAATTCCTAATCATTGCCTGTAAACAAAGACCGACTTATGCTCCACAACATATTCTTGACATCTTTGTACAGTTTCTAAGGCACACATCAGATCTCTCCCAAATTTATTTCCTCGACTGAACTTAGACATTCAAAATAAGGGTTTAAAGTCTGGCCAAATAATGTACTGTCAAAGTTGTGAACTCTTCCTTACGTGTTATTTTTACTATTGTGCATCCTCCTTCTAAGTATATTAAAAGATTGTCTTTACCACTTATCTTTACAGTATGTCTTCAGGAAAATATGTTTTCACAATTACTGACAGTCTGGTTACAGAGATTATCACAAATTCTATGTCTTTCTCTGCACTGTTGTCGGTTGTGGCAGTGTTTGCATCACTGACTGTCATATGAGCTGTACATATGTGTGCAATGTCACTTGTGTGTTTGTGTATGTGTCAGGGGTACTGTTACCAGTTGGCCTTGAACCCTCTGCCAGCCATCATGCTACTTCATGGCTTTGCGTTTCTCACATTAGCAGGTATTCTTTGTTTCAGGCCTGGCTGTGTCTTGACTGGACAATCTCTCATCCAGCCTTTCCAGCTCAATGGCCTCTGCTTGGGTGCAGCCTTGTGCGCTCCCCTTCCTTATGCTGCAGTCTTGGAACATTCAGAGTTTGTGGTGTTTCAGCTGTTGCTCCCATGATGAGACTCCTGCCCTACTTACTGGCTTCTTCAAAGCGTTGTTGTCCTTTGATCATGTGTACGGCTCATGAGACTAAAGGTTTCTGGCCCATAGGGAACATTCGTCTCATAAAGGTAGAGATACATTGCTATTGGTGGCCTTGGTGGATCAACAGCAGGAGGTGCAGTTGGGGCTGACGTTGGCATCAGGTCCAGATCCTTCTGAGAAAACTTAGCAAACAGTTTAGTTTACACCCCCACCCCCCTCCCATTTTCAGGAAAACATAATTCCTGCCAATCGAGCAGCTTTTCAAAGCAACTTGTCCCATGTTTCCCCATCAAGTTTTGCACAGCCATCCTGTCTCATTTTTTGGATTTCTTCTTTGCTCTGTAATTTGCTTTAATGTTTACCTGTTTTTTCATCAATTTATGGTCCAATTTCATGCTGCTTATATAAGGCAAGGCTCCTATTTGCCGACCATTTTATATTATTCCATAGACAAAGATTTTGAATTCAGCAACAAGAAATTATTTACTAATAGTTGCATTTCAAAAAGGTATTTTATTTATACACATATATACACAACTGTTCGTAATACATTCTAAGCCTTCTGCGACTTCTACAGGTATTCCTGTGTTTTTCAGTCTCCATATGTGCGCGTCATAGAAGATCACGGGTTTACTGGATTTTTATGCTCACTAACGTACTTATTAAAAAAATGGTATGTGGGTCATCACAACCCAAAAAAGTGTCTTTACCTCTCAGCTGCTCAGTGGTCTTCAATACTGTGTCATCTGATGGATCCCGTATCACAAATTCCATCCTCTGCCCCTGTCAGGTGGTCACTTCTCACCTTCAGGGAGTTGATTACAATCTCCCAAGTGAGGGAGGTTGACCTCCTGGGTCTTAGGCGATTGTAGATCCCCTCACCAGCTGCGCGCAGGTTCAACCTGTCCAGGCAACAGAGTCAGGAAAGTGTGAGATTGGGATCCATGTGCCCCCTCCAAAATTGTTGTGGCAAATCCCAGCCAGACCATAAAACAGAGGATTCAGACTCAGCTGACTCGCAGTATTGTCACACTTTATTGATGCATGTCACACAGGAGTGAAAAGTACTCTCACTCAAGTGCATGACCTCTTCTCTGTGTCTCTGAAGTTTACACTGAATATCAACTGTAGAAACTTTGTGTCTGTCTCCTCCCAGCAAGTCAAGGCTCTTACTTTCTAAATACCAGGCTCTGCAAATATCTCTGTACCTCTGTACTTTCCCACATTCACAGTGACAACGTAAGTTGTTTTTTAAATTTATATGTAACATTCATTTTTCACAACATTGTGTCTCTAAACGACACACATAAAAGTAATTCATGATGTTACTCTCACATGTAGTGGATATATACTATAATTTCATTAACATTATAACTTATCACATAATTTAATTCACAAAAATTGCCTATAATTTCATGCAACTGTAGGCAATTTTGTGAATAAAATATTTATTTATTTATTTGTTTGTTTATTGTATTAAAACTCTCTACTACTTTGTACCAAAGGCTTTGTTTAACCAATACTCTGAACTCATCTTGATGTATGACTGAAGTCATAAATTATTTGGAGTGTAGATGAAACATTACTCCGAAGGATTGCGGTCTGTTCCAATACCCACACTATTTAATATTTTTGGCACTTAAGGGTGTATTACTGAGCCTACAGGTAATAGACAAGCATGTCCAGTGTCAAAATCATACAGTGAACTTAACATTCACTTGATTGTCACTTCTCACAATACTACATTGAAATGATACCAAGATCCAAGTGTATTCCACAACTCACACAGTTCACAGCACCACACTAACCTAGTTATTGACCTATAAAGTGGTTTCATGGCAGACTGTATTTACTATATGTCAGCATGAATATTATTTGATAATGTCCAAGCACAATAAAGATATGACAAAACCTCCACCACATGCACCAAACTATTCCTCTTAATGAGAATAAGATTAATATTGGATAGCTGTCTGACAGCGTGGTTTCTCTTCAAAGGTTCAAAGACACTGCTGGCCAGTGTTGAAGAGATGTATAATTTCTTGATTGGCTGTAACACACTAACATTAGCTAATCTTGTCAGTGGTACTATTAGCACAGAATTAAATGTGAGGTCTTGTTTATAAAAGTCAAGCTGCTCCCAGTCAGCGGGGACATGGTGAGAGCGAGGGCTGCCTCCCATCTTTACATGCTAGCCAGTGCCATCGGTTGACAAATAATCTAAATAAAAAACGCCACTGAGCACCAACCACTTTGGAATCGGGTCTTTGAAAGCACATTGGGTACATTTACACCAGCTTAACTATTATGTTTCTTGCCAACCCACTGACTTGATGAAAAACCTAACATAGAAGAATCCATCCCACATTTGGATATTCCATACATCCAACCTGCAGCCAGCTATATCTGCGAGTGCTAACACTGTGGTCACAGCAAGTGGCTGTGACTGTTATTGGAGCTTGGCCTCTCTCTGTTTGCCTTTGTTAAATAATGCCCGAAACCATGAAAAACTAAAGTTCAGTTAATTATGATTACAACTTTTCTCATGTGCATGTACATTTCTGTTACTAAGGAGTTTTTTTAGCCAGTCTCTTTAACTGTAGACACTTAAGTGTAACAAAGACATTAACATCAACAACAACTGAGAACTCATGATGATTGAAATGCCTGTGCATTTATGCATGCATGAGGTACGTTGACTCTTGCATAATCCAAATCATACCCATAAATTTGCATTAAATGCATCTACTGGTTATTATATGCAGATTTTCTATAGTGACAACAGCATGAATGTGTGCAAATTATAGCTCAGTCCAATGCAATAACTCAAATTAAAGCTTTTGTAACAAGGCATTCTAGCTATTAGGTCTAGCTATTGTGGTCTGCTGCCTCATAACATGAGGAACTTGATGAACTTGACAAATTCCCAACAAGTCCTCCAACAATATACTATACAATGTTATATGTAGACATGCTTGTCCCTACCTTTGAATATCACTCACAGAACTGTCCCAGCAGCATGCATGGACCTTTGTCATCATGACCTTCATCATTATAGAAATTATCCTAAACGTACATCACAATTCTATCTTTTTACAGGATGGTCCCCAAACTCCACACCACAAGTCTGTAACACACTACACCCTTTCTGTTGAACTTGCAAGTTGAAAATGATTCAGTGCTTGAATTGACGCCATGCATATACAGCCTCATTTGAAGTCATTCATTTCAAAACATTCGTGGGAGCCTTTTTTAGAAGGCTATTGTATGAACGTTTTGTACGATACAAGAATGTGAGCTATTTTACACTGGCCCCTTATATATTCAACATATATTTAAACAGTTTCGACCATCTAAAATGCTTTTGCACTCAAAATGTATGTTTTGGTTGTACCTGATATATTAATGAGTTCAAAAGTCTGGCCAAATAATCTAAGCGGGGCTGTGGGAAGAAAACTGTTTTGAAATGACATCTTTAAGTCTGATAGATCTTCAAAGCCTCATGAAGCCCTTTTGAACAAAATGGAGAATGAATGAGCAGAATGCAAATTTATCAACACATCAAAGTGTTTCACATCAACTCATACAGCTTTTCTTTTGAGAAACGCTCTATACTCTATATACTGTGAAGAAATCAACTGATAAGTGGTAATTCAGAGCAGAACTGGACATCCCTGACAAACTTATTCTGTTTAAATGACCAACAGTGGAGACCACAGTGCTTGATTGCAAAGAGTCTTTTTAATTTTTTCTTGTATTCAAGTACAGTCCTCTCTCAGCAGGGACATCTAAGAAGCATGGACACACAATAACACAATTCGCACCAGAGCCTGAGCATCTTCAGGTGGTATTTCTCTTTTGTCTTGATTGGGAGAAGGGTCCCGATCACCCGTCTCCACAATAGGTCAAGTGAACAAGAGTCCTGTTATACACCACATAATCATTTTTCTCAGTTTACATTTGTTGCATTTAGTGACACTGACATCTGCACATAAAAATTATATCTGTTTATATTCATATAATTATATATTTGTCGTTCTATATCAATAATTCATTCTAGTGAGTTTTAGCTTGCTTTTCATGTTGTAAAACTGGACAAACTCTTGGTAGGAATGCCTTATTTGGACATTGATTTATACAGGAACGCACACACATACACAACAGTGGCACGCACACTACTACACACTTGCATGCATAGATACGCTCGCTCACGTTTGCAAGTATACACACGGGCTACACATTCTGTCACAGACATGCACACGCACCCGCACAAACACACACACACACACACACACACCCACACACAAACGCTCACACACACACCCACACATGCTCAATTAACACAGAAAGGCAGGTCTGTACATATATCCAAGGGTGGGAAATTTTACCCATGATGCCCAACAATACGTACAGTCGCCTGATCAAAACAAAAGAAAAATAAAGGTTACAAACAGCAGAGGGAATCATCTAGTTATTGTCTGTAAACTTTGAAAAAATGTTACTTGAAAGTCCACTAGGACTGGTCCATGAGGTGTCAAAGTTTGGCACAATGTCATGTCTTGCTCTTTCTCTTTATGTCTACTGTACACTAACATGTACAACTGTTAGATGGACCAGTTTCTATTCATTATTAAGTGATGACAAGAAACCACTAAAAGTTGACAAATTCAAAATAATTTACCTCACCAAAGATAAAGACAACCCTTTCCAAAGATAGAGAGTGTGCTTTAAACATACACATATTCTTTAGGCAGTGAAAAAGCACTAGTTGTTGACGGGGACTTGGGATGCTGCTCTACCAATCTGATGCGGTGACTGTTGATGTTTAAGCACAATCACAACAAAATTCACTGGATGGAGATTGAAAAACACAAATACTCTAGGGCTTCCTCTCTGGCAGGAAAATGGGCAAAAATGAAGGTGTCCACTGACAGTTATCTTGACAGTGTCTATCTTTTCTGCTTTATGTGTTCACATTTCACTTATTTTTGTTGCTTTTGTAATTTCAGTCAGTAGTAATGGGAAAAGACATATTTGGCCACATCAAAAACACGTGTAATATAGACACTATGCCACCTTTGAACTGTACACAGAAAATAAAAGTGCTTCTTTGAAAATTAAAATTTGGAAATGTACAAATTAGAAAGATATAAAAGAATGGTGACCAGAAAGAAGTCACTCGAAGATGACATTCCTCAAACAAAATTCAGAAGCCTCTGTATGCAGCAAGGACATCGCAACAAGTAATGGAGAATAAAAGCAGAGCAGTATTTGCCATTTGGGTGAAATGGTAAACATCCACTACTTGCATTGTGCCTTTCTCTGTGCTTTTATTCTTCCTGACCTCCTCAAGAACCCTCATGCCATCTTCATCTCTCCTGTATCCCTCTCAAAAAAGGTCAGTCCACCTCCTGCTTCTATAAACTAAGAGATCTCCCTCATCTGCTACCTGTTTCTTGATTGCATCTCTTGCTTCCTCTCTAGGGCTCTGTATGGGCTCTTCACCTGGTCATGTTCTCTCTTTCTATATTTCCTTGCCTAGCCCTCTCTCACCCACTTGCTCCCTATGCACTCACTGGTACAATGGGGTTGACTTTGAAAAAGTGGTCTGGAAAAAAACAGAAGAACATAAAATGTCGGCATGCACATGCACAGTATCTTTTTGTCACTCAACCTGACTTCACTTCTTACCCCCCAGCCCCTCCCAAACACCACCAGCCCTGTCTTCTCCCTTATTTTAGAGAACACAAATTTTTCTGCCCTTAGCTACAAGATCCTTTTTTAATCTTGCCATTTGCTGTCACCTTGTATTAATCTATTTTGATTGCTTGCAAAAATGATCCCCTTCACACACACACACACACAGACTCTCTCTTGCCCCCCTCCCCCCATCACAATAGCCTAACTAGACCCAGGAGTCAGGCGATGCTGGGTAGTGGCTGGTCTCGTAGTTCAGTTCACTGTATGGCCTAGAAGCTGAGTAGAAGTCCACGTAGTTGCCAGTTGATTTGAGGCCCAGATGCATGCGCAGGTCTTCCCGTGGATCCCGGGGTGGTCCAGTGGCACTTGGAGGCTGCTGGGGTTGGGCCTGTGCCTGGACCTGTGGCTGTGGCTGGGATGGGGGAGGTGGAGGTCCCTGTCCCTCGTAGTAGGCCTCATCGAAGCTCTGGCTCTGGCTGTGAGGTGGAGGCTGTGATGGCTGAGGCTGGGGGAAGGAAGGAGGGGGAGGGTAGGGGTCGTAGTCTTTTAGCATGGCTGCAGACGGGCTGTCCTGCTGGGGCTGGGGGGGCACAACGCAGGGCTGAGCCGGAGCCTGGTGGGGGTGCGGTGGCAGTGGTAGGAGAGTGGGAGGTGATAGAGAGAGATGGTCAGAGTGGGGGGTGAGGTGCAGCGATCAAGAACAGAGAGTCATAGAAATGTGGAAAGTGGGAGCATAGTGAAAAGAGGGGAGGGGAGATAAAGGTGGAGGGATAGAGAGGAAAGTGACAGGTAGAGAGTGAGCACATGGAGGAGCTGGGTTTGAAAGGCAGGCAGTATGGGTAAAAGGCTCAGATAGCAATCAGTGGGGAAAGACCTTGTGGTTTGAATTCTTAATTACATGCAGGTATTGATGGGGGCGATTCATCTTTAACCCTGAAACTCTCAGTGTGTGTGTGTGTGTGTTTGCTTGTAGATGTATGCATGACACTGCAGGCATATGTGCCAGAACCTTTTGCTTACAAAGCCATTTCACTTTAACTGCCAGTGGTAAAACCAAAGTATGTATTCATCCAAGGAAGTTAATATGTATTTAATGAAGATGAACAAGAAATCCAACCAAATTTTAAATTCTACGCTTCATGAGGGTGTGTCTCATTTGTACATCCATTCATGTACATATGTTTGCGTCTGACATCCTGCTGCTGTTTCCCCTAAAAATCACCTTGTCGTGACAGCATATGCCTATTTATCAGACCCCTGATGACACGCATCTACTGATATAACCTGGTGTACTGGCATGTAACAGTGTGCACGTTTACAACTGGAAGTGTGTAGTATGTCGATAGAGTACTTTTAACTCGCCTGGTTTGGATTGATATCATCACTGGTGGTCAGGTAAGAGTTTCGGAACAATGTGGATGTCCCACAGGACACTTGAACTGCATTGATGAAAAACAGTGAAAAGAGAAAAACCACACCTTTATGTGAGTGAATGTCAAAGATAACTAGGGCCACCATTACTACAAATAATAATAACAAACCAAAGAATAGAACATTTTCAAAAATACACAAGACAGAGGAAAGAAATCATCTAATTAGTTCAAATATTCCTGCAGTTTGCTTAAAAGTCTGGTAATCAGCATCTTACTTGTGACATCAAGAGAACATTGAGAGACAGGCAAAAAAGAATAGAGTGAATCAAAGAGCAGAAAAAGACCAACAGATATAAACATACAATGTGCATGTAGGAAAGAGGAGGAAAGAGAGACAGATAAAGAAGCAATTAAAAGTGTGAAGACAAGAAGTAAAATTGAATAAGGTCAAAAAAGACAAATAAGAGAAGAAAGCTAGAAGAGAAATGGGGAATGATAATAGAAGAGAAATAAAGAGAGAATTTAATTCTTCTCTGTCTCTTGATCTTGCACACACGCATGCACACACGCACCTGCCATGCCGTCTTTCCGGGATGTGTGTTCTCCTTTGTTGCTATGGAAACCAGCATTGGTTGCCGTGGAATCGTAGTCCATCTTGCGTTCCTTCAGACTTATCATCTCTCTGGGGGAAGCTGGAGCGCTGGCTACATGCACACATGCAAGCACAAATGCACACACACAAACACAAAATAATGAGCAATAAACTAAGAACAGCATGAGCCTTCACACTGTGCATGCGAGTGTGTGTGTGTACGTGCATCTTGGTCTTTCAAGGTGTATAGTCATTATTCATCATTTAGGCTGTCAGAAAAAAGGGTCACCTCTAGCAGGTTAAAGGACTTATGGGAATTCACACACACATATATCATTGTTTGAAAGTATTAGTTAAATAGCATATCTGGTACATGTTTTCGCAATTCAGACAATGTATTCCTTCTAGTTTATGTGTTTCAAAAGTTTCCAAGCTTCTATTTTTCCATCAAATGCCTTGTGAAATTCGCAAGCAAAGCCACATGGACTTGCTGATTTTTCAGATATACATAAAGATCAAAATTTCAGTGTCATCTCTCGAAATATCATCTCACTCTGAAATGTCTGGTTTAGAGAAATAGTTCTTCATAAAAATTCCTGAATTTCTCTGGTTAATCCCCAAGTCTATTGAGAAATTCATGTTTAAATTTCAAAAGGTTGTTATAGTGTGATTGGGAAATAGGGATTCTATACCTTTTCTCAAGTGCTGGAACATTTTTTTTTTACTTTCCACAAGAAACCCATGAATATTCCTTTTTTCTAGATTATTTAAATGAGATAATGTGGCCTTGAATAATGACTTTGCCACAACTTATCTTCCACAAAACAGAATCACAAACCTTCCACAATAGTTGGTAGCAAGAAACTAATCTTTTCATACTGTCATGCTTAGCACAAGAATGGTCATCAAGAAGGAGGGGACTAGAGCTCCACATATATGTAGTTATGTAGAATGTGCTTAAGCTGAAGTGAGACCATGGCCAGATATCAAAATACTGTAATTGATAGAGTTGGTAATGTTGTGCAACAATTTCAGAAAATAGTCAATCCTACCTACATACCTACTTACATAGGATTTATACACGTCAGAATACAAAGATGTCCGTAGGATGTTTCAAATGGTAAATGGTGGTTCTGGGATGCTGCAACACACTGTTGAGCCTTCTCACTGTCGTGGGCCCATCTCAACGAAATGCCATTATTAAAAGAGTGGCCATCTGATGACTCTAGATTTGCCCGCAACCTCACACCCACATTTTGAAGTAATGTATGCAAATAGCATTAGTAGGTTAGGGAAGAGAGGGCAGAAAGAAACATATAATTGGTCATAATGTGTGACCAAGTTTAGGATAGAGAAGGGCTGGAGTACAATCTCATTATGGGGCCTTAAAGATTTATGATGACATGGCCTGAGGACCCGCTCTAGATAGGGAGCTTCCATATGAGGGCTCATTCATTTTTGGTACATTCCATTGAGTATTTTTGTAACGGTCAAATCTAGGTAACATTTGAAATCACCCTCAGTAAGACTATTACAACAGGAGGCTGGAGACATCAGAATCCTCTTCAAAATAAATCTAGAATTTCAGTGTTAGAGCTATAAATATTAAGTATTGTTATTGGGAGAGAATTTATGTAAGCTGAAATCATTAGATACCTGCCACATGAGTCAGTGGTCATGAACTCGAGGTGGAATGGAATATTTTGGTAAAAAATAATAGCAACACCTCTGGCCTTGTAAGTAGAGGGAACTTGATGGACCGGAGAAATCCAATTTGCCTTCAGTCTATGATATTCATTCATGTACATTTCCTGAAGAAAAATGCTGTCCACCCTCAGTGACTTGAGATGTGAGAAGATGTAGCCAAGACCATTTAGAATCCATAAGACCAAAGTTAGATTATTATTTATTCCACTTTGCATAGTACTGACAGATACAGAAGGTTTTGTACCGATGTGGCAACCACCCAAATTATCACAACAGAAAAAAATAAAGAACAGCCTTTACTACAGTATATGCCAACACCCAGTAACTTCCCACCTTCACTTGAAACACCACAGTCCTTTTAAGCTTGGGACCACTAAACCCACCTTTAGTAACTAGCTGCCAGGTCTGGTAACAATCAGGCCAATTCGAGACCTAACAGCAATATGACAGTCTGCTGGCACACTGAATTCTTGCCTACAACTGCCTCAGTCCTGTCAGTACATTCCTTTAATTAATCCATACACACAGTATGTCTTACTGTACATGAGTATATGCTCAGAAGTAAAGGATATCCAAAAAATCTGTTATTTGGATCTGCCTAACCTAACTTTGAGAATGGTAGATGACTTTTGGACTGTAAGCTAGAGGAGAAACTGTTCATCAATGCTCAGTATGTGGGTGTGAATAGCCAACACACAAACACACACGTGACTAATGGAGAGCAACACTCTCAGTGGCTGAGCAGAAATATTTCCAATGTTTCTTGAAAACAAAGACTTATACAGCATCCCAAAAATCAGTAATAAAAGCCTTTGTTCTCTTTGGCTGTTCTCCTATAATATGATAATAGCAGCGAAGTGCAACACTTACAGATAGAACAAGCCAAATAGAATAAAGGCTTTTAATGTGATTTTTTTTTTTTTTGGAGTGCCTTAAAAGATCCACGTTTTAAAAATCCAACCCTCTGACTGACATTAAAAGCAAAGGAGCATTCTGACCTCTTATCTGTTTCCCAGCTTTTTAACAAGACACTGCAATATGCACACAGAAAAATGCCTATAAAAAGGCACATGCACATGATTGCTGTGAGTGAAATTACAAATATTATCTAAAACAAAAGCACAATGTTTTGACACATTTGATTTGTATTTGTTAACACCTCTGCTGCAAATTCCATTAAGCTAGATGGTCAAAGCTGTCACAGATCCCTCCAGAGACATAGCCACCATGACGGCTAAATTTACTGTGGAGACCTGGCTAGAAACTGCTGGATGTGAGCACCTGGGTGACTCATTCTATTAGCACGAAATGCAGCAAGGCCCTGTGAAGGCCATGATGGACATAAAGGTCCTTCTCTCCCTCTGTGTCTGAGGATGCAAGTCATTTCCAGATATTTCCCATTTCACCCTAACCTCTTTCACAGATGTCTACAAATTTCTTTACACAGTATGATCCCAACTCCTTATTTTCAATGTCACTGGCCAAAGTAAAATCCTGATCGTTCACTTCCTCCTCCCTGCATTATTCATCTTTTTAATACCTACTGTAAGTCTTCTGGCCTCCTTAGCTTTTTCTCTCCATCTCCATTTATCTAGTCCCTCTCTTTTCTGTCTCCTCAGAATCACATGCACAAATACACGTCCCGTCCCTCTCTCACACTCTGTTTCTCTCCGTTAGCAGGGTCCTTGAAGACCTCTTTAAGCCGAGAGGAAGAAAAAGTACTTTTCTGCCTCATCAGCTTTCTAAGCCCAGTACGGAGAAAGCACAGCCTAAGGCTCATCTTCTACTGATGCTAACAGCTAATGCTAATGTGCCCTTTGCAAAGCATGAAGGCCAGTAGGCTTAAGCTAAAGGCTAATGATAATCATACTTTCAGCAGGAAAGCCTGTGGGTGAGGAACAGTGACTCTAACAGCTATTTAGCCTGTGTAAAGACTGATCGACTGGCAAATGTTGATGCTAATGGCTAATGTCCAAATTACTGCTCATTAGAATCCATGTGTCTGTTGTGGCTTCTATTTGTTCTCATGTCTCACATAGGCCACATGTGCACACATTCCTGCTGTTGCACTATTTACTGGACTAAATTAATTCCCTAACAAGTGGAGAAGTGGGACCTTGGCTTATACTAAACTTGCTGAGAGTTAGAAGATCAATACTACTGTGTTGTGTACACATTTAATATGAGGCTACAGCCAGCGGACCATTAGTTTTTCTTCACATTAAGGCAGGAAGCAGGGGTAAAGCAGAAGCATGGCTCATGGCTCTGTCTAAAGTTAAAAAATCCTGCCTTATGGTCACAACAAGAGTCCATGAAACCTTTTTGCCTAGTTTTTCTTGTTTGAGGCACGATGATGCTTCACTATGTCTCTTCCTCCTTTTTAACCAATGTTGTACCAGAACTCTCAGCACCTCAGATGTGAGATTACGAGTCTAAATCTAGTCCAAATTCAATCCTGCCTCTAAATGTAAACAAACTTTCCTGCAAAGGGAAACTCAACAACAAACAAAACTGTCCTTACTTGGAAGGAGTTTAATTTAATACCTTTTTATTTAAGAGGACTGGGGTGCCAGAAGGAAAATGCATGCATGCAAAATATCTGTAAGTGTCATGTGTGTCTCACCAGAGCGGTTATTTGGGGATGTCCTGATAGGTGAGACAGAGGGAGTTCGAGACGAGGTGTAGGGCTTCTGTCTGTCTCTCTCTATTGTTGATGCAGAGCCTAAAAAGTGATACTGGGAATATCCATCCTGCAAAAAAAAAAGCAGAGTAAGATGTTTGCTACTTGTGACAAGTAACTGCATAAACAAATATAATATTTAGATAGTTAAGAATTGTTCCAGCAGTGTATATTGTGTAATGGGTACAACAATGGTCTGCAGTCCCTAACATTGGAAATATTCCTAACAAACACATAAGAAGAATCTGTGACACCTGTACTTTGAATGAGAGCTGCCCTGTATATTTACATATGTATGATTGTCCATCAAGCTTAGTCTTTAGAGGGGTAAAGGACTCCCTGAAAACACCTTCCTACTATTACTACTTCAAAATCATAGAACTGTTTAAGGTCAGTTGTTTTGGGCGGCTTATTGAGCTGTGGTTGAAGGCCCAAACACAGACATTTTTGTAAATATGAAATGATGAATGAAATGATGGGAATTTAGGGTCCACAGAACATCACTTTCCAATAGATATGAAATAGTCTGACTGTATATGAAATATTCAAGTAAAAGCACTTGGCATTCGTGTCCTTGATTATCTGTTCCAAAAAGCAGTTATGTGTAAATATTTTCCCATGTTTCACTAAAATATTTATGTGAGAAAATACATTTCGACATTGTTTTCCTCAATTTTAAAAACCAGTGGTAGGTGAGTGAAGAATTCATTCTGGATGCTGAAGGACACTGTCCACACACCACACATGAACAGATTTCCATCAACCCTGAGCACAGCGAATAGCCCACTGTCCTTTAAGAAAATAATATATAAAGTGACTAAACGGCATGGCATAGCCCTGGCCTCCAGCACTACTGTAAAAAACCTTGGAGTTATTTTTGACCAGGACATGTCCTTTAACTCACACATAAAACAAATTTCTAGAACTGCATTCTTTCACCTACGCAACATTTCCAAAATTAGGAACATCCTGTCTCAAAATGATGCAGAAAAACTAGTCCATGCATTTGTTTCCTCAAGGCTAGATTACTGTAACTCATTACTATCTGGATGTCCTAATATCTTAATAAAAAGCCTCCAATTAATCCAGAATGCCGCAGCCAGAGTCCTGACAGGAACTAGCAAGAGAGATCATATTTCTCCTATATTGGCTTCTCTTCATTGGCTCCCTGTAAAATATAGAATAGAATTTAAAATCCTTCTTCTCACATACAAATCCCTTCATAATCAAGCTCCTTCATACCTTAAAGACCTCATAGTACCATATTATCCCAATAGACCACTTCGCTCTCAGAGTGCAGGCCTACTTGTGGTTCCCAGAGTTCTCAAAAGCAGAATGGGAGGCAGAGCCTTTAGCTATCAAGCTCCTCTCCTGTGGAACCAGCTCTCAGCCTGGGTTCAGGAGGCAGACACTCTCTGTACTTTTAAGGCTAGACTTAAAACCTTCCTCTTTGACAAAGCATATAGTTAGGGCTGGCTTCAGGCAACCCTGAACCATCCCTTAGTTAGTTATGCTGCTATAGGCCTAGACTGCCCGAGGACCATCGATGCACTGAGCTCCCCCCCCCCCCCCCCCTCTCTCCCACCTCATGTATATTCCACCATTGAATGTTACTAACCTTGTGCTCTCTCTCTACCCTAGTTTGTGCTCTCTCCCTCCCTCTCCCTCTCTCTCTCTCTCTCTGTACCTTCTGCAGGTGTCCCTGGTCCTGGAGCTGTTTATCGCTGATGTGCAGTTACTGGCCCCACCAACTTGCAGTGTCTATTTGTTGTTTATTGTTGCTGTTCTTTTCTCTCTGCTCTATCCACTCACCCCAACCGGTCGAGGCAGATGGCCGCCCAAACTGAGCCCGGTTCTGCTGGAGGTTTTTTTCTTCCGTTAAAGGGAGTTTTTTCCTCTCCACTGTCGCCAAGTGCTTGCTCATAAGGGAATTGTTGGGTTTTTAGTTTTAGTTTTTGTAAAGTGCCTTGAGATGATTTGTATTGTGATTTGGCGCTATACAAATAAAATTGAATTGAATTGAATTGAATTGAATTGAATTGAATTGAATTAAACACTCCACAAGCATAATTACTGCCAAGCCAATGACTTTGTATCTGTATTAGTTTAGCAGTGATTGAAGCAAAGCTGTTTTTATAAAAATGGATTATAAGAGTCAACAATAACCACAGAGCAGGAACCAAATTCAATTTAGCATTAGGATAATTGGGTAGCTTTGAAAGCAAAGCACAATCAGATGAAAAAGATAATGACATGTCCCATCATAGCTTGACTGTCTGGGGACTGAAGGTCAGAACTGGAAAAGTAGTTGGACTGTTCTGACTGTGACTATATGGGAGAGGTGAATCACAGGAGGAGATGGAAGGGGATAAAAATAAGAAGAATGAGAGAGATGAGATAAAGCAGAAAAAGATGTTGGAACTGGCAGGATTGAGGCTGAGAAAGACAAAAACAGAAGCATAATGGGAGAAAGGAGGAGATAGCAATGACAGAAAAGTAAAGACGGCAAGAGGTGGACAGAGGTAAAGAGAGAGAGAGAGAGAGAGAGACAGCCAGAGAGAGAAGTAGTGAGCATAGTCTCATGTCTTCCTCTGACTCATATTTTCTAGCATAGCAGTGAGGACTAATAGAAAACTGGATCACCTGACACACACTAGTTCAAAGGTAGCTCCGCCATCTTTCCCTGTCTCTTTTCCACGTCATCTAGTTATCCACCACTCCTTCAGTCCTGTCTCTCACCTTGTTTCACATACTCTGTCCCCCCCCCCCCCCCAATACGTCTCATTATAAATCATGTAACCTCCTTATGCTACAATGGACCTCTGTGCAATTGGACACTGTCAAACTGCCATGCAGCTCAAATGAACATAGTCATTGAATATTGAATGATGAATGTATTCTGCAGAGTCTGCTGTATATAAATGGAGAACAGGAATGCCCCATCAGAGACCTTGAGCCCCCCCCACCCCAAGCAAAACGGGGAATAGTTAAGCTTTAAAATGGCAGGCATAGCCATAAATTTCTCTTCACATAGAATAATGAACTTTACATCTCAACACATAGTTTCTTCTATTATTCTTCCTCTTAACTAGGTTTAAGTTTAGAAAAATCATTATATTCAACACTGATAGTACTGCACATTATACTGTAGCCTACTGTATACTACATCATTCATTGGTTTTATTAAGTTAACAGTGTGAAATGTTCAGAATCAATAGTTCTGCCAGACAAACTTGGCATCAGTGTAAACTGTGTAAATCTACTAGAATTTCAGATAAAGCTCATTCTTTGTATTTGAACAACGATTGGCTGTATGACATTAGTTTTTAATATCTGGACTACCAGCCAGTCACCAAGGTGTAATGGGTTAAACACATATTAAATCTAACATTAAAAATTCATATGGGACAAAATTAGACTGTGGTTTTAGGACTGAGGTCAGTCTAGTAGGTGTTTGCACCTTTTTGCAGCATGCCCAAGGTCATATTCTGCTTGTCAGTGTGTGTCATTGTGTATTGTGAAACCTTGCATTGTAAGTGGACAGTATAAGAGAGCAATATGTCCTCACAGCTACAGACAACAGCCACATCAGCTCCATCTACTTGTAAAACATCTGTTCTTTTTGAGCCTTGTGTTTTTTTCCATCAACATCCTTGTTTTCTCTCCAACCCAGACTCTAACTCACTTTTCTGCCCCTACTATAAACCAACAACAATAAAACTAACACCTAAGAAAGTCAAAGCCAAAAACACAAAAATGAAAAAGGACACGTTGCTAGGTAACTATTCTGCCTGTTGGTTAGGGTTAGGGTAAGTATTTAGTTGTGATGGTTAAGGTTAGGGAATAAAAAATTAAACATTATATACATATATACATGTTTTTTTTTTTATTCTGTCAACACCTTTCTCCTTCTCATTCATTTCATACTCAGATTTGCAGATTTACAGTGTCGAGTGCTTAACTCACACATGATCCATTTATCCTCACAGGAATAATGTGCCACTGACCTTTGCATTTTTCATTTTCATTGCTTGTGGTTCTGGTTATTTAGGAATTGACCTTTATTGGGCTGTTGGATTTATTACAAATAGCCCAGAATACTGTAAGTGTGCACTGCAAGGTTTACCTCTCTGTCTCACTAAAACACTGTTGTTAACAAATACACCCAGACAGCCTATGTCATAGCACCTCCATCTCCTCTCTCTCTGTCTCTGTGTAACACAGGTGAACATCAGAGAGAACAGGTAAAACACAGGCACCTTCTGAGGGTTCAGGCTGGTTTGATCATCTCACTTCCACCTCGCTGTTTATCCTGTATGACAGTGGATAATTAAAAAATGTATTTATTTTTTAGCAGCCTTACAGTTTTATATTACACTATAGCCAATATGAAACTGCCAAAAAAAAAAAAGAGTAAAAAATTACAAAAAGTACAACACACTTGCAACCAGATGGCCATACTTTAACCATTTTTTTCAAATTTGGACATTTTTGCATTTTTGGTTTTTACTTCCATGCACATTTGTTTCAACTGTATTTCATTTATTTGCTGGAACTCTGAACATTATGTGCAAGGATCCTGTGAAGGACAAGGTTGTGCAATCAGTGACCTTATACATACACATAACACACAAATTTCTCACTTACTCATATCACACAAACACACCCACATGGTGAATTATATCACTGGCACATATTGTAAATCACAGCACATCACTCACCCTGCAACCCATCAGTCTTACATCTGTGTATGCTTTTTATGATTTGCGATGTTGGGTTTTTGATGTACCTGCATGATATTAGTGTGATATGATTCTAGGTAGGCGTGTTTATAAGAGCATGTGCCTGATTAATCTAGATCACTGATCAAAAACCAAGGCACAGGCGTCCAGTTAGTTTTTTCTGGTTCGATTAGGAATACGTTTATTTGCAGAGTGAACACGATTCAAGGCTTTTTCTTCTATAGAAATACCTGGTTTAACACATTACTTGTTTACTTAAAAGATGACCTGGGATGCTCCTCCCAGGAACTGTAGATGAAACATCACAAGCACCATATAATCATGCACTAAGGGAGGACACATCCTTTTAAATAATCCAAATAAACTTGGGAAAAGTAGAGTTTTACTGTACTGTAGAGACGATTATACATGATTTATCCTGAAGTCAGTGCTGTGCTAGTGTTGCGACAACAGATTTTGGCTTTGGTTTATTAATGACTGCTGCACCACTGATCTTTCAAGTCATCTCAGCAGCTATTTTCATACAGAGTTACTGTTTATTTATGGGCCCTCAATCAAAAACTTATGGGCAGCTCAGTCCCTGGGTTCTGTTGCAATTCTCTTTTCTTTCTCCATCTCTCTCAGCTGAGAATACTTCCCATGCCACTGCTGTAGGAAGTGATTAACTCTTCTTACTGCAGTTTGACAAAAACACACATTTTCAATGATACTCACACACACTTGCACAGAAACAAATAAATGTGTATACCCACACATAACTTCTACACAGTTTGAAATCATTACTTCATGATTTCAAACAAACTCAAACTAGAAACACATAATTCAAGCTTTCTTGTTATGAAGAATTCATCTCATTTCAGTCTTTCTTTCTCTCGTTTTGCTACTGTTTCTTTCTTCCTCATTTTTCTTGCTCACAAGTATTTTGCAGAGACACCCAAATGCCACTCTTGTTTAAATTGTATGCTAATCCATGTTTGGATTGAAGCTAACAGGATTTTGGCTGTACCTAACACCCATGACCTAAAATGTCATGCAGGGAATCTAGCAGTGAAGTCACTTATTTTGAGCTCTGACCTAAGGTGAAAAAGAGAAAGTGTGGATTCACTCAGGCAGCAATTTCCAGTTATGAGATGATGTTGCTTTTTCACAAACCAGGCTGCTGTCTTCATACAATTTAGTCTTCCATAGTAAGCTGTGCTGACTGCATTTCCTCTAATTAATTGCTAGAGTGACCATATAGAGAATCATTTAGCAACTTTTCTGTTTCCATGAATAGCAGTCACATTGAATATGAATATTATATGATTGGGTCTGGATCAAACTGGAGGTGTTTAAGGTGATGGATGATATTTTATTGTTTTATTGTACAGTAAAAACAGGCCAATCATTTTATCTCTTTTTTTTGAATTGCGGTTGATATTATATCAAATGAGAAAGATGCAAAAGTCATTCTGTTGTTTCAATAATATCTGTCTGGCCTGGCCTGTTTATGAAAAGAGGGGTGAGGCAAAAAATAAACAACCAATAAACAAATAATTAGAAAAATGAAATACTTTTTTTGGTATGACTGTTGTGCAAAACCAGTCCTCCATCCCATCCCATGCTATTCCATCCTGTCTGGTGTAATGCTGTCCAGTGGCAATGATTAGAGACATGTGAAGCGGATGAGGCTCCAAGGGGCCACATGGGGATACTGTTCTGTGTAATACTGGAGATGAAAGGTTGACGAATGAAGAGAGCGACACATTTGTCAGAATGAGGCAAAGGCACCCTGATGCCATGGAGTGGCATGGCCTGAAATGACTGCGGCAAGTCTGAACTCTTCAACTCATACATAGAGTCATCAACAACCTCATCTGCCAAGATTAGATATTGACTGAGATGTTTTGCCTCTGTTTCTCAAAATGGTGAAAAAATTTAATTTTCAGTAGTTTTTGTAATAACTCTTAAAAAGACATTTCTTCACATATGCTTCATTATTTTATAAACAATGATAGCTGCAGTAGTTTCAGGTTGGGCAACCTAAACTTAAACTGAAACGCTGGTACTTAAAAATTCAAGTAGAAAAACCTCATGGGAGAAAAATAACACAAGCTGACATTATTTCTTGCAGAACTTTGCTTGGTGTAGATTTGTACATGTGTATGTGTAGCCCCTGTGATGGACTGGTGACCTGTCCAGGGTGTACCCCTGCCTTCCACCCAAAGAGAGCTGGGATAGGCTCCAGCAGATCCCTGTGACCCTGGTTAGGGATAAGTGGGTGTAGATAATGGAAGAATGAATGTGTATATGCAATTGCATTTATACTGCTTAAACTATCAAGGGGTGTAGGGAGGCTGGAACCAATCCCAGCTGACACTGCGTGAGATGTAGGGTACAACCAGATGGACAGATCAGCAGTCTATCACAGAGCTGACACACAGAGACAGTGAAACACTCACAATCACCCCTATGGGCAATTTAATCACCTGTTAACTTAATCTACTGAACATGTGTTCAGTAAAGGCATGTGAAGCTGGAGCACCTGCAGAAAACCAACACAGATGCAAACTCACATAAACATTTTTAACTCAATAAATCATCAGCTTCATTCTTTTTTTTTTTCTCTCTCCAAAGATGACAACGACACATTCATGGCCAAGGACACCTTGCAGGTATGTGTTACTTACTATTTCGTAATTTCTCACAGAAACTTGTTGATTATGCCTCTAAAGTTTAAGTGTGCTGAATGGTACAGTAGATAACCTTGGTGGCAGACATTCGCTCAACAATACTCATTACAGACAAGTGAAAGGAACAGAACATCTGTCATTACTTTTAATCAAGTCGCAGGTGTGTGTGGGTATTTATCATTTGAAAAGAAACAAAAGAGCTGTAGGAGGAGATAGTGGGTTTCAACAATGTTGATACGTGTGTGAAAGAAAAAGAAGGTGATAAGTGTGTGTCTCAGTGAGAGCGGCACACACAACAGTCACCACTTCTCTAGTCCTTATATGGTTTTCTCACTTTTTGCTTGTTTGTGCCATCCTTTGTGATGCATTAAGGAGCCGCAGCTTTCTTATTATACTTTCGTTGGTTTGTATGTGTAAAAGTGGAGTGTAGCTGTTATATACATTAAAGAAAAAAAAAAAAGAATAGGCTAGAGACTAACAGAAGGTTATTGATCTTCTGTTTCTATAAACACTGTTGCTCAGTTGTGGTGGTGCCCAGCAGAACATCATTATTCTTTTGTTTGGAGGTAGTTATGCCTGACCGCAAGGTTAAAGCAAACACACACATGTTTGTACAGCTATCTTTCACTGACATAACAAATTCACTATGCCCTTACTCAGACTTTAAACCATTAAAAAAAATGCCTAAACCCAAACTGAACCTTTTAACATCAACCGCTGATGCTAAGAGCAGGATTCAAAGTCACGATAGAGTCAACTTAAGAAATTCAAGGCAAGATTAATAAATAAAGATGATGGTTTCATTGTTATCTGTCAATTGTGAAGGTAAAGTCAACACCAGTAAATGCAAATCTGCTGATAGATAGATGCGAGCTTTGGCATTGTCTGGATACACCACTGTATGTATGAGGGATGGGATTAGGCATAACTTTCAATGGACACCTGTGAGACACAACAAATCATGACAACGATAAGTCCTGACCAGAAAACAATGAATACCTGGTTCAGTATTGTTTTAGCTGGTTAATAACATAAGAAATCAAATGCAATTGTCCACTGTACAGGTACAAAATGTGAATAAATGACAGTTTTAGCAGAGAATTATTTCATCAGCCTCACTGAAAGTGAAAAGCCCTCATCTTAGCAGAGCTCATGTTCACACAGTTCCAGGCAATTTTTTCCATACATACAAATTACTTTTAAAATTTCTAAATATACTATTAACACAAGTGCTACTGCCAGATAATTTCATATCTAGCTTGTTTTTTGGCAAATTATGTAACTTTTCTTCCTCCTTCACAACACAGTTGTTTATAGACATCATATTTGTAATACTTTTACATTGTATTTTCAGCTAATCAATTACTTTTCTAATCAATTAGTCTGTTTATGACAGTGTTATGTATTTAGCAAGATATCTGATAACATGAAGACAGTGTTTTAAAACTACATCTTAGTGTTTAGTTAATGTTTTTTTTACGTAAAACTGAACTTTATAACCTCTAATTTGTAATATGCATACAGCAGAACTATCAAATAATGAGTTTCTTCATCATACGTGACCAAACATTACACTGGTAAATTAAAAAAACAAACAAAAACCATCTACCTTGGTGGTACCATATGTGTATGAGAGTTGGTTAATCCACAGCTCTTGAGAAAGTGGTGTCATGTGGCATATAAAATTGTTTAATATGACTTTTATATATATGGCCATGAAATGATAAAACAAGGACACAAATGATTGAGGATGAATAGAAACCTATAAGACCATGAGTACAGCCTACCTTCTTGTAGAGGGAGCGCAAGTCTCGATACTGCCACATACTGCTGAGGACCTGAGAAGCTGCCTTCACCACCCTTGCTGAGTGCCTGGAAAAATAAAGAGAGTAAATTTCTCCTTGGCTTCATTTCCGAGGATAAAATTGCTGTTATTCTGTTTTTTCCGAGCTGCACAAGATGTGTGTAGGTCAGTGGTATTTCAGATCATTAATAGTACGAGGGGCATTTTTGTTTTCGGCAGTGAATGATTTCCCTTGTACAAAAACTTAGTTTCCAGATGAGTTTAAAATGACCCTCTCTGCCATGCTAATGGTCCCATCCCTGCCACTTAGCTGAAAAATGACTTGAGCAGGAGTCAGTTCATAATCCCCATCTTTCTAACAGCTACAGAGCGAAGCAGAAGGGATAGTCACTTTCCACCAAAATTAACAAAAATCCTTGAAAACAGACTTCACCCTCCCAATCCATGATTCCTGCTGATAGGGGATGCACTGTTTTCAAGCTGTTTATTCATTTATTGATTGACTGATTGCAGTCGATAACTGTCTATGGTTGTACTGTAATTTGCATTTCCCAGTCTGAAAATGTATAATTGCGTGAATGCAGTAATAACTGTGATTATTCTGAGAAAATGTGTGCAATTTTGGCAGTGTAGAACACTTGGTTCGTCTCCATACCTAACAATAAATCAATGTTTGACCTTCATTTGATAACACCCTGGTGTCATGGCAACCCTGACCTACTGGTTGCCATAGCAGCTATGCAGAACACCCTGCTCGGTCTCCCATGGTGATAGGAGTTACTGTATATCCCCGTTTCATATTTCTTGTTGTTCTCCAGCATTTTTTTTTTAATTTTTTGAAATTCACAGACAAGGGAGACAGAGCTACTGTATGAATAACAGATATCTGGGCATATGAAGGCATTGGTCATCACCTACAGTGCAGTGTGTGCTGACTGGAGCCTTGACATGTATTGTACAATGCAACAATTATAATATGTTTTGCTTATTTCCCTGGCCATGGCATTACATTTTGGGATTTCAGCTACTAGTTATTCATAGCTGGTTGTCTTAGGCATTTGCTTACACTTTGCCTTCTTGCTTATTCCAAAGATAATTTTACAAACCAAACATAATTTTCTGTCTGGGGTATACACTGTGTTAGTAATCAATTAGGCCTAAACCAGTGCAGACTAATTGGGGAGTCCTGCAATATATCCTACCTTCATCAAGGTGATAACACTAAAAGATGAATAACGCTGCATTATGCTAATGTTTGTTTATATTATTTTACTCTACCTATTTATATCAGTGAAGATATGCTAAACTAACTAAAACACTTCCCAGTTGCATTTGTCTGTGGACCTACGGTAGCTGAGCAGCATAGCATTAACACTGCATAGTAATCAAAATCATCTACCAGAACCTATATAGTAGTAATGGTGGAGTAGGTGTCCAAGATGAATACTGATGTTCAACTCTTAACTTGAAAAATTCAACAGTGTCTAAATATCTACTTTGTGGTAGAAGAAAAGAAGGTGTGTTGTCAGTACATAAGCCCTGAGTCAATATATTATATGCAGAAAAAGAAACCAAAGGTTAAACAAATTAATTTCAGCAGTGAGAAAGAGCAGTGGGGCAGCTCACGTCCTGCCTCATAAAGTTGCTTAAATTACGAATTTTGAGTCGGCGTCATCCACCAAATTTGAAAAAGGACTGTGCTAAGAAATCTATCCCACAAATTAATGCTTTCTGATATGCATAAAATATTTAAGACTTTTGGGATTGCTAACTTTTTACCTCTACAGAGGCAATATAATTTTATTTAATCTTTTTATGTTGCCTTTTACATGTATTTTGGAGATGAGGGACACCATGCCACAACTGCTTTTTCACTTATGTAACTCCTTCAGCATGCAAGGGTCTGATCAAGCAGTCTTTAACCACAATGCTTCAGCCCTGCTAATATTGTACAATGGGTGTGAAAGGTTTCCAGAAATACCAAGTACAGTATGTCACAATGTCTTTTGGAGAAATGTCTCTATAATGATACACTTGAAATGTAGAATTTATCTATTTAATGATGTAGAGATACAAACCAAGCTGTCTTCAGACTTAGAAAAATGTCTTAAAAAGGTTTCTTCTAAAGAGGAAATGCAGGGCAACTAGCTGAAACCAACAGGGAGAGGCAGGAAGGTCCAACCAAGGTCCATATACTTTCCTGAATGTCAAGGACTAAAAATCTGTGGAAACTGTACCCGTTGATGCACCTTCTAAAAAGTCAATGGGAACGTTAATGTCCCTTCGACACAAAATGCTTGGGTGCATTAGAGGGTTAAGGGTGCCTTATCCAGTCTTGGTTTCAGCTAGCCATCCATCTTTCCTCACCCTAAGGGGATGTTCAGAGCGAAAAATGTGTTCTTAGCCTAAAGGTTTATATAAAACTGTCAAAATGAAAGTAGATGTTAATGTAGGTTTTTTGACAAATAAGCAATTTTATTGGTCTAACTAGATTTAATATTTTTTTCTTAAAACTTTGACCCACTCACTTGTCTCCTTTGCTGCGGACGATGTTGATAAGTTTTTCAATTCCTCCAGCATCACGAAGAGCTTTGGCATTTTCCATGTTCTTGGTGATGACTTCGTGCAGTGCGCAGCAGATGGCAGTCACTGTTTCATCTGACATGGCCTTGCTGGGAGGTCCTGTGGTGCCAGAGGTCCCACTGCTGGTGGCATTATTGTTGCTGCTGCTGGTACTGCCTGGTAGCCGATGAATCAAATCTCTCATGGCATATTTACCTGGTGAGTGTGGAGATAAAGAAAGAGAAGGATAAAAAAAATATTGGTTACATTTTGTTCTCTGCACATCCTCCTGTATATACAGTAGACACTTTAGCTGGAAACATCTTGAAAGATTCTCTAAAACTACTTTTGGATAGGTTTTCTGTAAACAGCAGAAAGACAGAATTGGAAGCTGCTGTCCTAATTTCTGACAACAAGAACATATGACTTGTGAATTACAGTCTGAGAAAAACCATGTGGGTAATGGTTTGCGTTTTATATGAGCATTTACATGGAGCATTATTATAGATGACTGGTACAGTATAAAGATCTATACAGCTTATTTGATGACAATATATAGAGAAAAGAGATAATTCAAAGCCCCTAAATACTAAAACTAATATTGCCCTTATATTAGTTTGAAAGAAAAATATCTTCTTGAGCTAGTGGGAGGTTTGGATAACTTTTGGTATTTTGGGGAAAAGACTGGCATATGAAGAAAACTAAAACATTGACATTCAAAGAATGGGTTGTTGGAGAGATGAAAAACAGAGGAAGGGAGTAATTAAGAAGTACAGGAGTTGCTGTCAGACAAGAAACCCATAAATTCTGCTAGCAAGAGGGTGGAGCAGATGGAAGCAATTTGGAGTGAAGGGGAGGTAAAGTGATGTGAATATGTTCAATATGCAGGAAGGAAACGAGAGAATTGAAGCCAAAACCACCTACATGTCATCTGACTTCCCCACAGAGTAAGATCTCATAGTCAATATCGTGATTTGTTAAGTCATACAGGGTTTAATCAAGACATAAATGAATACCTTAACTAAAGTTGTTTAGTTTATATTAGAGTAGTTTAATGAAATATAATTAGATTTCAACATTTACAATTAATTACAGAAATGTACGCTGGGTCATATATACAACACTTTTTACCAGGAAATAATTGATTGTTATTTGCTGCAATGATACTACTACGAAACCCTTTGGAGTTTTTCATCAAAGTGGCAACATGAGATTTGGAGATGAGTAAAAGGGACAATGAAGAAGAAAGAGGTTATTGTGCTGACTGAGGTTGTCCCTGCAGATGCATCAAACATGAGCTGCAGTCAAAGGGTAGGCTCTGACCATCATAAAACCTGTCAATTACACAGAGGTCTTATAATGAACACCACAAGTCATGTTTCAGGTAAAGAACCATCAATTTAGTTGTGGAGGTGATTGTTGAATAATGAACCATTCTTGAAAAGTGGTTAATTTTTAACTAAACCCACTCAACAGAACCACTAGGATGGGCCCTTTAACTTCTGTTCACACTAAAAGGCACAATTCAATCAACTGAGCATCTGCACAAGAATGAATCAGTGTACCCTCTCTGTGACATCTGTTGCTGGAAATGACAAAGCATGCCATTTAAAACAGCGCATGCCAATTTTTGCGTGAATATGACACTGAAGAGCTGCTCAGTATGAATTGCTATCTCCCAAATTTCACAAATGCAAGTCCTCCACATAAGTGTTGGATCAGATAAAGCCAATGGAAAATAGCACAGAGTGCTCCTCTAAGTGTTAAATCCTGTCAGATCATCTTCAAGTGGACCATTACATCCTCTCTGGCAGCAGAGAAAACAGAGGCCAAAATATTCAATCTGCAATAAACACTAAATGCTTTGTGTAGTTTTCTTCACTGGCTGTGAAATGTTTCTGATCAACACATTTTTGCAGCAGCAGCAAAAAACTACCAAATCTAACTGCATCTGAGGTATAATCTTCTACAGCCTGTGGTGCTACTTTGAATTTATTAAGTATTGGTGAAAAATGAAAGTAAGAACAAAACATGTTTGTTTCTGCACTTGTAGAATGCAGTCACAGTCAAAGCTGAGCTTAGAATCTCCCCTTCTCATTTTCCTTTCCATTGCCATTCACTCTTTTATCACTGTTTTCTTCATTATTCTGTATAATGGTGAATGTTCTTCCCAGACAAGTCCATCATTGTGATATTCAAGGAGGCCGTACTGCCTGGTGGTAAATCTCTCACTCATATCTAATACATCTGGGGACATTATAAGTCAGAGGACAATGTTAAACCGCATTCTGGGGGAAGGACTCATTTGACTGACTTGAATCAGACTGCTGCTGATGACTTGCTTTATTAATGATCTGACTTACTTCTGAGTGAGTGATTGAGTTATTTATTGATCAATTGCATAACTAATTTATTGATTGGCTAATTTACCGTCTGACTACCAGATAGTCTACTGCTTGAATAGCTGACAATTTTATTGATCAACTGACTAAGTGAATGAGTGATTCATCAATAGAATGAATGGAGACAACTCAATAATAACAAAGAGGTGGTAGTATTATTAGTATTAATATTTGCTTACAGACAGATGCTCTAATAAACTCCTGTTCACTGTCTTTGTACACACAGTTGTACATGTATGCATGCATATCCCTGTCAAACTCTGTGACATTATTACATCCATCCCATGGGAGCAGAGTACAGAATGGAGACCAAATATAACAGAGGAAAGAGGAAGAGTAGAAACAGAAAGAATGACATAAGGACAGAAAGATAAAAAGAAAATAAAGCTAAGTTTATCTACACATTAGTATATGCTGAGACAAATGTTGAGTTGAGCTCACAGCATTTCATCATAAAACAAATATTAATACTTTAAACACAGCAACAAATATCAAATATTCAACTAAATTAAAGCAAAGCTGTGGTTGAACAGCACCTTAGCCAAATAAAATCTGGCCTCTTTTCTATCCAGATATCATGACACCTGGGGCCCAGAAGTGGCACACATAAATGATAGATTAATATAAACGAGAGGGAGTTGCTGCACTTCCCTAATGTTGATGTAAAATTAAACACATTTTAAAAGTAAAACTTTTGACATTCTCATTACCCTGATGAAGACAAAAATACCAGGCAACTACAAAAACTATTTATCTTTTGAAGGTTTTAGGTAGCTTACGTAACGGACAAATAAATAATCTGAATCATTTACACTCAGTGCAGCTGTATAAACATATAATCAATTAATATTGAAGTAGATTTCAGTTAGTAGTTACTCCTGTAGCTTAAAATAGTCATAGATACCCTCATACAATGAAAGGATGAAAAGTCAAGGCCTGGGATTATAGGTGGCAACTCCTACTTTAAAGTCCTACTGGTCACACCTCTACATGCTGTAGAGCAATTTCCCCTTTCCTCTTTCATCTATTGTCCCTAAGCTACACCTGGAACATGTCCTCGAGGTGAGAAACAAGCCCCATGCTGATCACTGCACAGTCTAATAAACCTGTATTACACAACTCTTCCAATATAGAGATCTTCACCTGGGAGGCAGAGATAGTAATGGATTCCTGTGCTGCATTCCCTTATGTGCTTTCTAACTCCAGCTGAGCAGGGTGTGCTTCATCAGGGCCATAATGGCTGATTTGATTTAAAGAGATCCAATTACCCTCAACAATGGACTGATTTGATTGTTTACTGACGGAGAAGGGAGAGTGTTACTGAAGTAAAATTGGAGGTAATTGTCTCAGGGAGATGAGGGAAAGATGAAAAGGCATGATTGGTGGTGGCATCCAACTCTGAGAATAAAGGATGGTTAATACACAGTTTTAGTGACTGTTGGGGTCCCTAAGGCGGGCTGCTATCTGCTTATTGGTATCAAAAGCTTCAGGCTATAATATTTTTTGTAAAGCCTATTTGAGTTATGAGTATGTTTCAGGCTGAATAAAAGCCCATATTATAATCATGGTTCACCACCTTAGCCACAGACAAACATTAGGTTGTATATTAGGTGAAATCCTACCGCTAACATTTATTTTAAAATATGTGAGAAGAGACAAAATGATACTGTGTTTCAATGGTAACACTAGACTAAAATTATTGGTATAATCATCCATATAATTGACTGACTTATAAATTAATGTTAAATTGTGTTCAATTGACATCCAGCCATTATAATTACAATTACATTTTAAATATGTTATGAATATGGGGGGTAAGAAAACTATAGGGTTTCAGTACCTTTGTGTAATTTGACTCCCAGAGTAATTTAATCAGCCCTATATTGCACAATCGACAGGGGGTGCCAGATTTCAAGCAACGCAGTGTTTGCTTCTATAGGAATAGTCCTGTATTAAAGGCATTACAGTGCTTTGTTACAGCTCTTTGAGGTCTCAAAATGAATAGCAAACATCAAACATCAATGCACACACTGTGAAGGTTTATCATGGTGTTTCAAAGATGAGGGAGGAACTTTAAATGAACACTTATTATTTCATTATTTATTCCATCCTTACTTAAAAAAAATCGACATCATTTAAAAATGCCGCATGTTGAAGAGGTCTGGGTCGTGGGCTCATTTAAAAAGCAGACACAAAGAAGCTTAAATTTAAATCACATAGGGTAAACGGCACACACACAATCACCTTGCACAATTATTAACATCCTTGTATCCTCATCAACCCTAATGAGAAATGGTTGACCTCCATAACAGCCAAGTGCACTGTGTATTCCTTTTCACTAATAAATAAATAAATAAATGTAAGTAAATGAAACACTTCACGTTTAAAGAGGTCAGAAATGGAGGTAGATTGGAAAGTGCAATGCTGTTGCTATCCCATTACAAAATTCACCCGTCCTGTGTTTGTTGCTTTTCGCACCAGTTATATCTCAGCTTCTTTGTCTCTTTGATGTCTGTGGGCGACAGCATAAACTGCATAGGAGAGAGAGACGCACAGTTTTTTCGCTTGTGAGGAACCTGTGGCTTCATTAATGACATTGACATGAAGATGCCTCTTTGGGATGATGTATAGAGGCACGCACAAAAACACACTGGAAATATGCACATTCTTCCAGTGACAGAATTCCCATAGTTAGATACAGTTATACCATACAGTTCGTCAGTGATGGAATTTAGGGTTTTTGGAAGTGTAATTATTTTCTTTATTATGAAAGCAAAACAATAAATAACATTTCATTGGCCACCACTTATGCAGAATCAAGTTGTAGGGTTGCAGCAGGTTCATGAAGGCAGCCCAGCTATTTCTTTCCTCAGCAACTATTTCCAGCTCTTCCTGAGGGATCCTGAGTCATTCCCAGATGACTTTCTCAGATTAGATATATAATCTCTCCAGTATCTTCTGTGTAGGGGAGATAGCTTTGAATTTAGTGGACTGTAAAGTGCTAGATGTGTTTTAATCCTACCCTCGACCTGGATTGTCGGCCAGAACACTACTTCAAGGCCAGGATGTACAAGCATGTGGTGTAGGTGACTTATTATAAGTTGATCCCTCCCCTAACAGGAGTAAATAAGAGGACAGATGCTTGTATTTTTCAACACAGGCAGATGATTTGCACGAGTGTGTGCTCAAAGGTGTGTGTGTGTGTGGCAAAGTGTGTTTATGGTTTCTGTAACACAAAAAGCAAAAATAGTCAGTACAATTGAGTATCACAGTACTTCTGCATTACAAACTCTATAAACTAAGAAAGACCTGATGGCACATTATCAAGCTAAATGTGTTCACTGAAATAATGTCACTGCTACTCATTAATACAAACAGAATATATAGGCACTGGCTAGCCTTATACATTGTCATATGAACACGTGTACCACCCCCAGCAACTCATTACTGACCTGAAGGGAGCAATTTTCAGACAGAACCATGGCCTCCAACTTGGAGGTGGTAACTCTCACTCCAGCCACTTCAGACTCAGCTGAAAACTGTTCCAGTGTGATCTGATCAAGCCAGCAAAACCACATCATCTTCAAAAAGCAAAAGAGATGTAGTTCTTCTGTCTATGGCTGTGCTTTGAGATCCTATCCATGAAGATCATAAACAGCACTGGAGACAAGGGACAACCCTGGCAGAGCCCAACAGCCACATCCAATGTGCTTGACTTCTTGCCGAGAATACAGACACAATTATTGCACTTCTGTTATGTTCCTCTTCCACTGGCAACTGTTCCATGGCCAAGGTGCAATCTGTTGCACGTGCTACTGCTGCTGTTGTTCTGGCCCACCAATACCCTGCTTCAGGAGTCCTCTTGGCCAGTAATGTCATTCTTTAGCCTGATAGCCTCCTTCATCGCCAGTATCCACCAGGGGCTCTGGGATTGTCACTCTGACAGGCAGTGATGTCTTTTGGGCCACACCTGGATGCAGTAATTTTCAAAATGGTGCATCTGAACATGGCCCACTTCCATCTCCCCAATCTCCGCCAGGTTACATGAGAAATTCTTCAAGAGACTGGAGTTAAAGACCTCACAGACAGGCATCAGCCAGATGTTCCCAGTCCACCCTCACAACAGTTTTGGGTTTGCCAAGTCTATTTGGCAGTCTCCCTTACCATCTGATCCAATTCACCACCAGGTGGTGATCAGTTGACAGATCTTCTTCAGCCAAAACATGCAGTCTCAGATCCAATGATACGACTACAGAATACATCATCCTAGGGTGTTCTGGTAGCTCGGAATATGGTGTTCATTAAGGACAATCCATGACTAGAACAGAAGTCCAGCAACAAAACATGGTTCAGGTTAATCTCAAGTTGGAAGTTCTTGCCAGTCACCCTCTCTAGGTTGCTCCATTATTTCCCATGTGAGCACTGAAGTCCCCCATCAGAACTATAGACTCCAGAACACCAGGCATGCCCTGATCACCAGCCTTCTTTCCATAAAGGTTGTGGGCCCACATGATAGTGGCTCCATGTACTTTTTTAGGCTTTGGCCCCATGAGTCATGACCTGGCGACCAGGCATTTGCCAACAAGCTTCCCTTCCAAGTCTGACTCCAGAATGTGGCCCTGGTTTCCCTAACCCAGATGAGCATAAAAACACCTACTTCATTAGGGTCTTTCAAATCACTATTTGTCTGGCCCCTCTCCTTTGTCCCATTTGTCTTGAGTGACCCTATAAGGGGTTGTTGCCCCAACAATATATTTTATTGGATCACTGTGGTACACAAAACTGTCCACCACATTAAGGCGGTGATTCCCTGTGGGGCCACATTTTAATATTAGTAAATGAGTTAAATTAAATGTGCAGTGCCAAGATCCCTTGAGCCTGATCCTGGAGGGACAGCTGTAAGACCAAAAATATTGCATTGTATAACGGCACTTCATTTCTCTCTATTTCTCTTTATTGTTGCGTTTCTGTTACTCTGTCTGATGTGCTCCCGGTTTGGCACTGTGGAGCAGAAGACAAAGACTACCAGGGAGAACAACGTGTGCTGATAAAAGATAAGCCAGACTTTCAGCCACAAGAGATTCATCCTGAAAGCAACAGGGAAATTTCATAAAATACTGCTACAACAGGGACAAAAAAGTGTGTCAACTAAGGATGAGTCAGTGGACATGCCCTTGCTATCTTTAAAGGTTCTAGATGTTTAAAGTTGTACAGTCTAACGCTGGTGACACACTAGATAACTTTATGCCTGATTTTGGGCACGGTTTGCCCCCTCCAGTGATTTGGGCGGGGGGGTCGCCCGATTTGAGGCTTGTCACAACTGATTATTTGTCTAAACAATCCTCAAGTGTGTGATGTCAGTACAATTATTTAACTGTTCCTGATGGAGTTAAAGCCTAAATATGATTGATATTTACAATTCTGATGTTCCACATGCTTCCATGTTTTGGGGCCTTAGAGCATGTGCACGTTCATCTTCTTGCCAGTTGAGCTGGGTGACTCACTGTTATCTCGCCACAGATGTAAATGTGATAAAATACATCAATCCTAAAGCTCCTCCAGACTTTTCAAATTATATTGAACCTAATAGATCAAATTCTGATAATAAAAAGATATGTATATGGTACTGTATAAGTATATGATGCCCAGAAAAGTATATTCATTGTTTTACAGCCATTTCTTTTATGGTCCAAAAAAATATTTTTGGCTTACACTGACAACAACAATGACAGCCTGCACTTCATTCCACCATGAATATATAATGCCAGTTCCCATGCCCACTCAGTATTACAAACAGATGTAAGGTGTATACCAATGCAGAGCATGGGGAGAAGGTCATCTAAATATTTCCTGCGCAAATCCAGATACAAAGAGCAGTCTTTTAAGAAGTGTCTTTCATCTTCCATTACAGAGACATTCAAAGGCAGCTATTTACAGACTCTTTCCATCAATGGAGTGCTACTCCATCTGCCTGTTTCCACAGCCAGGTGATGGCCCATGCAGCTTAAAAGAATCAATGAATCAGTAATATAATACTCTGGCTTTATAAGCGATTTGCACTATATGTATGCTCAGCTTGTTATTTTCAAGGCTAAGCTGTACCATGCCTCCTGCACCTTCCTCTTAGCCATCGATTTGAATGGTCTTACATCAACAAAACTTTGAGCCTCGCAGACATTAGAGAGAAACCATAAGCATATCAAATATTTCTAATATATTTTTCATCCAACTGTGTGTAACTGAAAAAGCATATTGCCAAAATCTGCCAAAATCACCCAGTACAGCTGCACTGCTTCTACTAGTTTTTTATGCAAACAAAAAAATCTGAACATTCTCAATACACTCATCAGACTCAAAACCCCATATCTCAGATACATAATACAATATAGAAGAAATCATAGAGTCAAACAGAAACAAAGCTTGTTGGTGACTGTTTCTATATTTATAAACCAACTGCAGTAAACAGAACAGCCTTTTTGCCTTGCTTTCCAAATATTGACATCTTCAACCAGGATAACTTTGGTGTGAGCAATAAACCTAAATCCTGCCAGATATCATTTTTCATTCTTATCAAGAATAACATCACTTCTAAAAAAAAACCTAAATGCTTGTTTTACTCAGATTCACTTTCATACCATAATGATTAGAGAACATTTCCAGCTTTTGAAATCCAGCTGTTTCAGTAACCTCCCAAATGTATCAAGTTAACCAAATCGTCAGCATACAAGGTCAACAACTGTCATTTTCAATTTGAATTCCAGTACAGATTTCCTTCAGCATTGTAATATATTCACTGTAAAAGAGAATAAACAGAGACACCATGCAGCTTTGTTTTTCACTGATGATACAGACCCTCACTTCCTTTCACACATGCTTTAAAATGAGCGCACATGAACACTAAAAACCTTTCCACCAATACAGTTCTAAATAAGTGTGAGAAGATTGTGCTAAACACTGTCTAATGCTTTAGAAAAATCAATAAATATAGAATACATCCTACCTTTAAGCTTTGTAATATATTTCTCAACAGGTGACTATAAAAAAAGATGTTGTACAACAAGCTGTTCTGTAACCAGCTTGTTCTTCGACAGTGAGACAACTGTTCAAAATATAAATTTGTTTTAAAAGATTTTATATCATGGGTACATTTTCAAAGTCTACATAAACATCAACTTTTGAATCAGCTAAAAACATCATGAAGTATCCTAACCAATTATTGTTAGTGATTTTATTAGGCTTTGTGTTAGACTATGAAAAACCTGTGTCGCGTAACAATTCAGATCATTTGCACTGATAGTTCTGAACTGCTTCAGTGCACTGTATTTTAATAATTTCTGAGCTGCACAATCTTCATCCCACCATTGTGATTGCTTTCTGTTAAACCATAGATAACAATCGTTACAGTAAATGCAGTACAAATGTTGTTAGAATCTTTTATTCATTTTGCAGACAAAAAGGTGACATTGCCATGATAAATGTTACACTCTATATAACTTATTTCATTACCAGTTCTGGCAGTAAAATCTGCAGCGACGACGCCTGTTGAACATCATCTAAAACTTAATCTAGCACGTTTAAAATATAATTTTCCAAAGAAATAGGCCCATTTTTCTCTTCCCTATTTCTGTATAAAGTGGACCTTTCAGGAAGGATATACTGTAGGTGAAAGCCTATCAGAATATAACCATCAAATTAGTGCCCGCCTACATATCCTAGAAAAGTGTAAATTGGACACACTGTGTGCAAACAAGAAAAATATAAATAACAAAATTAATTGTCATCTTCATTGAACTCATTATTATAAATCTTCCTTTGTAATTCCTCAACAAAAGTTCTGGTAGAGTATCTTACTATTTGGGCCACAGTCCTACCTTGCATTTCCATTCAGTGTTTCTTTACCAGTACTCCCCACTTCAACTACAGTGTGATCCACAGCCATATGTAAATGCTTTTGTCAAACAGCCATCATATGCGTCACTAACTTTCTCTGAATCTCACCAACACAGCTGGTGAAATCCTACACACAGGTTGTTCAGTAGGTTTGTTTCTCTGGTTTCTCATCCCTATGCTTTTTGTGTTTTCATCTTATCTTCTACCTGGTAAAGTGCCCCACCTCTTTCCTTCCAACATGATGGGCTTTTTCTATTGGCAGTTCCACATCAGATGTGGCTTTGCTAAGATCAAAATGATGAACAACACTGTCCCTCACTTCCTTCTCATTCTATGTTTTCTATACCTAATTCCACTGTACCCCAAAACAGTGATACCAACCACTAGGCCACAGGCTGGTACCAGGCCATTGATCATTTGGTCCTGGGCAGCACACAAAAAGTAAAATAAAGCTTATTTTAGTTTCATTTTATTGACTATCATAGTGTGTGCAGTGTCTTATATTGAAACATGGCTGGATTCTCTCTGGTTTAATCTAAAATAACCTTCGTCATCATGTTTAGGACAATGAACATGCTAAGATTGTGGAACTGTCATAGACAAATAATCATGTTTCACAAAGTTGGTCTCCTGTATACTCTGACCCCCCACATCCACACCTGCATCTTCCTAACATGGACTGTGTTGCTCTATGTAGTATGTCACCTATTGTATCTTACTCCTTTGCTCAAGACATCATTACTACAATTGCCGAAAGGTCAAATACTATGACATGTTACTGTTGGTCATTATAACTGGCTGGCACAAAGTGCATATGGACTTGTTTTTTACAGGAGGCCTGTCTCGCTCATTTGCATCTGCGTATAACAGTCGCTCAGTTTTAATGAGCACACACTCACACATACACACACATTTCACATAATCAAGGTTTAGTGACATCCCTGTGGCGCAGTACTTCAGTTTCCACAGTAACACTCCCCAGCACTGATGTCATCAATGCGAGACACAAAGAGCAGGAGACGGAAGGTGAAGTGAGGTGAGTTCATGTCTGAAACAACACCAGGAGGAGACAGCAAGGGAGACATGGTGTGGGATAAATGGATGAGAACAGGAGAAGAAAGAAAAAAAAAGGAGCACAACTAAATGAGAAAAGGGGTTAAGAATGTAGGAACATGAAAATGTAGTATTATTTTTCTTAATAGCTTGGAACATCATTTCACCATTATGCACTGATCCAATGGTGTTAATATGACTTTTATTTTTATGCTTCTTTGAACTTTAACATTTGCTTTTGACTTTCACAAAACAACATTATTTGCCACATTCAAAATGTTATTGTCAATACATTCATTGATTTTGTTGCTTGTAGACTTAACCAGACTCAATGGCAAGCAGTAACACAATCAGAAAAAGTGTGTTATCAATACTCCAGAGGTGTTTTCATTTGATATTATTCAAGTGTAACAGAGAAGCTTCTATCCACCAAGAGACCCAGCTGATCAAACATGATGTGGGAGGTCAAATACAGGCAGGTAGCTTGCAAATCTGGCATGTAGAATGGCTTTTAAACAGTCTCTATGTCAAGCTAAACCAATTTCTGTGATTCTTCTGAGCAGCGGAGATATTGCTTCAAATTAGTTGTGCAAAAGGGCAAAAATGTGATGGTAAAGAGTCCAGGCCAGAAGCAACTATCCACTGCTGTAAACACATCAAACATCTCCAAGCACCTGCCAAGAGAATATAATGACAGCTATTTATTAAAGACCCCTGGACCCAGAGTGATGCTAAAGCTGAATGTATGCTCACACCAGCCAAACAACTGAAGCCTGAATTTCAATAGCTACAGGTAAAAAATATAGTTGTACAGGACTGTAGCAAATTTATGCATATATAGCATATACCAACCTATTACACAGTGTTTGTTTCTAAAATTAAGACCTTGTGTATGTCTTCCTTATAAGGCTAAGGATTTGGGTATATGATTGTATCTCATTAATTAATTAGGTAGTGTATTACATTTGTAAAGAGAACTGTGTTGAATGGCAGCACCAACACAGCTAATGATTTGATTTCTTAATTAGTGATTTATATGATTATAACAAAAAACAAACAAACAAAACAATATATATATATATATATATATTTAATATATAAAATTCTTGTGTACCATCTGTAAGTAAATGGAAAAGAATGAAACTGACAGTGTAGCAGTGAATGGGACTTTATTGCTACACAGGCAAAAACACTGACAAATGAGAAGAATGATTCTCAAAGACATCAGATTGCCAAAAAATCACATTAGAGAGGGACTGACATATAAAGATATGTATGTGATTAGGTCGATAGGTGTAAGTGCTCTCTGTTTTGGTCTCCTGTGTCATCTTCTTCCACTATAGTGAGTCTCTGTAGCCTGGGTTAGCCTCTGCTTTCTTCTTCTATCCTTCTCTAGCCTTGTTATTCTCTTGCTTCTTTGTCCCCCTTCCCTCTGGCTTGACTCACTGCCATCCAATCATACAGTGCTTTCTAGAGGATTTGACACTCTGAGGCTGACTGTGTGCAAAAGACAATTCTCATCTCAGCTCATTCTGCTAAGCTCTCATGAAAACTGTTCACCCATGGTGATGCTGCCAAATTTACCAGCACTAACAGCTTATGACACACTACTGTATGAATTTTATGAGACAAACATTTGTTTTTTTGCTGATTTTCTCTAGTTTTGCCATGCAACATGTAACTCTGACCTTACATAAACACAAATCCACAAACAACTTTATGAAATTGCTTTGCTGTTTCAGGTTAAATTGTTGTACAGAAGTATGGGGTGTAAAAAAGAAGGTGTCTGACTCACAGGTTAGAGTCAATGTAGTAAATATACTGTAGCTTGAAAATCTGAGCGAGTGAGGCTTGCCTCTTAGGAGTAGATAGGCCTATACCTCTTTTCTGTTGACATGTAGGTTATCATCTCACACCATGTCAGGAGCAAAGACTCAACCTCCACATATCCGTCTGATGTTTATCATCCTCTCTGTTTTCTCTTTGCATCTCTGAGACTTTCTCTCTCTCTGCCACTGTATGTTACTGACTGACCGTCTTTGTCTCAATGACTGTTGGCTAGCTCAGTTCTATTGAAAGGAAGGGAAACTGCAACTGATTTAACTAAACAGGACTAGCTCAATGTCAACTTTGCCTTTGCTCATTATTTTTATTTGCAAGTCTGTAAAACTATGACAATCAGTTAAAAATATCTTTAAGACCAAAAGATGTACTCAAACGTGTCTGTGGTTCAGAGAGCGTTGCATAGCTGTTGCATTTAAATTTGTACCACTGGATAGGGGACAAATAACAAAGTCCATAAAATGCAGAAGACGGCAGGAAGTGGAGCTCAGTGAGTAAGACCATTTTCTTTGTGAAATAATGATGAGGAATATATGTTCATATTTCCTCACTTTGTCGGTAAAGCTCTGCTCTTGCTGCCCCATTCCCCCCTTCTCTCACCTCCCATCAGGAAGTCGGATCAACCAATCAGTGTGCAGAGCACACAGTTTAGATTTGGGAGGTGTGTGCAATGGACCATCTGCAACTTTCACCTACCCATTAACCCCTTTGCCACATAGGTGTGTTTCAATGCGTACATACAGTTGTGGACAAAAATAGCCTTAAGCAAGCAAACACTACACTGAAAATTGTTCACTAACATGTTAGTCTTAAAAATGTGACTGGCCAGTTCAGGAGTTGTTTTGACACTCAAAGCTCAAATGGCTTAAGGCAATTTAATCTGGTTGGGGAGGACTGAATAAAACTGAAACACAAAATGTCTGTGTCACAGTAATTAGATACAGTTAACCGCATTTAACAAAAACAATATACCTCAAAATCACTATTTTCTTGCCCAGCTTTATATGTAATCCCTGATGGTCCAGACACAGTTATTATAAATAGAATGATGATCTGCAGTGTTTTCTCTATCTAGCTATATTATGTATGTCTCATCTTCTAACACTTGAACCTTGATGTCTTGCTACTGAATAAGTTACATGGATAGTCAAATGAAATGCCAACAGAATTTCCTTCTAAATAAGTAAATATTATGCATATATACATATATACATATATATGCCTTTGTGTTTTCCCTTTTGTTTACATGGAGCAGACATTTATTAGTGTCTACTTGTCTTTCCAAAACTCTCTTCTTTGTCATCCTTCAAATCTAGCAGCAAATGTACACTAGTTAGCTCCAATACTTTCACCCAACAAGTCCTCTGACCTAAAGAACAAGATGTCGTTTGTCCTACCTTATAATATGACCAATATGACCCTCTGTTGTTGTCATGCTAACAACAAACCACCAGCAACTGTACTGTTGTCATGGAAGCAGTCAGAAAGACACGGATTTAAGTGGCCATCACAGTTTCATTAGACTTAGGCACAGAAACTCAAAACTTGGTTAGGTTTAGAAAAACGTGTTTAAAGTTTCAGAATAACCTTTGTTTTCAGAGGGTGTACAGTAAGAATGAGAAACACAGTCATAAAAAAACAACACAAGAATGAAACATTGATTTCCCATGGGATAATTCTGTATTTTCAGACCAGTCCATCCATCCCAATCTCCTCCTTCTACACTATGTCACCTAACTTAGCCCTTTCCTTGTTTAAGAATTACTTCATTAAATACAGGTCACCGGACTGTAACACCTTATCCTGTCAGCCATAATAACCATAATAAACTTGTTTTTTAACAGGATAGATTCTTTCAGTCAATTACAAAATATTTTAAAGATTTCCAGATTAAAAACCTGAACTTTTAGCAGTTAAAGCTCTGCTATATTTTATTGAAATCAACACCAATTTACATTGTGCACTGTTACCTCTACCTGGTCTGTAGCAGAGGAACCACTAAAATTCCCCAGTAAGAAATTTGCTTGAGTTGATGCGGCTCAGTACTTGCTAGTTTCTGTGCAGCAATTCAACCATGAAGGACAGAGTTACACAGTCTCTTTCAATCTAAGAAGCATGTAGATTCAAATTTTAAGATGCTGTTAAATGCCTGGTATATCTAATGACGTTGCTCTGCAGCAGATGGATGTCTTGCTCTTCTTTGTTCGTCTGACTGTAATTTCATGATGATTTTTTCACCTTTTTTTTTTTTAGGAGACTTTTTTGAAATTATTTAAACTGACCTTCATGTTCCAAATTAACCATGGACCGTTGTTTCTCTTTACATAATTGAGTACACAACACAAGTGACAGTTGCAAACACATTAAGATGGAAAGAAATTCAACCAATTAACTACTGAAAAGGCAAACATGTTAACTGAAAACCATTTCAGGTGACTAATTCATGAAACCATTCATGGCAGTGCCAATAGCATATAAAGCTGTCCCCAAGGCAAACAGTACCTAATTTGAAAGAAGCCAAAATATTCTGTTTAATTCCACATGTTATTTAAATGTTTTATGTGTTAATAGAAAATATAAAAAATAATTTGAAAAGATGACAAGCTGAGTCCAAGCTTTTGACTGGTTGTAAGAGGTCTGTACTCATGCAGCTGGGGACACACAAGGTTAACTCGAGATCCATAGCCCCTAGATGTGACTGGTGTTGGTTATCAAAGCTCTGTTCAAGCTGATCATTGCTTCTGCTACAGTATCTCTTTCACTCCTACTTCAGTCCTGCTCTCCTAAATACATATTAACTATCAGTTTATTTCCCTTTCCCCTGTGTTTCCCTGTTGACATACATAGATAAATAACAAGCTGTTATATTTTTCACAACCATGACACTCACCATCAGTAGCAATAAGTAGGAGTTGGAGAACACTATTATTTTACAGCAAATCACATCTGTAAAGCCTCACTTCAACTACGTTCACATTAAATTGTATTCAATCATGTGATCATCCTAAACTGCTATGCATGCACAGATTTCACTGGAACATGAGGCCACTGCAAGAATAGACCAGCAACACATGATGATGACAGGACGTATGAGGATGTGCAAATGAGTCAGATGTCAAAAAGAAACACATGAATTCCTATCTGACCTTTCTGACAAGCATGGTCAGAGATTTGAATCTGATCTAGAATCATATGCAAGAGACCCAGGTCTGATTGTTTGTTCACTCTTACATGAAAAGATCAGATCTGGGGAAGTAGAGGGGAAAGAACAAAAACAAATTTGGGCCACTTCAGCATGTAATGAGAATGTTGCATTACAATTTCAGCTCCTTGTATCTTAGTTTGAATATACTATCCATCCATCCATTATGTATACCCACTTTTTCCTAACCAGGGTCACAGGGATCTGCTGGAGCCTATCCCAGCTCTCCTTCAGGTGGAAGGCAGGGGTACACCCTGGACAGGTCACCAGTCCATCACAGGGTTTGTGTGTATACTAATAAATTAATAAATAATAAATCAATAACATAAGACTCAAACACAGGCCATGCCGGGTGAGTCAGCACCTTTCACCAACAAGCATACTAGAGATAGATCTGACTACAGGCGGGAATAGCAAATAACAGTGACGGTATCGGAACATACCACTACATACTGTATCTCTAGATTTATGAGGTCAAAGAGATTTAAATGCATGTGATCCATTCAGTGACTAAATCTAAAAAAAAAAAAAAACTGTATTAGTACTCACCAATAAGCTCCTTGTTTCTGATGTCCAGGGCCATATTTCGGAGAGCAGTGGCCACGGCACACACCACCTTGTCGTTGTCTATTCTCAGTAACTCCACCAGAATGGGAAGTCCTTTCTCCTTACGGACAGCAGCCCGGATATACACCGACCACTGACACACAGAAAGCAGAGGAAAAATAGTTAGACCAAAAACTGTCCAGCGAGGGAGAGGGGTGTATTTAAAGGTAAGGCCCTACACACAGCAATTCAAAATAAACATCAAACCATAACATAATGTAAACAAGAAAAAATGAATCCATTGAAAAATAGTTGAAACACTCCCATGGTGCATTTGTGATGGCGGCATAAGGATTGTAGGATTACAATAGCAGAAAATGACCATTTTTACAAAAGCAGTTTAAACTAGTTTTGTTGATAATCTGCAGTGAGCGTGATAACACTGTACTTCTTGAAGATAAGGTGGATGCAAGGCATCCATTTAAGACAGCAATTACATTTGTGCCCACAGACCATGGCAAACAAAATACAGGGCATTGCAACAATAACAATACTATCCTCATTACTCGCTAATGACATTATGCTTGTTTGGCTCGCCAATCTGATTCTCAGGCCATGCATGCTCTGCATTCCACTTTCTTATTGTCACTATATTGACTCCCTTTCATTTTTTCTAATCGGAGACCAACTGTGAATAAAGCAGATGTGGTAAGAAAAGGATACAAGCAGAGCATAATGGACAAGGTCAAGTAGGAGATGTTGCATTCAGGGACAATGTGAGAGCTGCTGAGGCATAAACCAGACTCACAAGTGATAAAATGTAAAAGGCAGAATTATATGTCCAGAGAGAAGAGTTTTGAGCTTGGAGACCATGCTCTTCTCTCTCAATAACTATTATGGTTACTTAAAAATGGATCCTCTTGACCCTAAACAGTTCTGGCAGTGCTGCCTCACGGGCCAACTGTACAAGACCAGGAGGTGCTAACAGCACCCACGAATTTAGGATCAGTAAATATGAAGCTGAAAGCTTCTATTAATAATTTACCACTTAAGGGCAGAGCTATGTTAAAGTTAAAGGTTACTGTTTTTTCTTAGAGAACAATGGGCAAAATGGGCAAACTGTGCTTCATATGATCATTTTAGGAAATAATTCACGCTTGGAGGGAATTGATCACATGTCTTAAGAACTTAGCAGTCAGAATGTAAAGTGTGCCAGCAGTTTACCAGCACAGCTTCTTCAGGAAATATTAGTAGTTTTATTGTCAAAGCCTGGTAGAGAGCGCTAATAGGACACACAACAAAACACACTCACACACACACACACACACACACGCACGCACACACACGTACAATGAGGCCCCACAATAGAAAATGTAATTTCCTGATGACCACCTGCCCCCATTGTTTCCTCCTCCTCCCTCTCTGTCTTCATCGACCTATGGCAGCTCTCACCAAGACAGAAATCTGATACACACACCACCCACCTCTCAAGCACAGTGTGGGTTCTTGATCACTCTTTCATCAAAACTTCAGCAAAACTTACAAAGCATTTTTACAGATTTACATTTCAGCTCTCACTGAGCATCTATCCTTACCACATAACTTTTCTACAAATCGATGCCAAATGGATGGTATCTACTAAAGACAACGAGGCAGAAGACCTTAAGAATATTTAACTGTCAGTGCAGTGTAATTTACATGTACAGTTTACATGTCCAGTGTACAGTTCAACACACCAGTCTTAATGGTAGAAACTGATATATAATTCTTCATAGCACATAGCACAGTTATGATATTTATGTGTGCGAAGCATTTGAACTGTACCTTCCAGCTTCCTGCCGCCAGGTTCTGCAGAGCCCCTGCTGCTCCCTCCAGGGTGTCGGAATTTGAGCATTCAGACAACAGGGTGAGATAGGGCTTGACGATGGTGGGATGCCACAGCATCTGAACCCCTTTGGGAGATTCTGTGGTGTCTGGAAAGGGGCCCAAGCCATCCCACTGTGAAAGAGAGAAGACAGATCAGGGGTTTTTTTTATGTTAACTTTGATTAACGAGTAGAGTTGAGCATTAAATTGCTTTTAGGCAATTACATTTTTCTATTCAATTCCAATTTTGTAATTTGCTTCAGAAATAATCTGACCCCAAGCTGAAAAGCAGTGTTTGATTGGCCTCTCTGCGCTGTCACATTGTCTCAGAATATGCCTGCATATTACTGCATTAGGTAAAAACTGAAATCACCGGAAAAGCTGAAAAAAAGATTTTCAGACTGCTGAATTACATGTGAGATATCTAGCCAGTACATTTTGAAGGAGCAGGTATCATTGTTCATTCAGTTTCCCTACTAATCCCATTTACTTTTGGTATTTGGTTCGCCTCAGTACTTGTAATATTCATAGAAGAAAGATCTGAAGTTCAGTGTGTCGTATATTTTCATGTGTTTACAGCATGTCTTGCATCATGTCAGAATAACTGCATGTCTGAAGGCAAATCCAAATCTTCACCTTAAACTGATGAATTAAAAAGTCAGAACACAGTTAAAGCTACTCTGTGTCAACCTGCCATTTAGAAGGGCAAAGTGATGGACGAAAGATGTGTGATAGGACAAAAGATAGAAAGAAATAATGTTTAACTCCTACTTTTGCCTTGGCCATATTTCTTTTCCCCTTTATCTCCATCCTCCTCATCTCCAATACATGGGAGTTATTTGATGTTTGAACCTCTTTGCAAAATGACATGCTAACACCCCTTTCACATGGCCTTGAACTATTTTCTCTCATCTTTTATTTATAATTCTTTCCTATTTTTTATTTGCAATTCATCATTCATATCTTGTCCCAATTTTCTCTCCTGTGGATTATTTCTCTCTACCTATCTTAATTTTTACTCTTCATTTCTTTCCTCCCTGCCTCTCCTTCCCTGTTTTCTATTTCTATCTTTCTCTCTTCAGTTCTCGGTTTTCCTCTTCCCAATCGACCTTTTGGTTTTGCTCTGCTGCTTCTCCTCTTCCTAGCTTGTCTCAAGGTAAACTAGGCTAGTGTGTGTCTTGAGAGATGTGCTGTACAGTGTGTGTGTGGATGTGTTCATGTTTTTATCTATACATAGATTCTCTGATCATAAAATCAAAGCCTTGTTATAGTTTGAAGTGTGTTGAGGCACTACAAGAGGCATCAACTCTTTCAAAGTCAGAAACTTGCCTGAAGACATCCTATATACTAAATATAATGTAGAAATATAACATACAATGTTCACTGCATTTGCTTTTTATGCATCTAAAGTTCTTTACAGATAAGCCCATTTTGAAATGTATTTGCTTTTTCGGAAACTATTTTATATGCAATCATCTTCCAAGTCTCCTTTAACTAATAGAGGCCATTTTGCACACACTTGTCTGGTAGATTTCATTCTGAATGCATAAAACTGCCATCTGCACTTATATTTCCAAAATCCAAATAAGTCTTTAGAACTATTAGCAAATTTGTTAGAAATCAAAAGCAAAAATATCTCATTATTGCCTTTATGGGTTGTTGAGTGTAGATAGGGCACACACTTTATTTTCTGACCTGCGTTTGAAATAAAATCTATAACACAATAAACCTGGAAAAAGTGAAGGGGTCTGAGTATTTTGTGAAGCTACTGTATACCACTTATATGTCCTGAGTTTACATAATTAAGAACCATAAAACACTAAAACCGCTGAATATGCAGTGCTCCTTGACATCTATGTCAAAACGCACTAAAGCTGTTATGGAGCCATGAGGTGCACTAAGACAATCTTTTATTTTGGTTGTTCAAAAACTAGAAGAAAAGAAAAGTATCACATGCCCATATCTTCTTCCTCACCTGGTCACCTCCCTTCTTTTTCTTCTTTTTCTTGCCCCAGCAGCCAGAGCTCTCCCCATCACGACCATTGGCATCACAAAGCAAGCCATCCAGTTCCTCCAAACCCCCCTGCTGGCCATGGGATGTTTCAGCAGCCAAGCGGTACGACAGATTTCTCAGGATGCAAACACAGTTCTCTACAGTCTGGAAATAAGAGTTATACCAGAGAGATGACAGTTGAAGGCAAGCAGGATGAATGCTGGGTGAGGGGAAGAAAGAGATATATAAATGAATAAAATGAGAAAGCTGAGGTCGGAGATTTGTGTTTGATGCCACTTAATGAAATCTCTATTGTAAACAGAATGTAAATTTAAACTATGCTAATAAAAAACGCCCACTCTCACACTTTAACACTATCGGCCTTCCACCCCCACCCACGAGACAGACATTTGAAGAGAGTGAGAGACAAAGTGAGAAAAAAAGGAAAGAACAGAGATATTTTTATAGGTAAGATGCTTCTGTATTTTATCTTTGACTTTGAAATGAGATCAGAAGAAACTGATAAATGAGGAAAAATGACAAGCCTAATATATTTTATCACACCCCATTTAGCACTGAGTGTAGAGGCAAACTCACCTCTTCAGAGCAAAACATTTTTGTGCATGTCGCCTATTCTTAAGTGTGTATTTTTATTGTGTGTGCACCAGCATGTGCGTGTTTGCATGTTTAGTATCGAATTCATCAGAGTGGAAATTAAAAAGACAAATCATCAATCTTCTGTCTGTCTGACCATTGGTTTACACAAAACGAACAAAGCAGTAATTGAACAGCCTCGAGAGAAGCAACAAACAAAACAATGTCTCACACCAGTGAGCTGCAGTCAGGTCTGAAATTCTTTGTGCTATTATAGAATAATATAGGAGAAGTTACAATTTATTTACAATTTACTCTGACATTTTGTATTTTGACCTATTCTTTCATATTTATTCAGTGCACTAATCTTTCAGGCTGCATGGTCCAGAGAATAAAAAGACATTTTTATTTTGAGTGATTAGTAGTATTTGTTCATCTCTACAGGACGATCAGAGGTCATGATCATTTAAAGGACAGCAGCTTCACAACTGCATTAGTATCTACAAAACAACCAAACAGCCTTTTCTCGTGTTGTTCCTCACTGCACTTTTAGTATTAGCTTCTCTGTGAGACTCCTTTAATGGACTTGCAGTAAACTACTGCCTGCAGTAGCAACTACAATTAATGCAAGCTGTTAAATATCAGTATATATTAGTCAGCATTGGCTGTGTATGTAAAATTATATGCTAAGTCTATTAGGTTTTGCACCATTATTTTTAAATTAATGTATCTGTTAAGTTAATTGGCTCTTAGCTGTTTGATATTACATACTGTGAAACCTATGTAAATGTCTTTTAACCCTCGCCACAGTGCCATTCCTTACAGCATTGAAGCAATAATCTGTAGATTATGCTTAATGGGACAATTGGTTATAAAACATAATTGTCACATTACATTCAATGAATATTCCTCAATTGCATTTTTGTCAGGCAGAGGGGAGACAACTAAGACACAAGTCACAAATCCTAAATAATACTAAAAGTTATGGCAAGAGGAATTTGTGTGAGAGCACTAACGGAGACTCATGATACAATTATATAGGTATCTGACCTGGTAGATCACTGATAGGTAATCAATTGTAAAATTACTTCCTCAGTTTGAAATTGTTTCTGCTTTCTTGTTTTGGGAGACTAGTGTTGGAATTACAATTTTTCGAAAATTCGATCAACCTGCCAACTTAGATGAGCAGACACTGTGAAGAGACAGTAGTCTGGGCAGAGCAGGTGGGTACAACAGAAGAAAATAAAGCATACATAGTGCAAAAAAGCACATGGATAACGTGATTGCTATTGCAACACTGACCATATGCCAATCAGTTTTTGCTGCTATGGTGACTGCAGTCTGAAATAAGAGTGGGGGTTGGTTAAACAGTTATCAAGGATGGCCATTTAGAAAGGCTGAAAGACAGGGAGACCTTGAGAAGTCAACCACCCACAAAACTGTTTATGTAGTATTGACTGGCCCACAAATACTGTGCCCTGAACTCACACATACACTTTACACCAATGTAAACATATCACGCCAAGCGAACATACACTCCTCTTTGAGTACTGGCAGAGCTAAACTGGCTAAAGTGCTGCAAGACTTTTTAAATGAGGGCTTTAATTTGCTATACACAAAACATGATGATGAACTAAATGCTCCTTCAAATTTAATTTTGCTTCCTTGTGACTGCTGGCAGTGAAATGAGGTTTAGCCACTGATGATGTTTTTTGTCATCTCCTGTGTGTTGAAAGATTTTTCCATTTTGTCTAAAAGATATGGAATGCAGCCCAGCTTCCTGATTTAGTTTGACAATTCACATTTGCTGAAAGCCTGAAACTGAATAACTCATTTCTGTAGTTTTAGTACCACGAACAATGATACAAGATACAATGACAAGAGTATGAATGAGTGCATTACACAAACACAAGCTAAAACCTTTTACACACACACACACACACACACACGCACACGCACACGCACACACACACACACACACACCTTGCTGTCGATCTCATTGCTGCCCAGAGAGGTCTGGATGACATAGAGCAGAGCATCTGTCATGCCGTCACACTCCCTCATCCTTCGTCTTGCCTCCTCACCTGCGGAGCTTACATTCCTGTAACACACACATACACACGCACGCACACACACACACGCACACACACACACACACACACACACACACACACACAAACACACAAGAATACTGGTCAGTGTGTGTGCTTGTATGCTTGTGTTTGTTAGTATGTTTTTGTGTTTTCCAACTAGAAAAAGGAAAAAAAAAATGGAGAAATAAAGAAGGCTGGTGAGGAGGAAAGATAAGGCAGAAAGAAGAAAGAAAAAAGAAATCTAGTAACAAGAGCTGTAGAGAGACAGTGGCAAAGACAGGGAACAGGAGAGAGAGAGTCAGTGAGAGACAGATACTGGGAAACCTGGGAGCTCTCCTCAACTAAACAATTAAATAGGGATCATTAAAATTCTGGATACATCTCAATCTATGTCCTGAAGGCTCACTTCAATTTAAAGCACTTGACTGGAATCCAAAATATAAAATTAATTAATTAATTAATTAATTAATTAAAAAATAAAAATAATAATAATAAAAAAGGAAAAAAAAAAATAGACACTTCAGTCTGACAGTTGTTGCTTGAAATGCATTGCCAGCATTCACACCAACAGTGCTTTGATGATTTGACAGCATTGTTACATTTATAAATAGCAGCTTTGCCAACATTTTGCACAGACATAATGAATAGTGTTTTATTCAAGCTGGTGGGTGGTGTTGGGTTAGGGTTTGTTTGTTGCTGAGATACACTAAGTACCAAAGACTAATTTCCCTATGTCATTAGAAAAGATATAAAACTGAAAATATAAAGGGAGGAAAATGTTCTATTTTCCCTCTATATTCTTGTTGGCGTTCAGTGCATGGTAGGCCCAGCACATGACAGAAAGAACACAAACAACTAACCGTCGCGACCTGTGCTCAATTCTTGTTCCCTGGACTTTTATTTTGTAGTGTTTCCTGGGTCCTTATCATTGTCTGTTTTACTTTGTCATCAGTATCTGACTGTTTTCACCTGTGTGTTTTTAGCATCTTGGTGTTCTTTATTTAAGCCTGAGTTTCCCCTATTTCTTTGGCTGGTTCGTCTTGTCTTCTAGTACTCTAGTTACCATCTGTTCTAGTCCCGAGGATCCCAGATTGACTTTGAGTTTTGACAAAATAAGCTTGTTACTAATTAGTTTCCGTTAGTTTTGAACATAATTTATTCTGATTTCCAAAAAAGACTTTTTTTGGTTGAGTCTTAACAAGGGACCAGTGAGGAAGAAAAGGCACCAAGCAAGGTTTGAAAATATATTGGTATCATCATACCATCCTATTGTGGCTACATCCTGCACAATACAAGTGTGTAAAAATACAACTATAGTGGCTGTTGTTTTTATACCCCTATATTTATTGGCCAGTTGTTACACCCCGAACCTTTATTTGAGGACACTACTGCTGTGAAATGCTATGATGTTGTCTTACCGATAAGGGGATGTAAGTTCAGACAACGGGCAAGACAGAAAGCAAAACTCTAAAATAATTAGCAAACTAATTATAAAGTTTGATAACTTGACTTTAAACATCTCTGGTTAAAGATGAAATGTTACAGATGAGACAGACAGAAGAGGTGAATGTGTGATGGTATGAATGAGTATTAAGTTCATTCCATCAAATTGGCATAATAAAGAGATCACAGCTGTTTCAACAGTCTGTAAGATGAGGTCAATCATTTATTGTACTGATGAGAAATAGAGAAAAGAGACAAAGGGGGAAGACACAAGAACTCAATTAAAACTTTACATTCATGCCTCCCTGCTTCCAAGAGAAGGTCAAGTCATTTTTACCCGCTTTGAATGCTAATGGGCAAACAAGCATAAGACCGAAAACCCATGGGTTGATGAGAAAGAGCGGTGGTGGATTATTTATTGCTTCAACATTCTTGAGTATGTCAACTTCTACTGAGAGTTTTAACCAAAGTTTTAATCTGATGCCTCATCATGGGTGGAGGCAAAGGCACCTGATTTTGCTAAATAAATGGTTAACTGAGATAACTTTCACAAAAAGGGAATTTTTGCTTGCATATGTAGATGTATACTGTCATGAAAGTACAGGGGTGTGAAAAGGCCCTTTGTATATAGATTGGGCAGGAATTAAAAATTTGAATAGTATAATGTACAGTGTCTAAACTACACACAGAAAACTAGAGAAAAAACTGAAGTCTTGTCTTGTACACATTACAAATAAATGTAGTTACATGGGTCCATTCTGCAAAACACAGTCAATTTCACTTACGGGCCAACTTTTGGCAAATCCTCATTTCTGTACTATAAGTCTTCTCATCTGACAGCTATTACACAGACAGAGGCTTAGCTAATGGTTGCATTACTTTGTTAAAGATACACTGTGGCCCAGGAGGAGTTTATGCTGTTACAGCTGACTAGTTTTGCACAGTCACACTATATCCCACAAGCTTAGTTTTCGTAACACTGGGATATCTTAAGCATGGACAAAACTGCTCAATAATTAGTTTTAATCTGTTCAGACCAGGAGATGCAGAAGCAGTGTGCATGTCTGCATGTCCTATATATTTCCAAAATTGTATTTAAAATCAAAAAACATAACAGGTATTTATATTTAAGAGAGCTGAGAGCTGTTTTTTCAGAATGGAAATAATACAAACAGACAGCTATTCAGGTGTAAGAAAAGTCTAATTTGTTGACTTTTTTAGGGTCTTGCCAAATAAAATTAGTGAGTATGGTGGAATCCATTGTTGTCATAGAAGATATGCTCCAAAATTACAGACTCTATAGAATATAGACGACATAAAGTAAAACCAATAGATTTAAGATCCCTGTCATTTCATAGCTTTTTAGTATTATGTCATGTACTAACATGCCATGAAACGTTCTGTGCAATGTGTATATCAAAATCAGAATCAGAAATATATATTATATGTATATATATTTATATATTAAATATATTGCCCTTGCAGGACAGTCTTATGTTACAGTGCTTCATTCCACATAAATAAAATATAATGAACAAATAAAATAAAAATAATCTCTCCATCTTCAAAATGTAAAAATATACCTTGTCAATAATACAGAGTATACCAATTTAAAATGTAGATGATATTTACAGTGAATAGTACAGATATGTATAGGAATATATACGTAGCAATGAAAATGTTTTGTTGATGTTGTACTATATCATGTCTATATCCACACTGGCTTTCTGTTCGAACAGTTTAATAGCTGGTGTCTGTTTAGACACACTGCTCTTTAGAGACCTGGGCACAGCTGCCCAAGGAACTGGAGATGCACATTGCCATGTGTGTGTTTGTGTGAACATTTAACAATTGTGAATGTCCTGCCTGTGCACATGTGCTTGTTAGTCTAGTGGTTCTGTAATGAAGCATAAACCATTGTGCCTTTCTGCAACACGCCTTTCCTTCTGTGCTAGTTACAGACAAACACAGTGAGGCAAGGATTTTGTATGCACAAAATAACTTTAAACTGTGTTTCTTTCTGGGTGTGATGTACCCTTATTTTTTTAGCATCTCTCAGTTTTTCATTATGGAATATTTAGATTTTAACTTCTTTGTTTGAGTCAGTTTCTTTTGACTTGGGGGATTCATAGACCCTGGTAGCATAATCTGTGCATACTGTAATTACGCAGAGTCACAGAAAGCAGATCAGATGGCATATTTCATAAAATGAAGAATAAAAATGCAGAGCGACATGTCTGTGTGTATGAAAACCCTTTGCCAAAAGAGGATGTGGTTTAGGGTGTGTGTGTGTGTGTGTGTGAGGGTGTGTGTGTGTGTGTGTGTGTGTGTGTGCGTGTGTGTGTGTGTGTGTGTGTGTGTGTGTGTGAATGACAGCGTCTGTGAATATCCTTAAATTTAACTGGTAATCTCTACTATTTAATGAGTCAATTACATACACCTATCTGATGTCACTCCTCATTAATTCAGTCTAACTCATTAGCCTGAATCATTAAATAATTACCAAAAGGACACAGAACTTGATTAAGCATCCGATTCAAAATTTAACAATGGTTAAGTTAAGTAACAAGTGCAAATGAGCAAGGCATTTCCCAACTTTATCTGAGAGCGTGAGTCAGTTAATGGATCATTTCTGTTGGTCTCAAGTACAGTAAACAACATTTAGCTTATTCTAATGGAAAATGTTTGGGGGAAACATGGAGAGAAAGGTGGGAGTGCTGTAGCATGAGCTGACATCCAGAAAAAAAAAAGAAAAATATTTATTGGAGTGTTGCAGAGCCATTATCATTAAAAAATAAAATGTCTGGAACAACAAACAAAAACTTTGACTGTATAAATTATAAATTAACTGGAAACAAATACAACAGATATATCTCAGATATATCTCATCAACTATATCTCAGATGGCAAACACCTTTTCAACTCAAGCCTTGATTAATTTATACAAGCTGTAATGTATCAACTTTTTATGTTATAAGGACTATTGATCTTTTTGATTGTTACAGATTGTTATGCTTCTCAATTACTATTAGACATTTGACCACAAACCACAGTGTCTGGTTAGACTCTTTTTGGTATTTATTTAATGGATAGACTCATCCCAGTTGCTGCTTGTCTATGTCCCTTACTGCATATTTACTGTTTCTGTATAATAAAGGCATAAACGCTGCAAAAAGTGGAACTACTCAGAATAAAAACTGCTACTTTCTGCTTCTTCTTTTGGTTGCTGATCTAATTAAATCAACTTATGTGCATGTTAATAAACCATGATACTATATGATGAAGTATATTTGTACTTATTATTTTACTTATATTTCCGACTTATACTAGTTAACAACACACTGATATTTTCTAAATAAGGTGCACCTACACAAAAAGTTTACTAACAAGCTCCCTGGTACAGTATCTGCAGAACCTTGTTAAGCTGAACATCTTTTTCACCAATTACTCTGGTTAAAAGGTGTTAGGTTATACATATTTCATTTCAACAGAATACACCTCAGGAAAGTAGCTGATAATCACTGAACACATCACATGCTCGTCATTTTTAGCTACTTGAAGATTCATGCAACATGTACGGGAAAGAAGTGAATCTCGGGCAGATGGCTCTCTAATGTTGCTCAAGGAACAAACGAGCAGTGAGTGGTCAGAGTCACCAAACAGCTGGTGTGTGGTGCCTCTGCACAAGTCTCTGACGATGTGTGTATGTGCACATGTATGTGAGAGGGCATAGGCAGCAGAGGGTCATTACCAGATGATACACACATGCAGAGAAACCAATTAATATCAGTGGAATAAATATGGAATCAAACTGATGCGTGACCAGACGCTCCTTATTCTTCATTCATCTAATAACTCACGCTATTGCTCATCCACATCTGTGGGTATCTGAAAGGAAGCAAATTGAAACTGAGAGTGTGTGATCCTGATAAGTGCAATAACACACACACAAATGGTGTGTAGGAGGCAGGTAGCTTTTTCTCTCTGGTTTGGCTGTAAACCAACAGCCTGGAGGATATGGAAACACCTCCACAGGAGGCCTTGTGTCTGGCCTGATAACAATGTATGTGTGTGTTTGTGTGCACATGTGTCAAAAGGGAGGAACCCTTAAGCCCACTACCTGATTAGACAAAATATGGGTCCATCAGCATCATTAGCTGCTTAGCCCACATGCACACATAAACACACACTAAATCAAAATACACACATTCGTAGAATAACACAAACCCATAATTGAAACACCTGATGCCCTGACTCCAGGTCATTTCCACTATTGTATGCAACTGGCAGTACCACATGCTGGCTGTGATTTCTGATTGATTCAGTTTAACAGCTTTGTTTTCCAGTGGAGACAAATTTCCTTGGGTGTGTGTATCTGTGTGGTTATATATGCACAAACACACATATATACCTTTAAACATACACTTAAACATGTACACATATACACATTTATATACAGAACATATTCATGCACACAGACAAACACAAAAATGTGTGCAAATATAAACACTATCATGGATTCCCCAGACACAACAGCAGACACAGCAAAAGGATAATGAAAGAGGTAAGAGGTCTGAAATTGAGCTGAGGTACACTAGGACCTGAACATTGTGGCCTTGTGTCACTTCAACCCCCAACACAGATAGAAAGACAGCAAAAAAAACCAAAAACGTAGGGCTCCTGAAACATCTTAATTACTCTCTCTGTCTTAGCCCCTCTTATTCTATCCTTCTGAATGTTTATCACTTTTACATCCCCTCTGTTATAATCATTTCAACTTTTAGCTTTATTCTACCCTGCTCTACTCTATGCCTGATAATGAATAACTCATTTCTGTAGTTTTAGTACAAAAAACAATGACACAAGATAGAATGACAAGAGTGCATGAATGAATGAGTGCATTACATAAACATAAGCTAAATTCTTTTACACACACACCCACACACACACTTTGATTTTTTAGATTTTCTGAGGTGTGTCCATACCACAATATACAGTGGGTGTATGGAAGTCAGTGTGCCATATGCAAAGTAACAAAGAAAATTGAAAAACCCAACTCCTTCCAGTCTGCATCAACAGATATGAAAAGGGGCTGGTGGGAAAAATATGTTTTCTGATGAACTACCCATTTAGATTTACATCCTCTTTCCTGATGTCATGATTTAAACATGATGAACACTCAGACATTTTGCTCAATATTTTATAATGCACTCTTGAAATGACTAAACCTTAGGTATGCGTAATATGTAATGCACTACCATTTTAGCTCATTTGGCCCTAAATGCATGTGTTTATTTTAGATATTTACAAATTGTAGCTCCTAGGATACATCCATTTAAGATAAAACTCACTCATTTGTGATGCACAAGCTGCTACCTGATGTAACTGCAAATGAGAATAAATTTATAGATATCTATATAGAGGAATAGCAACTACTTATATTCTGTACACATTCACGTTCCCAATTCAAAAATCTGCTAACTAACTAACTAACTAACTAACTAACTAACTAACTAACTAACTAACTAACTAACTAACTAACTAACTAACTAACTAACTAACTAACTAACTAACTAACTAACTAACTAACTAACTAACTAACTGTACTAGTACTAGTGTTTTTGATACTGCATTATTGTGACAGTGCCTTTGCATTTCTCTGTCAAAGGACATGTCAAAAACAAAATAGAAAAGGAAAACAGAAAAGCTAATTCAGAGAATATATAGTTTAAAAACACATGAAAGAATGTGACAAACTCAGACAACCTGATTTCTTCAGGGAAGCCAGTCCTTAGTTTTGGAGCTCTGTCTGCCAATGCTTAGTCAATCTTTACTTTTTAGTATAGACTTAGAAACAGCCAGAAGAGCTCTGTTTGTGGACTGCAGTGACCAGGGCGGCACGTAAGGGATTAAAAGGTCTCTGATGTAGCCTGGAGCCAGTTCTACCTTGGCTTTAAAAGAAATAAAAATTTGAAAATCAATCCTATAGCTAGCTGGCAACCAGTACAGAGATGCTTCAGTGTTTCTGATGTGCACTTCTTTGTTGTCACCTGCCAATCCTGGCAGCAACATTTTGTACTAACTGGACTTACTTGCTACAGATAAAAATTAAGAGTTACAGTAGTCAAGGGGAGATGAAATGAAGGCATGAATAGGATACTAATCCTGTCTGGATGGCAAAGTACAATTGCTGGAATTTTGCTCTCTAAGCAAAACAACCAACACTGCCAGGTGTAGTTAAAATGTAGAACAGATCTCAAAGGTGGCATACTTTATAATACAGAAGTAATTATAAGGTAGAATACAGTAGTGCTCTCAGTGCTGTTCCTTTAAAAATATGTTTAAGTGGCTTAAGGAACAATGACCCTATGAACTGGAGCTTTAGCTTTGGTATGTTAAATGCATATGCACAGGCACATGCACAGAGTGTAGCACCTTACACACAAAATTAGGAGAATGCATAAAACATATTTGTGACATTTTTTCTAGTCTAAGCAAGTAATAATTAAAGGAGCTAATGTGCTTAAACATAATGCCATTGTGAGATGACAGTGACGTTTTCCATGACACCTAAGTGAATAACTCTGATGTGTGTCTTCTAAAATGTTGGGTTGAATTGTTTCCAATCTGCTTGCCAATGCAGGAACTCTATTTAAGGAGATGCTCCTTTTGTATAGTATCAGAGGTTAGTGAGAAACAACCTATAAGAGTCATATAAGCCAGAGGATTTGTTGGATTGAGAGGAACTCTGCAAAGTAATTGGGGAGAGGTTTAATCCAGAAGCTGTTGGTGTTTGACTGAGTACACAGCTCAAAGTGAGACAGCCGAGTGCACGTGGACTCAGCCCTCTACAGAATTGCTAAAACTGTGTGTTTAGACAGATCAACAGTGCTTCTGTTCAGTACTTAATAACTCACAAGTCAAATTCTCTGCATCCTGCCAGATATAAGAATAACAGTTATATTAGTGCGTTTGCGTTGGGAATTTGGCTATGAACACAGGTTGGATAACAATATAGTCACTAATGCTCAAAATGGTACCAAAGTCAAACTACACAAATCATTCAAGTATTGATTTTTCAAATGCTATTATTGCTGTATATAGTGAATTTGAAACTGGGTTTCAAATATTTTATTGGATGAAGATATTTTTAAAATGGTAACTTCACTGTGACTCCTTAAAAATATTTAAATCTGCCTTGGAGTCAGTAAATAATTAAGGCAGATCGTGTCTACATTTAAACTGCAGCAATGGGTTTTCAATGACATGTCAGTTTAGCACAGTGATCCACGACAGGAGCTGGCTGCTTAATTTAAAATTGCTCTTTAAACTTAGTTTTCCCTGTGAGCAAACAATGTTTTCTTGCTTTTGCCTTGTTGAACTCTAAACTGATTCAGTATCAATAAAATAAACAAGTCATTTTTGATATTCATTTTGAATTTATGGTCATTTTGTGTATGCACAGGGGCCAAGACCCGCTAACGTTTTGTACAGTTGATTGTCTTACTTGAACCTTACATCGTACCTTTAACCTTTTTGCAGATAAACCTGCACTAAATAGCTCATTATGACAAAGTGAAATCATTTTAGAAATGACTGTAAATGTGCAAAAATATTCAGACCCTGCTGTGGCTCTCCAAACTGTCAGGTGCTTTTTCTTCCTGTTCATTCCTTCAGAGGTATCTTAAGCTTGACTAGAGTCAACTGTGGCAAATTGAATTGAGTGGAAATAATATACAAAGACACATACATGAACACAGATGCAATGCCTGCAGAATGGAGATGACAATTGTTGAATATTTTTAAGTGGCTTTCTAATTTTTTTTTTTTTTTTGTATTGGGACAGCATTTTATTTTTCGTACACCATTTAACACTAGATCTACCCTGCGATGCAGAGATGTACAGCACTTCTGAAGTTAATTATTAGTTTATCAGTGTTAACTAAGCTTAGATGTCTCAACCTTCATATAAACACAGTGATCTGCACAGCTGTAAGTTGTCCTTCATTACTTCAAGTTTTAACAGCTAAGGAACACATTTTATCAGGACAATGCACCAAAAAGAAAGTCTTGACACACAAAGGATTTGTTCAAGTGTAGAAGTTGTTGCTCTGGTTACCAGTGAAATTTACTAAGAGCAAGCTGGAGTGAATGAGTGACAGGAAGAAACTTATGTGAACACACAGTAATTTTACTTAAGTATTCATCTATAATCACAGCAGTAAAAATTCAGAAGAAATAAATTGTCATGCACAATAAATCTGTATTATTGCTGTATGACATAAGAATGAGAGTAGAAACCCATACAGTAGTCTATATGTTAAAGCATGTTGTTGTAATGCTATAAATGAGTGTGAGATTAGGGAAGAGAGAGGAGGAACAAACCACACACGTCTTGACAAAATTGTAAAAGAGTGTTTATGGTTGTGTGTGCTCTCATATGTGTGTGCACTGCTCTTACCTGAGACAGCCTGTAGCATTGCGCAGCACCTGGGAAGTATGAAGGTGGAGCTTGCTATCGTCATGGTGATTTGGGGAGGAGTCCCAGTTAGAATGGGGTATGATGACACTATTGGTCAGAACAGCAAGGGCATCTTGGATGATTGGCATCTTCAGAGCGTCACATGATGACAGGTTCCAGAGAACACCTGTACATGCATGGAGAAAGAGTTAGTTTATTTAGCATTAAAATGTAATTAATGAATGATCATGTATTTCATTAAGTTGATTCAGCTCCAGGGCTCAGTTGCATATTCACATTGTGATATAGGGTCATTAATGTCATTATGGTACTTTGCCAAAATGTTTTTAACCTACTAAATAATGATGCTGACCTGAGACAAACTTTTCTGCTGCACTGGTACATGACAAATGTAGTGTGGTGGTACTCCAGAACTGGCAATGCAGGACAGATCTTGAGAAATCCACCTACTCTTTTCTTCTGAGATCTGACTCTACAATCTACGTCATACTTGTGACATCTCAGGAAATGTATTAGCTGTTGTCAGCGTGGAAAAGCAACTATTCAATCAGTGCATCAATTATCATGCAACGTGTGGTGGAGAACACTCCACAGCTCCGACCTTTGTAGTCATCTGAGATGAACACGCATGCAAACAAACACACACGCACACATATTGAAATACAGGGTAGGAAAAGTCACTGAATAATGTGACGAGTATAAAAATGATCAGAATCATAAGCTGTGGCCTTTATGGAGGGCAGATCTCAGGTCAGATGAAAACGTTAACCGAATCTTTACTGAACTGACAGTGCACTGCACCATCACCATCATCGACATAAACAACTCTATTCACACGTAGATGAATTGGAACAAAAAGTTTTTGCATGTATAAAGAGATACATTCAAAGAAATGGACTGGACGCACACTGCTACTGTAACTAATTCATACAGTATGGGTACAGATGCACACACACACACTTTGAAGATGTCACAGAAAGTGAGAAAAGCAAATGCCAAAATGTCCTCACTTTACCAAAATGTCCTCCTTCCCATAGTGTTAAACTCAAATTGGCCAACTACACCCACACATTGTCAGATGGAAAACCACATGCTTCTTTGCAGATGGGTGACAGCACTAGCTTTGTTGGTCAGCTGTGACACACATATGAAGCACATATTCACAACCATGCATACAAACATGAACACTCACACAGGATTAATCACCATCATCACATTCTGAATATGTTAATTAGTCCCTGCTGCTGCAACCAGTGACAGAGCAAAACATACCAAAATACATAGGGCTTCATTTTCTAAGCAGGGCACAGATGTAAATACAATCACACAGGCACAAGCACAAATGAACACCACCAGCAATTTTTGTTTTCAGATTTGTTAATCACAGGCACTGCTGCAAACCAGGCACAACGATGCACAGCTAGGTGCAACATGGAAAAGGCTGAACTAATTATTATTAGAAACAACACAGAATCAGCTGGTGGAGTCAGGACAAATTTAAATAATAAGATGCAGTCTTCACATGTCTCAGAGTCAAAGAGAGAAAAATAATTTTTAGGAATGACCGACATTATTAGAGATCACCCCAAATATTCTATACATTGGTGCAGCTCATCTATGTATTTTACACAACTAAAATAGGGTTTGGATTTTTGCTCTTTAGCAAAATGTACATGGTCAGTTAACATTCAATCCCGGTGTCTCATCAAAAGTTTTAAATACTTAATGAAGACATCAAAGCAGTGCCAGCAGTGCATAAACACGATTGTGGACAGGTGTCAGTGTGTATCTGTGCCACTAAGTTTTTGAACAGATGGAGAAACGAGTTAACATGCAGGATGTTCCTGCCTCACTATCAGGGCATTTTATTTATGTACACCATGCTACGTCTTGTTATTGTGCATTCTGACAGTATCCTGTGCATCAGTTTTTTTACTTTGCAGCAGCTCTGAAATTATGGCTTAGGTCTTATATTAATAGGCTGTGTTGGGTTCAGAATTAATGTGCAGGAAACTGAAGGTAAGATGTCAGTCCAGAGAGGTATATTCCAGAAAGCAGGTTTAATAAACTCTGAGATTGGAAACTCTGAAGTTTTGGGTTCCACACCAGCTGATCCGAATTAGTTCAACCAACTCTGAATTGATTAGCACAAAGGTTTAAGTTCAGAGGTTGTTAAAGCTGTTTTTTTGGAATACAACCCCAATAATATAGAAACTTTAGAAATAATCAAATTCTCATGGCAGAAAGTTTAATAATTGATCTTATTAAAGTAACAGTTACTCTAGGATCCTGACTGACCTATTTGCTTTCAGACATTTAAACTGTAAATTGTTCAGGAGTTTACCTGCTGCCTTAAAAAGAGAGTTACCTTAACTTTGGTTGAAGTTACGAGTGAAAACAAAAAAGTCATTTGATAAATTTTAAAATTGATTTAAGAAAACAGGTTCACTAAGGATGTTGAACTCACTGAACTGTTTAATCACATGGAGCACCAGTTTTCTCTCCTTTTAAGGAGTTCATTTGACACAAATAACGTAAACAGCTGATAAAGTAATTCTGGACCACAGTTGGACTTAGTTAAATAAAAAAAACACAAAACTTTGAGTATAAATAATGAGTTTAATACTAACCTTCAGAATTGTCAGTGGTTTTTTTATATGAAAAGAAAAAGCCATGATTCAGTTTAATATTTATAACAGACATGAGTAGATTTTTTAAACTTCAAAAAAGAAGAGCCTCTGAAGAGCTTCATTTTGCAAATGCATGCTAGGAAGCCAGCATGTTTTGTTGCTTTAAATTCTTCTTTAAATTGACTGAACTCTCTGCAGGTCATTCATTAAACTCTTAATTTCAAGATGAGAAACCTAAGTGCTGTGACATTCCTAAAGTGGCCTGAAAACTAAAATTAGACATTCAGCTTAGCTCTTCCGCCTGTGTTTTTAAAAGTCTGCCAGTTTGTGTTTTCAAGAACTTTTAAAATGAGTTAAAAATGATCAATGGCTCACTCAAGCAGGAAATTTTCTAAAATCACTGAAAAATGTAGTTGTTAAGATCGTGTTCAAAGAGAGACAGTCTGGATTTATCAAGATTAAACGACTAATGGTCAATCTCTAATCTTCCCTATACTGGTAATATTTAAAAAGCCGTTTTGATTCAGGTTAACTTTTTAAATCATTACACTGATAAAGGGGTTTGGGAGCTGCTTGGTCTTAATGTAATCTCAGTGAGTGGTATTATCACGTACAGGCCTAAAATCCTAATACTGAAAGGGTATTGTATTTTCTTTATATTCTAACAGTAGGTAATACTCTAGGTGCAGATAAGTGTACTATATTGTATATATAGCCCGCTTGAATTAATATTTTAATTGATGGACAATAAATACATGTCACTGAACAATGTGAGGTTTTGTGGGTACAATGAAAGCTTTAGGATTACAGGGCTCCTGTACAGAGATGGTTTCTGATTAACTGTTTATCAGAGTGATGGCATGTGCCAAGAAACTGTTCTTGTGCCTGAATGTTGTGGTTCTTGTATAGTATTCTGTAGTACCTATGTGGAACAGGTTGTGTCTGCAGTCTGAAGTGTCTGCTATAATATTCCTGCTTCTGGAGGTGTAAAAGTTGTAAAAGTCCTGGATGAGCAGGTCAACAGTGCAGAACTCAACATGCAGCTCCTGGTTGTTGTGACTTCATGTAGGGAGTTGATATATCTAGTATACGCAGACTTGCAAATATCTTGTATGAGGTGGGTGGCTGTTGATGCCTGCACATTTCATGAGTTTAACAGAAGGTCATTGGTGTAGAGAAAGAAGCGCAGTGGGCAGAGCACATATCCCTTAGGCATGCCACTTCTGATAATCTGAATGTAATTTTTTTCCAGTCCTACTTGCTGATTCCCATCTGTCAGGAAGTTTGTGATCCACTGGCAGATGAAAGTTGGCACGGTGAGCTGGGGGAGTTTGTACCAGAGTACTCCTGGGATGATGGTGTTTTACACCAAGCTAAATTGTGAAAATAGGATCTTTGATATATGTCTCTGGGGAGTTGAGGTGCTGCAGGATGTAGAGCAGAGCCGTATTTGCTGTATCATCCGCTGACACTTTTGCCCAGTGTGTTGTCCTTCAGGTGGGTCAGTACCAGTCTCCCAAAAGACTCCATAAGGGTAACCAACCTTGAGTGCTGTGATAGAGGACTCTTTGGGGACTCTGACGAATGAAGAACATCTGAAGTAGGAGGGGAATTCACACATATTAATGAATTGTTTGAGTTCAATTTGACTTAAGAAGAGGGCCAGCTGGTCAGTGCAGACCTTTGAACACCATCTTGGAGTGGTGCCTTCCTGATCTCTCTCTGAAAACGCTGCCACACACCTTTTTCATGTTTCCTGAGTGCAGACAGGAGGATCAGTGGAGAGGAGTTTGCATAAGATGTCCTGTTTATGTGATATCTGAGATCAAACATTGGGTACTTGTAAATTTAAGCTCATCAGACCTGCAGCAAAACAGATTCAGGTCATAAGATATCCATTGTTCATGAGCTTTGACTAAAAAATAAAATAAAATAAAATGAAGTTTTATTAAATGGACAAAATTTGTCATTACTTAATATTATACTGATATTGGTGAGGGGCGTACTGTTGTGTTGTACACAGTATATAAAGTATTGTCCTAAAAAGATGAAAATACCCTATGTCGATTATCAGCCATAGCAACATGTGTCTTGATAACTAAACATTTATTGCAGTGCACAAATACTGTATCAGTCATACTGACAATCTGCAAATAGCAAACAAAGGTATCAGAAGAACATCAGGTCAAGACAGGAAAGGAGTAAATAATCAGCAAGTGAGAATAACATTAAATATTAGCATAAGTTACAGAATGATGAATTAAAACGTCTGCAAGATAAGGGGGAAATAAAAGCCATTAGCTAAAGAAAAACATTATTCTAAAAAAATTGATTATCACAATAGATGGACCACATGGATATGTGTGTGTGTGTGTGTGTGAGTGTGTTTGTGTGGAGAATAGATAATAATAAGGCAATGACCTTGTATGTTGTTTGGCAGCAATCAAGTGCTAATATCCAGGCTGTGTGTGTATATGTGTGTGTGTGGGAGTATGGCAAAATTGCCACTAATGAGCCTCATGTTTCACATCTCAAGACTTGCTCTTTTTTTCTCTCAGTTTCTTACTTCTCATGGGCTCTTTTCAAAGCAAGGTAAAAGCTCCAAACATCCACAGACTCCCATAAACACACGGATTAAGTCTGCAGCCTCTTTGGAAAGGGTAAGGGCACATTTTGAGAAAAACACTTCACTGAAAAACCTCAATGCTTTGTCTGTTTTTGTCTTTGCTTCCTACTTCCTGTGTTGTTCTGTTTCTCAAATGGTGAGTGTTGTCAGGATGTGATTGCAATCATTTCAAAATATTGCTGTCTCTGATGAGCTGACAACAACCTGTATGCTGATTTGAAAGCAACTCAGCTGCCTTTCTATAGCAGCCTATAGGTTATAGCTATGAGAGGGTGACATTATGATGTTATGTCTGATTTTTTTCAGTGATAGAGGCAGAGATTGAACAGAAGTAGGAACATGCAAATGAATGGACCCCTCTGTTTTCTGGGGCAAGGACATTGTGTCTACGCTGTCTAACACTGTCTAAATTCAAGGATGACACACACCAACCCACACTCACACACACAACTTCCTAGTCTAGAAACATAGCTCTGTAACGCTTCGCTGATCCCAGTGTCCTTATGGGTATAACATCAGGTCACCAACAGACATGACATCATACTGGAGCCTTTGTGTGTGACTGCATGTGTATGTGCCTGTGTTTTGTTCCCTTGTCTCTCTCTGTCTTTAGCGCTTTCTTGCTCTCCTCTGAATAGCTCCCCTCAGACATTTGACGGACAGTTTCCTAGGGCCTGGGTGGTTTGGGGAAGTGGGGAGATGATTGCATGAATTCATAAATAAATGAGAGTATGACTTGTAAGGGGAGAGTGAGGCCTGTTAGGCCTCAAGTGGCAATGTTTTATTAAACAGCCATCATCGGTGCAGCTTGATGTGAATTAGTTAGCCGTGGGGTCAAAACCTGATGATGAGTAAAGACAAAGATGATAAATTACATAGCTAATGTGTCTACAAAAACCTGTGAACAAGAAAATCAAAAAAGAGTGACGGCAGGTTAACAATTGCTGATGTTACCCCAGGGTCATACAACTTTTCTTCCTGCAGTAGATTTGTCAGGACAAGGTTAAGGATTACAGTTGTCGCTGCCTGTGCTGGAGGTTTCATTCTCACCAGGGTCTGACAGTGCAAAGGCTGCCATAAAATTTCTGCAGGACACTAACACTTTTATAGCATAATGGCAGCAGCGAAAAAAAAAAAAAAAAAAAAAAGTCATCCTGTGGAAGGTATCTTGTTTCCTCACAGGAATGACTTTGATGGAGCTCTGTCCCCAAGCATGTCTGAAAGAATGTTATGAGCTTAAATTAAAGTGGCTTGGGCAAATACTGTAACGGGGTGGGGACATTAAGAGTTGGACATTTACACAAAGCAGCAATTCATGCCTTGAAGTAACAGAAAGCAAGATTAAAAAATTTCCAGTAAAGACTGGCAGCAGCAATATTTGAATGTTGTGGATATTTGTTGCTAACATCATAAACTTGAAGAAAAGGGTTGGATGGTGTGGCCCTAAGGCTGAAATGTTACAGTGGTGAACCACGTGTGCAGCAACAGCGCATGTGTCAGATGGTGGCTGTTTGAGTCTGAACCTTTGTTCCCGTGTTTCGTTAAAGCCTCTCAGCACCCACTTCAAAAATAAAGGTGTATAAATCTTTCTAATGCTTTTATAACTAAAGTGTCCAGTCTCATTTAAACACTGCTGTGCGAGATATGGTAAACAGAATACACAGAATTTCAATCACCACTTTAAGAAATTTGCAGTAATGTACACTTGTCTCCAGTTTTCAGAAACTAAAGAATTACATTACATTAAATGGAAGATATTTGCATAATAATCACATTTTTTAACACAACTTGCTTTACAGGTTTATTCTTAGCTCAACAACCATTTCAGCGTAGGCAGCAGCTGCAGTAGAGTTATGCCACGGTTCACTGCCTCAAGGTGAGCCCATGAAAAAAAGATACCGTCTCCTATTGACACAGAAAGCCTCTGCATCGACCAGACTTTGACTGACAGGCCCGGAAGCCTTGACTTTGTCCTATCTACTGCACGCTGAGACCCAGGAAGCCAACAAAGCTGGTCTAAATTTAACTTCAGAACTGACAGGGAGATTGAGTAAATTGTTGAGTGGGGACTAGGAAACTACATTGACATAGCTGACAATGCAGAGGCACTAATGAAAAGGTCTTTTTATTATGTCTCAAGCATAACCACTTTTTTGAGTCATTTGAGTACGCTCCACTGGCCCTGATGAACCTCTTGTGGTTATCAACTGCCATTTTCCTCCTTTTAAATCATTTAGCCACCAATTAGTGATGAAGGTCAAGCCCTGGGTAAAATGTAGTTTGGTAGAGCGACAGATCCAATCTGTTTTTGCTACATTTTGTCTATTGTACTTTTTAAACTCTTTTTAAATCAATGTGGTATTTGCAAAACTGGCCTGAGAAAGAGGTTTATACTTCATCTGGCAGCTGCATATCATAACTACTGTCAGCATTTACAAGTTAAATCCAACCATAATATCAATAATATCAGGCATTGACCTTTTAAATTAAGGTTATTTTGCTAGTCGGGGGCTTTCTCTACATTCACTGAACATGACATGCACTTCCCTCCTCAGTAGATTGTGCCCATAGGAGTGTGGCCTTGTCCATTTAGACTCTTATTAAAAATTTGGATGTTGAGGGACTTAAATTTAATAAACCAATTAATGCTGGCATCAAGTTCTGCTTTTTTTTAAAATTTTTGTGTTTTAAAGAGCATTTTATCATTAGTACATCTGGAAACAGCTCATCACACTTAAGTCAAGGCAGGACTACTGCAAGGCATTATATAAAGGAGATAATCAGTATTTATTGGCACATTTCCAACTGGTTTACAACATGGCGGCTCATTTTCTAATGGAAACTAGACACCAAGAACATATTATATATATATATATATATATATATATATATATATATATATATATATATATATATATATATATTTTAAAATCCTTGCCTTGGCTGCCTGTGAGATCTCTGATTGTTTTCAAATGGTTGCCTTTAGTTTTTAAAGTTTTAAACGGCTTAGCTCCTCATTATCTCTTTTTATCCTTTCATAAAACAGGTAGGGCATAAAGGGTGACCAGCCAGTGCGTCTGGAGAGTGCTGAGGACACAGTATCACTGGGGACATCGTGCCTTCTCAGCCTCGGCTTCGGGGCTTTGGAATTTTCTGCAATTGATCTTTGCCATTGGGGTTTTCAAAACAAAACTCTTTGTGTTTGAATATTTTTGAGAAGTGTTGCAGTTATATTAGAGCCTAAAGACTGATGTTTTGGTGATATGTGGCATCTTAAGAACATAGCTAAAATGAAACATTTTGTTAAAGCAACATTCAGAAAAAGCTTATTTATGCTTATTTATTTGTAATCTAGGCTACTGTAATGCATTTCTGAGCAAGATCTTTTTTTAACCACTGATTTAAACTAATGTGATCATTTTATTTATTTTATGCTGACTTAAACATGTCTGCACTTTATCAAACTTTTCTGTACTTTTTAAACCAACATGTATTTTTAAAATCTACTTTATATTTAATCTTTTACATCTTATTTATTGTTTTAATTCCTCTATTGTGTTAATTTGCATTTTAATGGTTTTGTGCTAATTTATGATGTCAAACACTTTGTCTATGAAAATGCACTGCACAAAAAAAAACTTGCCTTTCTTTTAAATGGCTGCTCACTCTCCTAGGGAGCACAATCATTGTCTGGCAGATAACTGTTTCACGTTGTTTATGCTGATTAGGCAGCTTCGTGCAATTTTGTTCCTCATTTTGGACTGAAATTGCATTTGTGTTAAAACCAAATCAGACCACCTCTTATGAAAAACAAAGAGGAAAATGCAGACAAACCTCTCCAAACAGACACACAGATATGGCCAATAATTACAAACAAACATAGCCTACAATACATTTTGTTTATGTCTCCCCAGGATGCCACATGACAAAACATCAGCACTGATTTGTAAATGGCTGATTAAACATATCACATAATACTTTTTACTGCTTTGCAGATGCATCTATATACTGCAAGGAAACTTCTAAAGAAACCCTTCATTTTAACAGGGATGCTTTAGTTTGTTAATGGTACTGAATGCTGAGGCAGTAACATTCTTTAGTGCAGCTGTTGGATTCTTATTGGTGTCACAATTCAACATAAACTATTCTGTGTTGTATGCAACGGCTTATCTCTTTTTATGCAGTTAATGCAGCTATTAAAAGATCACAATGTGTTTTGGCCAAGACTGATGCAGAAACGCATAAAAAAGTCAGACATTCATCTTATTTGGCATGAGATTTGTTGGGCAAACATGACAGGGTGATACAGAACATGACAGCAGCTGTTTAGCTACAAAAGTGTGAAAGTTGACATTGATTTATCAATGAAAATGCAATAATTACCAGTGACATGATTTCTTAAAGGGATATTAGGTCTGAACATGTGAGCATAAATGGTTTCTACAACTCACACAGACACTGACGCCAATTAATATTTATGCCAGCTGCTGCCAGCGAGTCAATCTGGAGTATGCTTCTCAGTTCAGCTGGTCTAGTGGCTCTTACTGTGTGTGATCCAAAAGTGGTTCTGGACATTAACAGGAGGTTTGAATTAACAATCAGGCTTTGCTGTAAACTAAAACAAATAGTGCTTCTCATGGTGGATGTATACAGCATCATTTCTGGCTTCCCACATGTAGTGCTCATTCACTACATCAATGGGGGGGATCCTTGCCACAATTAGAGCAAGTTCTGGATGTGGTCCATCATGGACTAGAGAGCAATTTACGATGGCTGCATCTTTATGCGCTGTTTTAATTTTCAGTTTATTTTATTGAGACTGAGCCCATGCAAATACAATTAAAATAATGAACTTTATCTTCCTATACCATAATTTGTTACAGTTAGACAACCACTGGAGTATCGCCAAGGAGGAAACTAGGCGACTTAATATATAAAACATATGTTATACTGAATATACAGGAGTAGCACATGTGTACTTATTCTGTCTTATATTTGTGACAGTAAACATTGAAAACACATTAATAAATGACAGTGTGATTATGCAACAGTTATAAGTACTGTATTACAGCAACAGCAAGGTGTTCTATGAGGCTGATGAAAAGACTTTTAAATATGGTTGTATTGGCAAGAAAGCAATTGAAATGCTAAGTACCGGAGCAAACAGACAACTGAGTAGTCATGCGTGACACTGATACACTTTGCCAGCAGCAGGAATACTAGTGAGAGAATGAAAATGAAAGGAACAGTCAGAAAAAGTGTGTGTGTGTGTGTGTTTATCTCAGATGACTATAAAAGTCAGAACTCAAAATATGGTGCAGTATGACTTGGAGTGCATTTTATTCATTTTTTAATCTGTTTACAGACCACATATAAATATGCACACTCCAGCTCCATGCGTTTAATCTTTTAGTCTCTCCAGCACTGTAGTGATATACTCGAAGGTGCCAGTCTGTCAACATGGACACATACTGTAGAGCTTAGCATCTACACTAAATGCGCTTTCTGTGAATTTTTATTAGTACACGTTATTGCTTTGCAATATGGAGTAAAAACAAAAGTTTTATAGAACAAGCAGAGTCTGTACACAGAGGACAGGGAAAATAATTGGATTTTAGCAATACATTATAGCATGACAGCTGAAGATCGATGGGGATCCTGGTATGATGTATCTGGGCATCCCAAATGACAATTAGTGAACCAGGGTCCCAATGCAAAAGCAATAATAAACTTGTGACATTCTGTGATACTCTAGACAGATACAGAATTTAGGAACTCTGTGTGAGAATATCTTTGTATGGGAATCCTGGGTCACTGCAGCTGTTTTTTTCAGTACTGTAATGTACTGACCCATATCCTGAAGGCTCCTATCATCTGAACATGCAATGCAAGGTTTGTTGGTTGTGCTTTGGTTTTCCATATCCACTGAGGTCCATTCATCACTAACCTGACAATTGCCTTTATGCCAAAGGGCCAAGAGATCAAAAGCCTTTGGCCCTGGACACACACCAGGCATGGAGACGCTGTCTCCCAAACAATGCATCACAAAGGCTCCCTGCTGTTTGCAACAGTACTAAGGGTCTGATCTCATTACTTTGTGTCCTTACCAGCTAAACATGTGTTTCTGTACTAATTCCTGCAGCTATATTTCCTGGTCTGTGACAACATTTATTTTTTTAAATATTTGCCCAAAGTTTCATGTCATCACAGTAGCTTTCCCTTTTCTAAGATACTACTCATTCTAAAATAATCTAAGGGAAACGTCCAAAGCCACAGCAAATCTGCAAAACTTAACCTACTGAAAGCATTGCTACTACAATATGATGTTAGATATAAGCTGTGTCATTGCTTTTTGAGTCTTGGTGCTTAGGGCTGATTAATGAACTTTTGTGACTTATATCGATTTCTTATATTGATTTGTTATGTTGCAAAATTATGGTTCCAGTTACTTGCTAAGTGTGTTACAAAACACCGTCACATAGTCTGAAGACTTTAAAACTTGTTTGGTGGAAAAAAGTTAAAATATTATTCCCGTTTTAGAAAACATTTCTAAGATAAATAATTTATTAATAATAACCCAGCTCTGAGAAGACAGCAAAGACACAAACCCTTTGTGTTACACAACACTCAGACCAGTACAACTGCATCACTGCAGTCAGCTGACTGTGAACCAATAACAGGCAAGGGTTAGGCATGATTGCCTCAATTATGATGAGGAACCAATCGGATGAACTCCCTGCACAGAGTGGTAAAACACAAAAACAGCTGTTCAGACTGTACAGAGTCTGTCTCTGAGTGCTCACAGTCTCTGTCATACATGGGCACAAAGCTCAACATCCCACAGAACACACACAGTTCTCTAAACACAGGTACTACAGAGATGCAATGACAAAACACACACACATACAACTCGTTTCTGTGTTTTTACAAAAGAGGGAGAGAACCAGACTAGAAGACATTAAGTTAACCCACTAAGTTCACTCTTCCTCGTGGTGTTGTCTCATAGCTAAACAACTCACCTTAAACTGACACAGCACAGCAAAGCTCAACATCAGTTGTGTGAAGACAGACAAGTAGAGACACCAACAAAAGTCATGCCAAGCTTACACAACTGCAAGGACTGAGAGAGTGACAAAGACCCAGCAACAATTAGTTCAAGTTTGTCTGAAACCAGAGAACGTGTTCTAGGACTCTGGCAGAAGCAGTCCCTGCTCAAAACTAGCAATCAACCACAGAGAACGCGACCCATCCGGCAGATTAATGTTATGGCAAATGACCTGTGTTATGACAATTTACTTGTCTCCCTTCTAGTTTAACTCAGCACACCTAATCTTTAAATCCAAGCAACCTTCTCTAATTCAAATTAACATTAAGTGTAGAACTTTGACTTGAACATAAATTTCATATGATTCTTGATGACACTACTAATAAATCTGACATACTGTAGCAGGCCTCCACTAGGTGGTCCTGGTACACTAGGGTAACGTGAGTTATCCCGGTTTCTTGGGGTTACACTAATGTCAGAAAGTTTTCTATTTGGCAAGAAGGCAAAAGAGAAGCCTTACTGATCATTATAATTTTGATTTTCTGAATTCAAAATGTTCCTTTTCGCCAGGGTTAATTTTTGAAAACTTGGTACACTGTACAAAGGTACTCAAAATTGACTTTTTTTCCCCCAGAGTGGCAGCAAACTTCCCAAATGTATATGAAAAAATGGTTCCCAAAGGTATATGTCAATTTTGGAGATCTTAGTATGGGGAGAGGAATGTTATCCATTTCAGAAAAAGCAGAAGAACACCTGTCTATTTCCATTTTAAAACATCGAGACAAAATGTGACCTTTCTGCATCCAGCTGGGGATATGTTAATCACCTGGGCATATGTCAAGAGCAGCACATTCTTTCTGACCTGACCACAGTGCCAGAGCCCAAATGTCAAACGCATCCCATGTGGCAAGGGACACATAGAACACTCTGAACTCTGAAATGGACAAAAAGTTCCATGTCAGTCATTTGGGAAGACTGGACCATGGGATGACTAGACTGGAGATCTCCCATACAGATTTGAAATGAACAGTTTTTTCTCCATAATGGCATAAGAGTTCCTAAGAAACCACAGTTTCAATGTATTCAAAATGGACAGTTTTCTTCTCTTCCTGTCCTTCTCTGTTAAGCTTCATGTCTTTCCATACAATCTGTGGTGCCATTAACAGTGAAACGATCAGAAAGACATAACATTTCCTTTTTTTCGCTTTCCTTCCTTGCATTCTCTCCCACATATTTACTTTTTTGCAACAATTCTCCAATTGGCTATCAATAATTATCAATATTTGAGGTATCTGTAAGGGGCTGTCATTGTTGTGATATACCAGGTCACCTTCTCTTCAAAGATCAAGAGTTCACAGTTGGCTGTTTGAGCAAGTATGCTTGAATATTTGCTTTGTCCTGCTCAGGAACAGTGGGGTCAGAGGTGAAAATGACTTTATCTCTGTGTCTGCATATGCGCAGGTGCAATAGGTATGTGTGGTTACGTGTGTTTGTCTGTTTGAATGTAACTGGATGTGTATGAATGAAGAAGTGCGCTTTATCTTTGGAAATGTCCACTCCTCTTGTATGAGCTTGCACATTTCCCTTATCACAGGATTAACCTAGTTCAACAAAGCATCTGAGCAAAGAGAGATAAACAATGGCAATAAAAGTGCAGAAGACAAGATGAATGACAAGAAGATGGGATTAGTTTAAGGGAAGAAAAATGGTGACAAAAGAAAAGAGTAAGAAAAGAGTGGAGAAGAGACGAAGAGAGAAAAGGATATGTCATGCTGCAGAACCAATGTCATGGTAGAAAATGGCTGTAGATTCACACAGAGATTGTATACATGCTTGAGGTGGTGTACTGTATATGTGTGTTTGTGTGACAGAGAAAGATTCATTGCATGTGTTAGTGTTTTCTACATCACTAAAGGGTAGAATATTATATTCTTCGTGGGAGGTGTATTGCAAGACATTTCAGGAACAAAGAAGATCAAATTACAGTCCATCCAGACAGTATTCAGACCCCCTTCACCTTTTTTCAATTTAGTTGCATGATGCCTGATACTTTCTCATTAATCTACACAGTGGCACATAATGACAAAGTGAAAACGGTATATTGAGGAATGTCTGTAAATTTATTAAAAAGAAAAAAACTGAAATAGAGTTGATATTAACCATTTCTATAAAACTGTTTTTTTGTCAATGTAAACTGTATACATTATCAGAAGGAAAAGAAGCAAACTATCAATAATAATATAAAACAAATAATGAAATTGCAGCAGCCAAATTTGACTAGAATACACTTTGGTTATGTATATATGAATGTGTTTACCCCTAGGAATGTTTGCCTGCTTCTTGTCTGGGTGTGTGTGTGTGTATATAGCGTGTCAGTCATAATTTAATGTATAATTTACCAATTCTAATCTATTCAAATCAGTTAGAAGGGTAATCAGTCACACAGTACCCAGAAGCATATAACCAGTATAACCACAAGTAGCTAAACTAAGGAAACAATTTAAAAAGAAGAAAGAAAGAAAGAAAGAAAGAAAGTATTCCTTTCTTTGCTCTGTCTGAAACATTGACAATATTTGTACTGTACTGACAGGGTTTGCAGAAGTACACAAAAAACCCAATATTAGGTTAGATTAGATAATATTTCATTGATCTGCTGGCAGGGAAAATCAGGTGTTGCAGCTGCAAGCAAAGTTTATCTGTCCAAGGTGAGAATTAAAATAGAAAGGTGAGTCAGTCAGATGTTGGTGTAAACATGAATCCAGAGGTGCACATAGGCAAATTTAGTGGCAGTTGTGGAGTCTGATGTGAGCAGGGAAAAATTCCTTCACACACCGCTGGTGTTGAAACTTGCCACTGAAGGTGCGTCACCAGGTGTTCCCGCTATTACCATTGAGTTACAAAGTGCTGCTGTGCAACCTTCATGGTTGCAGTTGAACCAGAGTTGGAAAATGGCACGAGGAAAATGTATTACTGCTAATGATTGAGACAGAAATGTTAATTACATTTTTCTGTTTTATGTTCTATTGGTAGAAAATGAGATGCTTCACCATTATTCATTTTTCATTCTTGTCTTTAAATATTTGGATCATTGTGTATTCAATTGAGTTGAAATCCATTACTTAACACTTGTGTAAAAAAGTGACCTCTGACCAGATGCACAGATTCAGCATTTATGTCTGGCATATGCCCTTTTTGTCACATGCGTGCAAAGAATGTTATATGTTTGGTTGCAAAGGATCGGACAGATGAAGTCTTTGTTTCCTGGTGAAAGAAGGACGCAATTGTCGGCCACATATGAAGGAACCTTTGAAATGGCACAGCCTTGTTGCAACCCTGTGTTGCCTCAGTTGGGACGTGTCACAAACACCAAACCTGCTCCTTTCTTCTTACCAGGCTCCTTCACTTGGCTGTTCACCCTCACCAGCTGGAAACCATCCAGAGTTACATAAGAGTCAGGAGTGACTTCATTCCTCCATGTTTCCATGAAGCATAACAGGCTACATTTCCCGGAAACTCTCTGCTCCTTCATTAGCACTGCAGGTTTTTCCATTTTATTGAGTAGAGATCTTTCATTTCCCATAGTGACTGATAGGGGACAAGGTTTATAACGTCTCCATTTTTCATGACACTTCACTCCCGCTCTGCACACTCTTCTTTTCCTTCTGAGCTCAGGGGGATTTCAGGTATCTTCCAGGTAGCAGACCTGTGCTCGGTAGCGCTAACTGTTCCTCCATGTGTAAATAATGCCGTATCCATAGTAATGGATACAGTAGATGACAGTAATTCCACATTTGGTCATATAGTGTAGGTGTGTGTGTAGTACTGCATGACAGATCCTCTTATCTCCACATATTAAGTTCTGTCTACATATTCACATGAAATTGTATTGCCTACACATAAATGCACACAGCATTATAACCGCTACTGATCCAGCCATAGAAACAGAGTCATGCTGGAAAATGCAAAGCAGATGAGGTGTAAGTTTGTCACAGATACTGTACCTGTTACCAGCTCTCTGATTTCCACATCTGTACTCTTCCTCAGCAAGCGGACCAAGGCAGGTATCCCCCCACAGTTCTTCAGGGCTACTTTGTTCTCATCATTGGCCTTGCCATACACCAGATTCCTCAGGGCTCCACAGGCACTACGGTGAACCTCACTCATCCTGTGGTCCAGTAGGTCGACCAGTAGCTGAATGCCTCCCTGTCTACGGATCTAAGGATCAAAGACACTGTATCAATAAAATGCACTGATTTTCTATAACTATAAAAAACAACTAAAAATTCTAAATATCACTTAAGTCTTCACAGACATATGTCATTGCCTCACATGGTGTAGATGGTGCAGACTAACATTCACCATTAAATATATGCAGGTAGTTACTTTAGTGCATGTGTATGGTCTGTGTTCTGGATATGCAGGGCCTGGGTCGTGACAATCAAATTAACACCCTGATGTGTGCTAATTAAACTTACTATGACACATCTAATGACTGTGCTTTCACAAAATGACACTTAATTACAGTGATGAGGGAAGGAGAAGAGCTGTGACACCAGCTCTGCTCAACATCACTGCATCCGTTTTCATATGATCAATAAATAATGGTTAAAATGTTTGCTTCATTATACAATATTTATAATGGAAATCAAAATGGTAAAATGTCAACTTAAAACAGAAACTATATCAAAATCTGGACTAAAAATATTAAATGGGTATGAAAATAATGTAAAGGTCCAGACTCTAGCATGCTGAAAACTTTTATGTATAAAATAATAAAACAAATTTTTGTTTTGTTCTACCCCTCAAAGTTATGAATCCTTCAGACTCCTGTAACAATATACTGTATTAAGTTTAAACTCTGAACAGACCTTTACTATGTACCTGTCTATTATAATTCAATTCAATTCAATTCAATTTTATTTGTATAGCGCCAAATCACAATACAAACCATCTCAAGGCACTTTAGAAAAACAAAAAACCCAACAAATCCCTTATGAGCAGCACTTGTTGACAGTGGAGAGGAAAAACTCCCTTTAACGGAAGAAAAAACCTCCAGCAGAACCGGGCTCAGTTTCATCTGCCTCGACCGGTCGGCCTTATAAAGACACACATATAAAAATGTCCCATTGTTCAGAACGTTGGTTATGTATCATAACCCGATTCTGTGAATTGGGCACAGCCCTCTGGGCTATCGCTATGGGTCACATCTTTGTGCCTGAGCACTGAAGAGAAATTCTCCCACCTTATATATGGGAGCTGCGGACGTGAGGACACTGTTCCGGCGCGGGGGGCCCACCCCGGGTGGGTGTAAATGCATTTCTCTTCAGGGCTGCGCACCAATGAGATAGAACTCATAGTTCTGTAGTATCATTTTATCTTCTGCTCTTCTGACATTGTCAACAGCATTTTAAAAAAATAATCCTAAATTACAGACTGACATTTTGTTATTCAACTTTAACATTTAATCAAGGATAATGACATTATGTTGACTTAAATGGCTTTGTAAAAGGTTTCCATTGGTACAGGTAGGAAACTTGGAGACCAGTTTTACCACCCCATCTCAGATGTGTTCTAGGAGTCAAATATAAATAAATGAAGTGAAACAAAAGAGGAAAGTCTGTCTTCAGGCTACAAATTTTGCGTGGCATTTCAAAACTACTGTTTCTTAACAAACAAGTGTGAAAGTGTGTGCTGTATAGTACTTAGAGACTATAGTTGTTTACTGAATGAACACAAACATATTGCAAAAAGAGAAAGAAGAGGGTAACAAAAGTTTAACCCCCCAAGAGCAGTTCCTGTTTGGCAGGAAGTTGACTGGAGTTAAAATTCACCTGCATAGCGACAGCCACCATGCTCAACAGAGAAGATGTGGAAGTTGAGGTCTACTCACTCATTTATGCACTGGGCAATAAAGCCTTCAAGTTCAAAGAGTAAGGACAGAAAAAGGACTATGAGGCTATCTTGAGAAATAGGTGCTTTATTCAAAGATTGAATAGAATTCACGAAAAAGCATGCTTTTACCATAGACCCAGAACCCATGAGTAGTCTATAAGAACTAGCAGTGAACTATAATTTTGTTGACAAAACAAAAGAGATGATCATGTTGCATGAGAAGTTGTAGAGGTTAGGCAGTCTCAGGTCTTTCAGATGTTTCATCTTAAAACAGAATGTTACTACAAGTTATCCAGCATGTGCACAAGGCTAAGGAAGTTGTTTAAATTGTTTAGCCCCTGTCAGAGCTAAGCATGGCTACCATTTGGTTGGCACATTAAATGGCCTGTGAAAGGAAACTCTGAGTGTGAAGCAGGCAACCCCCTAAAAGAAGCAGGAACTACAATAGGTGTGGTAGCTGAAGAAGTGTAACAATAGGGGACACTGAGCAGGGTTGTGTCACACTAATACCCTGGATGAAGTGGCAGAGAACTGAGGACAGTTTCAGTTCTATGGTAACCTGCTGCTTCCCTATTAAAATAACCTCCAATGCTTGACACAGTATGAAAAGTATGTGCTACCAACCATGGAGGAAATCATGTCACAGCTTTTGGGATCTAAGGTGTTCACATAACTAGACACCGTCAGCTGATTAGCTCAAATCCCTCTTCATGCTGAAAGATGCAGTGTAACCACCTTCATCAACCCTCTGGGAAGTATGCATTTTGAAGATTTCTATTCAGGATAATCAGTGCTCCAGAAATATTTCAATAGAAAATGGTTGTGACCCTGCAGGGGCTGAAAGGAACTAAGGTCTACATGGATGTCACTCATAGTTCACTGGGAAATACAGGATTAATAAAGGTGATTAAGGCAGCAGCCCCCCACCAACTGTACCCAGGCAGACCACCAGACTGAACTGTCTTCTGTAGGGATGCCACTGTGGCATCCTGTGAATGTGACTATTGGTCTTTCATACCGACTGTTATTTGGTGTTCTTTATGCTAAAGAAAATACATTTTCTGAGGGGCAGATGTAATGTATGGAAGTAACAGACTTCTGTACATGGTTCAGTGAATACAACACAAACATAGCCTGAGAACACATTACAGAAGCATAATGTTAGCCATGAATTACAAGCCATTAATAAAAGTGAATAGAGCAAGTGTATTTTCATCAAACATCCTAGATATTGAAAACTTTTCTAAATGCTTCTGTCTGGTATGACTACACAGACAAGACAAGAAGGCTGCCAAGAAAGGTGTCAATATCCTTTGATGAGAACTCAGAAGCCTCAGTGAATATTTTAATTTTTCATACTGACACGTCCTACACCTTCCTACATAACAAATTTTCTATTCTGGCTTGTTCTAAGCCTGTATGCCTGCCACTATCAGATACAGGATAATTAAATGTAGGAATTTCATATAGCAGGCCTGCTTTCTGTTTACTGTGGCATCTAATCTCTAATCTGCTCAAATTCTATGTAACCTGCTACTTCCCTTGTATTTTTTATGTATAGTCATTTTTTCTATACATACACACGCACACGCACGCACACACACACACACACAGACTTTTATCTTTGTGACTGACATATAGTATTCCCTAACCCTTTACTTTACTTTTCTATTTAATCCTTACTCCAAAGCTAACCTAAGCCAAATTCTAACCTTCACTCTAAAACCAAGTTAAGCCTCAGACTGGGGCCTGAAAATGTGAGGACCAGCCACAATTTCCTCACTTTCTCAGATGATCCTCACAAAAGCAGATGTACACATGCAAACACACACACACACACACACACACACACAAACCATTCAGTGATCAGTGTAGATTTACTGTTACAGAAGACAAGGCATTTATGACTGTTAGCCCAGTAGGGATCACAATGAGGGTACTCTGGTGTTACACATAATGCCTCCCCCCATGGTGTTACACATTCTGCCTGGTGCCTGCTTTTTAAACCTTCCCACTGCTTCTCCACAGCTGGAATCCTCATTGGCCTCAGGGGATCAAGGGGCTTAAGGCAGCCTGTATTTAGTCCATCTGACAGGGGTGTAGTGCTAATCACTAGAAACTGGCTGCTGTGATCAACATGAGATTAGAGTGAACACGAACAAAGCAACTAGTGTGTGTATATATATGTGTGAGAAAGAGAGTGAGAGCCAAATGAGTTATCTTTTTTTTTTTAGTTATCTGGCTAACTATATAACCTGGCTTTTTCATTTTATTTTTTGAAAATCTTCTCCTCCAGATGGAAATGACAAGAAAATAATTCTCAGCTTCTGTTTCAGCATGCAGCACCAGATGTGTAGAGTTTACCATATACAAACAGGTGGACGGGAACAGGAAAGTACAATAAATAGAAATTCAAATCTATTCCTGTGATTATCTCAGGCACTCACTCTTGCTTCTGCAACAAAAACGTGACATAGCTGGCATAGTTAGACATAAAAAACAAATGCACTTCAGAATAAGTGCTTACAAGTGAAATTTAAGCTACATATGGGTGAGATGGAGCTAAAGAATGAGGCTGTAAAGAATGAAATGAGAAAAAGAAAACAAGAAAGTTATAGAGGGCAGAGAGTGGATGGAGATGTTTGATGACACAGCAGGAGTTTATGGAGCAAAATGACTTTGCTTATCTATTCAATTAAAATGGATGAAGTGATGCATTGAATGGCAAACTAACTTTGCGCCATTGGTCGCACAATTTTCTCAACCTGTTCTGCTGTCCCCCTTATGACATCAAGTCCTCACCTCAGCTCCTCTCCACCTCACTCTATTCCCCTTCTCTGCTGATCTGTGCTCCTTTACACTTCTCTTTATGCTTGTGTCACAGTTAATCTGTCATTCTATAAAGTGTATAGTGCTATTACTTTCTTTGGCCTCTGAGCGACCTACGAGACAATATTTCTGTGTTTATTCCTGTATTCCGTTCAGAGATTAGAAGTGAAGATTGATTTGTCATTGTCTCCCATTGTTCCATGGCAGCCACAGCTCTTGGTAACCCACAGTGACAGCAATGCAGTGGTAACAGATAGCAATGGTGACAGCTGGGATTATGGGAATCAAATGTGCTGCTGGTGAAAAAGCAGGGAGCATGATACGCATTCCTGGGATGGTGGCATGTGAAAAGTGTGCATGAGTCAACACATATGGAACATCGACTCTAATCAGGAACACAACGTAGATGGTTTACCTCTTGTATGTGAGTGAGGGAACTGAGTAAAGCTGTCACACCTTTTAAGCTTCCAGACATGCACACACTCAGGCAGGCATACATACATGCACGCACTTTCATCTTAACCTGAGACTACATCTAAGGCAGACTGCAAAGTGGAGCCCTTCAGTTCAAGCTAATTGAGTTCCTAGGCTAACATTGCCTTAACCTTTGGCTCCTTGATGTTGTTCTGAGGCAAGAACACAGCTAATTTTGCAGCAGTGTCAACAGTAAGCATCACAGCTGTTGAGAATCATCATGACACTAGAGATTTAATCTCCTGTTTTGAAGTATAAAGGTACAAAGAGAAATACAAACCATAACTCCTCACAACAGGGTACAGTGAAAGTACTTAATAATCCTAATATGTTCATGTGCAGTGGTTTGATACTAACGTAGGTCACTGATGAATATTTAAATCCGTTCTGAAAGGTATTTCTAACTTCCTGACACCAGATTATAGAGAGTAGCAGGAAATGCTGCAGTGGGGAAAGTGATGGATTAGTGACTTACAAACCACCCACACACCTTTTGTGCTCTAGACCAATGAATCAAAGTCAACAAGCGAGGCACTTTCTTTAAAAGTTACCTAGGGGAACCTATGGGGTAACTACAGTTTCACTTAAGTAAAAAAAAAAAAAAAAACAAGACTTCATTGATGAAAGAAGCTTTTTTTTCTTCTAAAAATAGGTCTGTTACTTCAAAAACATAAAAATCCATTGGACGTTTCTATTATTAATAGTATCATGGATGAACTACTGAGCTTGTTGAAAAAAATAAAAAACTATTTTCTCAATACACACCCAATTTTACACAGAGGGCAGAGTGTATAATTGTTCATAGGATATGCTCTGTGCAAAGAGGGAGAGAAGCATGCAATGTTACTGTAGTGTTTGCTACGGATCATTGGCTGTGTCTTTCTCATCTTTCATGCTGATGTCTATTGGACAGCTTAGTGTTTGCACAGTTCATGGTGTAAAAATCTGAAATCTGATGTTTTTATTGTATTGACTTTACCTCATCTCTTTTTGCTTCTTTCCCTTCGCTTTATATCCAGTCATTTCTGATCTGAATGTGTTCTTGTCTCTTTTTGTCCTTTTAGAGAATGTCTTTAGTAACAAATAGGAACCACGTCACGGCTGCTTCCTCATCTGGCCCATTTCTGGCAGATTAAATTCTTCCCAGTAGGTAAAACAACTTTGCATGTCAAAGAAAGATATATTCTTAATGCACGTACAGTAATTGCACAGCAGTTAAATTGCTATTTGTAATCAGAATGACTTCAATCAGATTGAAGAAAAGTTGCTTGTGAAACCATGGGGTAAAAAAGGAAGCCCAGAGTAACAGCTGTAGCGAACGTAACAATGTTTATCATCTCTGGTTTATTAATTATTAATGTCATAAACGGTTTTCATAATTTTGGGGCACCAGATCCCTTGATTGCAGATCAACCAGTCAATTAGTACAATAACTTTAATGTAAATGGGAGTTTTCTGCTTTATTGTGTGAACTAAACAATTCCAGTCACTCTGATGGACTGGTGACCTGTCCAGGGTGGACCCCTGCCTTTCACCAAAAGAGAGCTGGGATAGGCTCCAGCAGATCCCTGTGACCCTGGTTAGGAATAAGCAGGTATAGATGATGGATGGAAGGATAATTCCAGTCATATGTGCATTTTAAAGATTTATTCAATATGTACAAACGAGGAGAAACTTTTTGTTTTTTTGAAAATTTGTTGAATTAGCAATCTCAAAACATCTTAAAAACAGTAGCTGATTTGCGGTGTTGGAAAAAGGGATTTTAAAATCAATTTTGGGTTTGAGTCCTGCTGTAGGCTGGTCCAACTGCAGTCGGGCCGGCGGGTTTCCAGGAGGAGCATTGACGGTCCTTTAGCTGGAGGCCCAGGACATCCATTTATCACCAAGTTGTTCACTTCATGTGGTTGCTAGCCGTTGGCTCTGCCTGATAAGTCTGTGGAGCTTTGCTGCTGTCACCTTTTGTGGATATTTACACTCAACTTCTGAGGTTGAACTTCGCTGTGAGTGTCAGCTTGAGGTGAGCTATTTACTACAAAACAACATCAAGGAGGGGGGCACCAACTTAGCAGTCAATTGTCTTTTGGTTACTGGAGTCTCTCCTCTGCGTGAGGAAGCAGAAACCGGTCTTTTCTTGTATGTCTTGAGAGATGGCTGCGTGTGCCTGACTCTGTGGTCGGCATGAGTCGCGTGCTCAGGTCACGTCTCCCTGGTTCTCTGCTTTTCCATTGTTCTTGATTGTCTGTGAGTCTGAGTGCTTCTTCCTTGTTGGACGCTTTTTGTTTTCTGCCGCGCTGGGTGGTGTGTTCACCTGATTGATCAGTTATCAAGGTTGGAGCACTCTGGTTGGTCTAGGAATGTGCCCGATCCTGAATGTTTCACAGTCACCTGACTGCAATGGTGCAGTTTCACTGGTCTGAGCGACAGTGGTGGGGTGGCATTAATTTGACTTTTAAAACTAATTCATCTGTTTTCTAAAACAGGAATAATATTTTATTTTTCCACCAAGACATACATTTTTAGATTATTTGATAACATTTCATGACACACATGAAGTAAGTACATTGGAGTCATAACTCAATAACAACATAAATGAAAATCAATAAAAGTCACACAGGTACGTGAGTTAGAGAATCTGGAAATCCAGTGTTTTGTTGACATGGTGGGGTCACATCCTGCTGCGTACTAGCAATTACATCCGTGGGTCACTGGTAAATTCCTTAAAGAGTCAAATCTCAGATGGCTCCTTGGTTTTATTAGTCTTGGAATGTAAAAATATACCTAAGGAGATTATTTAATATTAATCCTGCCTTGTGTTCACTACACAGCTGAAGGCTCAGAGAAATCTCTGGAATTGGTAAACAATCGTGTTCATGAGTGAGTGAAATATAGAAAGTTCTGTGAAACTAAGATTGAGTTGTTTGGGAAGAACACAGAGCACTAGGTAAGGTGTAAAAAGAGACATACCAATATGGGAATATAGTCCCAGTGGTGAAATACAGTGAAGTGAGCATCATGATTTGGGGCTGTATTACTAACTCTTAGACTGGACAGTTTGACATCATGGAGGGGAAAATAAATTCCCAACTCTATCGAGGCATCTTACAGGATAATATCTCACCAACTAAAGGTCATTTGAAGCTGGGTGATTCAAGATGACAATGACCCTGAATATCAAAGAAAAAACAACAAAAAAAAAAAGGCTCTGATTGAGCGACTTCCAAAAGTGGATTTTTTTTTTTTTTTGTTGCAGCATCTCTTCTTAACAGGAGAAGAGATGCTGTGGAACCAGTCTGAGAGAGCCTTTCACAATAAATATCCTAAAAATGTGGTTAAACAGAAGTTCGCTTCAGGAGGCCCAAACTTACTCCAGCACACCTGAAGCAAAGCATAGGGTTCACTAATGTTTTTATAAATATAAGCTGCTCTGATATCATAGGAAATCACAGCTTGCTGTCTGGTGATATCTTGAGTTTCCAGGACTCAAACAGGATAAATGGAGTGTATTGTCAAGTAGTGAATAGCACCAAGATTAGCACCATTGATTCTGTTACATATTATTTTTTGCTGTCAAATTCATAAATGGTAACTTTGAATGAGGCACCCTGATGAATTAATATTGAATATAAAAATGTTTTTAGTAAAAACCTAATGCTGTTATTGTTTCAGTTGTTACCTACACAAGACACAGCTGTGAAACTAGTAGTGATGCTGATGATTTATGAACCCCTGGTGTTATTTGCCAGTAACTACTGCTGTCAAAGGTTATTTTTAAAATAGACGACCTTACACACACTCACACACCCACCCAACACACACACACACACGCACGCACACTCACACACACACACACACACACACACCTACACACACACTGCAGAATTCATTAAACACTACTTTTATATGTGTGACGTGAAAATTAAAAAGTCTTTATGACATCCCATATCCAACAGAGTCAGTGTCATGTGTTTAACATGATTAAGATATTCAGTTGTAGCAACTTTGTTACCATGGTCTGTTTTCAGTGCCCTGGTGGTGTCAGTTCATCAGGAATGCAGTGGTTTTACACTTCAATGGGCTAAAAAAGATCCAACATGCAGTTCTCCTTTCTGTCACCAGGTGTCGCAAAACCTATTAGCCTGATTTTGAAATGCACAAATATATAGACACTGCATCTGATAAATAATCTAATAATAACAATAATAAATTATAATATAACCTGTTACACTGGGTTTCATATATCTAGTCAAAGATCTATTAAACAGTAAACACCATGTAGAGTTTGCTAGCATTAAAACATCTTTGTGAACACTCATTTCAAATCTGATCACATAGCTGCTGTCACAACCATATGTTGTCTTTAATTTTCTCAGCAAAAATTTTGTCAACTGGGCTTCATTAAAACACAGTAGAGCTGAGCACAGAGAGGGGAGACAAGAATTTATTATTTTATACCGTACTTTTTCAGTCACCCTATGTCATTTCCAAGAAACTACAGTGTACAGCTGATTTTAAGGGAGGCTGGTGAAGGTACAAACCGTAGCACTGTCACATTGACAGCTCAAGTTTGATTCCAGCCTGAGTTCAGCTCTGGCAGTAAGGCTGGGGACAATTTTTAAGGCTTCTCTCACTTAACTTCATTAATTATTTTTTCTACAGGCAACAGAACAAAACATCCATAAAAGATGGACAATGCGTCTGCCACTATGCACAAGTCAAAATGCCTTATAATAAATATATTATTATATCCAAAGGTGGAGCCATGTTATCATGCTGCTAATATAAGCCATCAATCTTCTCAAATAAACCCATTTTATATAACTTGCCTTCCACCTGCAGGTCAGCATGATACTGTGAATGTAAAGTTTAGCTCATGTTCCATTCGCGATCATGGAGGGCCAGGTTTTATGATCTATACTGCAACCAGCCATCGGGGAGCGATTGCCTACAGTGATTTCACTTTTGTGGAGCTGTCATGCCATCCATCTATTTTACACAGTCGTTGGTCTGTTTACAGTAAACTTGCTAACAGTGAGGCCCAGGACTGAGAAGTGGTGGAATAAACTTGTCAGAACAAGATCTAAGCCTAAAATGTCAAAAATGCAAACTTATTGACATGAGCCAGAGTTTTAGAGTGAATCTATAGAGGACCCTGAAGATTGAAAATTATAAATGATTTTACAATTAACAATTAATTATATAATGATATAACAATTAATTATATACATAAACATAGACTAAATAACTCTTCATAGATTTTACGATAAAAGTATAATAAAAATAATTTATAAATTGTATATGTATATACAAATAAAACTACAAATTCCTATATAAAAAGAATTTATATATATATATATTATATAATTTCAAAATGCAATTTTAAAATATAACTAATTATAATTTACAATTTATAGTGACAGTATGTACAGTATGTCCCTTCTTTCATTTTCATTCTTGCACAACTTTCTCTTCTAGTGTCATTCCTCTAGCTTCCTGCTTTTTAAGCTTGTCTTGGTTTAGTGTTTCTGGGACACTTTTTGACAAAAATATTGCCTCCCCACAAATTTTTAATTTAGCGCCATATTTACCAACACAAACACACTGGTGCATATACTGAGCAGTATAGAAAAACCCTCTCCATCCTTAAATGTGACAACATGTCAAAAGAATAACAAATATAACAAATTTTGGCCCTACTTTCCCCTGGTGGTAAATGTCAGCCACAATTTCATCTGCCACAATGGTAGTAAAACAGATGTTAAGGGTATTTGTATAAATTCCCGTTCCGCACTCTTATATTTTGCACTCCTGAATGTAAATGCCTTCAAATACATAAACGTGAGACCAAACACGCAACTTCCAGCTGTGATGCCTAATTTTTTTTTCCATTCCAAACCCCAATTGTGACTCCTTAGTAAAAAATAACACACACAATTTCACTGTTGAGCGTCAAAACAGTGCGGTATGAAACCTTAGTAGATATTCCCCTCAGTGGATTACCAAGTCGCACCAAGTGCTTTTAGCTCTGTATGTTATTGATGTTGTCACAATCACTCTATAAAGTTTACCTGTCCGGGCAAGCATTTCAATAGGCGGCAGGCAAACTAGTTAGCTAACAAACAGCTTTATACTAACATTACTGGATATATTTATCTTCAGCTGCTCTGCACCTCAGGGAGCGTTCCTAATATAGTGTTATGTCTTCATTTATGTCTACATTTATGGTAGATGTTGTATAACCTAGTCATTAAGGTAACAGCTGTACTGGATGGACTGATCTTGTCATGTACTTTGATCTGTTAAGCTCTATTGTGCACTTAATAGACCAAGAAGCAGCTGTTGGGCAGTTGTGTGATCTGTTGTGGGTTTTGTGTACACAACTGTATATACTGCCAGAATTTTGTGCATGGACACATACGGTACAGCCTAAATAAATGATTTAATTAATGTAATACATCTTCTCAGCCCCTGTTTGATAGCTGTGAGTCCTCCAAAGATAGACTGATGTAAAAACTCTGATGCATTAACAACTGCACCAGCATAATTTGGGATTGCCAGATATGAAGTGGCAACAGGATAGCAGACATATAATGCAGTATGTAATTTGGGCATTGACATTTTAGTTTTTGTTGGTGCTGTGGTCTGTAATTGTACTTGATATAAAATGAAACCGTGACAGAGATGAAGGAGCTGTTTGTGTTCACATCCATACTTGGTGCACAGTGAAGCAACTGCAGCAATCTTTTTAGCAGGCTTATGATTATCACTTATGACTTATTTAATGACTTATTTCTTGTCTCTTGTATATCCAGTGGAGACCCAGTGAGGTACACTGGAAAAACTGCAGAGTACAATGTAAAACAAATGACAACTAACAGTGCAGGGACAGTAAAGTCATATTCATTGCACTGTGTGCAAGTAGATATGTACATGTGAATGCCTGCTTTGCTTGTTGTGAGGTGAAATGTAAATATCGGCTGGTTGATACTATTTTCAGATTAAGACTTGTGTACATTTTGTCTTGGGTATTGTTGGGCACATCCATTCAGACAGTAACTACGCCCATTACAAGAAATGAACACTTACGCTTCTTTCAGTTCTGTGTGGAAATGGGAGCGGAATGAAGTGTGATGGTTTTGTATGTAAGTGTGATTGCATTTTTATGTGTATACGTGTGTGTCTGTGTGGTTGGGGAAGTGTATGAGCGTGAGTGACGACGTGAAGAGGCATGTTTACGTTTAATAGCCGACTTTTGCTTTTAAGTTGATGCTAAATTTGATCTGTGTTTCCACATTGAGCTTATAGGATTGTGTTGGACTGAGTTGCAATGTGGTTGCAGTAGAGATAGTGAGAATACTGAAACTGATTTCATATAGAAAAATTCCTGTCACTGTCTGCATATACTGGTTAATTGATTATGAGGCCGATATAGACTGGAAAGGGGTGTCTGCCTGAATGCATGTGTTAAGGGGCATTTGAAGAAACAGACAAAAAAGAAAAGACTTTGTGTATCTGTGGGTTTGAGTGTAAGTGCATCTACATCTGCCACGGCCATTTAGACTGCTACTAGCATTATTAAAGGCTTTATTAGAGCGTTCCAAAGGGACTTCCCTCCAAAATTGCTTTTGAGAGACAAACTCGTGACTTTGGGACTAATTGAACTTTATTGCCACTATAGATACAAGCAATAGAAGACACAGCTTAGGGATAGAGATTGCGGCAAGCTTTATCATGCAGAACATCAGTGAGGAAATGGTTAGAAAGTGACTGTAGGAAAATGCAGAACAGCTCCAGTTGTTTTGACTGCAACTCATAAGAAGGTATTCACTTGACTGCTTTTTGCGACCTTTAAATAGCTTTTATCAATCAACTTACAGTCAGTTATTCCCTTCTCAACAACACTGTTCCTAATCAAACATTCACATATGTGTGTAAATGCACAAAAAAGCGTGCACGCACACACATATAAAAGCAGATACAAACCTCAGCTTTGATCTTGTTGTCTCCAAAGCAGAGATGCTGTAGGTAGGCTGCTGCATTGGACTGCACCGATGGGAACTGGTGCTGTAACATCTGAATCACCTCTGGCAGCTCCGGATCTCTCCACCCAAATTCTCTGCAGAGAGACAGACAGAGACACTTTGATTTTTTCAGCACTTTAACAAAGCATCTCACTGAAACACAGGAGGTTACCTGAAAGATGTCCAATAAAACATTTTCCCATAAAACCTAGAGTTTCAGATACTCACACATTCACTTATACAGTTATACAGCATACACAGGGAGACATAGAATGACAGAATACATATGAAAGACACTATTAAATGTCAAAATCCACTTTATGTTTTTCAGTGGGAGAAGCTAAGCAACAGAGTGTGACAGAAATGATGCAATGCCTAATTTGCCAAAACATTGTCATTTCCATCCATCACAGGTACAGAAAGAAATACCAAGTGAAGATGAAGCCAGCAGGTTAAGCAGATGGCATCCATAAAAAAATGCATAAATAAATCGGAAAAATCTGGTTCAAATATTCTTTGAAAGTCTTTCAACTTATAATAGCCAACATATAGTGAGTTTAAAAATGTTTGCTTTTAATTATAACAAGAGTAGTCACCATGGCTGACAAAGATATTGTCACTTCCAAAGGCACCAAGAAGATCCAAAATAAAAACATCGCAATACTTTTTGTCTATTTTGTAATTTTATCTAAAAATTGTGGGTGAAAAAAGTGTGGTAAAAAAAAAAAAAAAAATCCTAGAGCTAACCATGGCCAAGGGCTTATTTCGACATTATCCTGATGTAGTATGAGACACTATGCAAATAAGTTAATACAATTTTATTACAACTATGGATTGACACAAGCTCATAAATAGTTCTCAGTAAGCTTAATAAAAGGAGGAAAAAAGTTTGAAGAATTGCACAGCACAGCAGTATTACTGCCTGCATGCTGTCTGCAGTTTGAGTGGTGTGAGTTATGGTCTATAATTTCTACCATTAGGAGTCTGCACTCATATGAACACACTGGACAAAGTGAAATAAATGTTTGTCCCTTGATAAATCCCAGGAAATGGTTTTCTTTATTGTATTATCCCCTGCTGATAATTGTTTTGCTACAGTCCCCTAAATGAGGAAATTATGAGTGTGTGAGAAAGAGTGGGCGACTGTGTGTATATGTGCACACGCCTGCATGAGTATGTGTCTCCACAATCTAATATTTTCTCCAATAACTACTGTGTAAACTGTGTCTCTCTCTTTCCCCCAGTGCTTTCAGAAAATCATCAACTCTCAATATGATCTGAAGAGAAAGAAAAAACTTATGTCGAAATTTTGTGGCTTTCATCGATTGTGGTATTTGAGGATTGATTTTGTTGTTTCTGCTCATGTTCACTGTTCTGTGCCAAAATATAGCTCACTGTAATACCCATCAAGCGATCACGAAAAAACGATTTATGTTGCCTCCTAGCCCAACTGCCCCAAACATGAAAATGTGGTAAATAAGGGATAATTGACCTGCCTGGGGAGTAAAAAATTGATGGGCTAGAGGATTGTATGGAGTTTTTGCAACAGACAATGAAACGTCAACACAGTGCTCTCATCTTTGTGGGATCAAGCAAATGTGGTGTATGAAACATCTGGGAAAGCAGAGTGTTCACGGGGAGTAAACATGGGTCTCAAAGATAGAGCGAGCTCCTGCATGGACAGCTCTTTATCTGCCATATGATAAGTGTTCATTCAGCCAGAAAGCAGGACTGAAGGAGGTAAAAGAGAGATAGAGAGAGGGAAGAGGGAGGGATTCCCAAGGCGTTTAGGGGATTTAGGAGGAGAGACCCTCAAACAACGCTCCCTAAATTACACATCCAGATACCATCACAGCAGTTTGTTCGGTAGTGTGCGTGTGTGTATGGCAACATTAAGATAGCTCATGATGTGTGCTCATGTGGACACAGTTGCCTCAGTGCCTGTTTGTGTCTGTGGGTTTGTCACTTTGTATGTGCACACACTTGCTGTTTAGCTATTTAGATTCATCTATGCCTGTATTTGAGTGTATGTATGTACATATCTGACAATGTGTTAATGTGTATAACTGTGTATTGTGTGTGTGTGTGTGTTTGTGTGTGTGCCATCCTTCCCCTGCAGCCTCTCAGCCCTGTCGGTGTAGTTAATAGAAAGCAGTGATGTGCTGATAAGATAAGCATCATGGCTCACCATTAATTAAAAACCCCTGGTAGGGAGAGAGAAAGAGTGAGAGGAACAGAGCAGGGGAGGAACAGAGGCAGAGAGAGAGGGAAGGTGAAGAAGACTTGAGGGAAAACCAGAGCATTCAAAGGATACTGGGTCCAACAGGCAGGAGGTAGCTGGTAAGAGATGGAAAAATAAAAAAAAAAAAGGATAGAGAAGAGGAACATAATCCTCAGATGAGTTGCCAGTCATGTCAACACAGGTACTAATGAGAGCTACAGCCCTGGTAGATGTGCCGCCAGGCAACAAGCCAATGATGTGAAACAGCAGGACGCAAAGACAGGAATACAGCCTGCAAAATGGAGAACTGATTAAGGAGGCATGCAGTGTCAGCATAAGTGCAGGGTTCATCCTAAATGCCCACAGACCTTTTGAGGAACTTGGAAAACAATGTGCTGCATTTTATGTGCCATATTCTTTATTTTATTATTTTATGCCTTGTGTGTTAATGAGTGCCACATAGAACAATTTGACTCGCCTTTTTAAATCAAAATTACACGTTCCTGTGAACAAATCACATGGCACTGTTGGGTTACTTTGCCAGTTCTTGAGTAGACAACATGCGGAGGCATGATGCAGTGAAATACTTTAAATGGAAACACTAAGTATGGCAAGAGAGCAGTCTGACATACTGAGAATAAAGGGAGGTGACAAGGGGGTGGGGAGGCAGAGACAGAGTGATATAACTGGGACAGAGGAAAAAGACTGCCCTGTGATGGTAAGCTTTTGATGCGCACGCACACGTGCACAGGAGAGGCTAAATCTGATAGAATAGTACAGTATGTGAAAACGCTAGTGTTATCAGACTTTCTTTCTTTTCAGAAAACTGGTCTTTTCATGGCCAATACCCATTATCTTCCAACTGAAATCCTGACATGGCCACTGACATGCACTACACATGGACTCAAGTATGTAAACACAGTGAGAAAACAACCTTAATCTTCAATCTGAAAAATACTGATTTTATACAGAAACATACAAGTGATGCTCTGTCTATAACAACCTGACTTTCACAAAGATTGGTTGATTTTTGTTCACGTTATTCCAGTCCCTTTGCCTGGCACATACATCATCCCTTTGTTTCATCATTGATTATCATGTTTTTTCTGTATCCCTAAACTTAGGATGAAAGGTCAGAAGCAAAATGTGAAAGGATGAATTATGCAACTAGGAATGCTAAAAAAGAATGAGTACAATGGGAGTATAAAGTTCAGTGTCTTCATGAAGAACCTAACTGCACAGATAAAGCAGCTAAGGATGGCTTTAGATAAAGACATGATGAATTATATATTTACACCTGTTCCTGGACATACAGTACATTATAGTAATACCATAAAACACAAACACATGCAATATAAAAGACCAAGAGGCAAATTTTCAAGTGGGGGACCAGTTTTTCTAAAAATGTCACACCCACATTTTTACGAACGCTGACATTAACTGCTGAAAATGAGGGCACTGAAGTAGCCATCTCTTTGGTGTTTTATGTCCGGCCACATATTTTTTCTGCTTGCATAACTGAAAAAAAAAAATCAGGCAATTGCACATGATCAGTATAGTTAGGTACCTGGATTTTATGCTGATCATCATGCTTTAATCATATTTAGACTATGTAGATTCAGATTTGTAATTGTAAACCAAACACAAGTTACACATATGCATGGGTTCACATCCACATATAAACAACTGTATGAATTAATTTCATGTAACACCCAAGACAGTATTTGAATAGAGCAGTATTACTGTGTAAGACAACATTTCAGACTGTCTTCATTATTAACACATTTTATGATGTTTGGGTGTGCTGTAAATAAAGATATGAGTTGCTCTTTTTCTGCTGTATCTCTAAAGGAGATGGTAAACATTAAATCAAGTAACAGTCTTACCAACACTACCATGGCCCACTTAGTTTTATAAGATATTGTAGTGTTATATCTCTTCTGATATGAATTTCTATCCTCACAAGCTCATACAGTATGGCCCAGTTTTACCTACTCCAGGGTACATTTGGATTTGGGTCTCCTAGCTCAAATCACATCCATCAGGAAGGCCCACAATATATCAGGAGTGACAGCTCCACACAGAAAGCCTGTCCCGCTGTCCTTAATCTGATTGGACAAGGCCTGTCATGTCTGTTAACTGATTGGAGGGTCAGGAATGGACAGACTGGCAGTGTGGATGCAAAAGCAGATGCTAATTAGAACTTGAACATCAATCTTCATCACTGTGTTGGGTTGGAGGGGTACAGACAGCAACCAGGGGGAAAGGACAGAGCAGGGAAAGAATGAGAGAAAAGAGAGAAAAAGCAGGATGAATTGCAGAAAAAGAAAAAAATGCAGTTTAGGTAATTTAATGGCTATTACAGAATTCTAGCAGCCCAGACTCACATTTTTCCTCTTCCACTCCTGCTCTGAAACAAGGGTGATGCACAGACATTTTGGGGATGGGTGCTCAAGTGAAAAAAAATGCCTGTTTATAAAAAAAAATAAATTACCTACAGTAGCACTAATTTATAAATGTATTAATTTTGATATCCATATTTTTGCATGCAAATGTGTTGCTACTCATCAGATTTCTACAAAATGATCAATTCAAACATAGACAAGAATCTTTGGTATTCATTATTTGTGCATACATTTGGTAAGGAGAAAGAAAGCAATCATACTTATATCATACATGGTTTCTAACTCTGATAGAGCTGCACAAGAAGACTAAAGTTTCTGATATCCTAATATGATTGCATAGACTTGGTAATGCATATTTATTTATTTCTTCCTTGAAAAGCTTTTTTTTAAAAAAATAAAATAAAACCAGTATAGGCAAGATCGATGTTTGTACGACAAAAATATTAATAAAAATCTTCATTTTGTGCTGTGCAGAACACTGAAAATTTCATTTGGCTCCACCACTAGGACATAGATCAACAAAGTTTCATTAGGAGTATGTTTAGGTGGATGGAGGAATATCAAAAGAGGATTTTGCAATGCATTTTACCCATAAGTTCCACAAACTGTGTTTATTATTGTAACAAGATGACCAAGTTTTTAAAACCCAAACCGCTGTCTTTTTCTGAATCTAAATTGTTGTTTTGTTTCTAAACCTAATCAGACTTTGACAATTCCTTAAGTGTAACTTTGTTTATAACTGTGTCAATGAGGACAAAGATCTGATAAGGGTGTCGCTGGAAGGATCATAGTCTAAGGTAGGCAAAAATTATATATACTGTTGTTTAGCTTGGAGGACTTATTGATCTTTACCTGTCACTATACTATTTATCCTCTTGTTCCACTTTCTACAAATGCAAATTTGATTTACAGTATAACTACAGTATATCTATTATCCACACTGTAAGACCTTTATCACTATTACATGTTGCGCTAATGTTCTTTCTTTCTGCTAAAATATTCACATGTATTGCAGCTGACAGAACACATGCTGGCCAATGAAATGAAAGGTGAGGGAAGAGAGAGGGTGATGCTTGTTATAGCTGGGCGGAAAATGGATAGGTGGGTGAAGACCGGGGTGCTATGTCCAAAAATAAATAGTGGATTAAAAAAAATCTGCATTGAGTCAGCTCCAATAAAAACACATCATCTTCTGTCTCCATTCTCTTCCTCTTCATACACTGGTCCCTGGGTACTGATGGGCAAATGGAAATGACTTTGGTAATCATAGATTACATCTCTTCATGGAAATTGAAATAAGAGCAGTATAAGTATTAATTCCACAGAGAAGGTCAATCAAAGAGCAAGACAGAAAAGAAATGTGGAGAACAAATGACAATGAGAGGTCATGGATAAGAGCAACATAATGTATTGCAGAAAGTGCAAAACAGAAAAATGATGAATGGGGATAGACAGACTAAGTGTAGCTCTTCTCTCTTCTCTTGTTTCGCACTCTCTTCAGTATGAGAAGCCACATGTGACTTTCTCCTTATTTTCCTTCTTTTGTCTGCACATACCACCATCCATGTTTCTCACTCACTCACTCCCTCTCTTCTTCTCAAATGAGTCTAGAGTTTTTCCATTTGTAGCCTGTGTAGAAACCACACAGATGAAGAGAAAAATCAATATGCTGGCATCTTCCAGCTGGGAATAGGAGGCTCAGGAGGTTGAATAAAAGGACTGAGTGAAAAAAATGAGAGAGGTGTTGAATAACACTGACTAACAGTGAATGGCTCAGAGAAACAGATAATGTGGGAAAAGAGCTGGTGATGAAATGTTCTGTATGTCACTAGCAAGCTCAAAGAGAATTTGAACGATTCTGATGTAGTACATGTATTATTTTAATTACTAGATAGTAAAGAATTCTAGTATACAGTACATGCTGGTCCTTTTAATGTAAAAAACAATCAAGCATAAGTTAAAATACTCTGCATTCATCAATGCAAGGACTAAAATTGTTGCAATTATTAAAGACAGGCTATTCAAGATGATTGGCAACATAATTATGGTTCATTTGTCCTTATCTGCTTCCACTCCTTAAACTGCTTTTCTTAATAATATGATATTCAAGTGGGAAAGTACACTTCATCTAAAGTTCTTGTAAAGTTTTAAGCTTGTAGAACAAGCGATTATGCAAAATATGTCATATCCTAAAGAGAACTCTTATTCTTTGGGACTTGGATACGGTACTCTTTATTTTTGAGTCTTAGTATAGATTACTTTGATTAGATTTAGGTTCTCTTATTTCAGCATATTTCACTCATTATTGCACTCTTGCACCCGAACTTCATTGGTCTACAGGAGTTTATGAAAGCTGACATTTTCACGTCTTTGCTTTTTTGAAAATATGCTTTCTATTAGTGTATCTACTAATCTATTTAAGCGTGTGTGTGTGTGTGTATGTATATGACATTGGTGGGGCAGGTGAAGGAGACCATTAGTGTGCAGGGACATGGTAAAATTTGCACGGGTAAGGAAAACACAAGCACCAGCACTAGTCCTTGCAGTTAGCTGAACACACAGAATTGGATGCATAATCGAACAGGGCATTAAACTGACGGACGAGTTTTCAAATACATATATACAGGCACACAATCTCGCATGCATTGAAGACACACAAGCATGCACTTCAATATCAGCAAACATAAAAATACACACATAGTAACACTTGCTGATGTGCAATTAGTGAATGTTTACACAGCCAAGCAATGGGCCAATGAAACATACACTCAGTCAAACACTCATTAGATGAGCCAATAGAAGCTGAGGTGACGACAACCATTACCGCACATACCACCCTCATTAAGACTTATTTATTCTACTGTAGGTAGAGAAGGTATAACTCATAATTTAGTACCTTCGCAACATCTATCAAATTAAAAAACAATTTTGTTGTAGCAAGCAACTAATACCTGTATAACACAAAGAAGATTCAAGTGGAATCTTTCAGACTTCTACCCTGATTGGGAATGATCTCTTCATGTCTGGAGTAGCAAGACATAGTATATCTCGCAACAAGGAGGTCTGTTAATTTCGGGTTTATTTTGAAACAGGAAAGTATCATGTTGTTCATTACTGTCAATCATCCAAATCAAGGAAACTGTCAAGCATCAAGGAAAGGTCTGAGATAATTGGGCCTCAACAGAAACTCTATGGTCCACTAGCATTAAATGGTAAAAATATGGGCTAAAATAACTAGTAAGAATTTGTACTACTAGTACTAATTTACTCTCTTGCCACACTAAAAGGTCCAAACAGCACCACTATAGATGACTAAAGATTGTGCATGAGTAGTGCATTTTTGTAACCGAGTGTCATTTTAAGTTGAGGAACACCTTCTTTAGACTATGGTGGATTTCCTCACAGTGGTGTTTGATAAAACTGAGAAGAACCTCTCTAGGTTTAGTCTTGACACAGCACAAGTGAACAAATTGACCAATCAAATTTCTATCTACTGCGTACAGCCAATCAAGGCACAGGCAAAGATTAATCTAGTAGATGAAGGAGAGCGTGCTGAAAAATTACTGCCCCATTGTCTCTTGATTTGCAAGTTGAGATGCAATCATGTCAATGAGTCTGCTCTGGCCTCTGAATGACAAACAAGGAAGGTGAGCTATTTTTACTGTGATGATGCTAATGAGGATACTGTCCTATGCATGTGTGTGTACATGCTCAACAAATGCACCTTCATGCCTCTGTACTTAATGAACATGCCACACTGTCACTGTGTGAGCGTACATCACGCAACCACAAATTATCTAAAATTATTCTGTCATATGAATATCACCGTAATAAGGTCAATCTGGATATTAGCACTACCTATGTATGCGTGTGTATACATGTGAGTGGATGTGTGTGTGTGTGTGTGTGTGTGTGTGTGTGTGTGAGCCTGGTATTACTCACATTATGGGTATTGAAACCTATTTACACACTCACACTGTGGGGACTTTGGTTTCCTTGTCAGGGCAAGATGCTGGTCTCCACTACCTATATCACTGAATGTTTGCAACGACATGATGTCAGGTTGGTGCAATGGTTAGAGTTAGGCATGTGACTTCACATACACAGAAACACATACAAACCTCTTTGTATAGTTGTGAGGACATTCCTTAACTCTTACTCTAACCATCATAACCATAATAACTAACTATCATAACTTTTACTCTAATTTTAACTTAAACCTACTGAAATTTGTCCATAATCTTCAAACCAAGTTTTAACAGTCAAACAGTCCTTTGTATGTGTGAAGACTGATGATACTGAACAGACATGTTTTTGTTTCCTTTCTCTCGCACACATCTGTGAACACCTTTGAATCTTTACAGCTGCCCACACACACTAAATTCACTTTAGCGCTAAGGCACCCCACTTACAAAAACATTTTATCATGCACCTTGTTTTATCCTTCTTCAGTTTTGTTTTGATTTTATTTTTTCTTTATTTGCCTTTATTTCTTTTCCCACTCGTTATTTATTTTTTTGAGTACACTGCATACTACAGTATGCCAAAGAGGCTGGTATAGCAATTACAACACCGGCAAGATCTGAATCAAATGGAAGCCATGCAAGCTACACAGCTCTGATCTTACTGTTACCAGGACCACCTGCACACATTGTGTCCTATGTGTGTGTATTAATGAGAGAGAGAACATTATTCCAATGGAAACTTTCAGTGACAGGTCTCATTTGGCGTTCAGTCACAGTTACTGGGCCATGTCCAAACTCCTCTGCTGTCTACTTGCTTTATGTCTTAATGTTTGTTAGTGCAAGGTCAGTCTATTTATATGGTTGTGTTGTAAAGGCCATGTGAAGATTGTACGAATTCAACCATGGCAAAGTGTTTGACACTGCATTTGTCTGTGATCATGGATGGACCATAAAACCAGTGGCCACACTGTTACTACTGTTAACAAGACCTTTGTCTTGCACATGTATTCTTTTAAAGACCCCATTAAAAACACATGGCCATGAATCACACAGCCCTGTGAGTGGCTTTCTTCAATAACAGGATTCCTCATTAACGTGACATTTAAGGAAACACATTACTACAGAAATGAACCCAGTTACTGTGTAACATGATGGCTTTAGTTTGCTGCATCTCCAACATGAGTAAAAAAGGGAGAATATTCAGTTTATAAAGCAGAATTTCAACTGAACACTTTGGCTCCCAGGGATAACATTACCCTGAGGATCTGGTTTAGGGTGCCTGTAGTTGATTGCCCCACTCAGAAATGTATTCATGTGTAGCAACATTTACTCTTTTGCAGCAATTTATACATTGAAAGAACCAGTACAAAGGGTAGCTGTTTTTTTTTTAATCCAAATCTGCATCTATCTTCAAAATTACTGGGTTGTCTTTAACTTAGCATAGAGTTTGTCTGCAGGCATTTAAGCTGTACTTGGGCATTGTGTGAGATAGTGTGAAAGTATATTAATATTTCAGTATGTCCTTGTGTGCAGCATGTTTGTGAGAGACTGCAATCAGCGAGGTGACACAAGAGGGAAGAAAAACTAATAAGCTAGTGATTAGCTTGTGCACCTGCTATTCTCATTAGTTCACACTGGGGCAATAATACAGCACAGAGAAATGGGAACAGTACAGCATTTGCTAAAAGCTGTGCAAGGCAATGCAAAAAGCATGCTGTTAATGATGCAGACTATGCAGATGATGACATAAAGAGTAAGACAATGGTCGTGATAAAAATAAGCGTAATGATGAAATATGATATAAAATGAACAATTAGGAAAATGACAAAATGGGATCATGACATTGACAATGTTGATTATGTTACATCTGGGATTGAGAATAACCATGACTGTGTTAGCTACTGGCACTTCATTGTTTTACTGCACTAATACTTTTTGAGTATTTCACTCTAGACAGGAAAGCAGATACTGACAGTACAGGAAGTGGTAGGGGGCTGTGATGTTGATAACATGGATCAAATCATTACAGTGACATGGCTGTGTTCATTATATTGGTGATTTTTATACTGATGGTTCTGACACATATTTGTGTATTATCTCTGACAAAGAAATAGTGAGAGGGAATATAATATTTCATAAAAATAGCCATCTGTATTTAAAGATGTTGACATTTCTCATGTGAGAAATCTGTGTCTCATAGTTAAACACCTGCTTAAGCACTTTCACACATGCTGCACATACTCCATTAGAGCCTTCCCAAGCAGATTGTGAATGGAAACGGGAATGGAAACACAGTGAATATTACATAGCTTGATTAATGCTTGTAAACCAGCTCTGTGTCATCTACAATGCTATAAATCAACATGTAGAGAAAATGACCTAAAATAATGCATCTTAACTGAAAATTTGGTTTAAAGGCTTCCTTTATTTTTTGTCAAATATCTATGGTCAAACCTTTTACAAAAAGGGCACAGAAACTAAACCAAAAACACTTTGCTTTCTGTAGAATGGCAGCTGCTTCTCACAGTATTAAACGCATCATGGCACAGAACCGGCATAAAAATTGACCATCATTTTGATTATTCCTGACCCAAATATGCAGTCTGCATTTCACTTTCCCTGTCACTGACAAATGGAATTCCAACTCTACAAAATCACTGAGGCGATAAAGTCAAATATAAAAGGTACAGTACAAAAATCTACACAGGGGAAAAGCAAACATGGCTGTGCATGAATACACATGCTACTTATTGCAATGTGTGCCATTATCTCCACACACATATGCTTAACACACACCCCTTCACAAGGAAGGGTAAGACAATGCCAACAACCGTTTTTGATGACTTATATGACAATCTGGCCTGCATCTATTTCTCAACTGACCATGCTCCTTTTCTTACAAACCATTTCTTCTTCTCTCTCCTTTGCAATCTCCATTTTCATGTCCCTTTTATATTTGTATCAAGATTATTGTGTCATTTTACTCAGAAAAAAGCACCATGAACACAGAAATGACAGCCATGCACAGTCCAGTGCAAACATAAAGCCTTAAGGAAAACACTTTAGCACCCTGGGGCAAAAAAGAGGAAGACAGAGTGATAAAGGGGAGAAGATGGAAAGTGAGGGAGAGTGCAAAAGGGGAAAACACTAGACAACCTCATACAACAACTAATGGCACTGTATGAGAACTGTGTGTTTAGACTGAGTGAGAAATAAAACACTTCAGGAGCTGAATGAAAGCCTTCACATACTAAACCCATCATCACTGCTGAGTCCCTACTACCTGCAGTGTGATGGAACGATGGAAGAAGAGAGAGAGAACGAATAGATGTATTATGGAGAAGTGTTTCTAGATGGAGTTAGCACCCCTGGGAAGCTTTAGAGTTATTTTATCATGACTCAGTAAAAAAATTGGATTGACTCAGCAGATCATACGTGGGGGGTCCATAATCAAAAATAGAATTTCGCAGGATAAAAAATGAATAATGAAGTAAAAAAAATGAGACAACCAAACACTTACTTAACTGGGGTAGATTCAGTGAGCAGGAATGTCCATCTATACACACAGTCTAATCTGCTCGTGACTGAGCATTTCCACTGGACCACTGGAGGTGTTAAGGCATTAGTCTGAAAGTAATTAAAGTGGTAAGGAGAGAGGTTCAAATGCTGCTGTTTCACCTTCTCATCCAGACTTATCCTGACAGTACAGGGATTGAAGAAAGTCATATGGCTGCCTCTGCGCATTTTACGGTAATGCTCCTGAAAGCTGGCAAGTTGGAATACAGCTTTCTTACAATGCTGTATGTGTTTTCTCTCTCTTCATTCTTGTACAACATTGAGAAAGACCCTGCTGATGTGTAGAGCATCAGGAGAGATGGGTAGTATTTGGCTGTCAGACTGAAGCACTGGGCTAAAACGATTCATACTCAGACTCTGACACACACGGCATCCAGCTGTTGACCTCTGACACCTGACTTCAATCAAAGCTCCTATGAATACAGAAAATGACAGTAAAAGCAATATATACCCAAAACTGTGTTCAAGTACAAGGCATTGCCGGTAGTGGCCTATGATCAAAGCCCACAGAAGCACCTCTCCACAGCCCACTGATGATCCAGGTGAACTCGTACTTTGACTGGCTGATGACAAGACCTGCCTTTTTGAGGACCTCAAGTAAGATACTGTTGATTATTCCAAACTCAACACAAAATTGATCTGGCCTCCCATCCTGAGCCGTTAACACCACTGCTGTGCTCCAGGCCAATCTTCAAGGCTCAACTGCCCCAGTCTGCAGCAAGTAGTCTCTTTCTTTTTTAACCACTTTCATCTTGTGAGGAGGAAACTGGTGTGAGTGTTTAATGGTAGCTGCCACGCCCCATCCACATCATGCACTACTCTATCAGTTCTCCCTGGTGCATCCATAAACATCAAACAAGAGAAATGAAGCACATCCTTCCTATGGAGCTCAACGTTGCTTAAGCCGTGGTGCTATGAAATTTGTTGACCACTTCAGCAGGGCCTATTCTGGTCAGCTGCAAATACAGCACAGCCTTTTGCCATCTGTGGGCCCTCATATTCCTACACAGCATTTAGATGACAAAGTCTAGTGGCTCTTTCTCTGGCTTGCTAATGATAGAATTTAGGTCATTAATCTTTTTCAGAACCATGCACTGGCCAGCAAAGCTAGACCCCAGCTGGCCTCTCGGCCCGCAGAACACTAACAAAATATCTACGGGATAAAAACTTGTTTATGCCCCTTACATCTCACTTCCAAGCTTTTCATGAAAGTATGGCCATTATCCTGAGTCTTCCAGAGCCTGATACCATGCAAATAATATGAAATGGTATCAAACATGGGGTCTTGGTTTTAATGAATTTACTTCTGTTTCTGTTTCTCAGGCAAAAAGGTGAAATCTACAACTCACTACAATTACTTAAAATGCTGTACAGTTAGTACAGTTGGATGCTGCTTCTTTATGCTTATTTGGCACTTGTCAGCATGCTTCTTTTATTAGCATGCAAAGAAAATTATAATAATAAAAAGTTTAAGAAGTAGGCCGATTGGTTTGCAACTCAGTGGACATATGTGCATGTATGTGACTGGGCATGTAAAGGTTTTATTTTAGCTAGCACACATACCACAGGGATATATTATGATATTATGATATGATTGTTGTATGTAGCTGCTTGTGTAAACCCACAGCTGCCAGATATGGACATATCAGACTTATGTGAACATAATAACCAAAACTTGTGCCTTTTGTTACACGTTCCTCAATAATTTCACCTTTGCAGAAATCCAGTTTTTTTAAATAAACTTGTTCTTCCTTTTTTATTGCAACCATCTGCCTTCTTATTATTGTTACCTCCTGTACCTCTGTTCTCCAGTTTTCAGTTTATTTAAGTTCTCTGGTCATTACTGAGTCCCAGTGGGTCCAATAACAGGCACTCAATGCTTGATTTCCTGGAAGTAACTCAGCTGAAAGGTCAAGATCCCTCTCCTGCAGACGAGATATACAACTCAATGACCTTAACTACTGCAGCTCCATGGAAAACTGAGTCATGTGCAAAAATTGCACAGGACAATGCACAAGATGTACAACTGCTTGATATTAATGTCTGCAATGAATGTTATTATGAAGTTAATTAAAGACAAAATAAATTCCTCTCTAAAGTCAATACCACTGAGTTCATGCAAGACTGCACTGAAGTCCTAGGGAAATAAAGCTTCACTGCCTCTTTAGGGTAGTTATACTGACAGCACTGTGCTACACTTGCGACTGCATTTTCCTAGCAAGCAAGTAAGATATAGATATAGCACCCACAGATGTATATAGAGAAAAATTGTCTCAACTGGAATATGAACATGTAGACACAGTTCTGAGATACGTATTTGGTCTGAAGCTAACATTTGAAGCTCACTCCTCCACAACACAGTTAGTCTGCCTCAGCCATGAAATGAATTTTAATGTACTTCAATTCAAAAAGTACAGCTGACCCGATACTCATATGATGATGTGGTAGGTTGCAGTTTGGCGAGGCTAGGAAAGTAAAAGGCTATTCAGGTGAGAAGAAGAGGTAAAGCTGATAGTTTTCCGTGAGGGTGCAGCTTTTTCTCTTAATTATTTTTTTCTTTAAGCTTTGGTTATTTTTCCAGGGTTTATTTTGTTTTTGTGGCATTTATATTTTTTCTTCAACAGCCCCAAAAAGTTTCAAAGCAAAATAATGCTGTTTGGTGGGTTGATCTGTCAGTAGGTAAAAACCTTAATATAAATCTCACAATCTGTTAAAATTTTGATTTTTGGTATTTTCTGTGTTACCAATGTAACATTGCTCTATACATAGGAAATGGTTGTGTACCTGTGCTGTTTGAGCCAGAGGAAAAGCAAAGTGAAGTGAGGCGCAAAGAAGATATATAGTAATTCTGCTGGTGTGACATTTTTCCATAATCCCTCTCAAATGCCACCCGTGTCATGAGATGGGGACACAGAAATGTGGTGGGAGGAGAAGAGGCAGTGACAGAAGACTGCACGCTATGGTGCAATAGAAATGTCACATGGTATAAACCTTATTTGCTAACCTGGATATTCATAGCATTTAATAGCAGTGCTTAATATGTGTGCATGTTCATCATGTTTATCAAAGAAATGTTAGGGGCAGTAATTAAAGTAAAAAAGAAACGAACATGATAGAATACACACTACACATAGTGCACACTATAGGAAAACATCCTTCAAATGTTAAAACAGTGAACACAGCCTTTTATGTTTCTATTTTGTATTTCTATTCTCATCTCTCACTGCTTGATAGCAAAATATATTGTCAGTATATAGTCTCTACTTTGTATGTGTGATTCTTACCTATATGTCATTTTTTTCCATTTACTTAAAAATGTAATGTGTGTACATTACAAAAGTCTCCCTGTGTGTCCACCCACTGACGACTGTAATTCAGACGTATCTATCTGCCTGTCTTTGATCTTTCCTCCCACTGCCCAAGCCTCAGATTTAGGGTGAAACTCAGAGTAGCAGAGGAGATGGCAGACACACCGAGTTGTTATCATCCCAAGGTCACACACACACACACACACACACACACACACACACACACACACACACACACACACATAGGCCACCTCAGAAAAGGAAAATAACCACAATGGGCAATTTACCCACAACAGGCAGGGATGATGGCCAGGACACAGATGCACACACACACACTCACACACACAAACACACACACAGCTGTGCCTCAGGGCCAAGGTTCTGGCAATGCATCATTACCCTCCCTTGGAGATGATTCCATATCCCAGCATGCATTTCTCATGTGAAGAGGAAATTACCCCTGGGCCGTGCTGAGAGCCAGTAGAGTGTGTCCTCTCTCCTCTATCTGTCTCTCTTTCTTCCTTCCTTTTCTTTTCTTAAATCCCTCGCTCACTCCATGAATGTGCTTCTCAAACTCTTACCGTCCTCCCACTCTTGCTCTCTCCTACAGCCACTTGTATTTCTCTTAATGCCACTTTATTTTGTCTGCTCCTTCCCTTGTTCTATGTCTGATGTTGAACACAGGCAAAAGGACAAGAACATACGAGCCTCTCTGTCCTATCCTCTGTCTGTCAGTCAGTCAAAGAGCATAGTGAGTTTAAATATTTCTGGCTGTGACCATCTGTGAACAGACAAAAATGGATAAAACTTTAAATCATCTTACTTCATATATCCTTTATCAATTTCACTACCTTGAATATTAATGAAAGATCTATATAAGGTAGATGGACAACAGTGTTTTTCAGTTTGCAACTAAAGAATGAGTCATTAACATTCAGTGTAGTGAATATGGGAGGGAAAGGCTCCATTAACTCACTTTTAAATATTGCTAATAGTCTGTGACCTGAAGAAAGAAGTTACCCATCTCTGGAGTTAAACTAGGGTGTGGAGCAAATTATGCAAGAACCAGAATTAAACCAAGGTAAACTGAGCAAAAATGGCAGCCTGTGCTCAGTTTAGACTGTTTTGTGCTCTATTTAACAATTATAATTATAATAATGTCTATTTACATATTATATTGAGCTGCCACATGAAGACAAGTTTCATCATTCAGTTTGTGTAATATAGCAAATACAGTTATGAAATAAATGTGGAGTAAAAATATATAAAATACATGCCCCTGAAAAGAAGTTGAGTCAAAATATAAAATAGTAGAAAATAGAAATGCTCACAGTGGAAGTACATCAAATTTGTATTTAAATACAGTACTTAAAGCACTTACTTACTTTCTACCACTGAACTTCACAAATATACAAGTGGAACTGAGGGAGGGCTAGGGATAGATGGGTAGGTGAGTTTCTACTGCTCAGAACAGCTCATTAAAAAATAAAAAACTGAAGAAATTAATGAAGAATTGAGATTCAAATTGTGAGCAATGAACATAAACATGTTCATTTTAATGCATATGAACTGAACTCCAAGCTGTGAGCTGTGAACTTTGAACACGAATATTGATGGAACATAAAGAAGTCAATATTGGTGTTCAGCATTTAGAAAGCAAAACATTTATAGTCTTCATATCAAAACTAAAAACCTATGAATTGTTATATAAGTTCTTCCTCTCTCAGCAGAAGGGATTTCTAAAAGGGTCATTTAAGATTCTCATGAGAAATGCAGTGGTCATGTATTGTCGAAGCAATGTCAAGTCTTTGGGTCTAGATACATTTGAAATTCACAAAAATCACAAATAAGTTGTCTATGCAACTATGGAGCATATTTTGTATTTAAAAAATATGCTGTACTATGTATAATAGTAGTGGTTATTAATATTTCAATGTATTTATTTTGCTAACATGATTCTGTCTGGGCCCTGTGATGGACTGGTGACCTGGGATAGGCTCCAGAAAGATCCCTGTGACCCTGGTTAGGAAAAAGGGGGTATAGATAATGGATGGATGGATAGATTGATGGATGGATGGATGGATGGATGGATGGATTCTGTCTGGTTGCAAAGAAATATTATGTGGTTGCTAAGGTGCATTATGTGTATACAATAGTCAGTTTCAAGCAAGTTGTGTGAGCAGTAATGACACAGCAGATCTTTGTGTGTCTGTCCATAATATTCAAACCCTGTCTCTCTCACCTTTCTCACTCTCTCTCTCTACAGACACAGTGCTGCACAAACAAATGCACAACAAACTCCCCATTCACAGATCTACATGCATGTGCAGACATGCACAGATTTACTGCTGACCAGTGCAGATTTTCCATGAACAGCAATGTATGCAGGCGGTGACCCAACAACGTGTGAGAATAAATGGTGAGCTGTGACACTAACATGTCACACTAGATCACATCAAGGTGTTGTAAACAGTAATTTTATATCAGCAGGTCCACTGTATCTAGAAAAGAGTGGAGGCACAGGTGGCGTTTCTGTTTCCTTTACTTATACATAACTGTAAGGATTTCTAGCGAAAACGTAAATAAGGAGAGTTGGATTTGAATGACGGGGATTGATTTATCCTAACTTCAATCCTGAATCTCCTTCTTCACCTCCCGTGTCTCCTCTGAAACTTGCATTTTCTCTTTTCGATCCCTCTAGATATGTCTCCCCTATTACCTAAAAAATGTCTCTCTGTACTTTCTTCCCTTATTCAATATTCTCCCCTTCTGCCTTTCTTTGCCCATTTTTATTTCCCTTCATTATTGGTTTTGCCTCCCCTTCTTGCCATTCCTTCCTTAATTGGTTTTGTTGGTCTGTGCTCTACATTTTCTTCCTCATCTTGCTCTTTATATTGTCCTTTATATTCATTACAGCAAGAAAGGCAGTGGGTGTAAGAATCCCTTTTCACAGAAAAAGCTTTAAGAAAAGCACAAAAACAAGCCAATGAAAAGTAACAATTATCTATTGTACATAATATCATGCCCTTTTCCACAATTCTTGGTCTTTATTTATCCACCATGCTTTTTGTCTAGAAATCCACCCCGTCCTTTTATTTTCCACCCACTTCTCTACATGTGCTCACTCTTCAGCAACTGTAATGGTCCCTAATTGTGTAACTGACCATGCACACACACGCAGGGACACAAAAACACACACATGCAGTACAGTTACCTATACAAATAAAGCAGAATATATGCTGATAAATGATATAGAGTAGACCTATATTGTCCTCTGAAACACACACTGTGCACCATAACACACAATAACACAAAAACAACCTCTGCCCTCACGCAGAATGTTCTTTGTCTCTAATAGCTGCTAACTCATTTAGCAGTTCATGTTAACTGAGCTAGATCCAATTATAGCAAGACATAAAGTGGATTTTGGGGAGGAGGCCATTTAACCCAGAGGTCGACCGATTAATCGGTCGGCCGATTTTTACCATTTCTAACATAACTGGCATCAACTGGTAGCTGAGCATATTAAGCCAATTAATAGGCAGGCACATCTGCAGTCAGTCTAGTGCTGTTGTTATTGGAGAACACATGACATTGAGCGTTTTGTCAACTGTCATTTCTACCAGACCTCATATGAGTGTGGTAATCACTCTACATACAGAGCCGATGATAAAATACAATATGCAGCAGCTCGTAGCCAGCCTGTGAGCACCTTTGCCGGTCATGAGCTGTACCAGAATGTCCCTTGGTTATGTAATCTGCATATTTTACTCTGCTATACATTACCCATTCTTCAATGTCATTTATTATTGTTTGCCAGTAGTATCCAGCAGTAACCCTGAATATGGTGGCCCTCCTGCCATTATGATTCCCAGTACCAAGGTTATTGTGGCACTCCATTGGAACAGATCTTTTCCCCTCCTCTGACAGCACAACTAGACGTAGATACTGTCCACTGGGGCCAGTGTAGAAGAGTCTGTTGTCTGTTGTAAGATAATGTGGGGAGGTTTCAGTTGTGACTGCAGTGAGGTTTGGAAGTTCAGGTATAGCAATGATAGGGAGGCCTCACGAGTTGTCTGTCTGTTCAGTTAAAACTCCCGGAGAATAAGCAGAGCATGAGTAAGCAGCTGGTCCACCAGAATCTTCTCATAATTTGAGATATCCAGCTCTGGTGTGTATTTTAGTTTTAAAGTCACAGAAGACAGTTAACTAATAACTTAGACTGACTTCATAACTCATAATTGTGGTAACAGATGTCACCCATGGAAACCAGTTCAAAAATGTCTCTGTTCAGCAGCAGGAGACAAATAATAACAATAATGATAACAATACTAATAATAATAATCCTTATAGAAATAATAGGGTTTGAACCTCTGGTACTCGGAGCCTTAAAATGATAAAGAGTTAAAAATATGTTTTGAAAAGTCTTTGCAAAGTATCCGGTTGTGTTACTGTATGTGAATGGTGCCTATAAAGTGTCAGTATTCCCTGCAGGTGTATTATAGCAAGACTACGTCTGTCATCCATGTCTTTAAACAAAAAATAAAAATGGTGATAAATCTATAATGAGGTTATATGCAATGAAAAAACAACAAGTTGCCATCTCTCATTTTGACTAAAGGAGTACAACCAGCATTTATTTTGCTTTGCCTTCGAGCAGATTGGACAGCAAAAGCAACATATATTAAAAAGCTGGTTTCAATATTGCACAGTAATGAATGAAAGTAAACAACCTAACTTATGAAAACAAAATTTGATTTGCTCTGATGTATAAACAGCATGTATAAATTTTCTTAAAGAGCATTCAAATTTAGGCTCTCTGAGTTGCATGACACAATTTTTTCCCTATACAAAATGTTGTCATTAATCCTGGTACTATCCATCCATCATCTATACCCACTTATTCCTAACAAGGGCCACAGGGATCTGCTGGAGCCTATCCCAGCTCTCTTTGGGTCAAAGGCAGGGGTCCACCCTGGACAGGTCCCCAGTCCATCACAGGACCACATAGAGACAAACAACCTCACACACTCACACTCACTCCTATGGACAATTTAGAGTCACCAATCAACATGTTTTTGGACTGTGGGAGGAAACCAGAGTACCTGGAGAAAACCCACACAAGCACAGGGAGAACATGCAGACTCCACACAGAAAGGCACCTGCTGGGTTTCAACAGTTGATGTGTCACTAAGGTGACAAAAGAGGTATACTGCAATTTCATCTTACAGAAATCAGAAGGTGTACATAATGTAGTTTTCTGTGTATTCATACAACAAAGGCTCAGTGCAGAACATTTTGGGGGGGGGGGTTGGCAAAAGGTTTCGGTATGGTAGCAAAAGGGAAGGAAGAGTTCCCTCTCACAAGCATTGTATGAATGTGAACAAGGTTTGATTTTTACAAAGAAAAAAGTCAAAATGGTTGTCCATGTAAGATTTTCTGTTTTTGTAATGATTCGGTCACACTGTTTCATATTTATTCGTCTCTTGTTTCTCATTTTATGTCTTGCTCGGTCTCCTTCTTTCTCTCCTATAACTGACAGCTGCTGCCGAACACTTGATCCATGCAAGTCTCTGTAATTAAAGGAATTATACATCAAGAGTCGTGTGAAATATATATAAATTTAGAGGGGAGAGTGAGCTTTACTTAATTGCAGAGACAAAAGGAGGGAAGTGATCACAGCCTAGTAGGACTCTTTTACACACAGTATGACACTAAGGGAGGCGAAATAGGGTTTCTTGACTGAAGTAACACTGTCTTTAATTAGACATTCGTTCTTTATCATGTATGAGATAACTCCACATAGGACTAGGAATATGGCTGCTTTATGACCAACATTAGCACTGCATTGGCCCAGCAGGTCTCCAAAGTAATGGACGTACGCTTCTTTGGTACATTACTTTGAAAAGTTAACAAAAATTATAATTTTGCAGTTTACCTCATGACAGTCTAGACAAATAGATCCGAAGCCGAAGTAAAACTTTGAGAACTGTAAAATCCTCCACCATGGTATTTTATAAGTAAGTAGTGCAATGTTTTGGTATCGGATACTCACTCAGACTCGTGAATCTATCAGTGAGACCAGCCTTGCTTGACTATATTTTGTCCCCAATCATACAAGAAGCAACACTACACATCAATGCAACCCTTTTTAAGAGTATTAGTGTTGCCAATTTCAATGGGCCTTTTAGGCATCTGTGTATTTGTTTTTCCAGAAGTAGTTTTTATTATTCCTTGGTGCTTGGAGAAGTGGTTTGTCATGTACGGTGAATGAGAGTCAGCATAGAACAGGTCAAAACAAGCGCATAGTGGGAATAAAAATCATTCTGAGACTTTTAACTCAGACTGGTGCATCAAAACCTCTCTAGATACATCATCAGATACTGTTTGGTCCATGTCGCACTTCAAATAATCAAGTGAAGAGAGGTTAAATTGACTATAAGAATACATCCAACCATCATCTATACCCACTTATTCCTAACCAGGGTCACAGGGATCTGCTGGAGCCTATCCCAGCTCTCTTTGGGTGAAAGGCAGGGGTCCACCCTGGACAGGTCACCAGTCCATCACTGGGCCACATAGAGACAAACAACATCACACACTCACACTCACTCCTATGGGCAATTTGGAGTCACCAATCAACCAGACATACATGTTTTTGGACTGTGGGAGGAAACCAGAGTACCTGGAGAAAACCCACACAAGCACAGGGAGAACATGCAGACTCCACACAGAAAGGCCCCTGATGGGTTTCAAACCAGGAACCTTCTTGCTGTGAGGCAACAGTGTTAACCACTCAACCACCATGCTATATAAGAACACATGAAGCTGAAAAACTTACACATTAATTATATTTACAGACAAACTGAAATAGATATTTACACAATCCAATAACAGATTTATTCCGATTGTATTATCGTAGTTTGAGCATATAATTGAGTCAACACACAAACAAGTATCAACAATAACTGAGCATTAATAAGTAGTTGCTTTTTACTGCTGTTCAACTTACTTTATATTAAATGTATTTCTATTTTTTTCATTTTTCTCCTGGGTATTGGCTATAGAGAGTGTGAGATTAGAATTTAAACTACACAGTACACAAGTAAATACTGTGTGAAAACTTCTTTTTCCTTCCTGGATATTTCTATAATACAATTCTGAGACCTAAACCAGTCCCATAGGTTTTGAATATTTACATCACCATATCAAAATCTGTAGATGATATAATATATAAGATAATATTATCCTGAGAAGTAAACCCTTTTCATTACCGTTTATGGTGTAAAACTAGCCTGGTGTTTGAACTGGACCCACTGGGAGCTGTGGTCCTGAATCCTGTCTGTTGCTCTGCTCCTCCTCTCTGAGGTTTTAAGTTCTTTTCTCTGAGCTTTTCCATCCACATCTTTATGTTAGACCAACTCCAGAAATATGTATATCTTATGTTTATATAAATGTCTGCCTTCTACTGTTCTGACTGTTGTATGTGCATAGTGGGTCACTAACAGGGTGTTTTCACATCCCTCTGCTGAGTGGGCAGATGTCTGTTTGCTTCCCTGAACTCTGAGATTCAAAAATACATGGTCAAACAAACCTGAAAGCCAATCAAGGTTCACCTTGTTAATGTTTACAAATGCTCTGCAAAACTTCAAACCTATGAGCAGCCAGAGCTAACATGCCAGTGACTAGGAATAGGACAGAAAGTTTCACCTGCTGAAAGGTAATATACTGATGGATGTAGCAGTTAAACCAGAACCAGAAGTTTCCTTCATATGAGACGTGTTACGTTTGGGTCCGTGGGATTAGCTTATCTGAGTTCTAATGGTCAGCCAATAAGCCAATATCTGGGTCCTCTTTTACTAGATTACATTTCAGATCACCTGAGGAAATAGACACAAACTGTTAGCCACCCATGTTGTTTTAAGTCTTATTGATATCCACCACGCAACTCAGCACTAATTTAAAAAAATAAATAAATAAATAACACGGGTATGTTAGCTACCACTTATAAGTTAACAGCTCATATTATACAAAAACAAGATGCTAACCACACTTAGGTTAGGTTTTGGCTCATATATGAATCATTTTAATATTAACCACTGTATTCTGATACACAGTGGTTCCGTTGTCACTGGTTTTCACTGTTTCACTGAATCGTTGAATACACACGGACTGCCAAAGACCACACCAGTAGTGGCTGAACTATTTTTTGAGGAAAACTTTTGTTGAACAATAAATTTTATAGAGCTGAGTAGTATATATGCTTCAAAAGGTATCCAGAGGGAATACATACCTTGGCTTACTTAAAGTAAAATTGATCACATAATAATTTTGCCAGAAATTCATAAGTAAACACACACATGCCCATGCAGGTTTTTTTCTAACTCACAGAAAATAAGACTTGTATAGGCTTACAAAATTAAATTTACTGGTAGAAACCCAAATGCAAAAGCATATAAAGCTCTGTTTTCATGTACACCCGTTTTAACCATTCAGTATTGCATATCAAATAGGTCAAAGACAATTCACAGCTTTACTATGACTGTGACTAACTCTGACTGAAATATTAATCACTGTATGCATGTTGGCGTGTGTGTTCATGCTGTTTGTATGCAGGGACATCCTACAAGCCAAAAAGCTCGATTATTCAAGGACTAAAGTTATGATAAGGCTCCAGGGAATGAATACACATAAGTTAATGCTATGTCCTCACAGATATTGTAATACAAATTTTTCTCTGCACTTCTTAATACCTCTCACTGTCACACTTGTTGTTTCAAAGTGCCTTTAAACATCCTATGCTCCATTATCTTGGGTACATTGTGGTCCACTGAACTCCACAAAATAAACAAACACACACACACACACCCTCATAGACACACAAAACATTCCCATTCCTTTCATCCTACCTGGGGTCTTTCTGAATAGAGTCAATAGAAGGAGAGCGCTGCAGGGTGCCTTCAGGTGGTAGGGCTGGTCCAGATTTGCTGTAGGGTGACTCCACCACTGAAGGGCAATACTGCAGAGTGCGGTAGGGGTCTGCCACATAGGGGTCTGAGCCATATACATCTCCACCTCCACCACTTCCACTAGAGGTATAGCCTGGCCCCACTGTGGCATAGTTGTTGGTCCCACCACGGCTGTAGTTTCCTGTCCCTGTACCATGACTTCCTGTGCGTTGCAAAGGGGCAGAGTCGACACCGGGGGAGGAAGGAGCTATGGTAGGAAAGTATGGACAGAGGACATAACTTAGGACCTGGTCATGGACACGTTGGGTCAGGTCTGCAGGGCAGAGGAGGGGGCAGAAGGTGAAGAGGTGAGAAGGGAGTAGGCGAAAAAAAGAGAGGTGGTAGACAGAAGATTCAAAGAGCAAAAATAGGAGGTGAGGAGATAAACGGGTAGGAGAGAAAAGAGGCAGAAAGAAAACCAAGATGAACAGGTTGTTGAGAAAATAAATGTGTCTTCATATGAATGGATAAACATTGGCCACATGCCAAGGATTACCAACAAGGACCAATGTTCAATAGAGGGAAGAATTGAAGAGGAAAAAGAGAGAAAAAGATCAACACAAGTTGTGTAGGCAGAACTTTGAGATCATATTAATGACAAGTGTAATCAATGCGCAAGAAAAAAAAATCTACTTCCTAATACAGTCATATTTCCAAATTGTATTGACCTTATAAAGAGATCCATCCATCCATCCATTATCAATACCCCCTTTTTCCTAATTAGTGTCATAGGGATCTGTTGGAGCCTATCCCAGCTCTCTTTGGGTGAAAGCTACACCCTGGACAGGTCACCAGTCCATCACAGAGATTATTTAGAAATTATTGAGATACTATGTCAATATGTAATTGAACTCTATAGATTTACATATAGTAAATCTATTTGTCTTTAGTGAGCTTTCTGCTGTTTATCATTAAGAAACTCCCAAGGGGAACTCTGGCTTAGCTACAATGCTAATGTTGCCAGCAGTAGTTTGCTATATGTAAGAGGTTCAAACATTGCTTTTTAATTTTGTTATCTGCATTTATATGCTACTATTTTACAGATTAAATAAGATGTCTCCTAATTTTCTGGTCTAATATGATAATTAGTTAAACTGACTGCACTTTTATAGAGTTTTTCTAACTTAATGCACTGGACACAGTGCTTTACAATTTTTGCATTCATGCATTCACACTCATGGATATGCCAATGGAAGCAGAGCTGCCATGCAAGACCATGGCCTGGGCCCTTGGGTTTCAGTGACTTGCACTTCAACATGTGGGCTATAAGGGCAGTGGAATCAAATTGTTAACCCTGCAATTAGTGTTTGACCCACTATGGTTGGTATAAAGTTTCAGAATTTTTACAAACACAAGTAGACTGATTAGTTTTTGCATTCACAATAGTCAGCATGAGTGAAGTCATAGTTCAACAAATCTGAACTTCCAGCACAGTCCTGCTGTCCTCACAGCACATGGAAGTCTGCGCATTGCTGTCACAGCGTAGCGCATACACAATGAGGATGTGAATACAAAAGGAGTTTTTCTACAATAATGTAGACATGCCTGAAGTGTTTTGTGCAACAAATGACTCATTAGTTAGCCATTTCCATGCAATGAAAAATAGAAACGCTGCTCGTAAGCGTATTTGTGAGTAGCTAGAGGATAACTGCAAAAAATGTTTCCATACAGTGATATATCTGTCTGGTGAGTAATAAGGACAAAATAATACATAATATATAAAAAATAAAACACCAAGCTATCTCTCTGGATAGTGAGATGGAAATTGAATGGGGATTTGCTCAAGGATGTAAGAAAACTGCTGGGGCACAGTAGCTGTCACCTTCCATCCCCATTGTGGTGGGAGCAGCAGATCAGATGATATATCAAAGTGTTAATGTGAGTCTTGAGGCCTTGTTCTTTGGCTGTAAAAACACTGAGATTGTGTGTTTGTGTATGTGTGTATGTGTGTGTGTGGGGGGTGGTGCTCATCTATCATTAAGATTAATATATGTATAAAGAATCACACACTTACACACATGCAAGAACACTATAAATGTGTTCTTCAGGGAGTATGCAATAAGTCACAAAGCCTTGAAATCAATATGTGGTCACGTGATTGGCTAGGGCTTTAACACAGGGTAATGACCCTCCTTTCACAAAAAGAGTTAGCCCTTAACACAATGTCTGGCCCCAAAGCATATACACATAGGCCAGGCCCCAAACAACCATATATTTCATTTTTATGTATGAGAGGAAGCACTTGTAAACATACATTCACAAATTATATGAATTCCTGCCCTTAATTAAAATAATTGTATTTGTGAGTATTATTGGCCGGAGGTTCAATATCTCATTGTTATGTGACCAACAAACCTGCTCTTTTGTGTCGCCTTGAGTGGTGGCATTTACTTGACCTTCAAAACCCTCTTATCTCTCTCGTTTGCACTTCTTTCTCTCTCTCTCTCTCTCGAACACACACACACACACACACACACACGCACACACACACACACACACACACATCTGACCTGTCCCAGCAATTTAGTCCATGCCATAGACTGAACCAATGCTTAATAATTCTTTGTCAAAACTCTTATCTAATTTCTTCAGCCTGGTAAACTCAATTGGCAAAGAGAACCTTTGGGATGATGTAACCACATTAGCATTTTTAACATCCTCACTCTAAAATCAGGTTAACAAATATCTTGCCAGCCAGACAGTAAAAAATTTAACTTTCAGTCAGCCATGCAATGAGCATGACGCTGAAGGCTGTATGAGCTCTTCTACTGATGCCCCAAATTTGACAAAGAGCCAAAGAATTCGACAGGGAAAGAGAAACAGTAAGTAAGCCTGGGAAACAGAAAGAAACAGCTAAGAGATGAAGGATAGAGCTTTAGTTTAGAGGGGAGCCAAACCAAAGGCGAGGAAGAAACAGAATCGAGGGTGTAGGAAGGTAATGAAGCAGAGTTTCTCCCATCAGAGGCAAATTCCAGTCTTTTTCGTACACTTTAAATTGTGTCTATGGTGTGTGTGTATTTCTGAACGTGTCATTAGTAGCTCGAACTTTAGGTTAATATCACTGTTGTCTGTGTGCGCTCACACCTAAATTAAATGAACCTTGTGAAAGAGGAAGTGGGAGAAAGTGAAAAAAGGAGATATTGTTGAGATATTGTGATATGAACAGAGATGTCCTTCAGAGAGAGCTGACGTTGAAAGGAAAATGGAAAGAAAACATATGGAATAGAGAGAGATGTTGACTAAAAAGACAGAGAAAACCCCCAAAAACATTTTCTCATTTTATTTTGACATTCTGCTGCTTTCCCATGCTTCTTTGTACATTCAGTTGTCTTTTTCACTCAATCTTTCAATCTGCTTTCCCTCTTTACTTTAAGACCTACCTTAAGTAAATGCAGTGCTGCTGAATTTATCATTTGCTCTGGTAATGGTGTGTTCTGACTGATAACTTCGACCTTTGGAGCCAATATCACTGGCTAAAATCAACATGTGGGAACCTATTCATGCATGTGTATATGCCATTGTGTATATATTTGTTTGTACATTTGTCCTTATGAGAACCAGCTGAAGTGTGAAATTATAATGTCAGTGATTTTTTTTAAAAAAATGTCTTATACAAAGACTAAAATTGACAATGAGTTTTGTATATTCACAGTAATGTCTGTGAACCCAGATCCTGATTTACAGTAGTTTATTACTATGTGCCATAAACCTCCATTGCTGCTACAGTGAGCTACACCGGTGCACTGGGTTACGTTTCTTTTTTTCTGACAAAAAAGGAGGAAGAAACATGCCACCCAGTGCAGAAGTATTTTCAAAACCAGATTCTATATTCAGAGATATTACAATTAATACATAAAATATATTTATGATATGATAGGCCCTCAGAAGTATGGTATGACAGACACATACATGCATGAGTGTTAGAAGGTTTTTCCTTCATGAATTTGCTAAATAACCTGTAAGAGGCACACTCTCTGTGTTATTTCATGAATATTAATCAAATCCTAAAATGCTGCGTGTGTATACAAACACACTCAGACACACACATGCATGCTGCACTCACACGTCTCACACCTAACGCTCTGGCAGCGTGAAATTGTGTTTGAGAAGAAATAAAAGGGCGGGTGTGTCTTTGTATTCCCTTGCTTTTTGCACAGAGTAAACAAATTGCGGCTGTGCTCCTACTGGCAGATTAGTGATGGGAAGGGAAATTCTATTAGTCATTTGACACAGTGATACCTCTGCAATTAGCCAACCAGCTGAGGGGTCAGCTACCTTAGAGTGGAACTGACTTTTTCTATGGGCTCCTGAAATGAGGGAGCTCTCTCTGAATGTACAAGAGATGGAAAAATGCAAGGACGGAGGGAAGGAAAGGAAACTATAGGAGGATCCAACCAAACTTTGAATGTTTATCTTCCTTTCTCATTCTTTCATTTCTTCTGCCTCCACTTTTTTCAGTCCTACTCTGACTCTGTCGCTGTTATTTTCATCATTCCTTCACCCTTTTCTTTCTCTTCTTTTTGTCTCTCTAGATCATTCCCTCTCCGTCCATCCATCCATCCATCTTTTTTCTTTCCAATTGCATTTTAACCTTTTCTTTGAATTCACTGACCTCCTTCTCATGCTATATATTCACTCTCTCTCTGCTTCAATTTTTTTGTCTGTTATACTCTTCATCATTCATTCATTTCATGTTGTTGTCTCCTTTTTACCCTGACCCCCTTCTGTCTCTCTTCCTCTCTCCCTCTTTTGTGGCTGTAGTAGGATCAGAGCTGAGGACATGTCTTTTCTCTTGACATGCTTCAGCGCTCAGCACGATTCCACAATACGACTCAGTACAGTTTCTATCTCTTGTCACACACACATATAGACACACACATGCACACAAATCTCTAAAAATGCAAATAATTGACATGAACTAAACACGCATGTCTGCAAAACATATTTTTCTAATGCATTAAGACCATGCAACAGCATGCACACACATCCTTACTTTCAACAGACACAGTAAGTAAGAAAGCACAAATACACACACAAATGCACACACTGCTTGGATATTGAGAAGAGTACTAAATAATTTGCCCCTCTGTTTACCCCTGAGAGAGCCCCTAGGCCAATACACAGCTCTTGATGTGGAACACTGGAAGATATCCAAAGAAACTCCTTTGCACTACTTGATCACATATAAGGACTTTTACAGGAAACTTGTTTACAACCTATAGTAGCATACTTGCAATGTCCTGCTTTGCTTGCTATCGCTGACTGGACACTGACTACAGTGGTTGTATGCCCCTTCAACTCTGCACAGGAGAGAGGCTCTCTCTCTTATGTGGCAAGATATATATATATATATATTTAAAAAACAAGCACTGCAAAGACAGATTTGTTTTCATCATATCAGGTCTTTGCTTGCGCAAAATGTCACTGTTTATAGGAAAAAACTCTAGCATAAGAATATATAACACTTAAAAATACACTGCAGCTCAGTCCTTAACACTGTTGCCTCACAGCAAGGATTCAAATTTGAGGCTTTTCTATGAAGTTTGCATCTCCCCTGCGTATATATGGGTTTCCTCCAGGTTTCATATTTTTATGCAGGTTAGTTGGATTGGACACTCTATTATCGAGGTAGATTGTGAATTTCATTTCCCTTGTGTACCCTGCCTCTCACCCGTTGTGTGATGAAATAAGCTCCAGGCTTGAATATAATAACTGTAGGGACATCACAGTTAATGTTATCATGACTTACTAATATAACACATTTGAATTCAAGTCACTCTAAATAATAGTCAGATAGTGACAGTAAAATGAGTTGATGAAATAATAAGCAAAAATGTGCTTTTAAGATTTTTTTGTCAGGTGGATTGTTGATGAGAGATACTCTAATACTGTCGTGAAGTGAGAAAAACCGTGCACAAATGTAATACAACTGTGAATCAATTAATGAATGGCATGTTTTAAACAGCAGATACCAAAATTTAATTTAATGAAGACAATGTTTCAGTTTCATATGCATCTGTTTAATCTCTGAGGACAAAAGCAATTAATCAGTGCTGATAAAACATGTTAATCATGGAAACTGAGACAGCACAGGACACAAGTATACTGTGTGTATGTGGATGTGTCTCTGTATGCTAGTAGTATTTGCCGTGCACGATATAAGCAGTATTTGTAGCCAGTAGTTGTGTGCACACATGAATTCACACATTTTGCATTTCACAGTGTGTATTTGTGTATTTGTGTTGTGGGGTTACCAACAGCAACTTAAACTTACATTTAGGAAGTACCATATGTTTTCACAGGGGAAAGAATTTGTGCTGATCTGTAGAGTAAGTCAGATGCTTTGAGCTGGTAATTAAAGCTTTCTGAGGCTTCAGCAGAAACTCACTTAAATATTATCCAAGTTTAAAGTATAATTCACATGAATACAACTTTTTGTCCACTAAGTTGAATGTTCCAACCTACTGTGTGTCATAGTTGTACTGCCTGTCACAGTTCAGTTCATAAGTTTGAAAACTGTTTGATTACTACAGAGAAATTTCATCTAAAAAATTGACATAAATCAATTTTTTCTTGTTCCTCCTTCTTTGGTCCAATTTTCTTTCCTTCTTCACCAAAACACAGATTAGACCTTGTTTTTCAATAGAGAAGTGACTGCAGAATGATGGATATTAACTGGACATTTAACAAGTGGAGTAAACATAATTTTACTGGTGTTTAAATCAGTGTTTATACCTTTAGATCGTTAATGGTATAGTTGCCGGTATTTAAGTAAGTAGGAGGAATTCAGTTCAGGATGAGGTTGAGATGGGAAACTGATTTTTCATCTCCAGAACAGATGGTCAGTGTTAGTTTAATTAGCTCTGAGTTAATTCACTCATTCATGCATGTTCTCCCTGTGCTTGTGTGGGTTTTCTCCAGGTACTCTGGTTTCCTCTCACAGTCCAAAAACATGTATGTCAGGTTGATTGGTGACTCTAAATTGCCCATAGGAGTGAGTGTGAGTGTGTGAGGTTGTTTGTCTCTATGTGGTCCTGTGATGGACTGGTGACCTGTCCAGGGTGTACCCCTGCCTTTCACCCAAAGACAGCTGGGATAGGCTCCAGCAGATCCCTGTGACCCTGATTAAGGAATAAGCGGGTATAGATAATGGATGGATGGATAATTCAAATTGAACTGATTACTGAACTGCCCCTTTGTAATTGCAAATTGCATGACCACACTGCATACTGAAGAGTCAATACAAATGGCAATTGCAATATTCAATTGCCATTTCAATAAAGAGGCCAAATCACTTCCACAGAGCCTTATAATCTAGTGGTGCTATAAATAATGTGTGACTTAATGCACATTTGTGATAAAGAGTCAATAAGTTAACATGGTTAAATTTTTTTCAGCATAGTTAATTACTTCATTATTTTGCAGAGTTGCATTTCCCTAATGGATGATAATGTTTTAGCTAATGTATTAGCTGGTTTGTTACTTTAATTTATTAAGTCTATTTATTCAGATGGAGCTTAATGGGGACAAAGTGCTGCTAGAAAGAGCATGTTTGTTTAAATCTATGATTGTAACCTAATGATTTTTGTTGTTAGAAAGTGTCTAGGTTAAATCAGGGTAAAATGTAGACATCTGTCATACAACATACCAACAGCTTTTAATATCTTTGTCTGTACATTTAATATGTCATCAGGATAATGTCAGACCATTTGCTGCCTATATTCACAATCTCACATATAAACTACCTTTACTTGAGTTTTTAAATTTGCAGGCCTGAACTGACAAACAGAAAGCATATAGATATTTGCTTTGAGCTGAGGATGAAAAAATGCAGTGTATTAGTCTACTAACATTTAAATGTGAGCAGAGATCGCTTTCTGTCCACTCATGATCTTAAAATAACAAAGTACTGGATTATAATCTTACCACGTTTTATATCTTCCTCCACCAGTGAAAAAAAGGTTTAATATGTGCTTTTATATGGACCATATGAGTGAGGAAATGAAACAGCTTGTCAGACAGCTCTTCTGATTTAACAGGATGGAGGAGATACAGAGAAAGTCAGGCTTTGTTGAAGAAAACCTGCCAGTCAGATTCACACAATAAGCTACTTTCACTGACTCAGTTAAAGTGATCTTCAATGACCCCGGGAGAACAAACTCTGTGTTTTCATTTAACCTGTTTTCTGCTATACCACCCTTGAATTTACTTTGTAAATATATAGTAGATTTCTGTCAAAATTATACACAGATCATTTTCTTTTTGACTATAACAATGACATATTGACTGCAGCTTCTGAGCGCCACCCTGTAATTCAATCACAGTTATTTTGGTTTTGAACTCATGCACTGTCCTTACAGAAATATATTCTTCATGTAACTCATAAAATAGCATCTGACTTGAAGATACTTTTAGAAAATATATTGCTTTGTGGTGAAGTACCAGGTAGAATGCAAAAGGCTATATGTCGGTTATCAAATATCCAACACAAAGTCAAACCTCCCTCTCTATATTGGTGCAAATCAATCAGGACTGTTGATCAGGAACAGCAAAAGCCATATCAACACAAACTCCTTACCATGTTATCAGGACAACAGACTCATTCATGGCCATGCAAAGTGCATCTGAAAGTCTTTATGTACACAGCCATATTCTACTCTCTCCCTCCTTTAGATATGAGAGTGCATGCTCTCTGTGGATCAAAAAACCAAAAGACTCTAATTCATTTCAAGGACAAAGTACTCACTGATCAGCCACTACCTTAAAGCCACTTGCTCAACACTGTGTAGGTCCCCCTCATGCTGCCAGAACAGCTCTAATCCTCCACAAGACCTTGAGGACCACAAGTCCTCAAGACCCGCATCTTCTGGTGTCTGACACCAAGATGTGAACAGCACATTCTTCAAGCCCTGTAAATTATAAGGTGGCCCTTCGTGGCCCTTCCATGGATTAGACTTGTTTTTCCCTCATATCCCACCTCTTCCCCAGGTGGACTGTGAACATGCACCCAGGCCTTCACTCTGATATAAAATTAGACATGAGTCATGACACCAGGCCACCATTCAGTGTTATTCACTTTACCTATTGCTATTGGTGTTATTGCTGTGGTTGATTGGTATACGTCTTCTGAAATGTTGATTTGATAAATTTTGTTCACAGCATTTGTCATCTTGACATGTAATATCTAATGATTCTTAATTTAGCATTCATGTCAAATGTCACCATTTCTAATTAAGTTAAATGTCAGAATGTGTAAGTGGTTTACAATGTGCACTTCCTGGTGTCAATTTAATCCTCGAAACCACAGACTGCCTATCTACAGTCATCATTTGACAATGCATAGTTTCTAGTTTTGCAAACCATCTTACAGATGAAATCTGTCAAGCAAATAAATTGCTTCCTTAAAACTAACATCCATCTGAGCACAATTTTTAGATCCTTGTCCACAAAGAATCTACTCTCTTTTTTAGCTTTTTTGCTTTTTCTTCAGTTTCATCAGAATCATTGTCAGTTTGTCAGTATACAACAGAGAAGGGTGAACATCTAAAACAGAACATTGATTTTTATTTAGTTTGCTAGAAAAAAAATTTCTGTGCTTCACTGCATCACTGAGAAGCACAGAACTAAGTAAATAAAAAATAAACAGTCATTGTTTTTCTCTTTGTGAGAAAACAGCAAAATCTAGTGAGCCACTATACTCTTACACATATTTTCTTTTATGAGTGTATGAACAAATGCATGTACAGTACATGTATGTAGGAATGCATGTACATCAGAGTAACTGACTTAAAGTACATGTACGTGAGTGTTTTGCATAATTTGTGTATCTCAATAAAACACACACAAAAGAAATGATCTGAGAATAATGTAGTGTCTGTAACAGTCAGAGCGCATAGTGAGAATGTAATGCAGCTCATTTGTCGCACTGTGATTGGCTGAGTAACTAGATGTAAGCTACCTCCAGTTGAGTCCTTTATTAATTCAGGCTCTCTGAAAGTGCACCAGGAGCCGTTTTGTAAAGTTATTGCTCCGTGATGGCTGCTGTCTGGACACTGACTGACATCTGTGGCAGACAGTGGCTGTTCTTCTGTTATTTAGTCTATAACCCCTGTAGAATTACAGCAGTCAATCAAAGACAACATTTCAGAAAAAGGACTGAAATAATACAATGTAAAATGATTCTATTAGACTATATCAAGGGCACTAATAGATGTTCCCCCATAGCAAACTGACAACATGTCTTTTGGCAGAATGACACAAAAGCAGTGACAATAACCCATTTACTTTAAAGTATTCTGGCAGGACAGTAGAAGCAGTAAATTAAATGCCAGAACTTTCCTTGAACATTAGCTTAATGCACTGATTATTGTTACAAGACATAACGTTTATTAACTTCTGCTACTGCTCTTGGCAAGGTAATGAATTATTAACCTTACCAGTGCTCAGTTATGAGAGAAGTAGCCACTAGCTGGCTGGTTGTGTGTTGACCGGTGTCTGTCCAGAGCATGAAATGCAACACTCTGCACTTAGAGTAATAATTACATTAAAACCATATATTATTTTGGCCATGCAATAACTACAGCTCCAAACATGAAGAACTGCAGAAAGAGTTATCTGAGCATGCATGTGATCTCTGTATAAATCACTTAAAAAAGCAGAAGACATCAGATTTTGTGATGTTTTTGGAAATTCTAATTAAAGAAATGGCAAAAACCAAGCAACATGCAGTAACATTTTGCAAGTAAGACGTTATATTACGATATTTTACTTTCACAAATGCGCTAAATTAAGATGTAAAGGCAGATCCTACATGCTAATTTTCTCTCTCTCTCTCTTCTCATTACTAACAATGTACACACCCACATTTTAAGTTTAAGATTTCAGTATCCAAACTCTATGGCAGGCAGTCATTTTGCTCATTTTAACTCTCCACCCTGTCTCAAACACAGACACACACATGTGTGCACCTGCATACTTAACATGCTGTAGGTATGGATGCAACACACACACGTCTATAGATAGTTGTGCTTTCATCAGCATTATGCTCATTTTTGCCTGGGTTTGTTATGCCTATGGTACTGACTGTTGTGTTAAATCCTTGGTGGGTAATAAATGCTATTAAATTGTTCTACATGGTGTTATTGTAGTTTTTGCCTAATGTTATTTGACGCCAGCCACTGCAATGAATAGACTCCAAATTACCTTCAATACATTATTGTTCTATTTGGTGTTATAAATCTGGTTATAATTACATGTTAATTTAAATGCTAATAATTTTCCTAGATTTCCCAGTTATTTGTGATGCCAATTAATAATTAAGATTCCAAATTTGTGGTTAACCATGTAGAGACAGAATTTTTATGTGGCTGATACATGTAATCAGACTGATTTATGAGACTAGTCTTAACATTTCACATTAGGACATGCAGTATATACTGAATGGTAAACTCTGTCAGGCCTACCTGTAGTAACTACATGGGAGTGGGATAGTGATGACCCTTAGTCCCACAGGGGCCTTCTTTCCAAATCAGTGGACAGTATTATCAGTAATATTGCCAAAGGTAGAAGTACTGAATCAGAAAATAAGAGAAATGCCACATGTAGTCCAGAGGTTATTGTTTTAAGCCATATAATATTCTTTATGACAGGACTGCAACACATGTTCTTGTCACTATAATCAACAATGAGGTTATCATTTAGGGATTCTGTGTATACAGTCCAGAGTTTCTCCAGATACTGGGAAAGAGCTGTCTGTATCAGGTGCTGTATCAGCCAACAGTGATTCATAAAACAACCCAGGTGTTAGTGACCTTTACTACCCATTTATCACTGTAAAACTACAGCCATTTAAAGCTATAATCCACACAGTAAACTGCCAAAGTGGAATAACATCCACATCACTTCTGTACGAAGTAGAGCACATGCCATGAATCTGACTTTATCAATAAATAATTTTACTGCAGCAGCAACAGCCAAACCTGCAGCAAAATACCATCCTCAGCATCACCAATCTGACCTCAGTATGAATAACATCAGTGGCTTTGACTAAGATGAGCAGAACAATTTACAACCATGAATCCACTGCATTAAATTACTTTTTCTGTCACTCTTGAGAAGTTCTTATTTATCTAGCTCTGTGTTTCTCAATGACAGCTGGTCCAGCTCCAAGACTGTGACTTATTCAGGTTGTGTGTGCTTTTAGTCCTGGCCTTGTATGAACAGTGATGACACAAGGAAAAATACAGTGAAAAAGTAAAATGTAACTAACCACATCAGCTCTTCAGGTGCTGCTGGGTTATTGGTCTGGGAAACTCCAGGTTACAACTTAAGTTCCAGTGGTGGAAACACCAGTGAAGAAAATGAAATACTATAATTTAAATATATGTAGCCATATGTATTAGAGTGTCCTAAATCATTAAATAATAGTGTCAAACTAAATTTATAATGATCTTATGAGTTGTTTTATATGGGGCCTTGGTGATTGTGTACCTTGGCTTGTCTGCCTCATCCTGCCCCTTATAAATACTTGTTATTCTATATAAAGAAACTTCCCATGAGTCATTTACACTGTAAACTCAGGTGGATTTCCCTATTTGCCTATGGTGACTGATGATGTTAGATGGTGGTAATCACTTTGTGTATTATCCTTTGTCCAAACAAAGAACAAACCATATTTTGCCTAATTGAGCTGTATATGATCAAATATTGGACCCACTTCTCTACAAGAGAACTTTACTAACTTCTAGAGTCTGCAGTAAATAGACAGATGATAAATCCAAATGCAATTGTGACAGTTCCCCAACTTTAACCATGTTTTCACTATTGTCTCCATGACAAAAAGTTCTGGCATGTGTGCAGATAGAAGGATTCTGTGGGACAAATACTAAGGTAAATAACTCACAAACATATTTTCATTTAGTAACTTTACCATCAACATTCTGCAGAGGCACGTTATCCTTTGTGGGACAGTTGTTTTTTGACCATAGACAATTTTTCAAACTATATTAAGAGCAATTTGATCAAGCCAATGAGAGTGACAGACTGAACTGGCCACCACAGTCATCTGATCTAAACCTAACTGCTACAGGTTGTGATGAGTTGAACTGCAGAGTGAAGGAAAAAGCAGCCAACAAGTGATCAGCATTCGGTAAAGCCTGAAAGACTCCTGGAACAGCATTCCAGTTGACTATGTCATGGAGCTGGTGCAAACCCAGTATCAAAGCAAAAGATGGCTGATACAAAGGACCTGAACTTCAAAACATAATATGCATTTTTTTACATATTTTTTGATATGTTCATCAAATACAGTAAAACTTGCAACACTAACAACACTTTGCTAAATTATATTTCTAAAGTCAATGGAAAGTCAGTAGAAAAGACACAATAGAAACATATTTATACTCTAACAAAAACAGAAAAATAAGAAAACAATCCTACTTTGATTTTGAGAAACACCAGAACACACACACCCACACACACACTTGCAATTATGCAATAGAGTTGATCCCTTGTCATGAGAACTTCAATAACCTAATCTAATGAGGAAATGTGTAAGTGTGATCGCCTTGTTTGGAATTGTTCTAACACCACAACCTTGCGGCATTCATCTGAAAATTGAGGGCAAACAAAATAAAGTAAAAAAAGAATAAATCATTATTCATCTGCACTGATCAGAATCACACCAAATATATATCCCCATATCAAGAATTTAGACATAGACACATAACAACTTAGGTTTAAACTCTTAATTAATGAATGAATTGATTAAAGTTTAAACTCTTAAGTTATTTGCATTTGGCTTTTTCATAATGAATCATATCCAAGTGTTCCAATTATCTCCCCTGAGAAACAGTCTCAATAATATTGACAGGAACTATCATATACACATTAACTTAAATTAAAGTTTCAGATATGCAAGGCTCTTACATGGCAAAGCTTTCAGAGTAGGCACTGAATAAAGTAATGTCCATTGCACTGTTGGCAGGTGTCAAGGCACAAACACTGGAACAAAACTACTGCCGTGACCAGAGTGGTGTTTCTGTGGTGATAGAAATGTGTTGTAAAGTGCATGTACTCTATGCCACAAAATGCAAATTCCCAGATTTGTTTCCCATATAGCTCTATATCATTTGGTTATATGAATCAGTTAATGGCTGAGAAAATATACCAGGGATTAGTGACTATTGATCGAAGAATTTGAGTCTATCTCCTCCAAAGATACTGCAGGCAGCAATGTTAAACTACATAACACCTCTTATCAACAGCAATAGCTCAACCCGGCTACTAGATGCACTTGACAAATAGCCATGGCAGTGAATCTACCCATTCCTACTGTTGCCACTTTAGCTACGTACCAGCCTGATGTTAAGCTATTAAAGAGAAAAAGTGCCACAACCACTCAGAGCTCCTGTTATTCCCAGTGGTTACAGTCATTAATACAATCCAAGATAGCTTTCATGACAAAAGTAGGGAAGATACAAAGGCAAAAATCTAAGAACAAATGCTAGACTGGAAGGAATGGAAGGAAAACACAGAGAACAAGGAGGGGGGGTCAGAGGAAAGGAGAGTAAAGGGGGCATGAAAGAAGGTGTGAAAGTTAAAGGATTTAACTGATGGACACTGTCTTTTTAATTAACAGAGGCTCTGATAGAAGATGTAAAGGAGGAAAAATAAAAGAAAGAGAAAGGCAGAGATTCATATAAAAAGAGGAAAAAAATAATGAGAAGCAGAGAAAGAGAGAGAACGAGAATGATGTCAAAAAAGACGGAGACTGTAGGAAAAAGAAAGCATAGTGACACAGTGTAGGCTAATCTCAGCAACAGTATCTTTTGGGAAAATAAACAAAGGTGTAAACCACATCTTGGGGCTTTTTCTTGTTGCAACTGTTTTTACCAGAACGCTGTGTATGCATGCGTGTGTGGTAGAGGGCATGCAGGAATAATCACTTGAAATAGGCCACATTAACCTACAGTTCTCTAAGGTACTGGCCTGGTTTAATCCAAGAATGAAACGTTGCACATCACACCCTGCACAGAGTCATAGTGGAAAACACACAACACACACACACACACACACACAAACACACAAACGTATAAATTGAGCTGTAAAGAGTTGGGAGCAATAGACACTGAGCAAACATGTTGTAATGTGTTGTTCTAAAAAAAGGACCTGTTTTAGCTTTAATGTAGTGATGCCCAATGTCGTACAAAAAATGTAGGAGATTTCGTGGGACGGTTGCTGGAGTTTGTGTTTAGGAGGTTGAATTCAAATTTGAAGTACAGCCTTGACCTTATGTCTTTATGTCCTGTTTCTCACCACTCTGTCCTGAACTACATCAGCAAACACTACTATAAAATTAGTGCAGGTACAGTATAACTATGCTGACTATTGATTTTGTTGTATCATGCAATGCTTCTTCATAGTTAAGTGTCCAGTTAAGTAATGTGATGGGCCACACAGTCAGTGATTCTGCTTCATTTGAGTTCAAGTGCCTTATTTAAATTGAGCTCACAATGGGCATCATATATAGTCCTACTGATTACAGCTTTGTAAATTTTGGTGTGAAAAACACCTTCCTTCGCTTTTCACCAAAAGAATGACTTAAAGCATTAATTACATTGATCCATGCCAGCTTAATGAACCAATAATGTGAGCCTGCCATTGCCAAGAAGAGGCACTATGACATAATTAATGACTTACTGCTCACTATGTCAGCACAGCCTTTATCAGTTCATTATGTGCTATAATTCTGTGCATTATGAATCCTCATTAGACAACCTTCTACTTACTGCACATGCTATTCATATGACTTTTAAAACATGCTGCACTAGGGCCGAGCCTTAATTCATTGGCTCAGTGACTTCAAGGCTGTGTTTATCTTTGGTGTTTTGATTTACTGCTGTAGATATATATGCCAAGCACAGTAGGGCTAGGATTGTTTATGAAAAAGGCTCATGCTGATATACACTGATGGAGGATTTAGCTCAAACAAGATGAGACAATCTATTAAAATACTGTGTCATTGGAAAATTGCATTGTAAACTCCAAGCGTTGCAATTAAATGTACATGGGCTAATCCACAGCCTATTGATTTTTGTAACTGCAGTACAGATCTTCTGTGAGTTTTCTAATATCCATCCATTGAAACTACAGATACAAGAAACTTTAAATTATAGATAACAGTTCTCTGTACACTTCTGAAGGGCACTTATTTAATTAAATCCTTCTTGCAAAGACAATCCTATTACTGTATGCACTGTCCAGTATTTCACCAAGAGTAATCAATGAAATATCCCACAATAATAAAAGCAAACCCTATGCCCACCCCCCCAACTCAGAAATATGCTTCAAAAACTACACACTGATCTTAAAGGCAATTCTCACTCAGTCAAATGGATCAACTCAAACACAAGTCTGGAGTGGCATATTTACTGCTATGATTCTGACCCAAATGCTAATGATAGCTATTAAGGCTAGGCTGGTTAATGACATCGAGGGAGCTGTTAAGGTGGCGTGACTGACTTGGGTGTTTTCATGTGGGTATGATACGGTAATGGGATTAATACAGCGTACCTAAACCCACATTGAGATAAGCGCAATGAGGCCCTATTAAAAATACATTGCTGGCAACAATGGAGTTACAGAGGGAGAGGGTGAGAATGAGTGTGTCTGACTGTGTGAATTTGATAAAAAAAAATGTGCCCAACTATACTTCATTCGCAATTGGAAAAAAACATGAAGCACTCAAACTGTGTACTACTAAGTAACAAATGTGTCAGTGATGGCCTTTATTATTCTCTTTATTCTTTACGCCATTATTTTTCTCTACATTGTTTGGACCCAGTTGTTGGAAATGTGCAGGACTTGCTATGCACAGCACAAAGAAGGAGCCTTAACCAAAACAGGAAAAGGACTGTAATGTTCTGTTTGTTATATTAGATATGAAAGATAGCTTATCCAAAAAACATCTAACTAATACAATACCTCAGATATGAACACCTATCAGACGTCATATGAAAAGATATTGTGCTGCTGAACGTTGCATTTATTATGTATGCCTCACCGTGGGCAAGTTTGCATCACTTAAAATGAGGTGGGTGTACGCTACGTGACTGACAACATGATGTAAACTTATTATCTAATTTAGCTTACAATGAACACATCTTTTGCCTCCTCATATAAGCTGGTTCTGTGATTAGGTTTCCATAAAGACAAATCTTGTTTGTTGTTTGTCTGTCACATGTATCTGTAGGAATTGGGTGCTGGCCACATAAAATATACTATTAAAGATGAAAAAATACTTAATTTTGTGTTTACCAAATGTTATATGATGCACAGCACATCACAAGAAGTGAAAGAAAACAGAAAAGTGCTGAAATGAAACTAAAAATGCAGCAAGAGCCTTACCGGTGTTGTTGCGATAAGAGCCTGTGTCTGGCCCCTGGCTCTGGCTAAGGCTCCTCATGGGGCCCTTGTTGTGGTAGACACGTTCTTCATAGATAGGATCTATGTGGTGCTCTGGAGACCCCAAGGGCCGAAGGGGTTCCTGACTGTGCTGACTACTGTAGGAGCCTCGAGAGCCTGAAGAAAATATAGGGAAAGAAAAAAAAAAGCGTAAGGATTATAGGGAGAGAGACGATGAAAGAAAGATGACAAAATGAGGGAGAGACTAATGTGAGATAGGTTACAGAAAGGAAGAAACTGTGGTAAAAAGAAAATAAACAGATGGAGTTTAAGTAAGTAAGCAAAAAGGAAGGAAAAATAGTGGAGGGATGATAGATCCCAATTTGATGCAGGAAATACAAAGAAAGTGGAAGGCAAAGGTGATGGTAAGGAGGCAGATGATGGAGAGGTACTGAGTATCAAACAAAGAGATTACAGAAATAAATGAACTAGATAAAAAGATAAATGAAATAGATGAAAAGGAACAGGTGTAGAGACACTGGGCAAAAGACAATAACAGAGATGAGAAAGAAAGGAAAGGAAACAGCACTCACTTAACACAAGCAGGCCTATGTGAGTTGTCTGTTTTTAGATGTCTTATTTTTATTGCTAAATGCTAAAGGACGTATAAGGTTAAGAGTATGTATATGAACGGTAAAGATGGTAGAGGGTTGACTATATCTTTTTTTCTTCATCTGCACTTGCAACACATTGCTAGTCATCAGCTATAACGCAATGAGATGTAAAATAACTGACAGCAGGCATTTGTTCATTACACAGCAGACGAAATGTAACGTAAGGTAGAGGCCTCCCCCTGAAAACACAAAGAATTAGGAAACTATGAGGCATTTTAAAGTAAGTCAGCAGGGCTTTGGCGACTTGGCAGAAGATAAAGTGAGAAGACATGTACATACTCATACATGCAGACTTAGAGAAACCTATGAGTAACTGAGAGACAGAGAGATGGTCCAGTGGAGCTAATGTTATATTGCATTACCAATCGTGGCAAGTCGCATGCCAAGGATTTTCCAGTGAATAAAGCGGGAAGAGTGCAGGGCTACAAGATCACATCATAAATAAATGCATTCAACCATTCTAGTGGGATCCAGTGTCTATTTTTTGTCTTAACTGTCCAACAAAACAGAGAAGTTATTAAACAAGAGCCAGTCTCCACTTTCTGTACTATTATACTAATGAAGTGATGGTTTGCCTCATTATACCTGTCTTGAGCATGACTTGAGCAAAGAGGCTACTGCATTTTGCACACCTGTGTCTTCCTTTAAATTACTAACTGGCCTGTTCACCTCCCTTTCTAACGAAAAGGTAGACTGCCTCCTGTCACACTCTACTAGCAAGCCAAACAGAGAAGAGGGAGTGAGAAACCAAGATAGTCAGAATATGCATGAAGGGATGCTAATCAGATTCATTGACAGACCCATCAACGGTATTACACATCCCAGCTATGTCTTCAGACCAGGCCTTTCATCTTTGAAGTCCCAGTTAGTCAGTTTTATTTCTGTTTTGACTCAAAATGGCAAATTGGACTGATTTTTGTTGTAAAGGGAGAAGTTATTTTTAAAAGGGAATATAGAATCATGTATTCAGAAAAAAAACAAGATGCCCCCCATCATGTTTCATTCAATAAAATATTTAAAATGTAAGTAAAAATGCTGGTTCTTCAATGCCTCACAGACCTGTTTGTGTAGTTATAAATAAAGCAAATTAAATTATGACCTACAGTGCAAAAATGAGATACAAAATTAAAAACCAAACCAACAAGCATTTCCATTCTTTGTTCTCTGTGTAAATATTCACAAGCTGTAATATTACCAGGAGAGGGCGAGGTAATATGAACATGAGAGATAGTCAAATCAAAAATAGAACAGGACATTACATATATTCAAATATCCCAGTGATCACTGCTTTGCCTGAGGCTCTAATGTCAATGCCAATGCGCACCATATCTAAATGTTATTTACTAATAACCATTCATTATCTCTATTTGCTAAAATAGTTTGATCATTCATTTTCTTCAAATAAGTATTAGTAGGACCACTATGGCAATATTTATACACAGATGACTCTATTACCTAAGCCTGTCGTGCAGAAATTAGGGAAAGAGGGAATGTCTTTTTAGGCTATTTCTGTTTTACACAGCTTAACTCCACTGTAGAGTATGTGCTGTAGAGCTGTTAAGTACCTCTCCAACCAGGCTACTCCAATGAACTCTGCTGTGCTTTTTCCAGGATGATGCCACCCACTGGGAATAAGCAAACCTCTGATTAACAGGATCTACAAATAACTGTTGGTTGGTAGGATTTTGGAAATATGTTGAGGACCAGAAATTGCAATAAATTAAAGTTAAGTATTTGATTGCAATTTTCTTACATTTCCAATTTAGAAGCTGCCTTTAAATTGTTCTGGTACAAACAACCACAGTATGGTATTTTGAGCTCATGAAAGCAGATTGTGATAAACATATGACCCAGGGTGGCTTATTATTGTGACAATCTGAAGTCTTTTCTCCACTGGGAGTCATGCTCAGTCTTTTTCATTCACAAGCTCAGGAGACATGAAACCCCAAGCATGCTTCAAAATTAGCAACGCCTAGGGTTATGTTTTACCCTCAGGGTAAAGCATGAAGGTGACGTTCTTCATCAATATAGCCTCAGGTTCAAAGGAATAATCAATTAAACTCACTCTAAAGCTTAAAAACACTGATTCCTGGTTCACCAATATCACTCTTTTCAAATATCTCATTACTGTGCATGAAAATATGAATTGCTGAACCTATGGCAAAGGACACTGTAACAGAGCCATTAATATGACTTTTACCAGGGCTCAGTCTTGGCAGAGATCTTTACTATATAATTAGTAGAGGAGCCATTTGTCAAAAGCACAGATTGTAAAAGAAGAGGGCTATATAAAACTACTTTTTGTCTGACTGACACTTGTAATACAAGCCTTTATATTTTAAGGCTTTTGAAGCACTTGGCTACATTAAATATTTAATTCAAACAGGTGCAGAAATCCAATCTCAACTAAAACCTTTACTATGCACCAGGTCAACATTGAAGAAGACTACTTGACCCGACACTTATTTGTGGAATTTCTCCTCATGTCTGCAGGGGGTACTCTGGCTTGCAACCAAAGTCCAAACACATGCAGGTTAGGCTAACTGGTAACTCTAAATTGCCTGTAGGTGTGAAAGTGAGTTTTTGTCTCAACGTGTCAGTCCTGTGACAAACTGGCAATTTGTCCACTGGGTACCCTGCTTCTCACCCAGAATCAGCTGGGATTGGCTCCAGCTCCACCATCACCCTTGATAGGATAAGCAGTAGATAATGAATGGCCCATGAACTATGAGTAAGTGGCACAACACATTTTCATTTTGGATTGATGTTCAGCTCAGTTTTGTCAAATGAGAGAGCCATTAACTAGTTAATGCAACTACTGAAGCAAACAGAAGTCATTGCAATACGTCTAGCTGTCCTAGACACAGTATTGATCTTACCTGAGGACATAAGAGTCTGTATCACTGTAATCTTCTTAAAACAGGTTTCTGTCAAATGACCCTGTTCTTAAGCCACTCATAATTTGCAGTGTAACTGCCAAACACCTAGTTCATTCATTCTGATATTTATAAAGGGCACCGAGATCCTCTGACATTTCTTTTTAAGTATAAACAACTGCTGTTATATAAAGCAGACACTCCAGCTATAAAACATTTGTGAAACAGTTCCTAACATCCTTTACTACTGTACTTACAACACAGTTGGTTTAAGAGGAGTTGCTCATTTGTTTGTGTTAGCGTTTAAGTGCATTTAAAACAACATGAGTGTTGGAACTCCAACCTGAGAGGCTGCCAGGTCTTTGCAGTGTGGCAGTAGCGTAAAGCTCGTGAGAGATCTTGTACTGGTCCGAAGTGTGGTGAGCTGCCAGCCGCTTTGGAGACAGAGTGGCATAGTTCCCTATGCCTGAACTCATCTGCAAAGACAATAGTTTTTTGTTTGAAATACTGTGTATAAGCTAAGACAATCTGCTGAGTTAAGTTAATGTACAGTGGGTACGGAAAGTATTCAGACCACTTTAAATTTTTCACTCTTTGTGTCATTGCAGCCATTTGCCAAAATCAAAAAAGTTCATTTTATTTCTCATTAATGTACACTCAGCACCCCATCTTGACAGAAAAAAACTGAAATGTAGAAATTTTTGCAAATTTATTAAAAAAGAACAACTGAAATATCACATGGTCATAAGTATTCAGACCCTGTGCTCAGTATTGAGTAGAAGCACCCTTTTGAGCTAGTACAGCCATGAGTCTTCTTGGGAATGATGCAACAAGTGTTTCACACCTGGATTTGGGGATCCTCTGCCATTCTTCCTTGCAGATCCTCTCCAGTTCTGTCAGGTTGGATGGTGAACGTTGGTGGACAGCCATTTTCAGGTCTCTCCAGAGATGCTCAATTGGGTTTAGGTCAGGGCTCTGGCTGGGCCAGTCAAGAACGGTCACAGAGTTGTTCCGAAGCCCCTCCTTTGTTATTTTAGCTGTGTGCTTAGGGTCATTGTCCTGTTGAAAGGTGAACCTTCGGCCCAGTCTGAGGTCCTGAGCACTCTGGAAGAGGTTTTCTTCCAGGATATCTCTGTACTTGGTCGCATTCATCTTTCCTTCAATTGCAACCAGTCGTCCTGTCCCTGCATCTGAAAAACACCCCCACAACATGATGCTCCCACCACCATGTTTCACTGTAGGGATTGTATTGGGCAGGTGATGAGCAGTGCCTGGTTTTCCCCACACATACCGCTTAGAATTAACGCCAAAAAGTTCAATCTTGGTCTCATCAGACCAGAGAATCTTATTTCTCATAGTCTGGGAGTCCTTCATGTGTTTTTTGGCAAACTCTATGTGGGCTTTCATGTGTCTTGCACCGAGGAGAGGCTTCCGTCGGGCCACTCTGCCATAAAGCCCCGACTGGTGGAGGGCTGCAGTGATAGTTGACTTTGTGGAACTTTCTCCCATCTCCCTACTGCATCTCTGGAGCTCAGCCACAGTGATCTTTGGGTTCTTCTTTACCTCTCTCACCAAGGCTCTTCTCCCACGATTGCTCAGTTTGGCTGGACGGCCAGATCTAGGAAGAGTTCTGGTCGTCCCAAACTTTTTCCATTTGAGGATTATGGAGGCCACTGTGCTCTTAGGAACCTTGAGTGCTGCAGAAATTCTTTTGTAACCTTGGCCAGATCTGTGCCTTGCCACAATTCTGTCTCTGAGCTCCTTGGGCAGTTCCTTCGACCTCATGATTCTCATTTGCTCTGACATGCACTGTGAGATGTAAGGTCTTATATAGACAGGTGTGTGCCTTTCCTAATCAAGTCCAATCAGTTTAATTAAACACAGCTGGACTCCAATGAAGGAGCAGAACCATCTCAAGGAGGATCAGAAGAAATGGACAGCATGTGAGTTAAATATGAGTGTCACTGCAAAGGGTCTGAATACCATGTGATATTTCAGTTTTTCTTTTTTAATAAATTTGCAAAAATTTCTACATTTCTGTTTTTTTCTGTCAAGATGGGGTGCTGAGTGTACATTAATGAGAAATAAAATGAACTTTTTTGATTTTGGCAAATGGCTGCAATGACGCAAAGAGTGAAAAATTTAAAGGGGTCTGATTACTTTCCGTACCCACTGTAATGTAATGTGCAATTTAGTCCTGTTAGATTGCAGTGTGTTGGCAGCCAAATATGTAACAGCTAATATGTTTTTTTTGTTTGGTTCAGACTTGTAAACTTCTGTACCTGGTGAAGAGGGGACGATGATGAGCCGGTCCCTCCCCCTGCTGCTGTAGAGTTGGGTGGAGATGCCACCCTCACGGGAGACCTGCCCCCTCCTGCTGTTGTCACAGCAACTGTGGTGCTGGAAGACAAATAATGTCATTTGTCTGAAAAATAATGACTTCAAATGATTCCTGCCATTTCACATAATGAAAACTGTCATATGCTTCACTATTATTGTATGTGTGTAGCATGTTATTTTATGGAAATGTCTTCAGAGATTGGATCACAAAACTATGAAGAGTCTTCTCTTTCCATTTAATCTTTTCTAACCTATCACCATTTTGTTTTTTGGTTTTTTTCTCTCAGTCTATCTGTAAACCTATGAATGAGACTGATGTATTAAAAAAGTAATTATTTCAAATGTCATCTCCTTTATCCATGTTCACCACCTTTTAAGCCTGTTTGTGACAAGAGCATAAATGGCATCAGCTGCAAAACATCAAAATCAATACCACTGTCTCTCTCAGTGTGGCTCTACCTGTAAGACTTGGCCAGCCGGTTAGCAGGAGACTGTTTGCTGGGAGAGGAGGAGGAAGGCAGTCGTTGAGTGGTAGAGTATCCCGCTGTGTCAGATGCTGATCCGAGGCGCTGGAGTTTACTAGGGGAACCAGACCCTGAGCCACCTCCAGACAAAGGGGAACTGACACGCTGGGCAGGCAAAGTGGAGCTGGAGTAGTAGATACCTGGAGAAAAAAAGAAGGGTGAGAAAACTCATTAAACACAGAAAGCAGAAGAATGACTCAGAATATAGTGATGCTGAGGTCAATAACTTAAAGTTGAGTAACAGGCAGGTCATTCTAAAGCAAAAGGGTGACATTTTAGAGTGGGCAAATCACAGAGACAGAAAATATTTAAAAACCTACACATCTGATTCCGCGCTGATTGTCTTGGAAAATGTTGCATAAAAATAACAATATATACTGTACTACAGTAAAATCTACTGCTGACAACATTTTTTCTAGTTCCCATACAAGTCTGTCATTCTATCCAAATATAATTCAGTGTAGTAATTATTTTGTATTATTATATAAATGTGTCTCCATGAAGAAACAGAAAAGAACAGAAAAGAAGTAGAGGTAGGATGTAGGTTTTTACCTGACCCTGCACCAGTTTGTGAATGTTGCTGCTGGGCTGCACGACTAGATGTCACCTGACGGGATGTGGGAGAACACAGAGTGAGGGAGAGAAAAATAGCCATGACAGGAAAAAGGGATGAATCGAGGGAAAGATTAGTGGGAGAGAGAAGTTAGAAGGGGGAAAGGGGAGAAACAGAGTTAAGAAATGTGGGATAAAAGAGAATAAAGAGTAGTGACCCTCAGTAATTTTTATATACAATGAGTTTAGTCAAACCCTTGAGGATTCCTAAATGAACCTAGAGTTGCTAGTACTGAAATCCCCAAGGAAAATGAAGAGGTGATTCAAACAGACTCATAGAAGCAGACTATAAAGTCCATAGAGCTCAGCTGAGTGACATAATTTCTCACACAGTCTTCTTGCACCACCTACTCAATAAAATGATTGCATAGTTCATAGTATATTTATATCATCATTTCTATTATCTCTCATAAACTCCAGTATTCACACATATTTAAAGTAGCTGAATCTCTAATCATATACAGTAAAAGTATAAGACAAATCCAAACAGGGCAGTGGAAAGAAATTCCAAATTTAGCCTGAACCACTATCTCGTACCCCTTTGATTCTAATATGCAATGAATTCCTTACAGACATAAAGTTGTGTGCCAGTGTGTAAGTTAGGATGTGAGGCGATGTTATATTGTAACACATATCACATGCTGGTCTATCCTAATATATTCTCTTTATCCTTAATATAGTCTCCAGAGACAGTAGGAGGGAGATATGCCAGTGATCCACAGAGCCCCATATAGCTTTATGTTGATGCTTAAAGCCATAAAGGTCATTCAAATACATTATTACTACCCTGACATGGTTGCAGTTGTACAAGGCCACATTATGCAAGCACAGACTGAGTGAGTCACCTTGGAGCACTGTCATCACTGCATATACAGAAGTTACACCCATACAATCAGAGTAACTGAAACACTCACATCTTATGTTTCTTATTATTAAACTATCAAATTAAGTAGAAATTGATATTTTGATTAGTTTTCATATCTAAACACTTATGCAAACACACTTAGAAATGTATAATTGCAACAAGCATAAGATCCTCAATGCCTCATAACATAGAAACAAAACTACTCACATACCCACACATAAATAATATGCTACAGTATGTTTCTCCCTGTTTTTAAGTGTGTATTTTTGCATCTATCTATCTACTGAAGCAAGCACATATATATGTATATATATATATGCCTCTCACCTTCTGACACTCAAAGAATGAAAAATCACTAAAATGCATAGTAAATACATAAATTCATGGTCATCTATGGAGCTCTTCCTACATTGTCAGCCTACATGTTGTGTAGATATGCAGGTGCTTATTAGAGAGTATTACAGAGTACTACTGCCTTGGGATGCTAAGGCCAACCTGACCCCCACATGGTGAAAATAAGATAAAATAAGACAGGATAAGATAAACTTTATTCAGCCCAGAGGGGAAATTCAGGCAACAAATCCAAGTAAAAACTGTAACTTAACCTGGATTAATTATAAAGAATAGAATTAACTTTTACTTTGAAACCAATAACCCTCGATAGCAAATATTCTGGTAAAATTTGTCGAAATCTGTGCTCATATTGTCAGAGATAAAAACATACCAACAAAAAACTAAACAATAGTAACAAACTAAGCTTCCTAACATTTCTATTTTGATAGCAGCTCCTTCCTAACAAGACTATTTATGTCTTTAATGGTTAAAACATGCAATTTATTTGATCTTTCCTATAAAATGAGAAACCTGGTGTTACCAAGACTTAAGATATTAAGTATTAAATAACTTCATACATGTATGATGCATGTATATTGAGCATTGTCAGATGGCTAAAATGAATACTGTAAAATGTTTAAATACATCATTATCCATCATTGTACTATAATATCCCAGTTAAATTATACTATGTTGTCTTATATTTGGAATTGCAGCTTAACAGAGATAACTTGAATTAGCTTCAGTTGTTAAAAAAAGTACACCTTAGTATTTGACATGTCAATGGAACAAATACTAGGTGCACATATAAAAGTGCCCTGCAGCATGTAAATAATATTCTTTAAGATATATTTGTTTGTATACTCATGGGAAACAATTATTACAGAAATATGTCTATAAACAATCAAAAATTGATCTTAATCGTGATGTGAGCACAGGGCACATCATAAGAATGTCTTAGGTTATGAATTTAAGTGAGCGATCTGACTGAGACGCTGGTGACATGCAAAAGGATAAGGCTTAATGTTACTTGACTGTGTTCAACACATGTTCTACAGTAATCAAGAAACAAAGTGAGACAGAGATGAACTTTAGAGTGATGAAGTGGTGGGTGAATGAATAAATAGATGAATGATACATAAATAAATGGATAGATGGATTCAGCAGGTAAATAAATGATGAGTATAGGTGAATTGTTGGCTGAGTTAACAAATAGCAAGTAAGCCTGATACACTGTGTATCGGGGAGCCCTTTCTCGATCTCAGTCTGTCATCTTGCAGTGCTGCTTCTTTTCTCCTCAACTAAAACAGTGGGATGTTTGAGGTGCCATGTATCCATGAATTATTAAACTAAGCCTCTCAGGGTTATAAATATCCTACAGAGAAGCAGCAACATGTAGGCCTTTCACTTTCTCTCTTACTCTCCTTGAAAGAGTCACTTTTGCAAACTTTAAACACACTGTATGTACTCGTGTATAAACAGGGTAGCAAGGGTGCACATAAAACACCCCCAAGTGCATATGCACCCCAAGCCACCACCCACACACACAACTGTACAAGCCTGCAGAAACACTAACTACAACATGCATGTACTGCACATGCATGAAAGCTACACCTGCCCATCTAGCAGCATTGGCATGTGTAAAGCTATTCATGAGCAACAAACCCTGCTGACAACACTGGCCCCATTACACTGACAAGCCAAAAAACATCAGAGAGGAGAATACATACACACACACACACACACACACCGGCAACACACACGCTTGTGCTCACACAGGCAGAGATGGTAAGCAGGGAGGACAGGGAAGGAAGAGGGGAGAAAGAAAAAGAGGGCAGGAACACTGCACTACAAGGAGGAAAAGAAATATTATAGAATTCCTAATGCAGAAGGAATAAAAAAACTTTCCCTTATCCATTCATCTATATGTTTGTTTTCTACATCTGTCTTTGCCTGCTGTATTTTTATTACGAGGAGCAATGGAAGCTTTCTCTGAAATCAGCCCTGAAATGAGCTTTGGTGAGACTATAAGGAGGGAAATGAATAAAAATCTGTACACAAACATATATCACCTATTGAATATTTCTCTCCAAAAATACACATGCACATAAGCAAACAAACACACATACAAACACAGATTGTGTACATTTGGCCTTGATACCAACAATACTTTAATAAACCACACAAGCAGCTCAGGGTGCCTGTTTGGAAGTATTTGAGTGTACTTGTGAGAACATTTATCAATGATATGTTAAGGACATAAAAATTGGAAATAATTTATGCCCACAGACAAATTTTTCTTGCGGTATCTCTATTTATCAACCCACTACTGTGATTAATATTGGACTTAGTCCCTGACTTTTTTCCCCCCAAGTCCTTAAAAACAAGACACTCGCAGACTCACTGTGCAATCGTCTCCTCATTTTGGTCTATGAGATTCTGATTACCTGTCTCTTCTAAAACAGCTTTAAGGAATTTGCCTAACCCTGTCTCTCATCTCCTCCAACACAGAGACAAAATACTATTGATTGCTTGAAAAGCCAGTTGTAGTATTGGACTACACCACTTCAATAAGACTAATGAAATGCATTCTATACAAAATATACACACTGATCTGCTCGACTCAACTGTGATTATCAACAAATCCACATTTAGTGAGAATCCAAATTCAATGTAGATGGAGAAGCACAATGCAAGACATAGTATGGAAAAAGGGGGTAGAGGAAAAAAAAGGGCGATGTTCGCTTAGTCTGTGATGGAAAACTGGAGCGGCAGCCAGGAATCTGAAAACATGCATATACACTATATCTCGACACTGTGTCGATCCTCAAAGGCCTGCATGGCTTCAGTAAACAAACAAGTACAATGCAAGTAAGAGGACTCTTTTCAGGTGAGTTACCTTCACAGTCAAAATCCTCTGACGTCAAATATTAAAATTCTCTGGGGCTCAGCCTAGTGTACAAACTGAAAGCCAAGTTTTCTTAGAACAAGCACTAAAGTTTACACAAATCACAGGTGTTAAGATCTTAGTCCTACTATTTTTTTAATCATAATCAACACCAGAATGCTCATTATATCTATGTACAGAATAATGTCCTACCTGGTTGTAGCTGTGCACAGCTCCTCCAACCTGTCCGCTGCGCTGAGGAGTTGCTGCGGAGATGCTGTCGCTAAGGGCGAGGGTCTGGTTGCTATGGTAGCTTGCAGAGTACTGAAGTGAAGCCTCTGGGGTGGAGTTGAGCTGCAAGGAACTCTGGGAAAGAAGAGCCGGTCCTACCAATAGAGACAGAAGTGGTTGGGTGGGAGGTGCAGTTTGAATTTAGTTTTTTTTTTTTTTTTTAGTGTGTGTGGGAGTGTGTGGGAGTGTGTGTGTGTGTGTGTGTGTGTGCGTGTGTGTGTGTACAGATAGAGAGAGTGAGAGTATAAGAAAAGAGAGATTAAGAGTGAGAAGGAGAGGAGGCGTGAAGGGGAGAGATTGAGAGGTGAAGAGTGAAATGGGGAAGAGAGAGAGCAGCAATTTAGAGCAGATAGTGCAGCAGTGCAGCACTTTGTGAGTTGGAGTTGGCATACATAATTTATTAGCAATGGGAAAGAGAAACAGAGGAACAGAGAGAATGGGAGAAGGAGGAGGAGCAGGGAGATGAAGAGAATGGGAGGCGGATGGCTGAAAAGACGAAAGTTGTAATAGATGGAACACCTACTGAATTGAAAGGTTACCTCCCCACACATGTTAATTTTCACCATGAACGTGTCAGCTTAAACAAATCTTCACTTGACCCCTTATGTAAAGTATCAGGAAGTTCTAGTTTGGAGTGAATCATTAAACATTGTTCAATTTCGACTGCAGTTTAATAAGCATTGCAGGATATTGGAATATGCCTTCATACACCCCAACAGCAGAATACGTCTCGGTCCCCCTTCTTTAACAATGCAAACAGCATTAAAATGTTGATGTAGAGGACTACACACACACACACACACACACACACACACACACAGACACAGCATCTCCAACACCAAACACAATTTAGGACTAGCATCGCTGATACTACCTGACACAATTGCTATTATGACATCAAATGATTCCCATGTTGAGAATATGAAACATATATTGATTGAAGAACATCATAGAAGGGTGTAAGGTGGATCATCTTCTAATGTATGCAGTGAACTGCAGGGAACTATTACAAACCACACAGTAGTCTGAGCTACTTATGAATGGCTATAGAAGTTATCTGGATGTCTTATTTAGATTTTAATGGCTTAATATCATAAATATGTCTTTTTAAAGTCCAGAATAAGGTAGAGCTCATGAGTACGTTGTTTTTTCACCCAAAATAACCAATGCCCCTTATTATTCTCCCATGATAATTAGCCTACATTGCTCTCTCTTTCTACTGAATTCCTTTCTCTCTTCATTTCTGTGTGCCATGAACCAAGATCAGCTCCTCTGCCTCTCACCTTCACAAAAAATGCAATTTTTCCTCATCTCAGTTTTTCCCTTGCTTTTTATGAATTATTAAACGGCAATTTGTGTTATGCAGACTGAGTGGGAGCTCCCAAACTCATCATCACTCAGCCTTGGTGTTTGTTTTTTACAGTGTGTGTTCTGTGTCACAAAACCTGTTGCAAAATCTTTGTTTTAGTGTTGACACAGTACATGTTCTGTAAAGGCCATTTGAGTTGGACAGTCAGATAATGGGAAAGTCATTGGGTTGGCAGAAATTGTTAAAAATACATTTAATAGTTCATGTGCTTGTGTGTGTGTAGAGGTATGTGTGTACAGGTAGGTGATCTATGTGAGTGAACTGTTTGTGTATAAATACATGTGGGGTTTAGATGAAAAACACTGTTTCTAGTGGGGCTTTAAGTCCTTTCATGTCTCTATTGAGTCTCAAAGAGTCTCTGTTCTCACATGGAAGATATGAATTTTTCAGAAGCTCTGTCAAATTATGAACAACATATTTTTACTCTGAAATGCTTACACGCTGTGCGATCAAACAGGACAGACGGACAGCACAAAGGGCATGTGCTGCACACTAGATTTCCAGCACTAAATCAAACCTCTTCCTCCAATAGGACAACTGTTTACTCTCACAATAAATCAAAATCTAAATCAAGAACTTTGATTAACAAGATCTCAACACACGTCAGAGACCCATCACTGACTGGGACTGTGTTTTACTATACAGTAGGATCAAATGGCAACACTTCAAAGGAGTGGGACAAAATGTATTCCCAAAATAGCCCAGTATCACAGACAGAGAGAAAACAGACACGGGAAACAACATTCTGTGTCAACTTTATCTTAAACATGAAACTCTCAAACGGCACAACAGGAACAATTACTACAAAATCTGAAATTTAAGAAAGCTGTTATCACCAATTGGACAACAAACCCAGTAAAGGACCCAAAATTATATACTCTGTGTGTGATGTGGACGCACACACGCATGCATGCAAGCATACGTGCAGGCACAAACACAAACACACACACACACACACACACACACACATGCATACTGGTCTGTGAATAAAAAATACTTTCTTCCAACATAAGGACTTTTCATTTTGATATGTGCAGCCAACATCTAATTAATCTCGTCACTGTTCGTGTAGCATGCCACCACATAATCTAATTAGTTTGCATTTATGACTGTCAGACTGTTAAAATATGTATACATATATACTTTTTAGTCTCATTTAGTCTCATTTAACTCTGGAGCCTCAGCGTTCGTTTTCGTTTCGTTTAAAAAAAAAACAGAAAAACAACATTTCAAATCATTTGTTTATTGACTTTGGTTTGTTTGATTTATTTGGTTTCAGGTGTTGGGTGGCGTTGTTTTGGTGTTGGTTTTGGTTTTTCTTTGTCTCACATCTCAGTCCCTGTCTTGTATAGATTTCTTGCTATTATTTTGTTAATTTCTCCCCAAAAGGTAAGAAGTCTTCTTGACAAATCACCAAGAGGGAAGAAGGAGCCATATTGCTGGTTAAATTTGGCTTGTCTAATAATTGAGATTAATTTGTAATTGAGCTCATTGATCTAAAATTAAAAAAAACAAAAAAACAGCTACGTAGAGGCCCACAATGAAAATGCCATCTATTACAGGGGACTCATGCAGGTACTTGTTACAAGAATCAAATGATCTGACATGTATCCTGAGTGTTGCTTAAATACGCAGCCTGTTTATTAAAGCATGCCAGCAACAGCAATTATTATTATAATTATTCCTAACCACATTTTTAAGTTTAAGTCTAGATTTTGTGCTATACTGTATATGCAGACTATATATGCAAGTATGCATATTATACTATGTGTCTATGTGTATATGCATGTGCAAACATTATGCACAGTGGGTGCTCCTCATTAATTATGCCATTCTAGTATTGCCAGAAATTGCATATAGTATAGCTAACGGTATAGTGTGTGAGTATACTCCTCACATTGCAATGCACTGAGCAATTCATATAGTTCTTAAAATGCCATCCATTACAGCAATATCAACTATCAGAAAGGTCAGTGCACAATAAGTGAAATGGGAATGCAGTGTTCCAAAACCAATGACCTGCAAAGAAAATGCCAAGCACATTTAGTGAGACCTCATACACAAGCCTTCTTTCAATCATTGTTTGAATTTATTTTTCAGAAAGGCCTACGGAATAAAAAAGCTGCCCAAAACGTAACAATTGTTTGTACAAACTTGAAGTGCCCAGGTCAGCTTGTATGTTATTTGTCTGCACAGCCACAGTGAGATTTTCATCTGCTCACAGGAGAAAGCTAGTTTAATCAACTAGCTACATCATGCATCTTTAACTTTTTTCATGTGCCTTATCCGTCTCCATATATAGTATGTAATCGACAAAGAAAGTTTGTTTTGTTTGAATCAATATTTCAAATGAATTGAAATGTAAAAATTAATTTGTGGCAGTAGGCTGTATTCCTGTTGCCCTACCAAAACATTCATTAAGTGTATTATGCGTATGTATACTTACGTTCTCCACTGTCAAGTATTCCTGATTCCTGGAGGGAGCGGATACAAGAGTCCACTAACTCCAAACCTGTGGTCAGCTCATCCTCAATATCCTTTTGTCCATCCGCTGTAGAGGATAAAAGACAATGGGAGACAGTGAGAGAGTGAAAGAAAACATATTACACAGTAAGATGAATGAGATCTCTATAAGATGCTATAACCTGAAGTCACTAATCTCATAGTCCGTAAAACCCCACACATGATGACTTGGTTATGAGCTGTTGGTTGTTTTGATTATATGCTGGAAAAGAACCTTATAAGTCTGCATTGGGAGCTACCTATCCAGAAATGAAGTTGCTCAAAAGGTGTAGTCCCTTTAGTGTCAAGTCTATAAATGGACATTTGTGAATTTGAGTGTATGTAAACAAACATACTTGTGATTCTGTGTATACTTGTGATTCTTACAGATGCAGATTAACAATGACCACCAACAGCATCCCTGGTGGAGCACCACTGAAAAACTGATCAGGCTTTGGTGTGAGTGTATCTGTATCTCCATGTCTCTGCAATCATCTTTTAATCTATCAGGTACATGTGTGGGTGCTTCTGCCCATAAACTACTGGACCACAGATGTAAATTTCAAAAGTTCCTTGACATACAATTTTCCTAGCATGTCAATCAGACACAAAACAGAACAAGCAGAAATGTTTGAATAGCCAGTTATTGCAACAATACCTTTACATGCATGGCTAAGCAGTATATGCTCCCGCATGCTTGCACAAACATCCATGGTGAACTTTACCTGGAGTATTCCAGCGAAACTGATCATCAGCCGAACTAAAAAAAGAAAGATAAAATACATTAGAATTGACTACAGATTGTAGCTTCAAAATAGTTAAATAAAAAACAAAACAAACAACAAAAAAAACCAAAACAAAATGGACAAAATTTCTTTTATAATCCACTTACTTTACATAATAATCAAAATTATGAAATAATAATAGGAAGGTCCTTAAACTGGTAGAAATAGTGCATAAAAGAATTTATGTGTTCATTTATGTATTCATCATGTGACTTCATGCAAGTGTGATAGTACGTGTGTACATCTAGGTGCTCTAGGTGTGTGTACTGTTTGTGTTTGAATATATGTATGAGTGACATGAAAAACACAATTTTTATTGGGACTTTAAGTTCTTGCATTTCTCTATTGAGTTTCAAAGAGTCTCTGTTTTCACATGGAAAATATGAATTTTTCAGCAGCTCAGTCAAATTATGAACAACATGTTTTACTCGGTGTGAAATGCTTACACACAGCTCAAACAGACTGACACACACACACCAAACAAAGCAAAACCTCCAACATCTAGTCATTCGAAAATGTCTAAATTCTGAATCTTAATGTTTTTAAAATAGTTACTCAGCTGAACACAACTAACATTGCTCTAAATACATTTTGTGATATATTTTAGTCTTAAATTTATAGTGTCGCGGTTGATAATGATGCCGTTGACACACAACACCTGGACACAAATTCATACACATGGACGCACACAAAAAACGCTTCTTGTCCACTCTTGTGATTACTCTCAGTAGATCATGATTGATGAGGGCTTGAACAAAGAGAAACAGTCAGCAACGTAGAACAAAACTGACGGGCAAAATGAGAAATTTAGAGACGAGTCCTGGGTCAACTGCTGTGTGATCACCACACATGGACTCTTTGTCCGATTTCATCTCACTGGCAGTCTGGACTAGTTGGCTTGTGTCTCTCTCTGTCCCATTGAACTGTTTAGTATTCCACATAACCAACTTTCTAATTAAACGTCTGTCTGTGTGTGGGCATATGTGTCTTGGGTATCATTGTACAATTTGTGTCTGAACTGCTTGTGTGCGTTCATGTGTGCGCAAGTTTGTTGAGGAATACAAGAATGACTGAATATATTTACACACGTTTATTAAGTCCATTTGTCTGCTTGGCTGAGACTGTAATGGAGTTCCAGAGATGGGATTGAGATTGATTTGGCTGGTGTGGTTAATACTTTGCCATAGAGCGATTGCAGTTATGTGGCAATATTGTGGCTCTAATCTGCATCGGCATTTACTGTACTCATCACAAATAAAATACAAAGAAGAAGATAAATGGAAATGGGTTTTATGTTGGTTTATTGTGTTACTGGATGCTATTTCATATTTTTTCTAAATGCATTTCTGATATCGGTCAGTCTGTTAGGCATTTTGATTAACTGCCGTCCTTGTAGCACCTCAGAGTCTATAATCCTGACAGGATGGCTCTTTCTGAAGCATAATGACCAGTGGTCAGAGTTGGTGTGGACTGAACACATTGTCAAAAGAGCACATTTGTTATAGAATATTAGTTAGACTGCAGACATTGCCACAACACAGACCTGTTCCAAACCTGCACCATAAACATATACATTTTAAGCGAAATATAATTTTTCATTGAATGTTTCACAGCGCTAACCACTGCACCGCTGTTGTCACTGTAAATTGATTAACTCTGTTGCCTTATAGCAACCCTGGGCAAATGCAGAATAAACAGTTTATTTAATGAATGGATGAATGTTTCACCAATACATTTTACCAATAGTAAAATAGATTGACAGACATTAAAATGACGGTACACAGGAACTCCAGCATAACTGGGAGCATTGGCCTTGGATGTTTTCTTTCTGTCTGCTAAATGTTGCAGTAGCAAAATCTTATAACTTTTATCACCAAAAGCAGGTGTAGTTTTAGAAGTAAGAAAAGAAAGACTGTAGATTTCTATTCCATAACATGTGGGAATATATATTAATATTCAGCATATAGTCATCAAGGAAAGAGTCTATAGTTATGTGTGATTTTTTTTGACTACATCTACATAATTTTTAAATACATCTGCATACGTTTTATTTATCTTGCCCTAAGGATGCAGCTTGTCTTGTGTTTCTTTTTAGTAGTAATTACTATATAACCACTAATCATTATGATGCACTAGTGCAGCACTAAAGAGAGAATGAGCATTAATGCAGGAAAAAGTCAGATCAGCTACAAATAACCCAAGCAGGAATTTAATCACCGAATGATCAAATCGCTGTAATGTGGGAGAAAAGGTTCGAAGTCAATGGCTGAATAAATCACTTCAATTAATTACAAACTATTTTACTTTTCTAAAATACTGTGACTATTTTAAAGACTAGTGACTTTTACATGCACTATTAGTTCATTTAACTGGCTACTAACTATAGCTAAACTTTGTAACTGGTTTAGGACTGTGCAATCAAAATTAAATGCGTAGTAATCAGTCATTGTCAGGATTCAAGTGGTGGGGGTTATTGGTTTAGATCCAAGAGGATGAGAGAAGAGAGACTTTATTGTGAATTTTATTGAGCTTAAGAAACAAAAGCATGAGGACAACCTAACATAAGCTAGACAAGAAAAAAACATACAAAGCCATGGTGCTGAGTTCAAACCCAGAGGTCAATTAGTAAAATATTTAAACACAGTCCATGAACACAGAAACAGAAGTAGCAACTTTAGTTGTGGATGATCTGAGCAGAATTCAAGGCAACAAAAAAGACAAACAGAAATAATGAAAGTGGAAAAGGAACAATGGCTATGAATAGTAACAACCAACAATGAAGAATAATCAATGGTAATTACCAATGACAAACGGAAATCATTGTGAACAGCCAGTGAGCTAAGAGAAAACGTGTGAACATGTGAGGTGAGTAAAGCAGTGAAACTGGAACAAGCACAGAACAGGGAGTGGACCAAAATAAAAGTCTAACCACCAGCAGTCTGTGATGGATCTTGACAATTGTAGAGTTTGCATAATAAAACTAATAGATCAGTGGCCAAATGTTTGTAATCAAGAGACAACATACAAATCAACAATGTTTTAACTTAATTATGCTCCAGCTGGGACAGACTGATGTAAAGGTCAGCTGAAATAAAATTGGAGACCAGAAAATTAAGATGGGGAACCTAGCTCCTCATTACTTCTCTGCTGAATATTGTAAGAGAGAGGCTGAAAAAAGTGCAAATAAATACTGAGAGGGCTGACCAATTCATTCCTGCTGTGGGATTGCAGGTTTCCAGTAATGGTCCTTCTATCTATTTTTCTTGTGGTTTGATTCTAGTTTTTGATTTTGTCTTTTATTGAATCAGACCATTTTACACTAGAATTACAAAAAATTGAAAAACATTGCATTCATATGCCATGCTCCAGACAAATGCAATAGGGTAAGAGTAATAAACAATGTGTCACTGTGTTAAAGTGTAGATGGAGAGAGCAAGTGAGATAGGAAAGAGAGAGAAAGAAAAACTTAGCATGAGACGCTGCTGATTGACACCACAGAGATTTAATAAGCACAACATTATTCCACTACATTGCACAATCTCGCCTGCAATGCTACAACACTACACCCCGTGTGGCGGTGCCACTCCTGAACAGTCAGCCTGTATCAAAGAGACATTTTAAATTCACAACTCCATTCTCATCTGCCACGGAGCTTAAAATAGAGCGTCCTCTACTGTTTTTAATCTAATTCCACATACACACATGCTCTAGTTTGCTTTGTTTAACATACATGTATTGCCTAAAGAAAAACATGGTTTGCTCCTACAATAACAATTTGTATGTGTAGGTGTATTTGCATGTGTATGTCTCATCACAATGATGAAGTATAACAAAAATATTCCAAAACAAGACTAATACCAGTAAGGAGAAGTTTCTGTTGGCCTTGTGGGGACAAACATGTTTTGACAGTAAAAATGTGTTCATACAACGAGCTTGTGCATGCAATTTATACTGCTCTTCTACTTGATAGTTTAATGGACCAATTTTGCTAAAATCAGTTATAAAGGTTTTAAACTTTTATCATACAGATAAAAATGTTGAGAATTAGTTTATGGTAAATGTATGAAGCCATATAGATAAGAATCCTGGCAGCCACTTCCTTCATGAGTCATTAGTCCTCAACGTGGGGTACACTGAAATAGTTACACCCCATCTCACAATGCACTCTTAAAATCCACAGGTTGTCTGCTTTCTGAGATTGTAACAGATTTTTCACATATACAAGCTTCCACAGTTTCCACTGGCACAACACAAAATTATATACACATAAGCACGCACTCTACATGTAAGGCATTCGGCTGCAAATTACACACCAAGTAAATTGAAATAGCCCTGTGGATGCTTGTACATTACTTGCACATATACACTCACTGATGTATGTGCACACACTTTTACATACATACACACCAACATAGATAAACACAGAAACACATCAGGTGCTGAAAGTGTTTTATATCTTTGATAATTACTGTCCTGTTGAGTTGGACAGAGGAATAAATAAATGTCCTAGGCCATTTCATTATTGTCAGCATTAAAACAGAAGCCTAATAGACCATAATGCCCATAATGTCTGATATTTACTATTGCCTCAGCAAGAAGTGGCCCTAACTAAACGCATACACTAATTCTCTTTACAGGTTTAAATACATATTTCATTATGAGTGTGTGTGTGTGTGTGCGTGTGTGTGAATGAAAAAAATGTCCCTTTTAACAGAAAGTGACAATGGCTCTGTGATGGTATGTTGAATTTAGTACCACACTAACCCTGTGAAGATAGATTGAAAAGAATAAAGTTAAATTCACCTAAATGAGACAGGCCTCTTTATGTATCACAACTTTCAGTTTGAAAATTTTAAACTTCAGATTGGACCCAGAGACACACTGGTGACAGATTTGGTGACTTCTTTGAGTATACCTGAAATAAGCAGAATGGATAAATGGCTTTGGATATAGGAGCATGAACCCCGGTTCTTTAGCCGAGTGGTGCTGCACCTAACTTCGTCCGGCATATGTAAATGTCAGTTGCCCAAGTGACTGTTTATCAAGGCTGAAATAAACCTCAACGACTGAAAACCATTCAAGCCATATAAGGGGCAGGCTGACATTACAAAGAAGCTAAGTCTATTTAATTAGCCTTTTTCATTACACTATAAACCTGCTAATTAGTGGAATGAGAGTCATTAAATACCTTTCCCTCTTAAATATATACAGAAGATAACCAGAAAGACTGCATCAGGCTTGTAAGAACATTTTCTTTCATTGCCAAACTTTGGATGCGTTGTGAAGACCAGAACCAAAAACTAGTAAACCGTCCCCTTTGGTAAATTAGGAATTAAGTTTATACATGTCCCCTAGATGTCCCCCTGCATGTAAATAAATCATTAAAACCAAAAAAAACTGGGTTGTCTTACACAAAACATGATACCAGTGTCCATATGACTTAACTTGTAGAACTGTGTAACAGTAGAGCACTTTTCCTTGAGTGTTCAATAAATGCTGGGTATTAAATTTCAAACCTGATTTAGAGAACAAGTTTCTGGTATTAGGTTTTTCTTTATCTTTATTTGCATACTGTATGCACTAGGTAGCCTAAATACAGCTAATAAACTCGCATTTTACGACTGACAGTAAAACGGAAATTCTGGGAGACAACTCGGAGCATTTAGATGCAGACACATTTAAAACTGCACACGAGTTGAACAGTTATCCAGAGATATATGGAAAATGATATTTTATAAAAATCACTTCAAATAGCGTACTCAATGTAATTATTTCAGAATGCAAAATATTACTCTAGATCATTTCAGTACTGACAAACTGAGGACAGTTTATATATACTATATATATATAGTATATGCATATGCATTGCATATATTTTTCTATAGACACAAAGTTTATTTATATTACTTTAACATATGAAGGTCATAAAAGGCATTTATAGCAAAAAAACAAACAAAGGAAAATAGCTAAATAAATACAATTCGATAAAGCTTACCAATAAACCTCATTAATGAATACATTTCTTCTCTATATGAACTTTAAGATATATTTATTCTTTATATGTAAAAGCACTGATAAGCATTGATTATCTATAATAATTTATCATCCAGTTTGCATTTACTTAGCAGTTTCCCAGTTGTTTATAAATGACCTGACCAAAAATCTTGAAACCAACATTCAGACCAGGTGTCCCAAATCAGTTCTGTAGGAAATGCAGATTTAACCAGTTGGTCCAGTTGGCAATGCCTACAGTATGAACATCAACAACACTGACTAAGATAGTGTCAACCAGAGTCCTGTATACATGATTCTCTGGAAGGGGACAAAAAGTCAGCAAATGGCAAAATTTGGCTCCTCACTATTAGGCATGTATCTGTTTTGAGATCCAATCTTTTTTGTAGATCTGTCTATCTGCCCACTAGTGGTTGTCATAACAACGGTGTCATCATCAGCAGCATGACAGTGTGACACTATAACAGTAATTTGTCAATCAAGACAGAGGAGTGGGCATTTATGCTTAGCACAGGATGCAGGGTGGGGAGTGTGTCTACGGGTGTGTGTGAGGTAGAGACTTTAAATTGCCTTTGTGTCGACAGTGGGCAAAAAACCAATGTGAGTGAAAAAAAATTAAATCAACACAAACCTGCATCACATACCAACTCAGACAAACATAAAATATGTTACTGAAAAGCAAAATGTGTTTTTGTTTATCTGGATTCGTGTATGGCTTGTCTACTTACACTCCATGTGTTTGTGTGTGTTTGTGTGTGTCTGTGCATGTATATACCCAAGTGCAAGCTTTCTGATATTCTATTCATGAAGCTGTCTATTGTGCTCACAACAAGGCCTAGGACAAACTTTTGTGAATATGACAGCTGAATGACAGTTCAACAGTGTGGCTGGAAGAGAATTGTCTAGTCAAAGTATTCACTGAAATAACTTCTAATGCCTGACTACTGACAGCTGCAACAAAAAAAAAAAAAAAAAAAAAAAAAAATCTTACAAAAAAGTGAAAACAAAGAAAACAATGCACTGCGACAAAGACAACTCCAGTAGAGATATTTCAATTCTCTGCAGTTTCTCCTCTCTCATTCATCATTATTGAAGTCCTACGCACTCACATGAAATGTTTAGCCTACAAGCATGCATACCTTGAGTACACTTATGTGTGTGACAGTAGTTTGTTTTTATGTGGAAACATATACACAAACATTTTCCCATATACGTTACCTTGCACTGTGGAACAAACTTTTCATGTTTACCAGAATTTGAATTTTCTGTTTGTGCACTCATGCATGGTTTTCTACAGTTGCAAAGTGATGTAAAGCAATACGAGCATTTTAAGAAAACCATCAGCAGCATTAATTGAAAGACATGCACTGTTGGTTCCGTTAAGGCCTCCTTGACTGAATTATAATCACTTGTGATAAGGTAGTCCTAATATTAGCATATCAATAGAAATTTACATATGAATAGCAATACCACAGGCTGCTGTACACCAGAAAATTAAAGTCAAAAGGACAGTTGATGTATCGATATAAGTCACTCCAATAACCAGAGACAGAAAATTATTAGGCAAACAGTATTGGATTAACAGAGATTACAGAGGCCATAAGTGAAGACTTTGCTGAAACAGCAATCATAAATTGTCAACAATGTTGTTGGCTCGCAGAAAGTTTGGTCTCACCCAGTGAGAGTCACTGATGATTGATTCCACATGTCATTGGCACTAACTGCGGTGTGGACAGGGTGCAATCAATCATCAGAAGGTTTTTAAAATCAGATGTGAAATGTGCTCTCTGACATGAATCAGCAGCTGATGCTGGATTCGTTTCTTATCATATACTGCAATATTTAACCTTAACCTTCTTTGCGAGCAACATCTCATGTTGTACAAACAAGACTTTGCCAGTTTATTAAGTGGGTTCAGTGAAATGAATGAATGAACTACTGTACCTCTTTTAGCATAATAAAATCAGTTAAAATCAGACTTCTGTAACATGCTTGTGTAAATAGTCATGCCTCTGCATGGTTAGTTATAAATGTTGTCACATACATCTTGTGTGTGTACTTAACTACAATACTCAGTGCCTGTGCTATTTTAATAGGCAGCTGTGTAATAGGAGGAAAACAGTCAAATATATTGTATATATATAATATATACAGAACAAATTAAGGAGGTTTTTGTTGACACTTGCAAAGTCAGACATTGTTTGAAGAAAACATTTACCTCAAAATTTCTACTGAACTGCAGCTTAACATTCGTGACCAGTACATGAAAATTATGTTAATGATGCAGTGTTTGCTAGTACTGTGCTGTTAACTGCAGTATAGAAGGAAATATGGCCTCTTCACATGTGACTGATTAGATGTAATCCACTAATTAGGTTTAATCACAGACAGTAGACAAACTGTTTAAAAGCATGTACTGAGTATTTTTCTATAAGTTGTTATGTTTAGTAAACAGTTGGTCTACAGTGTAACAATAACACGACCTACCACAGGGCTAAGAACGGGCTGTCTGATATTCAGCCCACCCCATTATAACATATTCATTGATAACTAAGCTTATACATAGTTTGTTTTGTAACCTCTAGCTTGTGTAGTTGCACCAGACATCTGACACATGTAGCATTTGATAACTTATGAAGTTATTAGTACACTAATATGAGGTGAAGATAGGGTCACATTTAGTAACACTGAAAACTAGGATTTCAATGTTTGAAAATACAAACCTGAGGGAAAATACTTGTCAACCTTTGTGTGGGACCATTATACTTAGGTGTAACATTTGGTCAATTCTCGGTGAGCTGTGGTTGAGATGTGCAGATCTGTTGCTTTATAATTATACTCAGATTTCTTCACAGAACTATAAGCAAATCACGTTCAAGACTGGTCCATGTCATGTGGTCGTAGAAGTGTTGTATATGCTGATTCATGGCTTAGTGACCACTGTCTGAATGGTCAGATCAGAAGCCCTGGTTCACCCTACAACACCAACATCTACAAGTAACAGTCTCAGACATGTGTGCTGGAATTTGTTAAGGGTCAATAACTGTGCAGGTGTCTCCTCTGTCAACGGAGGACCAAATTCTTGAACCTGTACTCCACAGCTTGTTAGGGTCTGCCCTGGCATCACACCTCCTACTCAGTCTATTACTAGATCTTCCTAAAAAAAAAAAACAAATTGCAAATCAGCTATACTGCAGCTATTCATGTACCTTCTATATTACAGTCACATTGACGGGTTGTAGACAGGTTGGTTAGTCTGTGATAAATGACGTGATTCTTCCTGTAATCGAGTGTTTGTGTGACCACAGTCAGAAGTCACAATGTGAGTGTGTGTATGACATCCCTCTACAGCCTTTCCACCCACCTGACTGACACAAAAACTGTGATAGCCCCTTCTCTAACACCAGAGCTGTGTCTTGCATTAAGTGTAGTTATGCAGATATCCAGACTGAAACCTGTGTCAAGTCTATGTTCAGCTACCAAATAAGGTAAACTAGCAGGATGATTTAGTGAGAAGCAGCTAAGGTATATTCAAGTTGGAGCTCTGTAGTAGAGACAAGCAAATCATGTTGGCCACTACTTGGTCAGCAGATATTTTTGGACTTTGTTTTGCTGTCTCTGGAAAACTACTCCAATTGTGCTTCACATACATTACAAAAACAAGAGACGGGTAGTTCCTTTTCACACTGCAACAACCACAGAGGTAAGGGATCGATAGAAAAACTAGAAATGAGACTGTGAATGAGTGTCTTTGCAATTCATGTGGCTTTAAGATGGAAACAGTCTAAAGAATATTCTGATGGTTACACATTATATACTGCTTGAGAGTAGAACATCAGAATTTTGACTGTTGTTGGAAGCCAATTATAATGCAATCATGATTTTCAATGTTATGCCTGTACTCATCTTTCTGTTCCAGCCATTTGGTTATTAGCTAAATAGATTGCAGAATCCTATTAATACATTTGTGCTTTCCATTAATAAGTTGAATTACATCAGCTTTCTGAATAAGCGATCACACTACTGACTGTGGGCGGTTTTCCCAGTCATGAAGTTTGCCCTTCCTGTGCCACGAACTGAAACATGAATTAGGCAGTGCCTACGTTCTCTACTCCCTGATCCACATGAAACCTCATCATGACTAAACTAAACTAAACTAAACCTAAAACTAAATCATGACTAAAGACCATATGGTAGGAATATATAAACCTATGTTTGTCATATAGGATGAAAATCCCTACTGATATATAGTACCCCAATTTTAGTATTGATTCAACATATCTGAACTTTAACAGTTAATGAAGATTTTAAGATCTGGAGCTTAAAAAATATATTTTATTTAAAAATTATGTTAGTAAAGTCTGAAGCTGAAATGAATAAGCAATTGAATTGGAATAATGGATGTTCCTTCCATTCTCAATGATTTTTCCTTTGTAAAATTTCCTTCTGATATGTCAGTCTATTCATTCTGTTTAATTAATAAACATTAGTAACTGCTTTAATAGATCCAGTCTTTACATGTGGTACAACAGGTGCATTTTTCACAATTTAAAAACACTTGACACTAACACAAAATATCAAAATCAACTATTTCTGTTTTTAATAATTAAATTACCTTGATCAAACAGCATATTTCTTTGTGGCCTCGTGGAAGCACTTAAATGCAATTTTTGCACAGTTGTTGTTGGCAACATCCAAATACAGCACCTAATTTGGAAATGTACAAAAACGAAAGTACTACAAGTAAAATTAAAGCTACAATTAGCAGCCTGATAACCTAAGAAATTGCATGAGGCTTTAAAATAAATTCACCCTCCCCCTCCCTGCATTGCTATGATCTTGTACTATCTGCTACGGTCCAACACTGTCCTACAACAATTCATGTATTTGTTATTGTCAAATAACAGAGATAAGAACCTGCGAAACTTATCCAGCATGAAAACTTGAAATTGTCCGACTGGTTAGTGGGGCAAGCCTCGCTCAACACTGCTGCTCTGCAAGTCTGTCGTCTTAGGAGGCTTGGGCAGCCCTTCTTCACATTAAGGTACATTTTTCAACTTATTTCTGAAAAATATAGTCAAAGTGAGATATTGCAGCTGTAAGTAAAATTAAAAATGATGAATGTACACCTAGTGCTTTTATCATTGTGCTTGTGTCCCATACATTCCATCTCTCAATGTCAGCCTCCAAATTGGTGGTCATCACCCCGGCACTCCCAAGGATGTGTTCGCAGCGAAGCTAGCAGGCGGGTCCCACTGGGGCACCTGGCTAGCAGCCAACCATGAGGCCTGCCTCCTGACTGTGCTGAGGAGGTAAGCAAGACAGCAGGAGCCATGTGGGCTCTCTGTGCCCCCATTGCAACCCGTATCACCCCTTGGCAGACCGTGGCCCCCACAGACGTCTGTCTGCACTGCTCTCTACTTGCACAATCAGTGAGGAGGGACCTGCTGGCTGCAACAGCCTGTTTGGTCCCCATTTTCAGGTGCTACAAACTATGAAGGAGCTGCAGTTGTCCACCCTCCCCGTATGGGGTGGAGGGAGCACTGGCATTGGCCAAGACCGAGGCACCCCCTCTAACCAAGCTGCCACCCCAGCCCTCGTCCTCAACCACCAGCTTTGGCCCCTTGCCCCTCTGAGCAGCCCTCTTCCACCTCCCAGTCACAGGCTCCCTGTACCGAGAGACTGGCTGGCTCATGGTCTGCCTCTGCTCCTTAGCCTCCTCTGTGTGCAGTGAGGAACATTCTGTTGCTGCTGCTAATAATGATACCCATAATATCACGGCCAAATCAGAAACAAGCTGTTCTGACTGCCAGTTTCTGACAGAGGCAGTCTACAGAAACACCATGGGTGGTCAGCTGTGACACTTTCACGATTGCTAGGAACAGGAAATACCCAAATACATGTGGAAAAAAAGTGTAAAAAACTGTTTTGCATCTTAATGTTTTGCATCATCTCCTTAATAACAATCATGATTTTTTGCTTAACCTAAGTAGTTTTCGTGTGTAAACCTAAAGAATCCATAGTGGTCCCAAACTTGTACCCATGTGTTTGTGATTGTTTCCATTATGATGAAGGTCCATTACACTTTGTGGAATAGCATATGATTTCTACCATGACCTTAAAGGTCTGATAGGCGTGTTGCTGAAAGGGTCCCATGAGTTATATTCTATGTTAGGGACAAATTATGCATATTGTTGTTTAGGTTCAAGGACTTGCTCTGAAGGAAGTACAGTGTATCCCATTCTGTAAAATGTATCCATTTATGCAAATAGCCATACTATAATCAGCAAGAAAAAATGTCCCACAGTCCGTTTCTTGTTTGCTAAATTTAATCTCCTGTAGTCCATCGGGCACTGTGAAACCAATACACACGCATTGATAGGAGACCCACGCACTCACACACTCAGCTCAGTGTACACTCAGTGTGATTTCATTGGTGGATCAAACATTTGGCGGGTAACTGTCTAAATCACCCATCCCACAGAAGATAATCTAACCAATGATTATAATGGGAGTCATCTAGTCAGTCTAAACATCTTCTGCGCCAATAAAGGGATATATCTGCATTTGTGTGTGTGTGTGTGAGAGAGTGTGTGTACGTTATTTGCCAAACACTGTCCATCTCTTTGAGGCCCCAACACTCTGTCTGCACACACAAACACTTGTAATCTTACACCACGTAGGAACTGTTGCTGTTTGACTGTGTAATCAGCATAATGGCTCAACATGAGCATTACAATCTCAATATTCATGATTTAGTGGAGACAGCTTGAAGAGTGGGGCAGTTATTAAATGAAAACACAAGCACATGCTAAGAAAATTATAAGGCTTATCTCACATTAAGAATAATATTCAACAGGTCAAATCTGAGGAAATAGAAAAATGTGTGAAAGTGTTTGATGACATTAATGCTGTGTAAACTTGTAACAGATCAGTATGATGAACAAACAATTCTACTATGGGCTTCTTTATTATCTTTACATTGAAACTAATCTGGTGTAGAGGTTTACTTCTTTTCTTGATACAGAGCTTGATCTTAAAGTTTCTTCACATCACTGAGGAAAACACCAGGCCAATATTTATTTTTGCATCAGGGACTAACACTTCTGGCCAATTCATTCCCTCAATATGCCATTTGTTTTGAATATTAAGATACTGCAAATGGCCATTGTATTTATCACAGAAGCAATCATGTGGGATGCATTTAGTCATTTTCCTTGAACAATTTCATTCCACCCACATTATCAGAGAAGTTGTGTTTAGAAACAAAGATGTGGCCATATACTAACAGCTTGATGGGCCAATCACAGTTTCATCTGTTTCACTTTGATGACATTGATGTATGTTGACATGGCCTCTTAAAAGTGAAAATGAGCACTATTTATTTTGTATTACAAATAACACGGTTTAACTGTGTGTGTAGGTGTATAAGAAGATGAGGCTATTCACATAGCCCAAATGAATGCTTACATATAGTATGTGGGAATATGTGTACGCATTTGTGTGACTGATTGATAAGAATGATGTGATGTGACATGAAGTAGGACCCTGGGGCTGAGATTTTAATTAACTGGTAGAAGAGGAGCTGACAGTGTAGCTATCACAAGATATCACCATGTCTGGTCTGCAATGACTTAACAGCATCCATCTAACACCTACAGCAAACACACAAACAAATACAGACTCACACACACGCACAAACACACAGGCATGCAGCTAACTTGGGACTGATTTTCTCCTTTCGAGTGCTAGCATTGAAAAGTTGTTTATTACAATCTTACAGAGTGATATTAATAGACACCAAACGTGTCAACAAGTCAAAATCTGCCAACATACAAAAACGACATAAAAGACTGGGTCAAATATGAAACTTGCAAATAGAAATGTGCAAGTAGTCCTCGGTTTGTTGTCCTTCCATTATCAGGTTTTATCAGCAGTAACACACACAGACCCAACACAACCACAGAATCATAAACACCCATGAATTGTTCCTTAACAGAGGAATCCAAATGAATTACTAAAATAATGCCCATTATAGGACCTCAGCAGCTGCCAACCTTAGCACAGATTATTGCCAAACCTACATGAACCAACTAAAGATTTTAAAAGTAAAACCAAATAATGTTCAGTATACTTTAAAACTGAGCTCATAATGACATTTTTCAAAAGCATGACAGGACATAAAAAATGCAAAAGTGAGACAGAACAAGGAAGAAATGAAAAGTACAGAAATTACACTGTCACAAAGCAAACTAAATTGCACCATACAAATCTGCTGTTTAAATGCCATGTCTACACTAAGACAAAAGATGTGGTCAGAGATCGATATAAAGAATAATATATGTGCATTGTAGTAATACGCTAGAATTAATAAAATCAACAGTGTAGATGTACTTGGGATTTCACATGTTATACAGCTCATTGCATTTCTCACATATGAGTTGAACCCTGAAGACAGTGGCTCTCCACAAAATGCCATCTAGATTATATCAGTTTTGAATCATCGAGTGACTCTCACCAGTCAGCATGCTGCCTAACTCATTGCAAAGCAATCAAAAATCAATTTGGGAGCAGGTGATAAAAGTCACAATAAAAAGTGTAATCACAGCATCCTTGTTGTGGTTCTTAGGAGGATTCTGCGCCTGCATCCAACCTCTGATCCACATGAAATAAACTTGCTAGCTTTATTGTATTCATCTCAGTTCTGTATGAAGTCTTTCTGGAAATATGATGCTTTGTTCAGCACAACACATTACAATGCATGCACCACTTTATGTTTGAATGAATGAATCCAGTGACTCATCTGTCCTGCATTTGTATTTGCTCTCAAACTGCTGAAAATGTTATTCATGTAGGCGCCAGAGGTAACGATGCAGAATAAAGGCTTGGAGTCTAAACAGACTGTGTCTTTTTTGTTTATTTTTGTCCTTTTCACATTGTCATTACATATTAATGACAAAATGTCAGTGAAGTTCACCAAGTTAACGTGAAGAACTTGAGTTTAGAAAAGCAGAGACCAAACATGAACACAGATAAGCACAAAAACAACCTGTCCCTGGCATACACACACACGCACACACACACACACACACAACCTGTCACCCACATAGTCTCTAGTCCACAGGTATAAAATCTTCTCCTGAAACTGCACCATGCTTTGATTCGTTTGGCCTCAGGGTATGGTGCCTCAAGAGAACAAACTAACTCATATTCTTCCTCTCTCACTTTCCCTCTCACTCCCTCTGTCTTCCTCACACACATAGACACGTGTGTGCAAGTCAGAGCTTCTGCCCTCTGGCTTCTTCTCTTTTAAGGACAACAGTAGGAGGACAACAACTTGAAAGCAGTCATTCGTCTAAGCCTTGCATGTTAATGGCAAGGTACATATTCACCAGAACAAATATCTTCATTACTTCCTCTGCTTTTCATCTTTTAACTTGTCTTTTTCCTCTAAATACTGTTTGAGAATATCTCTGGGGCAAGTTAACTCTTTATCCCTTATCTTGACTTCTCACTTTCCCACTTTTTTTATTCTCACCCATCTGTCTTCCTTTCTCTTGATATTCTTCTCTCTCCAATTCTCTTCCCTCACCTCAGCTATTATGTCTTTTCTTTCTCACACACTCTCCATCCTATTTTCTTCTCCAAGTCTCCAGACATCATCCTTAACAAAATTACCTGCAGTACTGGACACATATATCCAGTCAATGTACATGAGCTGGACTGAGTAAGCCTGAACATAAAACTGAAGGTATTTGTGTCACTTTCTGGTGTGTTGTCAACCAAACATCCTGGCATCTCTGCATAAATACATGAACAAACACAATGTCCTCCATTCCTGTTGAATTGACAAGCAGAGACCATCATCCCACATACATGCATCCTAATAACTGTCTTCACCAACACACCTTTTCAGAATAATTTTAAGCACTAAAGTCAAAAGAAATGCTAAATAAATTACACAGATGCAAGCACTAAACATTTTATGTAAAGAATTCAGGGTCACAAAGTGACTTAAGCACTTAAAGCGCTGATCAGGCATAAACACATCAGCACTGAAGACACGAACTAACAAGAAAACATACCGTGTCTTTAACTAGTAAGGAAACAAAAACCCATGAAGAAAAAGAAATCGTACAACATCCCTCACAGCCAATCAATTTATCACCTTATTTTAACTTGTAATTATATGACTCCCTTGGGCTAATCATTGCAATTTACAAAATGTCAAAAGCAGCAGTGAGACGCATCATATTTTCACGTTTGGTTAAATGTATGAATAGGTGATGGATGAGTGACATGGATAAACAAACAGAAAAACCTGATGCACACTAACAAAATATTATCATGGGAAACGATTATGGCTATGATGTCAAAGACAAAGAAAAAACTTATAACGTGTTCCAATAGCCATCAGGTGTCCTATTATATAACCTCTGGGGAGACATTACCTTCCACAGCATTTGTTAATAAGCTAATTTCTCCTCTGTCCCTTGGTGCCTCTCTTCCTCTTTCCACTGTTCATACCCCACACCTTGGTTTTTGGAATCAGTCTCTTTCTTGCTCTGTCTGTTTTATTAATCGCTCCATGTCTGTGTTTTGTCTCAGTGTTTTACTCCTAGTTTCTTTCTATCACACTTTCTGCTTTTCTCTCTGTGTCTGCCTCTCTGGCATGGTTTGGTTGGTTCTTATCTTTTCTCACCACTATCTGGTGTTTGTGGAAGATAAGCATGCATTTGCATGTTTAATGAACCAGACACCTCCGATTCCCCTCACCATGAAGATACATACATGCACGTGTTAGTCTTTCTATAGTTGCGAGGACACTTGCTGACATACTGCATTCCCTACACCGTTACCCCAACATTGCCAAAACCTAATTCTAACCTTAACTCTTGCAGCACTTTAATGTGAAAATGTCCTCACAGTAGTAAAATTCATTCACAAGCATAGAAAGACATGAGCATGCGTGTGTACACACACACACACACTCTCACACTGCTGCTGTTAGCCCTGTGGGCCTCTTGTCTCCTTGCCGCTGACATGGAGTCACCAGCTGCTGACTCCTGCAGGAATAGACATGACCTATCTATCTGCTTTCACATATACAGCTGGAATGACAAGCAGACAGAAGTTACATGGTGTAATCATTTCAAAACAAAAAGAAAATTAAATAACATGCTGGCAGCAAATCTCAAATTAAGGTTGGACATTGATTTGATCCTTTAGTACAAAATGGCTGAATACCTGATGACAATCATTGACAGAGCTGGCAAAATCCTTGTTAGGAATCTATTATATTAGAAACTAATATTCTGATGCCAAATGCAAATGAATTTTGACCAAATTTTACTATGTCTGTGCAACATACAGAAACCTGGTATGCATAGTTTGAAATTAAGGCATACCTTCCAGTCTAAAATCTTACTGTAAACTGGGCAGCTTGTGAATTTTGATTATTTTCAATTATATATTTGTATTTGTACTGCTATTTGAGAATACTTTAAACATCAGTAATCTTGCTTTTTTTTAATCTCAAATATCATATTTTATCACATTTAATGTCACAATGTTTACAAAGTAAAAATAAAAGCCGCAATACAAGTCATGTTAAACTATTTAAGGGGACAAAGGAAAGGGGCCAAATCAGCAGCTGCAACAGAAAAGACGAAACTGTTTGTCTGCTGCTGCAGGGGGGCAAGTCTCCAGAGGAGACTCTCTCAGTTGCTTTCTGCTCACACTACAGATACATGTTCTGCATGGCTGCTTTCACTCCCAGGCTGGGCCTAGCAGTTTTTGAACTATACAAGTATTACCTCAGGTTAGAATTTATAAAAAGCTTTGCACCTACCTCAATTGATCACTGATTTAGCACATGATCTACACACTATATAACCAAAATAAAATGTACCTGTGATATTGCATGATCAACAGGTGCACATGTTGTTAAATGTTAAAATGCTCACTGTAGACCCTCCTCTCAACTAAACATTCACTAGAGCAGACTGTAGTGAATTGTGGGCAAAACATTGGTCTTTTTTCACATTTTTATAGGTCTGCAGCAAGGTTGACACATAGACAAAGACACTCACACCTAGGGGCAATCTGAAGTCACCAATTGACCTAACCCCAACCTGCATGTTTTCATACCATGTGAGGAAGTTGCAGTAAGCAGAGAAAACCGACACAGACACTGCTGGATATATGCAGTTCAATGCAGTGAGGAATGCTAAGATCTGTATTGAAGAAATAAAACATGACACAACACTGGAGAGTCAGCCCCTCAGGACAAGACTCAGCAGTCCATCTGCATCTGAAGGACAAGGGACACTCCTTTGCAGACAGCAGTTTACACATTTTGACCAAAGACTGATGGTTCGAAAGAGGAATGAAAGAAGCAATCTATGTCAAACGGGAATGATCATCAATCGACAGGGAGGGTGGTCTAGGACACCACTTATCTGCCATGTACATTACCGTTCTGAAATAACTCCCAAGGCAGTTTAACACCGATTCACACCTTGACTCATGTGACCCTAATGACACAGAGGCTATGTGACCTCAAAGACTGTAAAGATGTTTAACAAATCCACAGGGTTAAATACCTGGGGCTTCCTACCATGAAGGCAGAATTGAAGAAGCTAAAAGAATCAAGCAAGTCCATTTGCCAACTTTAGCACTTTTTAGATATTCTATAATATATAATATAATATATTCTAAAAAAAATATATTGGCTACTGCTAAAGAAATCAGCCATGAACTAGAAAAGCAAGATTTAAGCACTTTGGATGCTCAGCATACATTGGCTGGACGTAACTGCACCTGAGGAACAATCACTCCCTAAATCTGTATCTGTACTTGAGCGTGGCGCCTCAGCTGACTGACTTTCCTGTTAAATACGGTGAGATAAAAATGCATTATTCATTTACCAACTACAATGCAGTACATTTTCAAATTGTATTACATGTAAATGTCTTTAACTTAATCTTATTCATTTTTTAAAACTACCTCAGATGCCAGCAATGTTGTCAAATTATTAAAAAAAAAACAACAATGCCAAAGGTAGGGTTTCTCCATATATGTACAGGTAAATGTAAAGGTGCCTTGTGAAGAAATAAACACACTCACTAAAATACAAAAAGCAAAAGAAGTTATTTAAAAGCAAAGATCGATGGGGAGGAGAGATGAAACAACACATAGAGAGGCAGACAGAAAGATAGACAGTCAGGATGACAGCCGTGTGAGAGATGTCGCCACCTGCCACCATTTTTCTCCTCTCCTCTTGGAAATGCATCATCAGTCATTAGGAGGGAGCATGACTCGCGGTATCATCATCACTCACACTGATACACATACACACACACGCACACACACACATACCCAAACACAAGGCATATTTTAAGGTATAATGCAGCAGCCTATAATTTGAGTTCTCTCTATGCAGCGTTTTGCTGAGCTTATAAAACCGCCTGCAGCTAATGGTGTGATGGATCCCTCTATTATCACCCAACACAGGAGACGAGAGTGGGGTATAGTGAGATAAAGGAATGTAATTGGATAGTATTTTAGCCATGGCAAAAACAGGAAGGTGGTCAGGGACAGAAAGAGAGCTGTAAAATGATAACTACATGATGAAGTCTAAAAGCTGTCTAAACATGATGGACTTGCCCAATAAATTTACATCCTACAAAAATCACCTGTTTGCAGAGCTACTGTTGTTTGACACTTAACTGTCTGTAATTGCATATGCAAAAATTATTAGCAGTTATGACATTCATACAAATCAGCATGATAAAATGTTAAAAGGAAAACAACACTTTAATTAAGACAATACAAAGGACGCAGGGCAATTTTACACACAACAAACAATATGTGAAGAAGATTATATTTTATTGGCTTTTACTATTTCTCTATGGGTGGCAATATCAGTCACTCAGCCCCATCTCTTTGGTCCAGACTTAACAGCAATTTCACTGTCATTAAAGTTTGTACAAATACTCACTGTCCCCAGAGGACAAAGCATTTTAGGTGATCCCTGGCTTTTGCTCCAGCACCAACCATGAGGTTGACATTTTAGATTAGTGAATTGTTATGACAGCAGATGGATTTCTCTGAAATTTGGCCGTGGTGTGTTCTACACATAATGAATTATAATAAATCCAGCACTGTCATCTGATTTTGATGAAACACATTACAATGATTTCAGCTGTGCCCTATGATGGTTTGAAAGTTTAAATATATGGTCATGTGTCTTCAAGAAAATTACATTCCCCAGACTATTGTGCCTAATAATTCACATGGCTGATGCAATATAAGGTCCAGAAAAGAATATGTGGACAGTACACTTGTACAGAGAAGCAATTACCATGAATAAACAAAGACACTGAAGCGATGGAGAAGATTGCAACAGGTCATTGTCCACGGTGCCATGATGCTACAGCACCTAGTTTCCAGGCTTCATGCAAAGCGGTATTTCATTTGATATACAGTGGTGTGAAAAAGTGTTGGCCCCCTTACTGATTTCTTATTTTTTTGCATGTTTGTCAGACTTTAATGTTTCAGATCAAACAAATTTAAATATTAGTCAAAGATAACACAAGTAAACACATCATGCAGTTTTTAAATAAAGGTTTTTATTATTAAGAGAAAACCAAATCCAAAACTACATGGCCCTGTGTGAAAAAGTGTTTGCCCCCTAAACCTAAAAACTGATTGGGCCGCCCTTGGCAGCAACAACTGCAATCAAGCTTTTTTTCTTTCATGACATTGCATTCTCTATCTAATCCAATGGACTTTCTTTTTTGTTTTAAGCTATTAAGAACATTTTCTTGACTGCCAGATGTAATCCTTAAAAACAGCCACTGGGTTGCCTTGTTGGGTAACCAGATGCAAATTCAGCTGCCAGCTTAAAACACAAACTCTCCAGTAACCCAAGTCATGAATAGACATATAAAAGTGCTCTACTCAGACTTTTAAATTTTTTAAATCTAAAATTACAAAAGGCCAAAATCTTAATTATAGATTGATCTAAAAAATTAAGTATGTCTTCTTAGAAAATATGAAATTGTTTTCAAATATTCAAGTGTTCATTTTAAATACAGAAAATTAAAATTATTGCGTCTGTGTGTGTGTACAGTGGGTACGGAAAGTATTCAGACCCCTTTAAATTTTTCATTCGTTGTGTCATTGCAGCCATTTGCCAAAATCAAAAAAGTTCATTTTATTTCTCATTAATGTACACTCAGCACCCCATCTTGACAGAAAAAAACAGAAATGTAGAAATTTTTGCACATTTATTTAAAAAGAAAAACTGAAATATCACATGGTCATAAGTATTCAGACCCTTTGCAGTGACACTCATATTTAACTCACATGCTGTCCATTTCTTCTGATCCTCCTTGAGATGGTTCTGCTCCTTCATTGGAGTCCAGCTGTGTTTAATTAAACTGATTGGACTTGATTAGGAAAGGCACACACCTGTCTATATAAGACCTTACAGCTCACAGTGCATGTCAGAGCAAATGAGAATCATGAGGTCGAAGGAACTGCCCAAGGAGCTCAGAGACAGAATTGTGGCAAGGCTCAGATCTGGCCAGGGTTACAAAAGAATTTCTGCAGCACTCAAGGTTCCTAAGAGCACAGTGGCCTCCATAATCCTCAAATGGAAAAAGTTTGGGACGACCAGAACTCTTCCTAGACCTGGCCGTCCAGCCAAACTGAGCAATCGTGGGAGAAGAGCCTTGGTGAGAGAGGTAAAGAAGAACCCAAAGATCACTGTGGCTGAGCTCCAGAGATGCAGTAGGGAGATGGGAGAAAGTTCCACAAAGTCAACTATCACTGCAGCCCTCCACCAGTCGGGGCTTTATGGCAGAGTGGCCCGACGGAAGCCTCTCCTCAGTGCAAGACACATGAAAGCCTGCACAAAGTTTGCCAAAAGACACATGAAGGACTCCCAGACTATGAGAAATAAGATTCTCTGGTCTGATGAGACCAAGATTGAACTTTTTGGCGTTAATTCTAAGCGGTATGTGTGGAGAAAACCAGGCACTGCTCATCACCTGCCCAATACAATCCCTACAGTGAAACATGGTGGTGGGAGCATCATGTTGTGGGGGTGTTTTTCAGCTGCAGGGACAGGACGACTGGTTGCAATTGAAGGAAAGATGAATGTGGCCAAGTACAGAGATATCCTGGAAGAAAACCTCTTCCAGAGTGCTCAGGACCTCAGACTGGGCCGAAGGTTCACCTTTCAACAGGACAATGACCCTAAGCACACAGCTAAAATAACAGAGGGGCTTCGGAACAACTCTGTGACCGTTCTTGACTGGCCCAGCCAGAGCCCTGACCTAAACCCAATTGAGCATCTCTGGAGAGACCTGAAAATGGCTGTCCACCAACGTTCACCATCCAACCTGACAGAACTGGAGAGGATCTGCAAGGAAGAATGGCAGAGGATCCCCAAATCCAGGTGTGAAAAACTTGTTGCATCATTCCCAAGAAGACTCATGGCTGTACTAGCTCAAAAGGGTGCTTCTACTCAATACTGAGCACAGGGTCTGAATACTTATGACCATGTGATATTTCAGTTGTTCTTTTTTAATAAATTTGCAAAAATTTCTACATTTCTGTTTTTTTCTGTCAAGATGGGGTGCTGAGTGTACATTAATGAGAAATAAAATGAACTTTTTTAATTTTGGCAAATGGCTGCAATGACACAAAGAGTGAAAAATTTAAAGGGGTCTGAATACTTTCCGTACCCACTGTATATCCAGCTGTGCCCTTCCTGACCATCTATGGGTTGTAAACAAAGCAGATGCACAAAGTGAAATTATTTTGCTTATGTAGCCAACAGTCACTGCAAATCCCATCTCTAAAAGAACGAAGGGGGCCAACAGGTGCAACTTGGCAAAGCACCTCACTGACAGACATGCTGACTTGTTTAGCTACAGTAACATACTGTAACTACACCATGCCATGACAAGTCAATGGAGTGGTTTATTTTGTGACAAGCAAACTTTTATGAGGAAATTAACAGTTAACTGTCTAATTTAACTTTATCTTTTGAGCTGTCACCAATGTGACCAACATAATTTACTCCTGCTGTTTTATGGCCTCTTTTCACATTCTCCACAGCACAGACACTGTCAAAATATTTATTTATTTTTTTCATTAATTCAGGTCAATCTTCTGTCATTGGTAAATCCATTGCTTTTCCTAATGGTTTTGTTATTTTCCATAACACATTCAGTATTGGCATCAAGATATTAAGCAGGTATTGGTGTCAAATCATAATTTTGGTATTGTGACAACACTATCAGGAAGTAAGCAAAGTAACAGAAAGAAGATAATATTGAATGTGTTAATGTATGGTGTGAATGTCTGCTGCTGAGGGTACGACACCTTTATAGTCTGTAGTTTAGTATAGAGTAAGTGTGTCACCCCTGAGAAGCCTTGGATGGAGGGTGAGGAAATGTGTGGTGATGTGAGTGGATGCGTTTGTAGGCATGGCACAAAGGCTGGAACGGTTCCCGGCTGATGTGGAACTAAATGTCACAGCTTGATTAGAATAAATAGACCTATACAAGCTCTTGGACTGGACAGCGATGGATGCCTGGACAAGCATGTGTGTATTGTGACTGATTGCTCTTTCTCTCTTTCTCTTTCCTGCAGACACACACTACACACACACTACACACACACACACACACACACACAAGAGAGATGGGCACTCAAGTTGGCAACTTGTACACGAGTCCCATTTGAGTCCCATATGAAAAGCAAACAAACAAAAAAAAAAAGTGCAACCTGTTCCTAATTAACATCAGACTTGAGTCAGACTCATGATTATTTAAGCACGTTTAATCACACTCTCCTTTCCATTACTCTGACAACATGTGAACATGTTGGCTTCATGTCTGACTGAGCTGGAAACTTCCTGTAAAATATATTAAGTAGTAACATTTAAGTATCACTTTCAATAGTGTACATGTCTGAAACACATGCAGTCACAATAATGGATAGGCGCACACGTGATTCTGATGTATTGACATCAGATGATGCTACGTACAGTGGATCCACAAATCACAAGAGCCTCATACATCATATGTCACTTGATGTACTGTCTATTTTTGAAGTTAATACAAATATTGCTTATGTATAATGGCTTCTTGTCACTATCGTGAGTACAGTATGTCACATCATAATGTGTGTTCATGGTTATTTAAACTATCTAAACTAAAAACTTGTTACCATGCATGATAGCTTTCAAATGATACAGCACCGACTGCTGATTACTTTGTGTTGTATTACACAGTTACAGATATTTTAATATCATAGTACTTATCGTAGGACAATCTTAGCATACAATATTGCTGAGTTGTTATGCATTTTCATCTGCAGTTACACAGAAATGCATGCAAACAGCTGAGAGTGTATGTTGCATTGCCTGCCTCATTGTTACTTGTTACACATTTCAGCTTTGTGAATCATTGTTTGGAATGTGTTTGGCTTCTGTTGGACTCTATTCCCCTCAAGCATTTTCTAATCCTCACTATTTATGTCTTGTTAGTGTTGGTAATTAAGTTACCCTGTTGTGTCTAGTCTTTCCACCATGTTTCTTCCTTTGGTAGTTAGTAAACTCACCTTTCTTCCTTGACTAGTGTTATGACTATGTTTGTGTCCAATGCCACGATCTAATCCTGACAGTTTATTATTTGGGGATGTGAGCAGTTTGGTGCTCCTGCGTTAACTTTCCTGCTGTAAACCTTCCCACTGTCTCAACATACATAACATATATCTACCCATAAATACCCAGAAATATGAGAAATAAATAATATAAAGTGATTTTTTAAATTATAATTTTCTCTCTGCCTTCAGATTGTTGCATACATCAACCATGAACAGCGGCAGAAGAAAATTAGGGATGTCTAAAGCTAGGATTTGTCTGTTACAAATCTGACATAATTCACATGCTTCGGCCCATGAGCATCTTAAATACATTACAACAGGATACATAAAAAATAAGGCCAATGGGGATATGTGGCCAACAGAACACTTCAAACATTGCCCAAAGTGATTATCACACAGATAAATACCTACACATGTACTGCATATACTCATTATACAAAATTTGATAAACTATGCTGTAAGTAAAGAAAGAGAGAGCAGTATAATTCAATTTATTGGCACAATTATAATACAGTGAAGATAAATAATATTTGTTGAACATAAGGATGAAAACTAGAGGACACAAAGATAAGTGTGTAGAGTGAGAAAAAGACAAACGTGAGAATAAAAGAGTCAATGAGAACAAGCGAAAGACAGAGAGAGAGTGAATTGAGAAAAAAAGTGAAAAATAATAAATCACTGAACGTTTTCTGTGGCTGTAACAGGATAATGAAAGCCATTTATTAGCCTTCTCTGCTTTCTTTGTCTCTCCATCCTCTTTGTCTGTCCTTTCTTTCTTTCTTTGCTTCCCTCACTCTTTCTGTGTTGCTTTCACCCACCCTTTGCATTGATACCCCCATCTCTCTCCACTGAATGCTAACAGTTCCATTAACCGTAACAAAGCAGTCATTTAGAGGTCACATTTATTTCGCTCAACTTCCCTTGTAGATGACAAGGAACAACTGAGGGGCTGCCGACACTGGCTTAGAGTCTTGTTATCTGACGTGACCTTTTTGCTTTAAAATAAGTGGCAAATTATAATAGACTTTGGCATGCTACCCCCTTTTTCTTTAATGACAAGGCTTTACAACATTGTCTTTTTCTCACTGTGTATTATGTGTTCTAAATTGATTGCTATTATATCCATTTCACCATCTATCATGTCATATATTCATAAATACTCTATAACACTAGCCACAGGGCATCTGGCTGATACTATGTTTGCTTGTAGCCAGTGAAATATGACAACATAATTAAATTTAGCCAGTGAATCCATAAGCCTAGGTGACATCTCATATATGGCTCTGATAATTTACTGCCCCAAGTTACGATTAGCTTAGTCGCCACCTTCCTATTATTGCTTCAGCTGTTCATGGGCAGTGCTTCAGTGTATGAATAATGTGGCCCTGAATGCCTGGCAAATTCATTGCAAGGCAGACAAAGCCTGGGGGACATTAAATGACGTGAATCTGTCAAAGAACTGAACATTTACCTGCTACCACTGGTAAGACACATTGTCTGTGATCTACTGAGACATAAGGAGCCAACACAAGAGTCACAAAGGTTTAAACAAATACTTTCCTACAATACTTTGTAAAAAATACATGAGAGCAGCTTTACTCTTTTTATGATACATCTCGCACAGCAATTTAACTTCCCCTATGCTGTATTATAAATCAGCAAATAAAGATGTAATAAATCGTCAGACCGTAACATGTAAGCAGATCTGTGTGTTTATTAATGTATTTGCCTACACCTATAACTTCTACTGCCATTCATGACTGGAAGCTGCTATGCAAACAAAAGCTAAAGGACAACACTGTGAAAAACAGCTGTAATCCTATAAACTAACATATATTAACAAACATTTAAAACATCCTTAAAGCTGTACACAGTGTTAGTCTTTTAACCAAACACGTAGTGTTTTATACCCAATTATTTACATTTACTTTAAGACTAGAACTACCAGAATTCTGTACCTACTGGAACGGCCATAGCAGTCATTTTGACTGCTCATATATTTTTTGCAATTTGTTTCAATAATCAATATAAAATATAAATCCATATTAAATCTATAAATATAATCTGTAATGTTAGGAATGGTAATAATAAACATAAGGACATGAGATTTTAATTCTAAAATATTAATATGCATTTCAAAAAACATGGAAACGTGAGAAACTCAGATACAGTCCATCATCGGAAAAGAATATGTAAATTCAATAAACTGTGGGAAAACTACTTTAGAAAACACATTTTTGTGGGAAAACATGTCTTAAATTCTTCCCAATATATCTCATGCTGTAACTAAAAAATAAATTTGCATATTTTCAAATTATCTAAATGGGCTCACTTAAAAAATGGAATGATCAAATGCTTTTCTTCCTTAAATTTTAACATTGTGGAACTACGTTTAAATTATCCTCACTTGCATGAAAGCAACTAGATTACATATTAATATAATTTTGTATTCTCATCTTTATATGATTCAGTGCTCTTTTATTCACTGTTTGTTACATCCTTATAATAGTACAAAAATAAAATAAAAAAATAGATTAAACAAACAGAAATGCATCAACCATAGATTTACTGGTATAATCCTAAAAAAAGCACTGGAGGCTTGAGCTGCACAGTCAGTCAGGCAGGAAAGACAGCAGGAGCAAATGTTTTCACTAGCTGCCACTTACCGCTAATGTTAGAAAAATAATAAATTAGTCTCTGCATGGCATTTGGAGTCTATGTGCTTGTATTTGAGCGTGTATGTGTTGCAATGAGTGTTTCTATCTTGTAAATGTTGTGTTTCATGGCAGCAGTGCACAGTGGGAACAGATGTTAGTTGGTAATATCCCAGGTTTCTGCACCACAGTCAGGTATGCTTAGGGTCCTTGGCTCTAAGGAGGAGTCCATGGAGATGCCTGTATTGTTGTTTCAAGGGACACACAACTCCATGCTGGCTGTTAGTGGCTGCCAAAACCACACATGCACACACAAACAGAGCCACTTGAAGCATATGCTATAGAAATGCATAAGCAATGTGGATACAAACCCCTACACATTTGGAATAATACACATACACACACATAAGATTCACATTCAACCTGACAGACTTCCAACAGAGTAATGGACCCACTGCTGGGTGAATATGCCCATAGGAAACCTTGTTGTAAAGAATATTGTCCCTAATGAAAGTAGAAACAAACGTTTAGAAGGAAACAATCAAAGTAAGTTTTCCATAAAATGTCATAAACACCCTATAAAATATGTAAAAGGCCCTCAGTCAGTCTGTCTGTTTAACACCTCATCTGCCTCCTTTCATTTGTACCCTGTACTTTATTATAACTGCTATTCACTCAGAGTCAATCACTACACTCTATATTTAGCTGTGGCCTGTCACCAAGCTCCTGATGAAGGAGAGGAAAATGAGTAGTGATGTTGGAGACCATGGTAAAGGTTAGCACTGTCTCTTTGAATAGCATCAAACTCTCGCTGATCATTCAGTTTCATTGTACACACTAATATCTATTTATAGCACCTCCACTCCTCCCATTATAATTAGCATAAAAGATATCAATCAAAATGAAAAAATAAAAAGACAAACTCAGAGGTGAGTTGTTACGTGGATGCATATGCACAAAAAGAAAATTATTACACACATTTTTTCATTGATATCCAACAGTAAATTTGAACAAACTCAGAGATGGATGTGGATGTATGTCAGACTAAACCTTAGCTGAGCTAAAACTCTGTAGCTGATGTGATAATCATAAGATGATGCAACTCTGAAACAGCAGTGAAACTTGATACCAGACAGACTGTTGCTGGTGCAGACACATGCACGAGCAGACATTTTTCACAAGGATAACACAAACATACTCAACTTGCCCAAGTTCAGATAAAGCTATAGTCAAGTGTTGCAACAAACAGCATTTTCACATACTTTTAAAACAGACAGGTGACAAATTAAAGGAAAACCCTGGATAATTGAACTCAGCCCAATGGGACATTTTGGACCAATGTATTAGACAGCACTCTTCATCATCAGCAAAAGAGCAAATAGCTTTTGGGAGGACTGTGTTCATCCCTCTTGTAGAGTTTCCAAGACCCAAAACCTTATTAAGTTACTTTATATTGATTTTCTTTTAATTTGTCACTCAACTTCAGAGAAACCTGCCAGTAAAAAATATTTACAGGCAGGTTTCTCTGAAGTTGAGTGACAAATTAAAACAAAATCAATATAAAGTAAAGAATATTTACACAAATACAGTGCTACATATTAGGCTATGTTGCTTTTGCAATAATAAAAATCTAATGAAAATATTTAAGTAGGTCTTGACAACCTGTCTAGTTTTAATGTTACTTCTTTGCTTTCCTATGTGTTTCATTTGTTAAAATATACATTGACCTGTCAAAAATCACTAGAAAAATATGTGAATTATGACATCAGGCCAATAAAATAAAAACATCACAGAGTTAACAAGGGCAAGGCAGTCTGAAAGACGAGGTCATCTTTAGAAAAACCAGTGCAACTGCATAAATATTTGGAAGGATGATGCAAATTGAACTCTAGACTAAGTTTTAGAAATATTATATTTTGTTTGTTTCTAGTAAAGAAATTTAGAAAATATGAAATTTATTAGTTTATTTAACTTTTTAAGACTTTTAAACTTTCTAGCATTTTTTCCACACACTGTATGATAAAACCTAACCACACAGCAAAATCTCCCGTGTTAAATCAAACCTAAAAAGTATTTCTATGTGAACAGTGGACACATATAAACACCTTTTAGTGATAAATTAACACTCGCAGAGTTGATTTAACACTGGCGATTTGCTGTGTAGGCGTTCAGTTGGGCGGAGTTCAACTATCCAGCTTTTTCCTTTAATTTGACACCTGTCTGTGTTTTAAAAGTATGTCTTTACATACTATATATATATATATATATGTGCGTGTGTGTGTCTGTTTGTGTAAACAGTGGACACATAACACATATAAACACTTTTGAGTGCTAAATTAACATTATCAGAGTTGATTTATCACTTGTAATTCTGCTGTGCATTTTTTCTGTCTTATTGGCATTTAAACCGTTTCAGAAGTCAGAATATCTGAAACAGCAAGCATAATCATATGTTGTAGCTTGGCACTTAAAATGCTTGGTTCACCAACAAATGTATGATTAAAGGTTTCATAACAATGCTATGTAATTTAAGGTTCTCATATGTCTCCTTCTGCAAAATTGCATTTATGTTCATGGAAAGATTTTTTAAAAATGAATTATTCAGTGCTGTGCAGAAGCAAATTAGATTTTTTAGATTCTTATCAGACAACACCATCAATTGATCCCAGGTTCATTTTGCAGGACAAGAAGTTTGTAAAGAACCTACTCAATAGTTCATGAACTATTCAAAGAGGCAAGAAGAACCAGGAGTCCTGCAGCAGATGGTCTGACCCCCAAAGAGGCCTGATCTGGGCAGTGTGGAGTCAGTCTGGGATCATATGAAGAGACAGAAACACTGGGACAGTCTGAATCTACGGTAGAACTGCAGCAGCTTCTCCAAGGTGCTGCAAAGTACCAGGAGAAACTGTGTGGAGGTCAAACCAGAGAGAACTGCTGCTGGTTTAAGGGCAAAGAGGAAATATTGCAAATACTGATTAGATTTAGGTTTGGTTCCATTCACTGCACTTTAATTGATGCACGAAAAAACGATTTATGTCATTTATATAGTAAACAGGCCCTGTGTATTTTTAGTGTCTAAAGCTTTTGCACAGTATGTATGTGAAAAACAAAAGACATGAAGTTTGTTAGATCTACATGTAGTTATTTAAGTAGTAGATTGATGTAAACATTCTTTTTTTTTCCAATTAATTATTTTTTATTCAGCTATATTGACCAATGGTGGAACTTCATATCAACACAAACCCAGGAGAAAAACCTGTAAACTTTTAAGATAAAGTCTCATCTGAGACACAGCTGGAGCAAACTGAATGAATTTCTCTGTTTCTGTGCCCTCCTCAGGGTTGTGTACTTATGCAATAAACTCCCTGAGGGTGTGAGAGGGATGCTGAATTTAGATGAACCTGACTCTGACACAACAACAAAATTCACACAAACACAAAACACATGCATACACATACACACAAAGGTAGACTTGCACTCACACACAAGCGAAACGTGTTAAGAGTAAATAATTTATCCAAACTTTCCGCCAAACTTTACCTAGGATTACTTCTTTACAGGGAGGCAAAGCCTCTATGAAAGAGAAAAATGAAGGGGCAGTAATTTCTTGAGAGAGAGCGCAGATATTGAGTTCAAGGTTTGAGCTGTTACCATAAAATTCAGAATTTCCATGGCATCTCATCTCCTTCATCCATCCCTCCTTCATTCATGTCTACTCCTTGGAGATTTTTCCCTCACCTGAAATAATTTTTGTCACTGAAATGTCATACTTAGAATTGGGGAACATAATGAAGTATTTGGAAATATTCTGGGGGTATGGGTAATATGCAAATTAATGCTGTAATAAGAAAAAAAGGATTCCTTAAAGTGTAAAAGCGCAGCATTGTCCAAGCTTTTGTTGCAATGGAAAAATCTCTGAGGTCTCTTTTGTGTAGCTAACACATATAATAATGCATGGTCAACACATGATCAGAACACTTTCTTGCACTTCATGTGATTTGTTTTGTACTGAAAACATTCTTTTGTAATGAGTACCTACATGTGTACTGGTAAAAGTATTTTTGCTTTGAATTTTCATTACCTACAGTTGTTTTGAAATGACATACACTTTGAATCTTGAGTTGAAGACACTGCTTACTAACTTTTTTGACAGCAAGGTGAGAAAATCACAGACCGGCAGACAGAAAAAAGATCTTTCTCACAGCATGTCTGAATTTAACAAATATTCAAATGTTCAGAGGGGGAAACCAGCGTATTTACACTTCTGCAGGTCACTTTGCTTTAGTCTCAGATTTAGTTGGACTTTGGGTGGCCATCGGCAAATGTCATGTGTGTCAGCACGTTAGGTGAGAATTAGCACATTTGTGTGCTTGTGAAGCGTGTTATCATACTGTAACATCATTCAGTGTTATTTTTACCCCATGTTACACCATCAGTGTGTGGATTTGTTAGGTATGTGCATTCATCTGTGTGGGATTTTGCCTACAGCTGACAAATGCACCACAGAACAGGGGGAACACAGTTCTTTTCCAGTAACATCACTTCATAGATCTGAAAAGAAAACACTGTGGAGTGTATGTGTGCATGTGGCATGCAGGTATATTATATTGCCATCGGTGTTAAGTGTCATGAAGAACACATAACCTGTTCTATCATGCTCTAAGTTTACTCATACATTGAAAACACACTCACATATAACCAAACCTAAGATGCTAAGTAGTGTGCATACACTCTTATATATGTTTGATGAATTCAGGGGAATTGTGACGAACAAGATCCCACAAACAAACACAGAATACATTTTTACTTCAAAATGTTGTTAATGACACATACACAATAAAGCTGCCATACACACAAGCATATCCCTTTGCACACACTACACACTAAAAATGGGGACAATGTGTAAGACTGCGTATTTCCCGATGAGCTCCTTACCACCCTAGCACTGACACATGTGCTCATACACAGGACTTACACAATGAAAAAAAAGGGTTGGGATGTTTACCTGATGCTGCTCATGCTGCCTGCCTCTGATCCCACTTTGCATCTCTCCAGTTGTGTGGCAACAATCTGACGCTCAGCCTCAAGTTCCCTGGTCAGGCGTTCAAACTGAAGCTCCTGAAGAGATAAATAAAGTGCGTAAAGTTCTTGCAAACTGTGTGCAGCTCTATTTTCACATCATAATTCAGAAAACATATTTTATTTCCCATCTGCCTGGTAATTAGTGGGAGAAGGCTAGGGCATTAAAGATTATAAAGCCATGAATATGTTTTTAAAGCCACCTAACAAAACTGGAACAGAGTTTAGATGTAAATAAGTTGCTCTGTAACTGCAGAATACTTGTTAGGGAGAAGTGAAGTATTGTCAGCCACAGGTCATGAAAACAGCTTGAGGACGGCAGACGTCTCTGTGACGGTTAAAATTAAGCATCATCTTTAACATGAACGTGATTGACAGGTGAGAAAAAGCATTAGGCAGAATGACTAGTGGAAAATGTTCTAAATTCGTGAGCAAAAAAAAAAGAAGCTTTTAATCCTATCTGCTATGTGATGCAAGAGGGTTGCCACTGGAGTAGTTAAAGCACCCCTCCTAAAACTGGGTTAGAAGCCGTAAATCTGTCTAACAAATATATTTGTGGAATTCCTTCATGAAGTGTGCTATTCCCAGATGAGTTGTTTCCCTATTTGGTTCAGCAATGACATGCAGACCTTTAAAGAAAAATGACACATCTTGTAAAAAGTCGAGTTGTTTTAAAAATTTAAAACAAAAATGTATACTTCCTGTTTTTTTTCCACAGGGTAGCTATGGAAGTCATCTGCTGAAAAAATTAGGGCAGGTTTGCTGGCTAGATTATCTAACTTTAAATAAAAGATCAATTTTAGGTAATGGTTTGGCTACTTGACATGAAAACAGTGCAGTGGTTTCAAAGGCTTCATGAATCTTCATGTTTAGCTATAATCTCTTTCATGTTATATTTGTGTTCTGATGCACTAGTTATTTACATTGCTTACTGCCAGTTTCATATCAGTCATCTAGCTATAAGCCAGAAAGATGAAATTTCAAACCAGAAATCGCTGTGTGTATGTGCACGCATATGAGTGTGAGTGATATGGAAGGAGATCAATAGCACAGTGGACTCCACGCCACTGGTGATATTGTATACATACAAAGGAGTGCATGTGTGTGTGAGACCAAGAGAGAGTGCGTGCAAGGGAGGTGTAGAGAGTGTATGCTGGTTTGATTGGTTTTCCCAAGGCCATTTGAAGCTCTGAATGAGTTGATCCCCAGTCGCTATTTCAAGTCTCCAACTTCAATCCCCTCTCCTCCCCAACACAGCACAATGAAATTCATCTCCCTCTCTCTCCCTCATCCCTTTTGCACACACTTATAGGAACTACTTCCTCATGACTATGTACACTTTCTTTCCTTCTCTCCCTCACACCCACACACACACACACACACACACACACACACACACACACTACCTTTTGTTGTACTAATGGAAGTAATTTGATCTCACAGTGGAAAATTCCCTTATGGGCTAAGCATAATCACATACAGTATAGTGTGCTCATATGTTGTAAGTTGTTGCATAAATTGTTATAAAATAAATTTTGTATCACCATAGCTGGTATATTTCACCCTGCTTACCACTCCTTTCACAATCTTTTTTTTTTTTTCCAACTGCTCAAGTTTTCAACACTTTCCTCGATTCGTAGCTCTACCTTCTGTCAGCAACTCCTTTCAAGATTTATCTTTCTGTACTTGTGACAAGATAAATCTCATACACGTGAACAACAAAATAGCAGCTTCAGACACCCGTATGATTTGCAAAGCGAGCTGACGTTAAGAATTTGTGCAGGGTCTATTAAACCTTCTGGACCCATAATTCTAAATTACAGCTTTGTTTTACAGCGAGGTGTCTTGCTTCAAAGCCCTGCTCTGCTCCCGACTGCAGACTGCTTTGTCACCCTGTTTGCCACAGCTGCGACTGTTTTAAATCCTCAAGGTGTAAAAATGCAAATCCCTGCACCTTAAGTAACATTATGCTAACTGATGATATACAGTATAATGCCTCAATGGTAAAGTATCTTAAATGCCTTCTAAGGTGGCATGATAAATGCATGAATGCCAAAACAAATTGAAAATCTGTTAAGCCATTTCTGTGTCTTGGAAATGATACAAAAACCACTGTCAGGCCGTTTACTCAGTCAGATCCCAGTTATGCTGGTGATATGTACATATATTATATTATTAACTGCTACTGACAGTGACTTTCAAAAACACATTCATAAAATGGCCAATGAACACTAGTATTTCGACCAGATGTGTGAGTTCAATTAACTTATACATGTACATGCCACTATGCATTTTGATGGGCTGAAACTACAATACGATAAAGACACATTTGAAGCACCTGAAGGACATGAAGGAACAGAGGATGCTAAATTTTGTAGTTTAGATGGGCTGCAGATTTGGTTTTAGCTACTATAATGGATGAAACATTCAAAAGAACAAAAAACTTTTAAACACAGAAAATCAGATGTATGTATGTTGTATTGTAAGTGGCCCCGTACACTATTATGTTGTGAACTTCAGTAAATTCAGAAAGAAACAACTTTTTGTAAAATACTTCCTGAAATTTCAATATTTGACTCATCAAAAACTCACTCACTCACCAAACACAGTACAGAGGATTCAATAGATTCATGGCAATACAATAAAATATTTTACTCAAATTGGTGTTCATATTTGTTGACTTCATGCTTGATAGGGTTAAATCTGAAGTGCCACAATACACAGGAATAAGGAAGTCATGAATTATGGGAAATATTATAACCCACAAAAAACAGACAGGTCTATCTGTTTATTTATTGACCCCCTCTCTGCTGGAAGCAACTTGTATTTAGTACTACATTATAAATTGTTAACTAAATGTCATCCCTCTAAGAACAGTGCAACATTGCTGATGCTTTATCACTGTACAGCTACAGTCACTATACTAGTCAGTCACACTAGTCACTATATAAGTACAGTCACCTTAGCAATGTGATCTTATAGGCATTTATAACAAAGGCATTTTTTTTTTATACCAAATGTTCTGTACATTGTATTGTATTTAATTTCATACATGTAGCAGATCCAAAAGCTGATTTACCTGGCACTCCCTGTGCTCCAGCTGAGTCTTTCTACTAAAATGCACAAGGTGTTGGATTCCAGTATGCTGTGCTGTGTGTGTGTGTGTGTGTGTGTGTGTGTGTGTGTGTGTGTGTGTCACTGCTTCTCTCTCGGGAATGAATGGGAAACAGAAAGCAGCAGAGAGTCACAAAGGTCTCTATGGCAACTGCAGACCCCCATCCACCTCCCAGCATTATAAATTTGGTCCTGACTTCTCCTACACAAAGTCTGTGCCCTTTCACATACCTGCACTGCTCTCACAAAGGTGTCTGCATATGTACTGTGTTTGAGCCTTTCTCCTACAAAAAGCAGAAGGTAGGGGCTCAGGGCTCGTCACAAGTGTTTGTCAGAGTGAAAGAAATTATATTTTATCTAAATGCAGTGTTTTCATTGTGGATAGTGATGCTGATTCATATTAGACAACAACATTACCAACAGTATGATCATGCAACAAGCAACAGTATTTTATATTTTTATAAATCTATAAATATACAATTTACAATATTGTTTTCTTAAACTTAACATAATCAGTAGTGGTGCATGTACAAAATCTTTTCTTTAAGCATGCTTTGTCCATGTTACTGAAAGGTGGCAGGAAAAACTAACCAGGACAGCTTTTGGTACATACTATTAACTATATTGCGGTTATTTTGCAATGGTTTGCTCTGTAAGTGTATTGTAGTGCTCCATGAATATCAAAGTCAGTATCATATACAGAAAACTATCTACCAACACCTGAAGAAAAATGGCCAGTTTCCCATTTTTTACTAAGCTCTTCTCCATTTCAGCTTAACCTCAGCAGTAATTTGCCATTTTAACTTCAGTAACATTTCATTGGGCAAATAATGCTAATTAGACAGTTCCTCCAGCAGCAAACACAATGTCACAGTTCTGTACACTTTCCACTATTCCAACACACAGCTTTGCTAGAAATTAAAATTGGACAGAAAGTGACTTTAATAAGACTAAGTCTAAACAAACAAATATTATTATGGATATATTCTATATGTATCCATATGTATATACAGTATGCACACGTGTTCATATAAAATCCACTCTGTGTGGGTTTTCTCTAGTTACTCCGGCTTCCTCCACTAATTTGAGGTGTGCAACCACAAAAGCACACTTTTTTATCTGTATATGAGTTTTATTGTAAACTTTGTGCTTATGTCATATCTTGTATCTTGATACATGGATGAGTTAAAGTAAGAGGTAGGTAGGAATTGTGGGAAATTGAATGTGCCATTGTGATGGCCCCTAAAACAGTCCCCTAATAGGATCCAGGGAACATTTAACCACTGAGACAAACTACTGAAAAGAAAACTAACATAACAAAATCAATAAAATCCCTTTTGTAACTTCATAGAAATGCAACTTCTATTAAAACTATATAATGTTCCTTTATACATCAGGGTATGGAATAAAATTAGACGCAAATCTTACTGCAGGGCAAGGAAATGATCCACTGTCAATGAATTCAAGACCGGGTGGACTTCAAGGACTCAGCTTATAAAGTGGTCTCTGTGATTTTAACTTGTATTTTCTTTATTGTAATGGAAAGTATGAACTTGATGTGATTCTTAATTAACAAAACTATTCTCATTAGACTCTTTTTGGAGGGACTGTCTAAAGATAATAAAGCAGGCTCCATGCATATGACATTAAAAATTATAAATAGCAGTCACGGCCTAATTTTTTTTTCATTGGTGATACCATAAGAATTAACATCAATATAGTTATTTCCCCATTTAGGCTACAGTTTTACACAAGACACTGAGTTCTGTCTGTATATGACTGTCTGTATGTGTTCAAAGATAAGGCCCTATCATTATAAAGTGCCCTATGGGCAGCTAACAATGCTGTTTTGGGTGGAAAACAAAAGGCTATCAGGCAGAGTTATGACCTTCTAGCTGAGTAGTAACCCTCTCTCACTCTTTCATACTTTCTCTTCTTCAAACAAAGAGAAATGAAAGAAAAATGAAGACAAAAAACTGCTATGAGATGATTGAAGCGAAGGAGTGGGAAAGGGAAGTGTGAATGGGAGCTGGTAAAAAGATCACTTTTTCATTTCACTGCATATTATCAGTATCAGTCACCCCTGTTCCTCTTTTCCTAATGATATGGTTGAAATTCAGCTGAGATTCTTCACCATTTCATTCATTTCTGCCCCCTGCCCCCAGCTTGTTGTGTCTGTCACATTAAAAGTGGGAAAGTGTGAAAAGTCAATCACGAGTCCAGAGGGGCAGCAGGGAGGGTGGAAGTAGAGGGAGCGAGGCGAAAAAGACTGAGGAGGCTGAGATGTCTCTGTTGATGAAAGTCTCATGAGATGACAGCAGAGGGAGGGATACCTGATCCATTCCCTCTGCATATGCATGTGGAGAGGCAGAACAAAAAAAAAAAAAAAAGAGTAAAAGAAACAGATTACCAGAGTTTTCTGATCACAAGGCCATGATTGCAATGGGGAACCCAAAGTGAACACAACAGCTTTGAGTGCGGCTTCAGAAACATGCCATTGTCTTTGGTTGGTCTGCATCTTCTCACAAACATTTTGCGTATTTAACAGACTGCAGGATTTAACAGGCTTTCACTCTTTTCACTCAGTCACTTTGCTTTTGAGAAGTGTATTGTTGGTTGCTAACTAAAGTGTGCACTGTCCTTGAAACATGGCTCTTTTCAGTGTGTGTGTGTGTGTGGTCAAGGTCAAGGTCACGGTGAAGTTTATTTATATGGCACAGTTTAAAAACAGCCACTGCTGCTCCAAAGTGCATTACAGGTTCAATATAGCAACAGTAAATAACAATAAAAACATGAATACAACAATATTCCACATATAACTCAAGGGGAAACATGTCAAAATACAGCGTGTTAGCTCTTCATGGGTAAGAAGAGCTCAACTCAAGATTAACATTACCTAATTGATCATCATATTAAACGGTTTTGCTGTAACATGGCAAACAATTTGCCCACCTGTTCAACAAAAAAAGAGACCTCTGTCCTCATTCCTTATATATCCCAGATCTGTGGTTTGTAGATCATGCAAACTCAATCAGCAGGAAAAAGAATGTGAGTTGTTTTATGAATGACACCATATTTAATGAATTAGAATATGCTGAATATACCTTTAATACTGAAATGAAAGTGAAAAACTTTACTTTCCTCCAGGTGCTAGTGCTGGGGTAAATGGAGTTGTAATGCTGTTTTCCTTCAATACAAGTTTGTTTCTTGCATCTGTGCCTGTAACTTTCCTGGCACCAAACAAATGTGTTTGCGCCAACGTGGGAGAGCAGGTGTGACTGAGCCACTGCTGGTTCAGTGTTTGGTGCTCATTTTGGACTGAAACTGTGTTTGTGTTAAAACTGACTCAGGTCAACTGTTATAACAAACACGCACACACACGCACACACACGCACACACACGCACACACACGCACACACACGCACACACACGCACACACACACACACACACACACACACACACACACAGGGATTGTATGTCTACACTAGGGTTTACAGTTACCTGCCATGGGGCCTGTGTATGTTCTTGGACTGTCTCTGAGGGAACCAATACCAGGTTGCAGACTTTTGAGTCACAACAGTGATTTATCTGAAGGTACTTTTATATTTAGCCATCCATTAAGTCCATCCATTAATGTTCATTGCCACTTGGATCATATTTTCATCTTTTTTATTTCCATTGGTTATGAAAGCACTGTACACACTTATCTGAGATCAGCCACATTGCTAAGAGAAGTCAGACTGCAAGAACATCAACAACAAACAAAACAGTATAGTCACATTGTGTACCATTTTATTTCAAAACTAAGAATGATGCATGTGTGCAAAATTGCAGGTCAAGTGGTCTGAAAAAGGTTCCCTGGACACTTACTCTAACCATCACCACTACTTGCCCATACATTCAGTATCTACTGGTTACATGCACATGAAGCCAGCCCCATGTATGTATATATTAAATATACATACATATACACACACATGTGTGTCTGTGTGTATATATATATATATAAACTATATGCTACATATCTGTGTGTGTGTGGTGGTGTGTGTGGGTTTGCCTGCATTAACTGTGTATGCATGTGTACCTGTGTGTACAAAGGTGTTCTAGCCATCAGGCAAATACCAGTGGTAATAGAGAAACATTTTTTACACAGTCTAGTCTGGCTTTATTCTGCATGAACTTTGCTCGTTAACACCTATCTTTTTTCTGGTGATTCATTATTGTTGTACAACAGGGATACTAGGCCTCACTATCACACTGAGCCCACACTAGCCCTCTTTGTATCAGCTTGCTTCTAACAAAATTTAATTTACATTAGCAGCAATACCTGAGAGAAATACTTTAATGTCATTATGGGCATGACAATAATGGCACTGGCTGAACATCAGTACTGACATTAAAAATATGCACTTTCATTTAGAAGCAACGAGAGAGAGAGAGAGAAGGAGAGAGAGACACACACACACAAATAAATAAATATAAGCACAACTACTATTAATATAATAATAGTTATTATTATTAATACTATTAAAGTTATTATTATTATCATCATCATAAGACATTTTGACCATACTTGTAGTGTCAGGTGTCATAGTGTACACACACCGGAATCAACATTCCACAAAGGTGCCTGCTTATAAATCAGGGTTTAATAAATATTCCTAATCCTAATATGGATGGATACAGTCTAAAGAACAAAGCTTCACTTCAGTGCAGTGGGCAGCCATTACTGCGGCACCTGCGGGAGCAGTTGGGAGTTCGGTGCCTTGCTCAAGGGTCTCACCTCAGTTGTGGTATTGAAGGTGGGCAGGGCGACTCTCTATCCATTAGGCCACGACTGCAACTTCAAAAAACAACTTCAAAATCCTACATGTTGTCTGAATATGACATATTTTGGTTCTTTTTAAACTTTTAAGTGCAAGTTGTAGGAGTGTTTCTGAGTTTTTTATCATTAAAAACACACAAAATATCTGGTTGAGGCAAACAGAAAAAAAAAAAAAAAAAAAAAAAAAAAAAAAGAGGAAAACAGCTTTACAAACAGCCAAATCAAAGAGTCACATCACTAACCAGTTGAAAATAAGCTATTCATGAAGCTGGTCCAGGCTAATGGTTTATCACTAAAAGAAAAAAGCTGAATATATTTGCTATACTTTTAATGAGTAAAATCTTCAAAGCCAGGTCATAATACTGCATCGGTGACAACTAGAAGAAGCAACTGCATGTGTTTGGATTTTAGATTCTAATGCAAAACTGCACAAACCTGAGGCATATCACTGCCAACAGCTGGCCCATAACAGTTTTATACGGTTTATAAATATTCATCACACAAACAAGGCAATACTCTGACAGATCTTTCTCTCATTAAATTATTTAAAGGCTCAGTGGGCAAAATGAAATCATCTCTCTCTTACTCTCTAATTTTCATCTGTCCCTCATTCTCATTCTGTCTTTACTCCCTGTTCCAGTACGTTGTCTTCTTTTTCATTGTATGTGTGCACAAGGGTATAGATTTGTGGGTTTGGACTTATGCTGCTAATAGGGTGCGGAATGTGGGATGTCAGCCTGGCTAACACAGACACACACGAAGATACACCACAAGTGTCTCTGTTCATCTTAATTGTAGCCACATATTAGTATATTTGGTCTGCCAAAGTTACATAAGACCAGAACAAAACAATTTTTAAGAACAGAAAAAGAAAACGAGGAAGCAAAGTTTTGAGATGGAAAAATGAAGATACTGTATACTTTTTTTTGTATACTGTATATATTTTTAAAAGAAATACCCCACAAAATTATTCTGAGCATATCCGTGTTTTAGCCAAAATTGTCAAATCTAGCAATTTTAAATAAGGGCAGTGTTTGCATGCTCATTGTCTTGATTCTTTACTGATGTTTTAATGCTATCTATTCTTGTTTGACTGTCATTAATGCTTCTAATCTAGCCATGTCTGTGCACACCGAATAGCACTGTGGGTTGTGATTTTGTATGAAATGTGCTATCCACTCTTTCTTTTTGAATACTGTGTGAAAGTTCTACTGTATTTAACTTTTGTTGAATTGTCTAATTAGTGTGGATTTTCATAAGGAGAGCTATTCACTTCCACTGTAAATACTCTGATCCCTTTTCTCACTTGTCTTTACTCTCTGATTAATGGCCAATTTAATTATAACCACACAAGGAAGCTGATATGGGCAAACAAAATACTCTAGCCCCTTGATAAAACACTGTATGGACACATGCACTTAACACACACTCAACAAACATCATTTGGCCTAGACAGTGCTAAAACTACAGTTCTTAATATAAAATAATATATTTACAGTAAGTATGGGTTCTGTAGTGGCATTTCTTTACTTGGTTGCAACTGCTGTGAAGGCTCATTTCTGTTGGTGTCAGGAGTAATGGTGTGGTAATATACATTGATTATAAAAATGAAGAAAAGACTTCTTCAACTTTCATGACATTTATTGAGACCACATTTATTGGCAGACTGAATAAATATCACCAGCAAGAGAAGCGGGCAGCATTTCCCATGTGTATTTTTTCTATTGGTTAGTCAGACAATATGACTATCTGACTATACCATAGGTGGTATTTGAGACTCCACGAAATACATATATGTTACTGTTTTCTCTATTTAATTGTCTCTTTTTTCATATTCAGCTCAAGACAAAAATATCAAACATCAGGACCTGGAATCTACCAGTTTTTAATCAACACATAATTGCTATATCTCTCACAAGGAGAGGATGCTATGCTTGGAGTATGCATTTCTGATGACTTATTTTCCTTTTTTAACTATGATTTTAATCATGGGGTGAATCAGTTGTTGTAGTTGGCCAGTGTGATCATTTCAACCATCTCTGATGGCATTAGGTTATGAAGCCATTTATTTTAATGAGGTCTGTCACTTTAAAATACAGTTTTCTAAATCAGATTCTTTGCTTGAAATAAGAAAAATGTCCAATTAGTCAGCCATGTTAGAGAAAGTCCTCTGCTTTGTCTGCAGCACCCAACTCTTTACTTTTTAAGATTTGCAGGAAATCCACTGAAAACAATTTTGATGTCTGTCAACAGATTTTAATTAACCTGTAGGGGTATAATATATTAGCCTGGCCAGTGAGACTGACTCTCTTTCTATTCTATACAAGAATTAGTCTGGAATCTCATGGGTTGAGATCGAATTCCTGGGGGCCAATAGACGCAGAATAAACCAATCAGAGAAATGAAGGATACGACGCAAGCAACGCAACAGTGCGACCGGTATGACCAAACAAACCTAGCGTTAATCCAACATGGCGTGCAGTAGAGACGCTAGTGAATGACTGTTGTTTTTATTGTAAAAATACGCGCCCCATCTTGATTGTTTTGGGTTTCTCTTCTCTGCTGCTCGAGTATGACTCATTGCATAAAGCCCGCACCATTGCAGATAAACAGCTGTGATAGGACTGTCTTATTTGAACCACAGGAAGACACTCCCTAAGGCGGTGGCTCTAGACCCACATTCTTTGGCTAAGAAAGTGAGTGGGTCTGGCTGGTCAGGCTAATAATATATAACAAAAACCAAGTGACTAAATAAAGATCTTATCTGGCAATGGAAAGTAAAATATGGTCAAAGAATACCAGCAAATTGCAACTGTGCCAGCAACAGTCAGTTTAAATTCCAAGTCTCATATAAACAAATGATCAAATAGGCCTGGGTGGTAAAATGGTGCTTATAATTATTTTTTAAAAAGTCCCATGTCAATGGTGATAAACAGCTGAGCAGTGTTTGATAAATGTATTTGTTTTGTATTTGGATCAACCCTTATCTTCACAACAACCCTATTCGCACACAGAAAGTGCTTTATGTAGCTGAAATATACGGGGCCAAAACAAGGAAAAGCACACACGTGTTGAAAAATGAGCAACCATGAGGACAGTCAGATGGCCACACAGGGCAATTAAATTGTGGCAGAGAGTTCATGCAAAATTGCTGATTTGGAAAGTATTCAGATTTCCAAAGCTGGAAAAACAGAGCAACTTGAACATCTTTATCTATTGCAAAATATGCAAGAAATCTTTGCCAAGGAAGACAGGAAACCCAACAAACCTTTTCCACCATATGAAAAGAGACTGGTAATCTTACCATTCTAATAAAGAGAATATGCAAACTTGTTGCATGATGGGATGGGGGCACCATCTTGTGAGGTACACACTATGTCTACAGTGGTGACCCGCAGACCCTTTGCTTTGTTTGGTTAAAGTAAAATAGTTCAAATCTTATGAAAGAGAGAAAGAAAGCAATAAATACTGGGACACATCACACTGGCAAACTAATATCAATAAATAACATAGATTAATATGAATTGGCAGCCCAAGACTTGATTATAGATGTTCATTCAGTACATCCTCCATACCCAGACATTGTAAATTACCTCATTCATGCACTTTTTAAAAACTAACACAGACACACACAAGATTAAAAGTCCATGAACAGTTTTGCAGTGACAGGGTGCAAGACCTGCCAATTCATGTAATTGTATCCCCCACTTTTAAAAGGCAATTTGACTAGCAGGATATTAAATACTGTTGAATAATTCATGGTTCCTGCCATTCAAATAACTACAAGCCAAAAAAAGCCCTAACACATGAGTAAACATAAATTCCTGTAGAATCTTTTCAGTGAACAGATAGCTGTAAGACTTTCTTTACATTTTTTACATGCATTGTTTCTGTTGGTTGTGAAGCAACTTTTCAGAGCATAAATAAGAATTTAAACATTTTTCTTTGGTTTCTTTAAGTGCTAACATAAACATAAAAACTAAATGATGTCAGTCACCCAGTATTCAACATGGCATAAAATTAATTTAACATTCCTGAAACAGCCAAATCAGCACTCCCAAACTGCTCACATTAGCACTCAATCCCCCACACACTTGTGTGTGAGGTTACATGAATGTGTAACTGTTGGCTCCACAACAGTGTAGATGACAGTATGATTGGGTTCACGCTCAGTGAGTATGGGTTTGACCAGACAAAATGTCACTTGGAAAATGTCATTGCCTAAATGCCATTGCAGCTCTGTGTGCCTTTGTGTGTGTGGGCACATGTTCACCCATACTGTCAAAGCAAAGTATTTAGGTGTCTACAAGGTAACTACAAACTTTTATTTGCTCAGTTGGCTGCATCACCTAGTTTCACAACATAGCAACATAGAAAACTAAAGTACCAAATTTAAGGCTTAGGTTTCAGGATTACAAGAGAGTCTGTTTTGATAACAGTATAAAGTACTCGCTTTAATGCAGACTTAAGTGCATATCATCCTGTTTTTTAGAGTTGTGGTGTAATGACTGAGGACCTGTGGTGTGACTGCTTTCTCTAAGCCTGTGATCCCAGGGCATTTGGGGCATAACTTTGATTGCACCTTTTTCTCTCCAAGTGATTTTTACTGCATTATAAAACACAGCCCTGATAAGAGAAGCCTTGGAATGTGTGGTGTAGACTGCTCTGCTGTTGACAAATTTTGTATTTATTCTCTTCATGATCCTCAGAATAGAAACATCATTTTTGGTGTTGTCTGTTTGGTGTCAGATCACTGATCAATCAATCAATCAAAACATTTTTTGTATAGACCTTTTCATACAATAGAAGTCCGTAACACAAAGTGCTTTACAGAAACATATATTTATATATTCATAAACAGATATATTTACGAAGATATATACATATACACATACAAACACATGTATGTACACATACATGCATATATATATATATATATATATATATATATATATACACATATACACACACACACACACATACATTCATACTGTATATAGCGAGATCCACATGCATGTAAACTAAGCTGTATAAATGTGTTAAAATAAAATGAAAGTGTAAATACATTGGTGAGTAAATAGGCAGTTAAATAAACAGAAGTTAATTAAAAGCGTCATGAAAAGGTAGGTCTTGAGTCCGTTCTTAAAAATGTCCACAGTTGCAGCCGCCCTCAGGGACACAGTGATAAATGCAGTGATAGATGCCTCACCATGGGTTTTTGTCCTAACTGTGGGAACAGTTAAGAAGCCAGTGGCAGAGGACCTGAGGGACTGGGACGGTTCATAAGATGAAAGTAACTCTAAGAAGGACCGAGACCATTCAGAGTTTTAAAAACCAGTAAAAGGATCTTAAAATCCATTCTGAAGCTGACAAGCAGCCAATGCAGGAACTTTAAAATAGGAGTGATGTGAGTTCTCCTTCTGGTGTTGGTCAGGAGATGTGCAGCTGAGACCATTTGGATGATTAGGGAGGCCAGATAAGAGAGCATTACAGTAATCAATTCTGCTGGTGATGAAAGCATGCATGAGCTGTGTTGGTTCAAGTGAGAAAGGGTCTGTCTCAGGCAAGTTCTTCAGGTAAGGTAAGCAGGCCTGGTCACATGGTTGATGTGTGGTTTAAAACTAGGATCTGTGTCTAGGATAACTCCAAGGTTTCTAACTTCACTGCAAGTTTTCAGTGCCAGTGGACAAGACTTTAGATTGATTTTCTCTCTTTCCACTTCAGGACCAATAATTAGGATTTCATTTTTGTCCTGGTTGAGCTGCAAAACGTTTTCTACCATCCAAATCGATATCTGAAATGCAGTTAAAGAGGCCCCGAGTCCTTCCAAGATACAGTGACATAGAGCTGTGTGTCATCAGCATAGCGGTGGAAGTTAATGTTTTGCTTCCAGATGACATTTCCAAGAAATGTCGACGGCGTATTGAATGTTTGCAGCTAGTACCCTGCTGCCGAGCCTGCTTGGGTGAAGAACAAGGGACAATTCCAGAATAAATTAAAATTGTCAATAAAACCAACTTTGAATTTTGTGCAAGTGGAGTGAAGCCAGGAGTTGAGACTAAGGAGTCTACTAAACCGCCCTGCTCCCCGGGCTAGTATGGGGATTGAACCAGAGATGAAGATAGATTTTCCTCAGCTATTTAGAAGATTAAAAAGGTTGATGAAATCCTTTTTAGGAAACTCAGACTTGGTGAGCTGTGACAATTGACCCCACATGAACTATTATGTGTTGATGTCAGGGACAGTGGCAGCGAGTTTTATGTTTCTGACGATGGAATAGCATACAGTTAAGGTTGCTGGTGCGAAAAGGGGGCACAGACATGGCTGCTGAGGCGACATTTAATAATCTCAGTCAGAAGGGAGGTTTTATGTTTCAGCTCCTCAGACAGCTGCTGGTTATCCCACTTAAGGTCAGCAATTTGTGTGTTTCCGTAAGAACCGAAGAGTCGTTAAGGCAAATGGTAGATCGAAGATGTGCTTCAGTCACTTTTCCCTTGTTGAAGTTTAGTTGATAAATCTACTGTGTATAATGGCAAAAAAACATCTGTCCATGTAGACTAAGAGGCAACATTTGGCTTCAGGTGAATCAGTGTTGTGCTGATGCATTTTAGATAAATACCCAGAAAGTCTTGTTAATTTGCTGTCCATATTTCTGACAATATTCTGGGCTGTTTATGGTGTTTTTGACAGGAAAAAAGAGAAAAGGACTTGTTCTAATATGTTAAATGAATATATTCCCAGGCCTCTGGTAGAGGACCCGAGATTGAGGAAGACACACATCACCCGTAGGGGTGAGAAAGGATGTTTTTTTTTAAAAATACAATATCAAATGTTGTATTATTATTAGATTTGATATTCACAACAATTTATTTACTCAGCTCAGAATAGTGAAAATTAGAAAAAAAAATAGCTTGTGACTAGAAATTTGAATTTCTCATATCAACTAGGAAATTGAATTGAATGTGCAAACACTTAACACATAGTGGCAATGTGGCTTTGAGCAGTGTACTTGCTCTCTATTGGCACCAGTGAAGCAGGTCCATGATATAAAGTAAAGAAGTAGGCTGTGGCTGTACTGGGCAGCTGCCAGGTTAAACTGTATGAATGTACTTCAGTATGAAGCTGTATTTAAGCCTGCTCAGCAAAACCCTTCCATGAACAATGGATTAAAAAACATAATTCTTCACACAGTAAGTGTCTCCATGCCTTCTTTGTCAGCTCTTTCCCAGGATGTCTCTGTCTTCACCATGTGATACAACAGGGGACTCCAGAGAGGCCCCAAAGGTCATCCATCTGCTGGCAATCACGAACACTTGTTTTGATAGATTAGCTCATGCAAGCACACTCAGCCTTTTGCATGCTCACGCAGATTCAGACAGGCATATGCAGACAGAGACCCAAATGTTTTCTCCAACAATACACACACATAGAAGCATGTATGCATATAAAGATGTTTTAAAGAAGGTAGAGACAAACTCCAGCTGTGTTTGGTATAACTTTATATAGTCTTATAATTAATTTAAATGCCTGCAAAATAGCAACACTGCAGACCAAGCATCAGGTACACCAAATAAGCTTGAAAATCAATACATTCACAACTTCATCACAACAAAGAGAGCATCTGACCACTTTCTCTAAATGACGGGTCTGAAGAAATTAAAGGAGAAGCATGTTAATGAGAAGTGCAAGCTCTACTACTGAAATAGTTGGCCTGTGGTACTATACACTACTGAGGTATTGTTGGCTTTAAACAATAGAGAGGAATAGAGGCAGACCACCAGATATTGACCAGTGGATAGTGCCTGTGTATCTAATTGGTATTTATATTCTGTATGTGTTCCTCAGTGTGGCTAAATTGCAAGTGTCTGCATTTTAAAGTGTTTGTGTTTTTCTGCAGTTTAGAGTACATGCATGGATGTGCATAGGTCTGTATGAACATGCACAATGTGCGTGGATGCAGGTACATGTGAGCCTGTGTAGCTGAGGATGACACATACAGTAAGTCCCTAAGCCTCAACCAGAGTGACAAGCATGACAATGATAATATCGTAGACAGGCCCTTCGGCACTGTTTTCTGTGACGGATAAAGGGCTTAACAATCGTCTGTGCCAATCCCTTTCTTTTTAGTTCATTCACACCACTAAGATAAATCATTCACAATTCGAACAAAGCAAAAGTGTGTGGCCCATGTAATGTGAAGTGAATCAACACAGACAATGCCACATGCAAACAGACATCTGTAAACTAACTCCTGTGTGTGTCAGGGTATATTCACACATATGGATTCAAAAGGCTGGGCCAGCGACAGCTGCCATCCATTGTGAATGAGAACAGATTCAAAAAGATATCTACTTTGTATTTGTATGTATGACCATAAGTCATGCACACAAAATAGTTTTTGTAAAGCTGGCTGTTTTGGTAAAATGTTTTTTTAATACTTCTGTTACACAGTCACTGCTCAACATAAATATATTGCCTATGTGAGCAGTGGTTTTTCTGTGTCAACAATATCACTTATTCTATCAAAGCCCGTCGGCTCGTCCTCAGTCTGGAAACTGTATTTCCAAACATATTTCCAAAGATCAAAGAAACCCTCACAATAGAAACAGGTCAAGACAGTAAGTCTTACCTTTGCTGATGTGTACAGAGCCATACATGTAGTGAAACTCCAAGTGTTGCATATCAGTTTCTTCCTAAGAGTCCAGGGAACAAAATACCTCCAAGTTTTTAGTCCAAAAGACGCGTTATGCCTGAGAAAAGGCCATAAAGTTTTAATTACCTTTGTTCTCCGGTTGTTTTTGCCATTCATTTGCCATAAATAGACAAACAGATGGTAGATTTACATTCTGCAGACGACGGGGAAATAAAATAAGCACGCAACCAAGCGTGGCTGTCAGGTTTTTTTCAATTGGTACAAAAACCAATGGCAGTCAGGACTGACAGGCAAAACCCACCCAGGGGGTAGAACAACTTCTAATGTAAAATCAGCCAATCGCATTGTTTGTCACTGATGATTAACATATGTTGTACCCAATGAAATAACGTTTCCAACACAATGACACACTATATACTTTACTGGGGGGGGGGGGGTTAAATCCACCTGCGTTCTGACAGGACCGTTTCCTTGACCACGCTCCACTGGAAGGTGGTGGACCCACATATTGGCAACACCATGTAATTTATTTGGTCTTTACCCTAACACTGCGGTACTGCTCATAATCACCTATTATATTTAACTGCACTTTTTTTTTCATATTCAATAAAACTTTCCCAGGTGATTAAACACAGTCCTTGGACCGTAATAAGCAAGCAAGAAGAGTTGGGCTGGTCAGCAAATGAGCACAAGAAGCTCTCTTGCTTGTATACAGTATAACAAGGAGGGATAAGCTATAGTTGAGATATTCACATCACTGCACAACCAAAAAGAGACAGTGCTGAAAAAATACAAATTTTACCGATTTTAGTTACAGCCTACACAGCTAGACAACCGAAGAGAAGATCAGAAGAAAAAAAACTAAAGAGGAAAGCCTATGATCAGGAAACGTTGAAGAACTGTGTAAACATAAGTGCCTCTTTCCAACAAGAGGGCTCTGAGATATGAAAGGCATGAGAATGGATGCAGAGGGTGCTGTTTTTCTGCTGAGCAGGTGAGTTTAATATTTGCCATGCTCCAGTAAAAACCATAATATGATGTCAGTGTAAGATTACATTAGCAATTTACATTACCGGTGCCACATTAGCCTGTTCTTCTCCATTCAATTAAATTGCTAGTTTATAAATGTATGCTGTGGGGTTTCTGACTTTAGCTGATTGCAAGATTCTCCTTTGGCATCTGCTCTTCCCTCAGTGGCTAGTTATGCTTCCATGGTAACGTGCATTGATGAATCTTGAGCGGGCATGGTTATGAAACCTGGACTGAAATGGTCTGTGGACGTGTAGATGGTGATCAAACTCAACAATTGTTCATCAGAGCTGCTGGCTACATTTTAACTAAAGCTGCATGTTGTTCAGAAGAGACACGTCACAAATACAAACAGTGAAAAGGGCCATGTGCCACTTAGAATGTTTACTAGAATCACTTACTATACCTTTAATATTACAAATATCATAAATAAATACATTCTGACATATATAACAGGTTAACATTAGACTTTTTGATTCCTAGGCATAAATTCACAGTACTCAACTGTATATATTCATATATAATTCAATCATTTACCAGCTGCAACATTTAGTTGACAAATAACACAATAATGGATTATTCAAAAATATTAATATTGGTTCTTCATGAGTGTTGTGCTGATAATACTTGTACTTCAATTAAGTAGCATGCAGGACTTCTTAGTACAGAACATTAGGCCTTAATTCCAACAGTGTTTTAAACTGCGATGAGTATCAGCAAATACTGAATTTGTGTTTTTTAACTTAATTTTGTATTGGAAGAAGAAAGCTGTGTAGACTATTCACAACATGTATTTTTTTGCAAAAATTTTAGTTTTTAAAGTATTTGCATGTCAGAATGAAATATCATAGTGTTTCACTGCACAACATAAGTATTAGCATGACATTTCAGAGTTTTTTTAAATTATTTTTTTAACTGAATTGGTAATCTAATAAACTGCTAGTGAAAGACAAGTGAAGCTGTGATGATTCATTGCTATGAGAGGCTTTATTTTTTGCTGGGACACAGCACTAAACATATTGTCATTTACCAAAATGTGAGCAGGCTCTAATAAATCTGTGCCTGACACTGCCCTCTCTGAAATTAAATATATAAAGGGATTTATTGTTATTATTTTTAAACAAACACAGATGAGCTTACTAGCAGGCAATGTCTGGCCTGTTTGTGGTTTTGTATCACATTAAGTAGGTTGTGAGTTTGAGAAAAAAGGATACTACTGTCTGATAACTATATTTATACTGTAATATCTGTAAGGTAGGTCTGAACACACCTGATCCAGGTAATCAGCAGTGGGCAGGACAGGAGGGTGGCCGTGCAGGTAAACAGGAAGCTGTGGCTGTTGAGGGATGGCTGGACCATCGACAGGAACAGGGGCGGAAATGGTCTTGGCAGGGGAATCAAACCACAGGCAGGAACAAGGATGGAGGTGGTCTTGATAGGCGCAATCAAACCACAGGTGAGACCAGGAACAGAGGTGGTGTCACTGGCTCTGACCAACTGCCCACACACAGGAACAAGGCCAGGAATAGAACTAAGAGTGATATCTGCATGGACAGCCAACTCACAGACGAGATCAGGAACCGAGGTGGCATCAATGGCTCAGACAGTTGACCCACCAAAAGGAACTGAAACCGAACTAGGACTAAGAGTGGCCTCAGCAGGGATTGGCACAGTGAGATACAGGGACAGGACAAGGAGCCTCAGTGGGGACGTGACCAGTACACTGAGGGGCGGGGACTAGGCTATGAGCTGCCTTGATATTATCAATTCAATTCAATTCAATTCAATTTTATTTGTATAGCGCCAAATCACAATACAAATCATCTCAAGGCACTTTACAAAAACTAAAATCACCCTTCAACTCTGGCTGGGGCAGGGCCACTTCAGTCTTCGAACCCCCAGGCACTATGTGGAAGTTATCTCCCTGGACCCCCTGCAGCTGTAAGGCTAATGGAGACCAGAACTTTGACTCAGACTCAAATGACTGGAATGGACATTCATGCAAGCTGAGTCAGGTGGCTGGGACAGTGGCTGTGCTGGACTGAAGATGGTGACTGAACTGGTTGGACATGAGGATGGTAGCTGGACTGCCTGGATTGGAGATTGTGGCTGGGCTAGCTGGATTAAGAAGACTGAAGCTGGACTACACTGAGGACTATGGCTGGACAGGCTGGACAGGCTGGACTGGAGATGGTGGCTAGACTCACTAGACTGAAGACTGTAGCTGGGTGTTGGTGACAAATTGTCCCAACATGACGAAGATGCTTCCTCAGTGCTTCACAAGAAGACTGAGGAAGAGGACACTGGATCAGACTGTGGCTGCAGTGGTGGCTGGAACTGTGGCTGACATGGTTGGCGTTTCACACAGGAATGAAACACCAGTCTTGTATAGGAAAGTCCTGTGTTTTCTCACCCATCCATCCATCCAGCTCAAAGCCCTCCGAATGCAGACTTTGTTGCTCTACATGCTGTGTCGCATAACTTACCTTTTTATAATAACCTCTATAACCTCTAATAACCTAACCTTAATATAACCTCTTTTATTATTACTATAATCGCTAGAAGTTGAAAAGCTAGAACTGCAGTACAGCATGTTACTGTTACCTGCTGGCACAAACAATGTATGGACTTGATTTTACAGCTGGACAGTCTGGAGTGCATCATTTATGCTTACACATATTTTATACTTTGCTAAATCTATAGTGTCACTATAGCATAACATTTAAACCTATGCAGCACAAAATGGTGTGTCTGCAAACCTATGTAGCAAACTCCTGCAAAACCTATACTGAATTTAGTTTAGCGTCCGATCGGTCAATTAAATTAAAAGTCACTAATGCATAGTGTGAGTACCAAAAGGAAAATAACCCTCAGGCAAGTGTCTCCCACGTGTACCTAAACTGCTACGCAATATTCAGTTTTATTGTTGAGAAGTACACAGTAGCTTGTGTTTCAAGAACTTTCATTTCTGTTGATTTGCTCCCCTTTGTATGTAAATAATTTGAGTAACATGGACTTAAGAGAATAGACTGAAAAATGGCATCTGATATTTCACACAGCCACACTGATGTACTCCTCCCTATATAGTACTTTTGTTGACTAGATTTCTGGCCTTCGAGTGGATCATCTCATTTGTGTGTTGTGTACACAGAGATGTAATCTCAGAAGACAAACAGAGAGTTGGTGACTCCACCACTAATTGGCAACAAAGAGGCTGTCACTGAATGGAAGAAGAACACTGTAGCCATGTCATCTCATTAGAAAGAGAAAAAGCGAAAAAAAGAAGGGGACAGAGAACAAATGAGAGGGTTGAGGTTCAAGCAGCGAGAGAATGAAAGAGTAGAAAAAGCAGAGGGGGTTAAGCTAAACTGAGAGAAGGGGAAATCTGCATGCAAATGAAAGACACAAACAATTGGAAATGTGCAACCTCATGCACACATACTCATAAAAATCTATAATTATAAATCTATAGTTAAATGCATTAAGTTGATTAATGGCTGCATTTTCATGCTATAGAGTTAACGCAAAACATGAAACATTTGAGAACAACTATTGATATGGGTTCCATCTCTCCCATAATGTCTTGTTGCAAATCACTTTACTATATCATTTCTAAGATAAAAATAATGCAGCCAATAAAACAAAAGATTATCACTGATCACATTGCACCTTTATGTTAGTCATGCGTGGAATCAAATTTGCACAAAAAATGAATGGGCCTGTCAGTCCAGACCAACACATCCACATCTCTCCTATATCCCTATATACACGGCGGTTTGGGCAGAATCTTCTTTTCTTTTAATTTCTTTTCTTCATCTAGAGAGCACAAAGGTGAAAAATGATCACGTCTTCATGATCTGGTGACTTCCATTTTGAGAGGTGCCTGCCCCACCAGGCTCCGATCATATTCTCACGATGGGGCTAACTGATGGCCCACCACTGGGGCCCGTCAATGTGCCTCCCTGTTGGCTGCAGCTGTGAACAACATTATCGTCGCGGCCCATGCCCTCTTTTTTTTCCGTTATTTTTTGGCACATAGTGTGCACTGTTGTTCTCTTTGAGGACAAGGCAATGTCTACTAAGTGCTGAGGGTGGATCTGTTTGCACATTGTCTCTGGCCAAGACGGCTTCTGTATGCTTTTAACCCAGTGTCACTGATCCTGCCTTTGCTGGATCAAGTGACCATTATAGCTCTGTAACAAACTGGGGTGTCCTGGAAGTGCCTATTGCTGGCTCTGATGTCTGCCAAGACAGTGAGTGATCTTTCCACTTTCTCTTTTTCCGCTATGTTTGCAAAATGTGGGAGGATCACAGTGTTGCGTTCATGCGTCCTAATCTGTCTTACATGCCCAAGAGCATCACCAACTCTTTCACTGATAACCTTGGTGTGTTTTTTTCCCGCTCCTCATGTCTGAGGAGCAGGTGCCTTCTCATCTTCTGTGCATGGGGCGTACACTTGTTTGTGACCATATGTTCATACTGACGGCTTCCCCCAAAGATAATGGGAGATGAGGTAATTTGCATGAGAAATTACATGCAAAGGCTTCTATTGACTAGCTGGCTCAACTGCATTACCAGACCTTGGTGTATTCTTGTACATATCTGGCACATCTGTGTGTTTGTATACACACATGCTTGAGAAAGAACATGTAAAGTTTGTCAACTAACCAATTATCTCTTCCATTGCCAGTGCATCATTAGGTAGAAACATGTCTTCTGCATGCATGAAAGCAAAAGGAAAGTGATGTAGATGGAGTGGGAATGACAGGGTAAGGGAAGGAAGATAAGAAACAGAAAGGGAAAGAAGGAAAAATGATTGGTTCTTGATTTGATTGATTGATTTTTTTTTTTATATAAACCTCCTATTGTTTTATAATGTGACTGGGAGTCGATTAGTTTAGTAGTCGATTAGAGCTTTCCAAAAAAAATCAAAACAAAAAATGAAAAGCAAAAGTTTCCTTGCTTGACAATTTTTAATCTGTGCACACACCTGAATAAACTGATGCTGCAAATGTTTTTGGCGAAGTGCCTATGTGTACGTCTGAGAATATTCTGCTGTAAGGGAAATTCGTATTCAAATTCATTTAAATGTTATTAGGCAGAATTTTAATTTTTTCATCAGTTTCGCATCAGTCACAATACCAAACTAACCGGTGTATGTCTATGCAAATACAAATGAGTGTGTACAATGTATGTGTGTATATTTACATATGTAGTGCTTGTGGGTATCATTCTTTTCTAACACTTTCACCCACTGACAGAGTTGCTCTGGTGGAGTTACCCACAGTGCAATGCTCTGTCAGTAAGCATGGGGGTGTTGATGATTCACTGTCCTGTCTTTGATGCTGTGCATCATATTACGTATATTACGTTTGACTTTCTAATACTCAGAGAAAGTGAAGGGATGGATAAACAAGGCAAAAGAAGCAAAGAGAAAAGAACAGGCAAATGTACCTCACAATGCACAATAAATAATGAGATTAGTTAATAGATGATAAAAGATGAAGAGGAAAGAAACAGAGAGGATGGAGGGAGCAAGCTGAGGGGGTGGAAGATGGACTATAAAGAATGTCAGCCTGAGATGCAGTTTGTCCCTTAGATTTGTCATCTGACACCATCCCTCACACTCAGCAGTTTTAGTGCGGAGGGATTGCTGCTGCTGAGTGCTTCCCCTCGAGAGGCGAGCACATAGACACCAATATACATACATGTCAACATGCACACACAAATGCCCAGGTAGCAGATTTGTAATGTTGAACAAAATTTTCAATAGAAATATATGAAATGGCTGTTGTAGTACTGAAATCAGACTTTCCTCTTCTGAAATTCTGTCGAGTAACCAATTTTTTCAAATTAAACAGTAAAACAGGTCTCGACACACCTGCATTAACACATACTGTCTTATCCCTCACATTGCTGACTGAGCTGAACATGATATATGTTTTTGAAAAGTGTACAAGCTTTCTATCCTTGGTCAGAAAAGCACAAAAAGTCAAATATGCCAAAACAAGATGTTGAATGACAGTCAGACTAGAGCCACTACCTGTCAAGACAAAACCAGGAGTATCTGCAGGCAAGCCAGCAGCCATAACCAACTCTCTGCCACTTTTTTGAAGGCATTTAATATTCTTCTCTGTGGAAAAACATTAAAGTCCTAAACCACTGGAGAAACAGACTGGCAAAAATGAACACTGTTTTAGAAATGGACACAAAAGGGAAGCAAAGAAATATGTCTACATGAAAACAGAAGAAAAATACAAATATATGTATACAAATAATATGAAATACCAGTGACCTATTGTACACAGTCTACTTCATTTTTCTGCTTAAGTGGATCCACAGAGCTGAGAGGAAAGGTATCACAGTATCTGAACAAACGAATGACTTCATATTCTTTCGTTCTTCAGCAGTTACTTTGCAATGTAGTTTGTTCAAACAGTTCAGCCTATGAGGAGGAAAAAAATATATTTTCATAAAACTTCTCTAAATTAAAATGTGAAGGAGTAGGTATTGACAGAAGTGTGTTAATCTTGCTGTGAATAGGAACAGCAGCGGGCTTTGGAAATATAATATTATATATCTGAATTAAGACATATTCCACTATATACACAAAAAGCTAAAAGCATGCAGTGTATGCTGTCACACATAAAAAATGTTAAAAATCACACACCTATATTAATATGCTCTAATTAATACAGTGCAAACACATACAAATATGTATACTTAAATATTTGGAATTACACAAGCAGAGTTTAGAAAGTAATTACAATATTGCATAAACAGACATATAAAGCATGTATACAGGAAACATACCAACAAGCTCTCCAGCTTAAATGATCCATAGAGGTCGTTTGACCTTATCCCTTGATACATCCCAGTAGAATCTCCTGAAATAGTACTCTCACATTAACAGGCTGAAAGGCATCATGCCTGCCAACACATCTGATCTACAGGAACAATGTACATCGTGCTAGAAAGGTTATCAGATCTTCATCATCATAAAACACTCATAAACACATGTTATGGCAATTTATGACCCTAACAAATGTTTCAGGGCATTCAGGCCATTAATGACTAGAAACACACAACACTATCCCCCTAACCAGCAATGTCTCAATGAGCCAAAAAACCACACGTGGTTCAACAAAGACAACCAGGAGATAGCCATGAAGGTTATAGGCTACTCTCTTCAGACCACCAGCCATTCACACTTTCCCTCACTGGTCTTCAGCTAACACTAAGCAGGATTAATTCACACAAGGCGGCTGGACTTGATTGCATCCTGGGACATGTGCAGGTCAGCTGTCTAAGGTCTTGGCAGACATTTTCAATCTGTTCCCACATGCTGTAAAACCACCTCCATCATGCTGGTGCCTAAACACACAGCTGTAGTATGTCTGAATGACTTATGCCTTGCTGCACTCTCTATCTATTTATCTACTTTTAGGACCTAGAGCATATTTGTAAAGTTGCACTCTTTTGTGTATCTGAGCATCTGTGTTTGCATGTGTGCAGGGACGTGTTCAGGGAATGTGTCTGCTATTATGTATCTTCTCAATGTACGTAATTGGCTGTTTCAGTGAGCAAATGCCAGCAAACAATTCTAGGTTATCATTGACTGATCAGTTACAGATTTACAATTACAGCCAGTTCATCACTAAAGTATGCCAACTGACTAAAAGCTCCTTTATTCTGCATGATTTGCAAAATGGGAACAAAATGGGGGGCATCACGGTGGCTGAGTGGTTAGCACTGTTGCCTCACAGCAAGAAAGTTGTGGGTTCGCATCCCGGCCTTTCTGTGATGAGTTTGCATGTTCTCCCTGTGCTTGCGTGGGTTTACTCCGGGTACTCCGGTTTCCTCCCACAGTCCAAAAAACATGCATGTCAGGTTGATTGGTGACTCTAAAAAAATTGCCTGTAGGAGTGAGTGTGAGTGTGTGAGGTTGTCTGTCTTTGTGTGTCTATATGTGGCCCTGTGACAGACTGGTGACCTGTCCAGGGTGTACCCCTGCCTTCCACCCGAGAGAGAGCTGGGATAGGCTCCAGCAGATCCCCGTGACCCTGAACCAGGAAAAGCGGGTATAGAAGATGGATGGATGGAACAAAATGGGAGAAAATACTTGTAATGTCATCCTGCCTGTTAAGAGAACTATACGACCTGAAAGACAGCACCAGTTTTTAAAGCTTATTGAGGTTATCAGTGATGGGTGAGACTAACAGAGAATTAATACACTCAGTGATGCTTGTCCTAACCCAGACCTGTTGTATGCATAGCACAGCTATGGGAGGACACTTGTGGAAAGCCACCTCCTGGAGGACTCTTATGGAAGAAAACTATACATTTTTGAAATCTTGAATGACTGACTGCAGTGCCTCATATTGATTTTTCCCAGACTCACTGTTCATAATGTGATTTAGTAATGTTGATCTCCTCTGGTCTAAATTCTTAATTTCATTCACTTGACTTAATTCACTGAAATGTAGTTGTGGTGTGACTGACTTTGTTAGCAGTGGAAATACAGGTACTATATTACCAAAATACCCAGTCACACCTGTTTGATTTGGCTGAGAGCAGCAGAAAAGGGTATTGTCTCCTCTCCTCTCTGCTAGAAAATGACTTAAAGTGATATTCTTCTTTTTCTCTCTTTAACACTGTACCCTGACATGTCTAGCTCTTTCTCTTATTCTTGTTCTCTCTTTCTGTTGTCTAGTTATAGCTGTGGTCTCCAGGCCCACAACAGTTGGCTCCATAGCTATGCTTCAAGTGGTCTGCAGACCAAGTTTTAAATTTTTAATGCTGCATTGGCACTCCCAATCTCAAGCCATCTATTCGGGAGGGCCTGGGCAGGCCATTTGCAGGGTGAATGCCTTACCTTTCAGAGGCAGATTACAGATACACACATACCCTGATCAAGCTCCCAGGTCCAAAAGGTGATGGACTAAATCTCCCATGACAGGAAGGTTGTGTTAGCTTTTATAGCCTTTATCGCAATAGAGGTGAGGGAGCAAAGTCGGTCTGAGCCAGGAGGGGGAAGAGTAGCAGGGGAAGATTAAATGACAGAATTGTGATGGGCACAAAGAGTAAAAAAGAAGAAAAAAGACACAGAAAGATACTGATGAATTGTAATAGAGAGAGCCCAATAATAATAAGAGACAGTGAAGAAAGAACAGCAAAGAGAAAACAAAGGTGTGAAGGAAGAGGCAAGGAAAAAGAAAACAATGGAGCATTGTTGGAAGTGTAGTGTCTGATAAGGTCATGGAAGTGAGCATAAAAAACAGAAAAGTCTCAGAAACTTATTTCTCAGCATGGGACAGCATAAACGAAGTAACACAGAAGAAATGGAAATGAGGTTAAGGAAAAAAAGCAACACAACTGACAGATGACAGACAAGTTACTGGCATCCCACTCAAGCAGAGTTGTACCACAGAGACATAAAACAGATGGAGAGTGACAAGGGGAGGGATGAGAGGAGGTACAACAGGAAGGAAGAAATAAAGGGATCAACAGTAAAAGTAAAAGATGGTATGAGGGTGAGGATGCAGAATAGATGGCAAGAAGAGAAATGGAAGAATATGAAAAACAGCCACAATAAATTTCAGGAAACAAACAATATGCAACAATATGGAATGAAGTCTGGAGAGAGACAGAGAGGAATAAAAGCTATGAAGTGATAAGAGAATTAAGTCAATATAGGTGGAAAGAGAAGCAGCAAGGAGAAATAGCCAGGAGAAGGTAAAAAAAAAAGAGGAAAAGAGAAATGAAAAGACAAGATCAGTGATACCCAGGAGACGAGATGAGAAAGGAAGAAGACAGAAAATTAAGTGAGAGAGACAGAAAAGCACATTTTTAGAACATTTCTACTGACATTTACATTTAGGCCAAACTGGGTAGAGCTGCTGCCATGGGCATATCACACTGACAATATGACATTTCTACCCCAAAGTGGTAGGAAAAAAGATGAAAAATAGCAAATGAGGTTTCACCCTTACCACCACTAAAATATTTAAAAACCAGTCCAGAGACAGAGTTCAAAGTGAATTCCTGTATGATGACATAACCTGTCAAAACTCAGTAGATCACCCACAGACGAGGGAAGCAATGGGGAAATAAACCACACCTTTGGAAAATTCACATCTTGGGCACTTTTAACTTGATTAATGTGTTGGGGACATAGGACACATGCATCAGCTCATTTGCCAACCTACATTAATGAATATGTGTGGTGAGTGTATACTGCACAATTTCTGCCATCAACAGACTTTAAGGCTGAATGTTAGTTTAAAGACCATCAGAAACAAGAGACATCCATTGACAAGTTTATGGAAATTTATGGAAAATTATATCAAATCATAGTTATCAAATTTCATTTGCCTGACCGCTCCCAAGCTACTGATGATATGACAGAATGACAGATGTAAGCATAAAGTTATGACAGGCTCATTTAGCAGAGACTATTTCTATGGCAACCTCAAATTAACTGAAGGTAAACAACAACATCAGTAACGAATCCAAGCAACCTCATTAGAAATGGTTAGATGCACATCTCAACCACTGCAAAGAATTATGGGTAGGAGAGATGAGGAGGGGTGAAGGGGATATGATGCATTTGCAACACCAAAACGCCATTTATTCCATACAGACAGAATCCAATGAGAGAATGAAACACAGCAATGAATGATGGGTGGAAGTGCAATGGAGCAATAAGGGTAAAAAAGAAAGAGTGAGAAATCAACAATAAAACAGAGAGAAGGGGAGGGAGAAAGAGAGATGGAGTGATCTGCCTTATTTCTGAGACAACTCCAAGACAGAGCCATTCTTCATTAGCCTGTCTCTTTACAGTGTATATGTCAACCCTGGCGGCCAGACAACTGCAGAGGAGTGTGATCATAATTTATCTATTTAGAATGCCGAGGGGAGAAGGTTATAGTGCCGTGCGAAGCTGTTAGCTGAGCTTTCCTGCAGCGCTGTGCAGTGTAGTGCAGTGACATATTACAGTGAATGAGACTATGGAAGTAACAATTCAAAAATAATCTTATAAGCATACAGAGATGTAATGTTGCATAAAGTCATATATTACATACTATGGATATAATGCTTTATAACATATAAAGAATATTGTTATTTTTCCTCATAAAAACAAGTCTAGCACATGAGATACTGTATACTCCTGCAGTCAGTACAATTCCCTTCAACAATGCTGACTTTGTTTTAAAATAACCAATGATGACATTAATGGAGAAGACAGCAAGACTAAATGTAAGCTTTGGTGATAGATAGTTGAGGTTTAGGCTTACTTTTATTGTCACTTTCACACATATGCATACAAATCATACAGGAAAACAAAATAACACCTGGCATGGTCCAGGCTATTTTGTTGATTCTTACATCACTCATGCTATACAGTTCAGTGATGTCTATCTCTGTAGTTCTCAGGGCAGACTGCTGCAATAACAACAATGATGAATTCCCTGAGCAGATAATATGGTTGGAACTCCACAACTGTAAACTCCACTAACAGTATAGACACAGTGACAGCAGTCATTTACCATTCATTGTAGATACATTATAAACACACAATCCACTGCCACAACTCCTGCCAGATACCAATCATTCTGTGGCATTTCAGTAAGCTAGACCACTGACCTAGATGTCTGTCTTGAATGCTGTTGTGTAGCGAGCTGAGACACAGAGACAACAATCATTCTAACAGAGAAACATGTCTTTGGCGGACACTGAACTCTGGGGAGAACATACAAACTCCAAACATTAAGCAAGCACAGTAGGTTTGAACTCAGGACCTTATCGCTTTAGCAATGGCACTAACCATTGCACCACTGTACCTAAATGACCATTCAATAAAATCTTTATTGTGGATTTACAGGCGGGATCATACCCAAAAGAACCAGCCTTTTCTTCAGCAAACTCAGGTGGCCAGTGGAGCCCACAGCCTTGAATCTTGGGTTATAATTTGTGCAGCCTCCTGGCTATTACTAATGGGTCAAAGATGGGAAAGTTCTGTGCTAGAGCTGGGTATTGCCAATAGCTTTACGATATACACATAGAATGATATATATAGTATCATGATTTATCACAATACACCATGTGGGTTATTAGACCCACACAATATGCAATTTGGTCTGCAACTAACATTTTTTTAATTCATTTACAGAATTGATGTTACTTATTTTATGTTGTTTCATTTGCCTCTGGAAAGTAAGGCCAGACTCTGCTACACTGTGTGAAAACCATCCACACTCACTCACATGTGGAAAACACCTTCTATTGTTCCCGGGACTAAAGTGTCCAGCTGAACTAAATGACTACCAGCCAGCGGCTCTCACATCCCATATTATGAAGGTCCTGGAGAGGATGATTCTCTGCCTACTAAAACTTGAGGTGAAACACTCAATAGATTCCCTGAAGTTTGCTTACAGAGAACACACTGGTATGGATGATGCTGTCCTCCAAATGCTGCACTGTGTTTTGTCTTATCTGAAATAACCTGCAAGTTATGTGAGGATTATGTTCTTTGATTTTTCAAGTACATATACCCCCATGAGACAAGCTCAAAGAGAGGGAGATGGATTTCTTTGTTTCCTGGATCACAGAATACCTGACAAAAAGGCCACAGTTCATCAGGCTGGGGAACTGCATCTCTGGCTTTGAGCAGCACAGGGGCTCCACAGGGGACTGTTTAGGCTCCATTCCTGTTCGCACTGTACACACCAGACTTTACGTACAATTCTGAGTGCTGCCACATTCAGGAGTATTCTGATAATACTGCATGTATCAGGAATGGACAGGAAGACAAGTACAGGGGCCTGTTAAAGTCCTTCTGTGACTGGAGTCACAAAAACTGCCTCCTACAGAACACCTCTAAAACCCAGGAGATGGCAGTGGATGTTTGAAGGTCTAAGCTCCTCATTATCCAGTCAACATCTGTGGTGTGGACATTAAAGTGGTGCCAGCCTACAAATATCTAGGCATGCACCTGGACAATAAGTTGGACAGGTCACTGAACACAGATGTACAATATAAAAAAGGGAAGAGATGACATTTCCTCCTAAGGTGACTTAGGTCCTTAGACATTTGCAGGAAGATGCTGCACATGTTTTACCAAACCATGGCAGCAAATGTGCTGTTTTATGCTGCAGTCTGCTGGGGAGGCAGCATAAAGCAGCATAAAGCAGAAGGATGCAAGGCAGCTGGACAGACTGGTGGAAAAAGCTAGGTGACTGGAATGAAGCTGGACTCACTGGAGGCTGTGGTGGAGAGATGCTCACAGACAAAGGTAGAGACCATCCTGGAATACACTGACCATCCCCTTCACAACATCCTGATGGAGCAGAGAAGCAGCTGCAGTGGACGACTCACCTCACTGAGCTGCAGGATTGAACCATACAGGAGATCCTTCATGCCCACTGCCATCAGGCTCTATGACACCTTAGCTAATGGCACATGAATTAACTACAACACTACCCGAATTTCCCTTTGGTGATGAATAAAGTTTATGTTATTGTATCTTAGATTTTACTGGAAGGAACTGTGATTAACAACATAAGCAGAGTATTAAAAAGAACAGTTACATTTATCTTTGGCTGCCATTATTAACACCTTGCAGTGGCTTTTTAACTTGTGTAGCTCAGATGGTAAACTTATTAATAACTGAAAAACAACTGACTGCAAATTCCCAATAAATATTACGTGGTTCAATTATTTTTTTCCAATTCTACAAGGATGCACTATAGTTTACAACATACCTGTAAAGGATCATCCAGATTAGTCTCAAAATTCAGGCAAAAGAATGCATCATCTGCCTATTATTATGTATCTGCTCTATAAAACTGCAGTCTTTGAATTATCTAGTCCATGAATTGGGAAACAATTATTGTAGAAATGAGCACCGTTCAAAAGAGCATGCACAGTCAGCACGCATTCCCTGGGTAAATAAGGTTAAAAATGCCACTGAACTGATAAATACTTGGGCATTTTCTGAGCTCTTTGCTTTCCCAGCTCTTTAATGGCTCTTTCTATCACAGAGTAATCTTTCCATTTTCTCATTTTCAGGTCAATAGGGACTGAGGAAGAATGAAAGGCCTGTTTCCTCTCAAACAGGGATAAAGCTAACCGCACAGGGCCGTCTTATGTTTTCTAATCATGTCAGCCAGAATACAGGACCAGATGAAGTGGCACCGAGTATAAAGAACAAGTCAATCTTTGAACTGTAATACACTCACAAAAGATTCCAGTCTGCTAAAAAAAGAATAGCTGTAGTTGTAAAATGGATATAAAAAAATTATATCGTTTGCACAGTGCAATTTTAAAGGCAGAGTGGGAGAGACAGTCAACAGAGAGAGCAGCACGAGTGAAGTAGTAACCCACACAAACTGATGAAAACAATGGAGCTTGAAAAGTAAAGTAGTGCACAGTCTGTATGGGAAGTGTACTCTTCAAGCACTCATTCAGTGTCTGTGGTGGTTTCGTGTAATAGGGAGAAAGGACGATGGAGCAAGTGAAGGACTTAGAAATAATGTTTCTCCACTTCTTTCCAACAGGAACATCTCCCCTGGTGTCTGACCCCAACACTTAGCTTTGTCTGTAAACAAAGGGCCCTGACAGACAAGTTCAATTAATCGATGCTTTTCCCACACATCACTGTGCAGTTTTTCAATCCTCGCTCGTAGCCCTAGGGTACTATCTCAGTCCAGCATAACCACAGTGCGGGGCAGAACCACTTCGCTGAGCTCTGGGGAGCACCTCACACCATATGTGGGGAGATCAGTAGCAAATGAGTGAATTTAGATGCAAAATACTGACTTAAGTAAATCATTCTGTTTACAGCATTAGCTGAGATTACAGTTTATCAACTCATCCTGGAAAAGCCTTACGATGACTATCCAACAGGTTATACTGTTGAAGGAATAAGAGCTAGGCTATCTGTAAAATGTTGCTATTAGCATTAAAGTTATAGTGTAACCTGCAGGTATTCCAATTCAACATGTTATTAGCATTCTGGATACACATTAGCCTTTTGGCTATTGCAATATTAGCATTCATGATATTGCTAACAAGTTCATCAGCATGCAGGCTAATACAAGTCTGAGCTAGATTTAGGGCTCAGGTAACATTAACATGCAGAGGGTAGTGGTAGGGATGTGGGAGGGTGGAGGCTAAGTGATTAGTAGGAAGAGCTCTTACTTCCCATGCAGGATCAGTGTTGGGCTCTGCTGCAGCGTTAAAAGGCTAATGAAACGGTGGCTGGGTAAGGGAGTGTAATGTGGGTCTCGCAGTCCCACATACACTAAATTCATGCAGAGATGCATAAACTACTCTGTTTATGTTTCATGCAGGTACAGGCACATGGACACACACTTTACTTCAATTATGTAAAGAGTAATCACAGGCACACATACATAACTGCACACATCTCAGGGGGTTGAGGTATTTTGGCAGTAACCAGTCTGTTTACGAGTGGATATTCCAAGGTCCCTGTGATTAAAACCATTCCAAAGCACTCCTGACGCTCCATTACCCAGCATGCCCCAGGTAAGGCAGGATTGTACATATTGATTTCATGCCTCATTAGATTTCCTGTCTAACAATGTCAGTGTTCTTCCTGGTTCTACAGGATTCTGCCTCGTTCAGAAACGACCACGTATAACTCTGGGAGGGGACGGTGGACACATAACAAATGAACACATTAATACTGAGTCTGGGCATCATGGAGAAATCTTGGCAGGCTGCAGACTTCTGACCTAGTTTTCAGTTTTTTTGTAAGTTGCTAAGGACAAACTGTAGCTCTAATCAAAGAACAAACTATCAGTAAGTTCCTTTTTCCTGTATCTACCTTTTAGTTTCATCACAAAAGTTACATATAAACAACTGAGAGGGTGTAGCAGAGTAACACAGAATACATTGTTCCATCTCATTGTTCACACTATTCTTTATAATTCATTTTCAAGCTCCTGACACTTCAACAAAATATCTGTGCTCTGCAGCTGCAAGAGGGTGGCAAGCATCCCTGCGTATTGCATACAGTACCCTCATGAGCAAAGCAGACCAGTTTAAAAGGTTAATATCCTTTTAAATTTTAGATCAGGTAGACTGCTTAACTTTGACACAACTAATGCAAATGAAATGACACTAACCAACAAAAGTGACCACAATGAATGAATTTTTAGAAAGAATAGCTGCAACCTTATTTTACAGGGTAAGGATTATAGCACAAAATACAGTTGAGGGAGCAGTACTTCTAGACAGCTGTATGTGGGGAGTACACTCTTAATCTTCATTGGTAACAATTGAGACATTATTGAGCATAGGAATGAAACACATAGATTAGTGTGGCACCGGAAGTAGGATGCTTGTTGGCTCAGGGTGGATGTAGTTATTAAAAATTTTTATGTTTAAATATTATTATAAGTTCAATTAAGCAAGGGTGATGCTTTAATCAGCCATTGTGTACAATCAAGGGAAACAGAAGAGACTTGTCCTGTGGTAATATTTTGTTGTCGTTTTCCAGCACACATTATATTGGATCATTTTTCCCTGCAAAAGGGTGTACAAATGGTATTGGTGTTCCCCCTATATTCATTCATCAGTGCTGCACCACCACTGCTGAGTTATGAGCGCCATGGTTTATTAATATTCGTGGCAAAACTTAACTACCACAACTTCCACTTGCAAGATCTTTTATTTAGCTAATTTCTCTGGCAAAAGGCTATAGGAATAAAACGTTACCAACATTACCAAAACAGTGCCAAAATTAAAACTAAGTCTGTGAATGTCCAAGGCAAGTGATTATTACATGTAACATAGAGGTGTTTTACTGTCCATGTTATTGTAGAAAACCTTTATTTTTTTTTTGTTTTGTTTTTTATTTTTTTGGGTGTAGTATGTTGATTTGGTATATCAACATGAAAATATATAATTATCAGATCGCAATGGTGATATTCATCAAACTTCATAAAAACACTGGTTGAATTAGCTACACAGACAACTGAGTACACTACTGGTCACAGGTAACCACTTTACACAGCTGATGAGTTGACTAACACCTAATGTGTGATATAGTGAAAAGGATTCAACTGTGAAACTGAAAGACTGACATTGAAGAAGGCATATCAGGAAGAAGATATTCAAAGCAAAAAAAAAAAAAGAGACTTTTGTTGATTTCGGTGCACAAACCTCTCATTTACCTTTCGGCTCTGGATGTGGACTTTGGTTTTATGCAACCTAGATCCACCTCATCTGAATTCTGCATTTGACTGAGCACAATGTTTCTCACCTTTAAAGTGACTGTTACAAGCCAAGCTAAATGGTTACTAGTGACCGCCATTAAGCTCTGCATTAATACCATTGCACACCATCTGTTCCCATACGATCTCTCTGTAGATATTATGAAAGCAAAACAAATATTTGTGTTTCATTAACGCTCAAGTTAAGAGAATTACAAAGTATGAGCAAAGTGTGATAGTATTTAATGTCTCAGAGTGTCATGTGCAAATGATGTAAAAACAAATTAAAATGGTTAATAAATACCCAGACCACATGGGATGCCAACTTCAAACAGGTACAAAGATAGACTGAAGTTTGCTCTGTACCTGTATCTTATTTGTCACATTTTATTTGAATTTTCCGAGGCTGAAAGACTGGCTCATAAAAAGATGGTGCTGACAATGGATGAGTTAAGCTTAATAAGACATTTTACTAGGTAATGCAAACTAATAACCTTTTACGTTTTAAGCTACTCTTTCAAAAATGCACATAAACATGGTCCCACAACAGCACTGGCCATGAAAAAATCCTTAGGGAAACACTAAGCATTGTATTGTGATTCCGCTTTCACTGATTGACCTTCACATGGTAATTGGCAAGTCTAGTTTGGTAGTTATCTCAGAGTGCTGGGTATTGGATGGCTGCCACTAAACCTCAGCTCTCTGTTTTTGCCTCTATAACAGGCCCCCTCTTCTTCTTTTTATGCCACTTTTTGGATTTATCTTTTGACCAATGACATTTTTTTACATTTCTGTATCTTCTTCTTGTGACCTCTTCTTTTCCCCTCTCTCATTCTATTTATCACACCCCTTCTATCCCTTTCTACCACACATACCATACAGACATATATTTTATGCTTTCATGTTTTAAAAAAAACGACAGAGAGGCTCTTGATTATTCTCTCACTCTTTTCACTCTCAAAGCAAGACAGCTGCAGTAGCATGTAGTCTTCTAGTTGCCAGTAGTGTGATGTTGACTAAATGAAACACTGTAGCACCACTGGCAGACACAAACTGCAGCTCATGCATGCATGCACACCCTCAATAACACATACAACAACTATGCCAAGGACCAACGCTCCTTTGGGCCAACTAATAATTCTTCCCCAGCACAGTACTTCTGAGTCAGGGTGAACACCCTAGTCTATCACAGATGCTCTCTCCGGGAGTAAATGTCAAGGGGATACTATAACTATGACATACCTCCCACTCAATCCTGCATAAAAATTGTTACTAGTAACCTTCGTAGCTTTTAGCTTATTCTAAAAGTCAGAAGACATCATCAAGAATAGGTCTTTTACATTAAACCTTCACCTGGCATTTATGAGTGACTTGTGTGGAAAGAAGCTAAAACACAGGGTAAGGCTGGATTGCACATACAGCCATTCTCTCTACCGAACAAATGCGTGAAAAGGCAACTTCTGGAAAATGGCTTCACTGCACCATGACACATTTGACTTTTGTAATCAGATCTGTACCTGTGTGTGCACATGTGTGGGTAAAAAGCATCTGTCCCTTTGCTTGCAGAGCTCGATGCTTTCTCCCCCATCTAGTAGACAACCATCTCTTACCTTACAGTGTACTTATCCACATTATTTACACACTTTTCCTGCATACACAGATAAGCCTTTACTGTAGAAATAATGCAAACCGGCAATTAGTCTGCATGTGCAAACAGTATACACACACAGAGCCCAGAATGTATGTCTGCTGGCTAAATGATCTGTTCCCACACTGGCACAGTGAAAGAGATAAATGTTGAAGGACACTGAGGACACACACAGAGTAAACCCAATTTTCTGCCTGAAAACCACTGGCAGATCTGTTCAAAGCACAAGCCTGTTTGAATCAGCGCATCCACTCTGATGCTGTCAAAGTTCTAACTGTAAGGTGGTATAACCATGTCATTTCAGAGTTAACCCATGTCACAGCAGGAAATGTATACATTTTGCAAGCTAAAAGCAAGTCTTACTCAATATTGTTATAGCAGCAAACTGCTGACAGTTTGTGTGGCATGAATCAAATGTTTAGTCTTCTGTGCCACAGATTTCAGGTGCCACAGAGCTATGAAACTTTTTTTTTTATTTGCTGTATTTGATATGTATGAGGATTCATTTCTTACCCATCATTCTGACCCTGAGACAAAGCTCATTTAAACCCACCACAAAACACAGTTGTGACACCAGCAATAGACAGTGTATCGATAAAGAGGAGAGAAATGGAGAGGCAAAGATAGACTGTGAGGAAAAGGAGCAGAGAAGTCTATTAGGGTACACACTTAAACAAATTTTACACACACACACACACCTCTAGAGTAAGTTGTAAAAAACACAAACACCTACACAAAAAATCTAATTTAAATTAACTTCCATAAGTGTTGGAGAGTGCCAAAGTGTTGAGAATATGCACAGTTAATAACCAGAGCAGAAGTTAATCTTATTGAAACTGTATTAGCAAAAGGATTTTTTTTTAGCTCACTTTAAAGGCCAGTGAAATGTACTCAAACTCCAGCAAATAAAAGGAGTGTGGAGAATAACTGGCAGTCTAGAGCAGAGAACGCATTACTGTCTTGGCTTTGAAAAAGACCTTCCTGCTTTGAAATATGCAAACTAAAAGCCTCTATCAGTTGTGAACCTTTGATAACTCAAGTGGTTTGTTGATACTTTCAGCTCACATCCAGCAAACACAAAGCACGATGAACACAGTGCCATTCAGCAACATGCAGGTAGAGCTGTTTTTTGTGGAAAGATATTATAAGAAGTGCTCTACCAGTCTAAAGTTTGGTGTCACCTCACTTTCCATTTGTTATTGAAATAACTGTAATTCTACTGTGATTCTCATTGTACTCTGAAATTATAACATAAACAAATAAACATTTGGATATTAAAAAAAAAAAAAACAGAAACATGGAATATAAAATTTTGACTCATTCTACAGCCTCTTGTGGCATTCTTTCTACAACTTAAATAAATATTAAATATTTAATATTTAGTAAATATTGTATAAACAGAGCAGAACATTACCTCCAACTAAATTCAAATATGCACAAAACTGATAGATCGTGCAGCAAATCAGCACTGGGTAAATTGATCTCTGTGGAGCTCTCCTGAGGCGATTGAGACATGATGCAACATCATGCAAAGCATCTCAAGAAACTTAAATGATTGTTGCAGCCATTGAATATGAACAAATTAATGAGAGAATAGCCAGTTGACAGTCATCTGACAATGAGAGCTTACATGAACTTTCCTGACATATGGACATTTCATTTCACCTGATAGATTTTTATTTTTTTGACATTAACGGGATGATCTACAAAAATGTACTGTAGTATTTTTCTACTCCATTGTGTGTAGGCTATAGATATTAATTTGAAAACTGCATGCCAGTCATAAAGAATACATCCATCATCTATACCCCCTTATTCCTTAACCAGGGTCCCAGGGATCTGCTGGAGCCTATCCCAGCTCTCTTTGGGTGAAAGGCAGGGGTCCACCCTGGACAGGTCACCAGTCCATCACAGGGCCACATAGAGACAAACAACCTCACACACTCACACTCACTCCTAGAAAGATATGGCGACTGAGAACAAAAGGGTCTGCAATTTTAAAGTTGCAATGCCGGCACTGATGGAGTTTGCCCTTATGGGCAATAAGGCAGTAGCAATAAGAATACATTTAAATGTAAATATGGTTTAAGCATTTGTTCATCTTTGTCTGCATGAATGACTTTCTTAAGGTTATTCCACAGCATCTCTGTCATGGCCCTTCCAAGGACAATTTTGATCTGTCTATAAAATATCTGTTTCATAAATGCTTAGCCAAATTATGAAACTTTACATAATGCTTAAATAAAAAAGTGCATGTCCGAACATTTTAGTGTTTAAATGCAGATTTATAACCAATAGAAGAGAAATGTGGTGAAGATAATTTGGAGCATGTTCATGGCAGAGGTGGTATTCAGAAAACATTAAGAAAAAAAAAAATAGACAGGGTTTATTTTACACCAAAGCATCAACCGCACAGCCAATATTCTGAGCACAGGGTACATGTTGCATTGTGTGTATGCAATGCATGTGTGAGTGAGAAGAGGGGAGTGAGGTAAACAAGATAATGCCAGCAGGGGTTTCTAAGATCATATGGTGTATGTGAGCAAACAATAGACAAGAGGGAATGAGGTTTGAGTAAGGTAAACTAACTGTGCCCAGGTGCCAGGCTGTATCATTGCACTTCCATTGAATCAGACATATGTTTGTCCATATTTTCCACGAAAATGCTCCTTGTGAGTTCTGTGTTCATGGGTGACTGCGGCCCTGACATTTTTCCCATTAGTGCTGTGAAGTGTCAAGGTGCTTTTTGGCAAATCTCAGGTGCCCACTAGCTTTTTAGCAGCAGCTTCCTTTGCAGTGCCCTGCTGTATGCAATGCAACAATGCACCATGTTTTCTCACTGTGTGGGAGTGTCAAGGTGGCTCTAACCCACGCCTCTGATCTGGTATCACTGATTGGACTCCATGTTTGCTAATAGTGTTAGTGTATAATAAACAGTGTTACAACTTAATGACTGGTGCTTATTGTGATTTTAATTATAATTCTAATTTAATTAGCTAAAGCCAACCTCTGCAATCAAAGCATTACAACCAACTGCCCTCATTACATTGTTATTCAACCAATAATAAAAATCTGCTTGTGATATAATTACTATTATATATAAATGATAATGAACTCTACAACAAAACCTCCAAATCACTGACAAGATGTTGTGAGTGCACACACTGGCCCCAACTGATTAAGAGTAGCTCAAAGTCCCAATTAATAATAGTAATTTTTGGTCTTGCATAGGTCCAGGTGTTGCTATGAGCCATCTGTTGCAATGTGTGTTTTATATATAACTATATAAATTCATCTTTGTTTCTTCTAATCATTGTTTTCGAGAAATTGTTGTTAGAACAGTTACTGTGTGGAATGAGCACACACCCTTCTTTTACTGCTCTACCTGACTTGTTAAAGGCCTGCTGGTTTGCACCCATAATCTCATAAGAGAGCATAGACTTGGTGATTGGTTGTACAAGGAAGTTAGGTCTATAACAGACAAAAAGCTGGTCTGTTGTTCTGTGGGCAACCAGTGACATCATCCTAAAGATGGACAGGCAGGGAGTAAATCTAGAAGTAAATCTAGAAGCACCTTTGAGAAACTGAGCAATGAAATCACAACAACCTAGCCAGTTTCCGGCTCAGCATAGTTGCTTTCCTGCCGGGTACATTCTCCTTAAAGTTGAGAAAGATTTGGACACCTCCGCAATTTGCAGGAGGAGCTGGAGTATGTCATATGCTGTGTAGGAGAAGAAATCTACTTGTCCTTAATTATACCATAGTTGAAACACTCCCCTACAACACATACACACACTGCTTTAGTCCATGGAGCCCAGGATTGCTGTGGCACACTTATCACAGGCTGTGGTTACACCATGGAGAGAAAATCCATGGTCCCAAAGGCCACGCCCAAATCCTGAGCCACTGGAAAGAGTAAAGCATCCTTCGAGCTGAGCCACAAGGTCCAGCCAATCAAGTAGTTCTCAATAATGTACTAAAAAGAGGGAAGCAATCATAAAATTATATAATCATGGGCCAGCTAAGTGCCAGCAGCATGAAACTCTATTCTACTTGAATAGAGTCTCATGCTGTTTCATGCTGTTGAACCATCTCTAGGAGTAGGTACTAAAGGATGAAGGGAACCATTTTAAGAGGCCCTCAGGCCAATTTGCAAAGATAACTACAACGTAAGATCCTCTGCTTGTTGTAGTTCTGACACGAAGTGCAGCTTGTAAATCCAGAAGGCCGATGTGTTGTGCTAACCATGCCACCGGCCACCAGTACCTTTGCACTGGGGAAATGGTTCCCCAGTCTAACAGGTGGTGATTATACCAATTGGTGACATAAAAGATTAACTACTGCATCACCCTTTCTTAAGTTGACTGTCCAGTCTTACCCACTTAGAGATGTGCACATTGAGTGAGTTGCCAACATCCTGGACTGAATTTTCCTCTGGGCACAGTCCCAGTCTTACTGTGTGTAAGAATGCATCCTTGCAGCTCATAAACATGTGGAGAAACAGAGCTTAAATGTTTTGCCATTGCATATCAGTCAGATACAAATAAGCTGTTTCCCCCCTGTTCTCCTGTTTCTCTTTCTTCATTATTTCCTGCATTCTCCTTACTGGTAATTACACTGATTGCTCTACTGTACTTTACCCAGAACCTGCCTTGCACACCCCAGTTTCCATTGGTATTCTGTGTCTGTCTCCCTCCCTGCCCAAACCTGAACTGCCTCCTGTTCAACTCATGCCAATACATGGGTTTTCCTGCTTGCATCAAGCTAAACCCCTCTGACCCTGATCCCGCTATTCCCTGATTCAGTCCCCTGTTTGTTTCCCAATAATGTCTAGACCCATTCAGTGTGCCTGTTTACTCCAAAACGACTCAGTCTTCCCCTGACGAAGCCACCTGTTTACTCCCTGCCTCCCAGCCTGAACATGACTCAACCTTCCTGTCTCCCTGCAATTGAACTTGTCTGCCACTGCTCTCCTGACTGCCCCTGACCAGTAACTCTGTCTAACCTGCCTGTTCCCCTGTGCCCAGACATGTCTATATCAGCCTACATCTCCTGCCTGTTCTCTGTCAATAAATCTGGCAGATTTTTTTAATTTTATTTAACCTTTATTTTACCAGGAGAGACCCATTGAGATTAAAAACCTCTTTTGCAAGGGACACTTGGCCAAGATAGGCAGCAGCAATTGCAAAACACAGATACAAATCACACAGAAATTACACATTTAAAATCAAAACCAAAAGACGCAACGATCTGATCTGGCAGTCAGCCTTATCCTGCACCAGCCTGCCTTGGATCAAGTCTCCAGCCTACTCCCTGATCTGTCCATTGATCTGCCCTAACCCAATCCCAGCTGTCTCAGATTAAGTTCCCAGTCTGCTCTCTGCTATCACCTCTGCTTAATCTTATCTGCCTGTCTGCCTACCTGTACCCAAATCAGCTAGAGACTCTGTCTCCTTCCTGTCACCGGTTCCTGCTCTTCTCTATCTGCTGCATTTCCGCCAGTGCATCCTGAACCAAGCTCATCAGTTCTGGTCCTGCATTATTCCCCTTCCACCTGATTTTGTTTAATAAGCCTTTTGTTTCTTAGCATTGCCTACTAAGTGTGTATGTCCTGCATTTAAGCCCAACCAAAAGACCCAAAACCTTTGGGATTTGATAGTTCAGTGCCCATGCCAAATTTAAATGTGCAATAACTAACATAATATATATTGTCTGATGAATAAAGTATTATAGGATAGGATATGGGATAGGCTCATTGGAGTTACTTCATTATCATCTTCTTACCCTTGCATGAATTAATTGTGTCACATCTTCATGTGTGGATCCTCACCAGGACACCACAGTGGCAAGAGGTGTTATGTTAGGTATGTGCAGCAATATGTTCCTGCAGCGATATGTTCATATGCACACACGTGTGCACAGACACTCACTCTCACACACACACACACACACACACAGCTGGACGGAAAATGCAAGTGTGAGGCAGAGAGTGTGAAAGCTATATTTAGTGTTAACCCTTTAACACACATTTACATCAGGCATCTAAATCACACTTGCAAATGCATGGACAAAGGAATCTCCAGTGCACACATGAAGCCAAAATCACTTATCCATATATCTGCTTATAAAATAACATATTAAAAATACTACACTTCTGTGCTCTCCACACTATCAGTTCTTATGTGCAGACATCAATGTGTTCATAATGTGGAAATATATTATTGATAAAACATCACTGTGCTGTGCAAACACACCCGCTGAATATATGTCTGTCTCTCTCTCTCACACACACACACACACACACACACACACAATCCCATTTACAAACAACTCTGTATGACCACAAACAAAGAAACAACTACAGGTTGTGTGGTAAAGTGCTTAAGGAGGTTAGAGAATGAACAATTAAACATACTAATATATATTCAATTTCAAGGAGATTTTTGAAACCGAATCAGTGCAATTTATTTATATTGCTGAGACAGGTCTTGACATTAGGACTTGGTCTACAGTCCACAGGGTCAATATCTGTACAGAAATAAGAATTTACCCACCACTCTAATCTGAGAAATTGGGTCATGTATCTGTCTTTTGTTGGTTTCTAAAGCATTACAAAAAAAGGGATTTTCTGCATGTGAATGCTTGAGGAGGTACAATAGAACCATTCATATTGAGACATTATCCAATACAGCCACTACTTGCTGCTCTCCAATAATGCGTTTAATAGGCCTGATGTGCCCCATTATCCAATTTCGTCAATCATATGTCTAGTGTTCTTTAAACAGCAGGTAAAAAGGTTTGATTGAAGAAAACTGATAAACCCCATAGTATTAAAGTAAAGTATACAGTGGTGTTTTTTTCCAAATCAACACCTTGTTGTATTGGTGTGGACATTCTTGAATAGATTCTCACTAAGGCTGGGTTGATCTGACTAAACCAAAACATGTTTAAGTAATTTAGTAAGGTAAAAGCAGCATATTTTCTGAAGGGGAAAATACATTTCAACAATCACTGCAGCATTTTGTCTTCAATGTGTTGCTATTTGGAGCTGATTAAGCTTATTGTAACTCATGTTCCAAACTCATGTTGCTCAAAAACCTGAATGCAAAGACATTTCTGTTTCTGACTTAAGAAAGATTAAGTGCTACCTCACTGTTGAGTATTCAGTTTTGGGCAACTTTGGTGCTTCTGCTCTCCCAACAACAGGGAGAGCTGATTCAGTTTTGGTTTAGTATACAGATCTGAGTAAGATCTGCACGCTGGCACTGATTCGGTGAGAGAACATTTTTTCCTGGTGGAGTAAAAAAAAAACAACAAAAAAAACAACAAAAACAAATTAAAGCCATTTACCAGGGAAAAAACTTAAATTACTATCAGCACTTGTCCTTTGGCCAGTAAGGGTAAATGCAATATTGGTATTATATCAGGGACAACTTCAGAGTCTATGTAAGCAAAATGATAAATCTACTTTATGGTGAATTGCATTTGCTGATGAGCTAAATCCACATGAAACAGCGTTCCATTACACAAAGGGATAAGTCCAGAGCTAAACACAAATCACCAAATGCAATTAGTGTGAACTTGAGGCGTTTTTCAGAGGGACTCTTTCCACTGTGCGAGATTGGCCACATTTGTCTGTGTGGGTCTTTGTTTTATGCTTCAATTAAGCATAAAATAAACACAGAGAAGTCAAGTGAAAACAAAACCTCCACTGTTATCTTCGTAGGTTCCAGTGGAAATAATAAAAATGATTTTTGTTCTGGATCCATTTGCATCTTCTGTCACACTAAGCATACCAACCCTGACTTACAACATACCATTTGCCTCTCCTTTCCTCTGTGTCCTGTTTTCATTCTTTTGTTCCCTCTTTCTCAAGCTAACCTGAAACCAAGCAACATCATGGCCCAGCCTGTCCTTTTGTTGCAGTTACCTTCCAATGCTCCCTGTTGAGTAATTGCCTTGATTTTAATGACTTTTTCAATTATGTCTACTTGGCTACAGCTCTCACCCCGTAATCTCCATCATTTCCATCCATTACACTCATTCCCTTGACACCAATCAGTCTTTGGTTTCTTTTAAACACTTTAAAGCAGTAGAGCGCCTTCTACCCTGAATAACAGTGACAATCTCCTGACCTGCATCATAGCAAGGGGGAACAGTGGGAAAAGCAAGACAAAGAAAGGCAACCAAATGCTAAATCTAAGTCTTTTTATCAAAGTTATAATATAGATTTGGCACATGTACCACACACACACATGCAAGAGTTCCTACCTGCTCTTTGACAGAGGCGAGGATGGAAGAGGTCGTCTCTGTCTCAGATCTGTCTCCATTAGATGCTGGTATCACAGAGGGAACCATAGCCCCCTGCTCCTGCTCCTCAGGCTGCTCAGGCACTGGCATTGCTAATATCAACACACACAAAGAAGAAGCCTTATTATTAAGCTGTTTTCAGTTTTCAAATTGCAGTGTTGCAGAATGTCATACTGATGTCAATCCTTTATTAAAACCTACAACCAGCTCAATAAATATATTCTGCTTATTAGTGAAAAACCTATGCTGCCATCTGTCCATATACAGTATGTAGGTCTATCCACTCACACTGACTTGCAGTAATGATGTTGCAACAATTTCTTAGTGACCACATGTTTTTATCTTATGCTGTTTTCCATGTGCAACGTCTCTTGTTTAAAGAGAACCATGTGCTAAAAGCAGCAGGTGAAGCTTCTCTACATTTGTACAGAAAAAAATATATATAAATGTTCACCTCTCTAATGCAGTTGCAACCACTCTTAGCACATTTCTTAGAACTGAAGTTAAATTTGAAAAAAAAAAAATTAGAATTTCAGATTAAACAATCTATAATTATTCACCAAAATATCTGAAATGCTTTGTCATGAATAAAAGAGGTGAAACAAAGATACCTGATGATATAAAAGATATGGTGCATGGTGTTGTATTACCAGGAGAAAGTGGGCAAGTGTAGCTTAGCTTGTGTAGTGTAGCTTTTAGTTTGGCCATTTACATCTACATATCAACATGTTCAACAACATTTGATACAACACAGCGCCTAGAGGAAAATTTATGTGAAGTAAATTGTCCCAGTTGACAATTTATGTCAAAATTCAGATTCCCTTTCACAATTTATTCAAATCTGAACATAGAAATGGTACAGAAATCTTATGACTTTGTGTAACTTAAACTTCCCAATGATCTTATAATTATTCCCTGTGTGTACTGCAAATAAATGAGAATGGTCGCTTTTGCCTAAAGTAAGTCCCACAGTGGAAGTGCCAGAAAATAAAAAACAGTGTTTAATACTTAAAAAAGACCAAAGCATTTGTAGGAATGGAACTGAAGATGAATTCAACTGGTCTGAAACAAAATCCAAATTTGATTTTATGATTAAAAATGTTGTCTGTTTTTGATCGACTCAGCTCCATTTGCAATTCTGTACTTGCTTTTACACTATGGGACATGGTGTTACTGTACATAAACCATTACCTCAAATTATCTAATAAAGCAGTAAATACATATTGCAAATTTATTATACCAAGGTGGTTCGGACTGAAGTTTGACTGAAAGGATGGTAGAAAATGACAGTTAATATCAAGTTGAAACAATCCTATAAAAATGTTAGTCAGTCAGTGGGCCCCATCACTATAAGTTTACAATACTGTGGATAGTGTGATTATTTAATTGTTATGTACTTCTCAACCTGTGTCACTGCCAGTATAAATAGGGATCCTATACATGTTAAAATGTGGTTCCCCACACGACTTTTGAAAAGTGATGTGAGTCATTTCAAATGGGTAGATCTGTTGCAATTGTTCACTTAAGAAAACATAAAACATTTGGGTCTTTAACCTTCATCATATAGCACTACCATCTGCAGAAAATTAAAATCAGTCTTACATGGATGGATGGGCCATTTCATGCACTTAACATTAGGTTGTGCACACTGAGTGATAATAGATGCATCATTTGACATTTCTAAATTGAGCCTTCTATAATATGGTGCACTGCAGGCAGTAATATTGCAGTTGCTACAAACACTGACACTAGAGTCATATTTTCTGCTGCATGCCCAGATATACTGCTTATATTTTACTAATACAGACCAACTACAGACTGCATATGCTATAGATAAATGCTGAACAATTGTCTGCTACTGGTTTATTAATTACATTTACATTTAATTACATTAATTAATTACATCAGGCATAAGAAACTGATTTTGTGAGATAGATGTTCTATGAACTGACATTTTAGTGAGTATGATTTGACTGGCTGTTGTCTAGTCATAGATGACAGAGATCGCACATATTTTATTTCTGCCTCAAATTGTTAGCGCTCATTACAATTACAAAAATTGTATAAAACTCATTAGCCCTTCAAGTGAGTGTTCATACCCCAAAACTGAAACTAATTTGGAAGAGGATAGGTTAGAACAGCCTGAAAAGCAACTTGACAGCTAAACACAAGCTGAAAATAATGACATGAAAATGTATCTTGGTGTCTCAATCTCAAGTCTCTGTTCTGCGTTTGCTGTTCTTTTTATATCACATCACTATTAGAAATCTACAAAATCTGAGCACTGGCAAATGACAGAATATTAGTTTACTTTTGTAACATTAATTGGAGTTCATTAAAGTCATGTATAATAATGTCTGTGGCTTTTCCTGTCTGATGTAAGATCCTATAGAGCGAGATAAAGAGACAGAGGAATCAGGAAAATGGTCTGAGGGTTTTATCAAGAACAAACCATAGGGACAGTATTTTGTCAATACAGCAAGCCTGGCTTCAGTAAAAGACTAAATAATGAACTCATGGAGTCTCTTGCTTCACATTTGCTGTTTGTCTGAGCCCTTCACTTTTAATATTTAATATAGATATCATAATCTGTGCTGACTGATTATAGACTAAGTCATCCTGTACATAATCAGTGGTCTATATACATGTCTGCAGTGCATGTTCAGTCAATATTTCATTAGATTTTCAGTTTTAAGTGTGTTTTTTGAGAACAAATAATATTTACAGTGATGTAATTTAGAGATGTTATCAGACAGACGCTGAGGGTAAGTGAACCATTAGCAAAAAGCAAGACATTCAGCTTACACACACAGTAAACATGTCAGTGAGGATCCAGACAGCCTGTAAATCAAACACCCAGTCAGTCTATCAGCCAATGAGCTAGCCAGTAGACAGGCTGTAGACTAGACAGGGTGGTGTCGGTAAATAAAAGAGGCACGCAAGATGGCCTGCAGATGGTTATTTTCACTCTCACTGACAAACTCTACTTCTGTGTCTGGCATCTCCCTTCCTAAGTGGAAATGAGTCACCAGAGTTTGGCTCCTGAGCAACCAGAACCCCAGCAAAGGCCATATTACACCAGCTGGCTGCCTGCCACATTTCTCTTGAATGAGACAGCCAAATGTTCAAGTTAGTGGGCAGAGTAAAGACTCACCTCACTTTGTTTGTGGAGTCCTGCACTTGTTTTCTACAGTAAACACCTCCGGCAATAAACTGGAGCCCTGACTTGCCACAACAGAATGAACCTACGTGTGCTCCATAAATAATTTAATCTGTGGCTCCTTGATAATAGTTTTTTGCCGTGGTTGTTTGGCTTTTGTTCTGCAATCCACCCAGTTATGTCTGCAGAACTAAAGCTTACTGTATTTTGAAATAGGCATGACAGAGCTTTCTTATGGCAATGAAATCACACGTGTGACTAATAACATTAATGATGGCTTCATTCCATTTAGCTGTACCTCTAACCCATGAAGGTCTGCCACTATTAGTTACACCTGTTGGGACAGGTTGCAATGTCTGTACCCACTGGTTATGTGCTTCTTTTGTGCTTTGTAAACTTTACAGTGTTTAACGCTGAACGAATAGAGACCAAAATGCTTCATTATTGCCTTCTGAGCATGTGTTTAGCATTTAATGGTACAGAGGAACAGTGACAACTGACAAATACAATAAATAAATAAAAGTCCATTGAAGTGCATTCTTGTAGACTCATCTGAATCACTACTAGAAAAAGCATCAGAATCTAAACCCAGCAGTAATACATTTTTGATCGTCTGCACACAACAACACACGTCATTGTGAATCATTTATTGTCTGAGGAAACCAGTGATCATATTTAAAGCACAAAACCTTTACTGATTAGTGTCCAGAAAGGTGCCATGTTCAGAAAATTGCTACTGGCTCACTGTATAGTGGCTGCTGCAGAGACAATCCCAATACCGACAGATTTGCCGTCAAAACTCACAACAATGCTCCCCCCCCCAGTATTCTTCCCAGACTATTGTCAGCAGGCATGGTTGAGCTGAAGTGTTACATTCTGCAGAGTACAATGTAAGAGGAACCCCAGCTTAGGGGAGGCTTTTGTATCTCTGGGTCACATTTAATTCTGGCTGATTCGAGTTGTGCCTTCCTGATAATCTGAGGCCTGACATTTTATTTGGCTCAGGCATAGGTAAGACATGAGAAGCTCAGTAAAAGCCTCATGTTTTTGACAATATGGTAGAATCCTTTTCATCCAGCAAAACAACAAAATAAAAACTCCCACAGGAAAAACAAAGTTTAGCTACTAATAACCAGGTACTAAGGTTTAACCTTACAAGTAGGATAAATGAGACTACTGTGGTAATTCAAACATTGGTTTTCTTCACTTTTGCTATTACTGTGTTTATTTATGCCGCTTATACATCATTTAATCCATTATCCACCTACTGTACTGTATCAATTCTTCAATTGATTTGTGTTTGTATAATTTGGATAATTGCACTGTGGAATATGGTGTAATGGTGTCAATTCAACTGATTCTGCAGATTTAGGTGTTAAATTAAATGGTCATAATTATTTATTAATCTATTATTGGCAAAGAGCTTGATTGTATAGTCTAATAACAATAAACATATGCTATAACCATACGGCTAATGCTATGCCAACATAATAAAAATACTACTACTAATACTACTACTGATTACACCTACCACACCAACACTATTACAATCATCAAGTTAAACAGAGCTAGAAACAAAGTAAGTAAACAGTAATGACAGGGAAAATTAAACAAACATTATAAATATTGATAACTGCAATAATCATGTGTTCATCCATTACCTAGAGTGTTATTTTTCTTTAACTGGGTTATAATAATAATAATAATAATAATAATAATATTTATTATTATTATTATTATTATTAAAAGAAGATTAAGCTATAAAATTACATATATATGTGTAATATCAATATGAGCAGCAGGTTGTTTAAAAAGGGGGGAAATACGTAGTAACAATCAATATTTTTTAATTTTACATTACAAAAGAGTTTTTTTTCCATATAGGAGTATTCTTCAGTCCTGCTTCTGGAAGCACTTGGTCCAAAATGTTTTATATCTCTCCAGACCGCAGCTCACCTTGCTAAGATTAGTGCAAGTCCTGATATGCTGATTTAATAAACGCAAAGGTAGCAGGTGTACTTGGGCAGGAAGAGATTGAAAACACTGCCATAAAGCACTAGAGCTGTAATAACCATCTTGCCTTTGTCATGTATGTTTTTTACCACTGCCAAGGAAGTTATATTTTCACTCTTCCTCATTTGTTTCTCATTTAGCAGGATTATTCATAGGGGCTCATAACATCATCAGGTTTTCTAACACTAGAGAGAATAAAGGGGCACCCTAGAAGGCCATTTATTATTCTTTTTCTTTGAAATGGCACCCAATACTTCTCTTTAGTATGTTACACCTAAGAGCACTATTTCCTTTTGTTCAGTGGAAGGGCACCCTTATAGACCCTCCAGTTCATCCTATTACAACAGGAACTTATAGGGCACGGCATTATATCTTCTTTGTTTAAAGGGCACTTTATCATTTCCTTACTTGTGGGGAGATACTTTACAGGACACTATCACATTTTCTTCCGCTAAAAGGACACCCACGAGGGTACTTCTTTCCAGATTGTCATATATTTCAACACACCATAGGTCAGTTCATTCTGATTTACCCGTAAAGACAGCCAACTTTGAACTCTGGCGTGTTTTCTCTTTTATGCAGGTATTTTATCATGTTTGCCCAAATGTGGGGGCACCTCAAAAGGCACATTTACAGTTTTCTTTTGGTCTCTGAGGCACAAGTCCCCCAGCTCCAACTTTTTCAACACTGATTGTTCCAACATCTAAATGCATCTTGTAATTTTTTTTTTTTTTAAAAAAAAGGTTTGTAATTAAATCTGAAGAGCTTTGACAGCCCTAGGGGAGATACTGATACCTAAATATTTCATGTTTAATGCAAAGCGAGGGGAAGGGGATAATTTCATCCTCATATCATTTGTTCCACTTTATTTTGCAGCTTAAAATAACAGAAAATACAACAATAAATTGAGTAATGTTTACATTAGTCTTAAGAATGTCAAAAACCGTGCAAGTTGGTTTAAAAGCTTAATGACAGAACATCACCCAATTTCCAGGTTTTAAGTATGATTCTTTACCTTTACCTTTCCTCCACAGGAGAAACACATTCATGTGTCAGCAACCACGGACTACTTACACCCTCACAGTTAGAGGGTTTGGGAGGATTGGCACCTTTGAACCAATATGACCCGACAAGCCTCTACACCTGCACCTTTTCAGCAAAACACACCTTATGTGAACATGTGCACGTTCATAGAAACACACGCATACGCAGTATATGCTCACACTTTTTCCTGTGGATCAATGAGGTGTCCTTTCCTTTAACCCCGTGACTCCATGCCTTTTTGTCTCAGCTGCTATACCCAGCTTAGCCCTCTGTCTTCCTTCTCTTTGCACCTTATCTTCTCCCTGTTTCATCTCATCAACATTTTTTTCTTTTCTAACTTTAGCATTTTAATAGCAAATTGGTTCAATTGCCAGGTTAACAGTTTGTGGCAAATTGTGGCACCTTGGTCACAATACCCGAAGCAAAAAGGTGAATCATTATTGTTAAACTACTGTTATAACTACTACTACTATAGAACAAAGGTTCATCTTTGAGCATCTCTTGAATAGTGTTAATTTTATTATTCTTTTTTAGATTTACTATTCATCCAGAGATCAAAAGTCCATGCTAGTTTCTGTCATATTGAGCCAATCTCTTTCTTTGTTTTTTATTTTAGTAAGGGTTTTGAAGTGGTCCTGAATTTCAGATCACATTTTGCAATTTTCGCAGTATTTTTCAGCAAGAGACAAAAAGCCATGTTAACGCAGCTCTTGTCAGCTGTGTGGACACAAACTATATGGTTCACTCTAATATCACCTGCACTATATATGAAGGACTTAGTTACAGTTATTGTTTGATCGTCTTGTTTTCTCAACAATTTTATGGGAAAAAGGTCGTCAAAGAAGATTATTTCATCACAGTTTTTGTCAAGCAAATTAATGTTTCCCATGAAGAAACGTAGTAACTAGCTCATTCTAGCAATGTCTTTTCATGCCACCCACACTGTGTCTTCAGAAACTACATTAAGTTTTGGCTTAGGGCTGTTAGAGGTCCATACAGTATCCCATCAGTTCATCAGAATTAATCATTTTTGAAAATGATTTTAGCAATTTATTCTAGGTGGTATTAATAAGTAAAAATGAATTTCAATTTTTTTTTTTTAATTTTTTTTTTTTTTTTGCATTCTGGCTCACTGTCACAGTGTCACAGCTTACAGGTGCATGTGAATAGTCCTCATTAATGGAATTAGTAACATCTGTGCTTTTTTTAGCATGACAAGTCAAAGTGTCTGCCCTGTAGAAGGATTCGGTGGAAAAAAAGTCTTTTTACCTTTTTCACAGCAAAGGAGTGTCATGCTGAAAGGCATACAGGGTTAGATGGCAAAGAGGAGTTAGGCTATTACTCAAACCTGTCAACATTTTAATGATCAGATTTTTTCATTCCCCTTCTTTTATTTCAGTCCTGTTACTTTAAAATGAAAAAAATTCAACAGATAACAGAGTTAACCAGAATATATTTACATAAAATAAAATTAACAAGAATTTAACAAATATTTATAAAGCTTCAAAGATAAACATTTTTACTTCATATTTGCAACTGTATATTGTAAACCTTATACATAGATGTACAATATGCCAAACACACATACAATGTGCCATTAAACATAATTTAGTCAATTACACAACATGATAGCAACCTTTAAATATGACAATAAACTAATCCAACATCCCTCTAACCTCACAGTCCAAATTTACAGCTTGAACTAACCAACCAAGCACAAGCAACTTTCTCTATAATGCAATATCAGACTGTGGACATATGAGTATAGGTCATTGCAAGGACCAATTTACAATATATTAGCCTCAAGTAGCTAACTACTACACAAAGTAGTTTGTAGTGTGAGCATTTGGGAAACTGTAAACACATATTTGAAGAGAAGACAATCTTTATGATCTTTAAATACATTTTGTGATTAAAGACCAGATACATTTTTCAACAGCCCTGCAAACACAGTCAGAACATGTTCCCTGTTACACATGTTGAGTTATTTTGCGTTAAGTATGATTTTCCACACTTTTGTCTTACAGCTCAAGACTCATGAGGATTAGAGGTTTGATAAAGTAATGCTTTGTTATACTAACTATTAGATTCTAATGTTTAATTTCATTTTTGACATCTGAGACTGTAACATTAGAATTAACATGAATATTACAAGCCTTAACTTCAATCACACACATGGATTGGCAACATGCGCATTCAGGTATGAGATAGTGGTAAAAGCTGGATTGATAGTGACAGCAGAAGGAGGATTGCCAGTCTTTTAAGACACCTGGCTTGCTGACTGACTGACTGACTGATTGAGTGATGTTGACACAAATGATCTTGGCTGATAGCAGGACACCAAGCTAATTAAGGAGCACTGGACATGATTATTGGTTCTGATCAGTCCTATTTTAGATCCAGCTTCAAAACTATGCATACACCACGCTGCTGATCTTTTGTTTTGGTGTCCAGTCTTTTGGGTGAACTAGTCTCTGTCTCAGTGTGTTGGTGGGTCTGGAGTGAACCAGTATGCTGAGTCCCCAAAACTGTTTGGTCCAGAAGTGCCTAATGTTATCATCACTCATCACTCTCATTCCTACACAAGAATTTTACTTTGTGGGAAAAAAAAAATCAATGTAGTTACTGTCACGTTGCAGTTAATTATAAGGTGACTGTCAGGTACTCATTGTTCTAATACAAGGTGTACTAGGTGTAGTCAGAGAGATGTGACACAAAAGAAAGAATTGACACTTGGAAAAGGAAATACCTGATTCCTTTTAAAGCTATTTCTTACTATTTTCATCCTGTCTCCCCTTTTCTAATCTCACCCAGATTTTCCTTCTTATCCTGTGGATCCTCTGCACTCTCTTGCTGATAGTCTCCTTTTCCACATTACATATTACTGAGGACTTACTTCCTGACTTTCTCACATTAAGGATTTCTGAGGGGACTTGAATCTGTGGCATGGTGCCTTCCTCTGACCACTCTGGCTTGGGAAAGTGACAGTATCACTTCAGACATGTTAATGAGCTGCAGTATCTATTAGTCTGCCAGTCAGGGTGAAGAAAACTGCTCATGAGACCTTATTGCTTCCAGGGCCAAGGTGCAATAGTGCATTTGTAACAACTAAAAGACTTACTACCATTTCTTTCCTTTCACCTTTGTTTTGACACTATATACAGTGTCAATGTTTGAATCCAAATTGTTTTCAAATTTAACAAGTTTGCAATGGATTAAATAAGGGAACCACAATTTCAGGTCTAAATTTGTAAATCAATTACAATTCACTGTGTCAAAAGTGATGAAGATTGACAGAAATGATGCATGTTGCCACTGAGACTGGACTTCATTTATGGGAATTAATGTAATATGTAACATCACAATCCAGACCCAAATAATTATAACCTAAAAAATAAAATTGCAAGGAGATCTTTTGTTGTGTTCTCTGCTTGTCTATTAGGAATCTTGTAGTACTTGTCAGTCATAATTTGAATTTCCACTATACTGTTTCTAGTATAGTGGGAACAAATTAGACCACATCAGCTCCTGTGTCTGTCTGAATGTCCAGCACATTCTCCTCCCACTTACTGATGCCACTGGAAACAGCTGACAAAGTGTCAGCATTAGAGAAAAAGAGTATCCACTAAAACTATACATAGTTGGGTTTAGCAACACTTGTACTTAGCTTTAGGAAATGAAGCTACCTGCTTAGCTTTAGAGAAAAAAATACTACATGGTTAGATGGAGGGAAAACACAAATGTGGTTAAGCACAGAAGAGCACACCTTTCTCCAGAAATTGGACGGCAAAGTCGCCTCCTTTTTCAATATCAGATGCAAAAGGTACCTGATAAAACGTCAATATATGATTCCCTTGGTATGAAAATGCTCTGATATGTACATACATATCTGTTTCCTGTCACTTGTCTTCACCTTGGTCCAGTGTCCTTACTGCTCTCCCAATGTCAGCACATAGAAAAAATACACTAGGTGAAGGAAAGTTTACAATACTAGAAATATGTAACAGCAAAAAGTTGTAACAGAACTGCTGCAGTAGAGATTTCTGAGTTGGTATGCAGAGTTCTCCTTCATGTTGTCAAATGCAGCTCCCAATCTAGGTCAACCATCTCACTGCTTCCCAGTTGCATGACTGAGCTGTGCGCATATATTTGAGTGTGCATGTGTGTACTTGGGTCTGTGTGCGTGCATATTTGCATGCCCACAGTGCAAGAACCAGTTTGAGTTTGACACGGTGAAGTGAGGATATTTTGGGTAAGTTAAGGCACACTGGCTGCTCCTCGCTTCCTGACACACCTTCAAATGGTTATGTGAGCATTAAGACTAGGATTAAGTTTAGCATTAGATTTAGGTTAAGCTTAGAATTATAAATGTGCTTGTGTGAGTTTGTGTTTAAGGTCATACTGGCTACAGCGACAAGAATTGAAAACATATCAGCATTTCCTACTTAAAATGAAAGCCATTCAATAGTTTATTTTTGCTATGTAAGACTTCTAAATAATTGGTGTATTTAGAGTAACGTAGCAGAGTATATCATGGAAATGCTACACTAGCAATAGCTGCAGGTATTGGCTGAAATAATCAATGTTGCTGTGTCTGTTGACTGCTTGCAATGGGGCTTTTGAAAGCAAGCGATACAGGCCTCAGGCATCAGAACATGTTGTCTGTGAGCAGCCTCCTGAATCACTGAGGCTGCCGGAGCCATAAGCCGCACCCACCTCCAGGCTGACTTTGTGGTCTGGTATCAGCTCCTCTAAGGTTATCTGAACTTCTTTATTTCTCTGAGGGGGACATACTGTAAGTTTAACACACCAGTACACATCTTTAAGATGTGTATATGGATAATCACATTTTTATTAATTTTAACATAACTCTAAGGTCATGGACTCTGGGATTATAGAAACAATAAATGCTTCAAAACCACAAATTTCATATTCAGATAACTCAGAACCTATTAGTGCATTTGCAAAAAAAAAAAAGTGTTTAGTTTGTAAATGTGCTTTCAGTTTTATAAGTCTGTAAGTAACATGATGATACCTGATATGTTTTTGGTTATATATGTTTTAATGTGAACAAAATCCTTTAACATTGCTGGAAGTCATTTGGTGACTTTTATACAGTAACTTTTTGAATTCTTGCTATGGCCATATGAATATACACTCAGTTGCCAGGTTAAAAATAAAACCTACTCTCACAAAGGTATAATAATCAGTTATTGCTAAAATTATGGAGGTTGTAGTGTGCAGTGATGTTGAATTATATAGCATTGGGTGTTCAATAGAAGGAGGACCATCCAACATACAGTAGCAAGTGAAATTGCGCTTTGGTAATATGTGCCAACAACTTTGAACCAGAGGAAATAATAATAATACAATACGTGGAGGGAAATTCAACTATGAATTATCCAAGATATTCCCGTGTGCCAGAATTTGGGAATATTTTCCAACAGGCGAGGCCATATTTGTATATTCTAATTATTAATTCTCCACTTTCCCAGCTTTGCCTTATTCTAGTGACATTAACATTATTAGATATATGTCACAAATGTTTTGCCTTTGAAATGTAGAAGACAAAGTATTAAGTAGCAGAAAATGTAAATTCTCAAGTAAAGGTAATACCTAAAAACTGTACTTAAGCACAGTGCTTGATTAAATGTACACAGATACTTTCCACCACTGAAAGTGAAAGTGAAAGTGACTTATATGGCCAAGTATGGTGACCCATACTCAGAATTTGTGCTCTGCATTTAACCCACCCAAGTGCACACACACAGCAGTGAACACACACACACCGTGAACACACACACACCGTGAACACACACCCGGAGCAGTTGGCAGCCATTAAATATGAGTAACCTTTTCATATTGATCTTTATTGGTTTCAAAGCCATTAAATCATATTAAAATAAAATCCAAACTAAATAAGGTAATTGACATGAGTCAGTATTTAAAAAACCTGAATAGTTCACAGTAACAGACAGGCTTCACTTACACCAATAGAAAATGTGCCTTTAAGTATGATTGCGCATGCATGTGCTCAACTGTGCATGTCTTTCCTTGAATACTTGCATGGGTCAAGAGGCTCCCCATGAGAAACCATAATTTGAGAAAGTGGTTTTGGTCTAATATGCATGAATAGGCCTGTCAGAGTGAGCCATTTTGGAAACTTTTTTTTTTTTCCTGAAATGTTAATCTTATCTCCTTTTAGGTCAATTTAACCATGTCATAGGAAGCACTAACTGAATACTAACCAGTGCAAAGGAGGGATTGTTTAGGTGTGTTTTTCTTAACACAAAATAATCAGAAATAGTTATTTTAAAAACTACAGAAGACATCCTTTGTTCTCTATTCTTTAACATTACTGATTTTATATGTTTTTGTACAGTGGTCCCTAAGGACAAAGAACATACAAAAGTCAAAGCACAAACATTAAGGAAAAATGTTACAAATCCGGAAATAAAACAAATGCCACAAAATGATGCAAGTTGGATTTTCCAAACCAGAAAATGCTGGACAGCCTGATGAGCATTATATGGCAGACAGCAGATGGTAAAGCGCTCACTACTCACCCAGTGAAGAACTGTATAGTGTGTTTTCAGTTTTGTAGTGGTGTCTGAATGCTGTGTGTGCAATCTATCCATCATTAAGTGCCCTCAAAACTTCCAGTGTAATGGGAAAAGTAGCATCCATGGTATATCCGCTTTCCCATAACAGTCCCACAATGGAATCCTGCATGTTTTATATATGAGTGGCAATACAGCTGTCCAGTGTGCAAATAAGGACTTTGACCATCTAAAGGTAAAAATAACATGTGGGTGTAGAGTAACTGCAATCATAAATTGAAAATATATTTTATTTTTCATTTATATTACATATTAAATGCATTTAATACCCCTGGAGGACAGCTCCCAAAAAGACAAAGCATATTTATTCTGATTAGTGACTATGATTTGTCAGATGCCAGTAAAAAATTATGTCAAAATAATTGTTTCGCACTTTTCCACAGTGGTGAAATTGAAACGCCTGTACTATATATTTCCTTTTAGAAATCCTGCTAAGGATATTTTCAAGCAACACATGCAGCATGACCCTGTGGTACACAATTTACAGTATCCTAATTACACAATGGCAACTGACACTAAGCAGCTTAAGAACTAATTTTCATTTTCCACTGCAACGATCACCACTTTTATGATTCCCCTTATGGTAAAAACAAACAAAATTGAATTACTTTTAAGTAATGTGGAAGTGCTTTTGTCTTTATCGTAAATATATTTTTATGTTTATGCCTCTTGTCTACATTCCTGCTAGCCCTGAGGGGGAAATGAAGCAGCATTATTCCCTTGCCCAAATGTATAGCCTAATGTGAGGCCCTTGAGCACTTCAAAAACCATCATTATTGTAATTGAAAGAAGAGCCTCACTTCACTGCTGTGGGCAACTGGTTCTAAAATTAACCCTGGGTATTTTTTCATATTTGAAAATCTGATTGACATTAATTATGAGTAGGTTTTTGGCTGGCTATTAGGGACCCTGTGGTGGAAGCCAGGCTGGTGATAGCCAGTGCTGTACATAAAAGCTCCAAATATAAGTGCAGACACCAGCTATTTCCTAATTATGAAGCCATATCCAGGAGCTGTCCATGGTGCTGAAAACACTACTAGCCCATGTTCCTCTCCCTGTGTTCATGAAACAGAACAGTACAAAATACTTAATGATTCTGCCGTCATAGTAGTGAATGAAAAACCCAAAGTGCATACACACCTCTACACAACTGAAGGACATTCAAAATCATTCATATTATTTGTAATGTCTACATAAGATTAGGCGAAGGAATCTGCTCACATCCCTCCCCTTTTAATGCAACCAGGTTGACAGCTTTAGAATGTGAACTAAAATGAATAACATTATTAAATCCATTAAAAAACCTACGCTTGCTGATTCTACTTTTAAAGACACCATATGAGCATATTATCCCTCTGGAGCACCCAGGGATGTCAAAGAAGATGCCAACATGTGTCAGTCTTCACTCACTGCTCACCCATGCCTCGGCAATTATGATCTGAGCCACTGACTTTTGTAAAGCACTAACCTGATAAGGCTGGAGATGACATGCATTCACAGCACCTCTGACAGGTGAGGGGATAGCGTGACTGGACTTAAAAGAAGTGCTTTTAAAGGAACACCACCAAATCCCATCCTAAAAACTTGCAGGACACCCACAGAGTAAAAGGGAGAAAGTGTGTGACAGCGAAAAAGACATCACTGAGACAAAGAACAATGAGGGTATAGCGGGTTCAGTTGATAACCTTGACCACGATTGGCATCATCTCCTCTTCTGTACGAGAAGGTATGACTGACATTTAAAGGGGACAGGGGCCAACATTTACCTGGGTGTTATCTCTGAGACAGCAGGAATTTGTCACTCTGTGATCTAATGAAAGGTGCATTCCTTTATGACAGGACCAAAAGGGAAAATGACATATAAGACCAAAGAAAAATAGGTGGCTATTTCATATCTGACTATTAGTTTTATACACTGTAGTAAACATGAGAATGTTAGGATACAAGCAAACAGGGTTCTTCAAAAAACCTGCCCTCTTCGCTAATTTATGCCTCCTCCTGAAATTGCTTCCAGTTGTTTTTGTTGTTGGTATTCACTTTACAGTTTAGAGTGTGATGTCACCCCCACCCCTACTAAATAAGTGGGGCAAAGCTATTTGGAGAGTGGTAGCTCAAAACTGACAGGTCAGTATTCTAAACAAGCTGCATAAAGAGGGAAATAATGTAAAAAGAAGCCAGAAAGTACATGTGAGGGATTGTGCAAGAAGGAATGAAAGGAGTAAACCAGAAAAGATGAAAGAGACAGAGATGAAAACTTCCCAAATACCGCAATGCAGTCTGATAATCTGTCAGTCTCAAACACAATCTGCTCGCACATGGCACACAAATACAGACAGCGTAAATGGGTTACATAACTAGCCCTTTAACCAAACACAAATAAAATAAACAGCCAACAGGCAACAAGTGCTCAGCGTATTTGGGAAGACTGTTAGGAAACCATTCCAGGTGACTACCTCATGAGGCTGGTTATGACACTGCCAATAGTGTGCAATCCTGGCATCAAGACAATGGCTGCTTTGAAAAATCTACGGTGTGAAACATGTCTTGCTTTGTTTAATGTGTTTTGCTTATTACATAATTCCAAATAATATTTCATAGTTTTGATGTCTTCATTATTGAACTACAACACATACAAAGTAAAAACATTAAAAGAGGAAACTTTTTACTGGTGCTGTACATAAATACACTCCCTCACTGCCTCAGTCCAGTGACAAGCTGGTCAAATTTGGGCAGGAAAGTAAAATCAAATAATTTCTCTCAAACAGTGCTTTGACTAAACTTTGGATAACATAATCTGCAGCAGTGCATCACATTTTACAAGATATTATATGTTTGAACAGGAAGCGTATGAAAAGCTGAATGCCTAATTTGTAACTACAGCCATCAGACAAATGTAGTGGAGTAAAAATATAAAAATACTCAAATATAAATACCGTAAATTTGTACTGATTTACATCTTCTTGTATATATTATGTTCCACCACTGGCCACTGCACAGCACCTTTAACATATAGCTATGACAATATAAGGTTTTACTATTTCCCTCCATAGCACAGACCTCTGTTGGGTGTAGATCTCACCACAGTATGAAACCTGTAAAACCACAGTGTACAAGCTATGCTGTGGCAAGACAGAAACAGTACACACCTGAGAGTTGGATAATAGAAGCTGGGAGCTGTTGGGAACGTGGCAATATCAACACACACACACATATCCTACCCCGTCACAGCCTTGACGTTTAAGACATACATGATTTACTCAAGGTGTCAGCACTTGCCGGTATAAATTTGTGCACACAACACAAAAGAATAAAAAAAGTTTATATTCATGAATGAGTATAAAGAAATTGACTATCTTATGATTTGGCATGATGTCGCAATTTGCTGACACTATTATAGTTGACACTATAATCTAAAATAATATGTTCTTCGTCATTTTGCCGTGTACATCACAACTGCAAGTTTTCAAAATCTGAGTGATTAATTCCTACTGAAAAAAATTATTATAACTTATTTTAGTATTGTTACATTCCTTATCACAGCCATCAATAAGTCAGTTATCAAATGCACTCCACTGCTATTACTGTCTCAAACGCAGATACACTCATTTGTCAAATTTAATACTTTGTATCTAAGAAAGACAGCAAACAGAAAGAATATACTACGATAAATACATACAAACTATACTCCTACACTTGATGTGTGAGGCATGCAAATAAACAGCTGAGTATGTGCACAAGCACATGCCCGTGGTGGGACAAACAGAAGGCTTGGATGTTATTTTCATGCTCTTCCAGCTGCTCAGGGCTGAAAGTCTTTCTGGTGGTTGTGTTTGATCCTACTGAGACGCCATACATCTGTCAGAGGAAGGGAGATCCCACTGGGGCCCTGCTGCCTCCGTCCTATCAGCATGACATCATCCCCTCGCTCACACATCTCCCCTTCATTCTCTTTCTCTCTCTGTCACTCCTACTACTCGTGTCCCCATTTACCAGCCTGTATCTCTCCTCTGTCTAACCTCTCCTCAGAGTTCTGCTGAAAATGTATTTACATGCTGTGTGTTGATTTATATGTTATGTAAATCAATCTAAGTTCTAATTTCATTCATAGCTCTATAAAAGTGTTTTTGCTTGCTGCACCAAACCAAATATGTGCCATCACTGCCAGTAATATAATCAGAGGCCTGAATATGTCTCGGATGTGAATGTTTGCTTGTATATGTGTATACAGTATTCAAATGTGTGGGGCAGATGTTTGTGTGAAAGTATTGTCGCTGCACTTTCTTTTTAAATGTTGTTGTCCTATTCTCCTCCCTTATCAGCCACTGAACACATTCCACCAGACAAATGCATGAGCGGTGTGTATATGTGTGTGTGGTTGTGTGCACATGCCATGTTTAGCCATAATTGCTGTTATTCGGCAATGCCTGAATGAGTGAATAACATAATACGGAAGTTTGTGTGTGTCTGCAAGACAGTGAAATAAAGGAAGATACGGAGGGAAAGGGTGAAAGACAGAGAGAGAAAGTTAAAGGCATTCAGTGTTTGAGCTCCCTGGGTCCAGAGCCCTGGCATTCATAGAAAAGTTTCATTGTGCTACTGTCTGTTTAACCACAGAATTACAGACAAAACAACAGCAATTCATCTCCTTTCACAAACCAAAAGGCCTCAGGCAACTGCTAAGCCTGTACAGAATGTGTGTGTGTGCGTATACAGTACATGTATGCCTAAACATTGAAAACCAGACTCTCTCTGATTTGAATAAAACAAGTGAGATGAGGTGATGTGTTCGCCTGACTCACTCTTAATAAACAAGTTTCCACAAAAAAACAAGACTCAAAAACACAAATAGGATGGACCATTCAGTTTGTTATAAATCCAATGCACTGTGTTGAAATGGAAAACAGAGATATGATCAAAGTGTATTGTTTGCAATGTCACTTTTTTCAATTATCATTTTTGTAATACTGAGTCCAATGCCTGCTTCATCACTGTCACTCATTAAAGCACACTCAGGATGTTCTTTCTCTTTCTTCTTCTGTATATCAGCTGCTGCAGCAGGAGACATATGGGATCTCTGTGAATTATTAACCTCCAGGCTCCAATGTGCCTGCCGGTGTACAGAAAACGTGTGTGGGTGTGCTTGGGTGAAAGATAGACAGAGACGGAGAGAATGAAGGACAGAGACAGAAAGACACAGTTTTGTTCAAGAAGAAGAAAAGGAAGCGCATCATTATCTACACTATTCTGCTTCTAGCTGAAGTCTCTGCTTGGTCTCCTGCCTAAACACATGCACAAAGCTCCTGTGGTGGTTTGAGGGCTGGTTAAGTCAAATACATTAAGTGTCTTCAGGGTCTGTTGTTATGAGGACAGCAGCACAAGCTTAACACAAAGACAGACGAAACAAGCTGCCTTAGTGTCATTGCTTGTGAGTCTCGTCGCAATTGGTGAACACTGGTTGCCAAGGAAACAGACAACAGTCTGGGTGTGTTTCCTAACATCTATGCATTAAAAAGCTGGAGAACATAAACATAAAAATATATCCATGAAGATAACAGTTCATGGATATATGGATAGTACCCAATCATGAAGTGGTATTAATAATAAATAAAGAAAACAACAATGAGGAAAATGATTATAAGATGATGAAAGCCTGTAGCTAGTTGTACTGCTTGCTTTTTATCTCTATTGAATTCAGTTCTCTGAAAAGACTACCAATGTCTGTCGCATGACACTGAAACCTAGTCTAGACAGTGAGGTTGAGAACAATCACAAAACTGTTTGGTTGATGGAGAAAAAAAAAAACAAATTAGACTTCCAGACTGTTACATCATGTTTTGTCCTTGTTTTGGTCTTTCTTGTCATAAATTCAGAGCAAAGCACCTTTGCACAGAGATGGAGAATGTGAAGAAGAGAACAAACTGGTATTTTAGGACACAACAATTAGAACATTATATTATTCTATATTTGAATTCACACTTACAGCAATCCATCCACAAGCAGACAATTACACACTAAATCAACGCCAGCCACAACAGAATAACATCTGAGAGTTGTAAAGGGTGAAAGAATAATCAATAGGCAAAATTAACATGGTGAATGAGACATGTTAATTTAATTTTAATTGTAATCGCACAACTTCATATGTATATGCTTCATGTTAATTTTCCTGGAAATAAAACTCAAGCATTCAACTTGGCCTGAAATCAGTGGTGATTGGCTGGAGGGTGTTCATTGTGTTGGTTCAAATTCAAGTTAAATTGGAATCTGAATGAACGCATTTGCTAGCTTTACATCAAGAAGCAAATTGATTTTTTTGTCTGCCTTGTTACCCTATCTCATCCACAATTTGGCAGCAGAGAAACACTATGCAAATAGCAACACACAACAACTATGAAAACACTTTAAAGCTGAATTTGCAGCATGCTCTGCTAATTCAGCTCTAAAGCCACCTCAGCACTGTAACTGCATACATTATCTATACTCATGTTAGTCGAACATTGAACAAGAATCAGTACTTCTTATTGCTGTGTGTTGATTAACCCCTCACAAAAGTACTTTTTCAAAAACCAGCCACATCACATCTTCAAGTTCCACCACATAACAGGTATAAGGATGATCCAGGTTCACATCTTAAGTTCCCGTAGGGGAAAAATACACTCAAAGTGTAATCCTCTTCCTATGCTGGCCCATTATATCACTCCAGCTCTGCAGTGGCCTTGCAGATCTTTATGCCGTCATGGCAACCAAAGCAACCTGCCTAATTGTTACCATGGTTTCTCCTCACGTGGACTGTGGCATCCTGACCTCTTGCTGGTAACTTGCTGACCCTCGACTTACCCTGTGGTGTATGTGGCAAAAACAGAAATTAAGACAGTGGTGTATGCTTTTAAGGTGATTACAGTGTGTTTCCTGGGATACATTCGCTCTTCCTCTGTGTGCATCACATACACACCTACAGTAAGTTCATAGGTCAATCACAGCATGGACCTCTCTCTACTCAGCCCCCGCCAGTCAGCCAACAAAGAGTGCCCACTGCTGGGCATGAGGCTGACGGCCATGTGCCTCTACTTGAGAAATGGCTGGAGACCTCTGTACACTCTGGCCTCCTGCTGTTTAGTGAATGTTTCATAATGGGAGAAAGAGTAGGACTGCCTGGCTGACCATGAGAACTCGTTCACTGCACAGTGTGAGTGCAGACAATCCTACGCTGTATACAAAAAGTGTATTAATGTCTTTCTATTGTATGGCCAGATTTGTGTTCACATATTATGTTTAAAGTGGATGTACAGTTCCTGTGTTTCATTCACTAATGTTACTTAACTGACCCATCAAAATCACCTTATATGGGGAAAGAACTAATTGAGTCTTTCTAAAACAGGGTTTTTATAATACACTCCCAAAGGAAGACATGGAAATGATGTAACTTTTTGAAATACCTGACATGATTTACAAATTTCCACTCCTAGCTCAACCTCTAAAGAATTAAAGTCACAGACCCCACTTTGCCTTTGGTTTCATTAGATCTTGTGATCTCCAGTTATTAACCATTTAACAATAATTGTCACACATGAAGGAAAAAGACACTGATTTCAGTTTTCCACTGGCCAAGCCTTGGACTGATGCCAGTAAAAAATCCAGAATAAAAGTGTAACTTTTAGTTCTATTTTGAAAAGACAGATTTTCCTTACTCATGCAAACTCTGCAGACTAAAGACAAATGGTCCCAGGTGAATTGGGAGACACTTTTTCAACTGAGGGCAAAACTATGGTCTGATACAAAGTGATAATGGGCCATTGAACAGCATGATAACATCTGAAACAGTTGCATTTCCCAGGTTTTCTGACAGAGGCTCACTCTTTCCTGTAATCTATGTATTTGTGTGTGAGTATAAATCCCTGGCTGCAAAATGGATTTTTGTTGCAACTATGGTGTGCATTATCAATTGTCTGTCTCTTGGTGTTAGAATAGGTGTTGTCTTCTCTATCTACAGTGCACGGAGAGAAAGCAAAAATGGAAAGAGGTGAGAATGACAGAAACGGTACCTGTATGTGTGAATTGTGTGATTTCTGTGCATTACTAGAAAACTACAAATCTTTTTTTTTTTTCTCAATCCCTTTAAAAGGCTTATCTCTGGCACACAAAACACTTTCACTCCAAATCTGTGGCACAAATCCAAGGCTGGCAGGTTTAGAGTCTAATTGACCTTAACAACAGTGAGGAATATCCTGCAAACTGTTTGGTTTGTTTAAATCTGAAAGCCTTTCCCAAATATGAATGGGCATCAAAACTAACATAGCAACACATGCAGATACACAGAACAAGTTAAGGACCAGATGACATTTTGATAACTTTAAGTCATTATCACTTTTTCTTATTTTATTTTACAAAAAGAAGCCTGTAACCCACACATAACCTATTAGTCTCCTTTTCAAAAAACAGCTGGTTGAAGGAATAAAGCCTCCTCCTCATTTCTCACCCTGTCTAGGTGAGTGCAGCTTCCACCAAGTCTGTGTCACAGAACAGTAATGACATGCACACACCCAGGCAACTCTAGTCTGTTCTTTGTGTCTCAGACATAGATGTAGTACCTAACATTTCTCTATAAGAGCGAGCACATTCCAGCCAGAATCAGTAAGAGTAAGGGGTGACTCTGCTTCACAAACATTTCAAGAAAAGCCTGTTTTTTTTTTTTTTACTGACTTTATGATAGAAAGCAATGTAACACACAAAATATGTTTTTTATTCCATTTACTGTATGACAAGCAAGCAGACCTGATGTACAGCTGTGGTACCACCGTGTACATATTCCATTAGAAATTCATGAGCTGCACAATGTCTAAGTTAATTTACATGCGGATATCAACAGAGTTACTTGATGAATTATACATCACAGATGCAACCCACAGAAGACAGATGAGTGAAATTAATGTGCACTTGCAGCTCTAGAGCCTTACAGTATGCCCATGCAGGAAATAACACAGAAAGAAAAAGTAACATCAAATGCTATTTAGGAGGCAATCTGATGCCAAATGATTAACCACAGCAATCCTTTTGGTAACGCTGATGAGAGAGTTCTGTTGATCCCTATTAAATACTTCACTGATCAGCCACAACATTAAAACCACCTGCCTGATATTGTGTCCTGACACCACCACATTAACAACAGATCTCTTAAGTCCTCAGCTGCACACATGGGAAGCCATGGAATCTGACTTGTTTTTACCAGCACATCCCATCTGTTCCCAAGGTAAATGACACACACACACACACACAAGACCATCCATGTGATGCAAAATAACATACGGTTCCGCAGACCAGGCCACCTTCTTCCACTTATCTGTGGTCTGGTTCTGATGCTCACATACCCATTGTAGGCATTTCAGCAGTGAGCAGGGATAACAAAAAAGTGATAAAAAGCAAAGGGGTCTAAATACTTTGTGAATCCACTGAATAATTCATGACCCAAACCCAGAAACACAAAAAAAAACAAAAACATGCACCTTAATTTTCATGTTTTTGTTCCTAAATAATTGCATGGTTTTGTGGCTTTCTGCAGTCCATAGTTCACTTGTATTTTAATCTGAAAACAACCAATAAAAGTAACCTGTTCTGTATACTTTAAGTTAAAAGAAAATATTTTGTTGTCAGACATGCACTATAACAAAGGATGCCTCAGGAGTAACTAGGAACAAATAAAAATGCTGAATATCTCTGCAGAAAATATTCAATTTACACTGACTTGAGCTTTACTCAAAACATGCACAATGTGTAACTAGACAGAAAACCTGCATTTGTTAGCTCGGGGGCTGTGAAATGAAACTGAGTAGTGTGGACAATGGGAACTGAGACTCAACTGTGGATGTAGTTATCCAGTGTCAACACACATCAGTAAACAGCTTAATAAAACGCCCATGGTCAAAGCATTATTTCAGTTGTCATTCTATCACGTGCCGAAAACAGTCACAGCTAAGTCCTTACTCTGCCTCTAAATCCCGCACAATGTGCACTCCATCCTACGTGTCCTTGCTGTAAGTTCAGTCAGCATGTCATGTAGGACCTCTCACTCTCTGTTTTGTCTTCCTCTCATGCCAACCTTTTCCTTTTGCTGCCTCTGACCATTAATGTCACTCTGTCTCTTTCTCTGTACTTTCTTCTTTCTCTCTCCATTGATCAAGGTGGACATAAATCCACACAGACAAACCCTACACACCAAGGAAATAGAAAGAGGCTCAATCCAAAGACAGGACATATTTCTTTTCCATTATTTCCATCAAATCATTTTTTTTCTAAAGACGTGAGGGAGTATTTGATTGACAGGTTGAAGTAACCACAGCAATGTACAGCTGATAAGGATCATTGTGCACTACTGATGGGTTGACCACAGCCACCAGGTATGACACTTATACCCACCTGGCTGGCCTCAGGCTTATAAAAACCCCTGTGTGTGGAGAGGGGAAAATAAGAAATTATATTTTCATAAGGATTAAGATCATATAAAAACACAATACAAGGATAGGTCAGATGTGATAATGAAGATAATTCATTATTAAGTTATTTTTGAGGCAGTTAAGGAGGATTTCGTGGTCAATGTTGTCAAAGGCAGCGCTGAGGTCAAGGAGGAGGAGACTGGATTCGTAGTTATTGTCCAGATTTACTAAAATGTCACTAGTGACTTCAATAAGACCTGATTCAGTACAACAGAAATGTCAGAAAGCAGATTGAAGTGGTTCAAAAAGATTATATTGAAGGAGATGCTCAGATAGTAGGGAGAAACAATTTTTTCTAGTGTTTTGGAGAGAAAGGGAAGATTTAGGTGGTTGTTTTAGCTTGTGTAACAAGGTGGGAAGTTGTCAATAGGGAAACTGGTGAGAGGGTATAAATAGAAGCAATAGAGGGAGTGAGGGAAAATTGAAACTTGGGGGATACTTGATTTTTCCAGATTTCAGCTCGAATGGTTTCAATTTTTATCGGAGGAAAAGAGATTGTGGGGAGTTAGGGTGAGTAACAGACACATGGAATGTAATGGTGGGACATTTTAGCTACAGTTTGTCACATAGTCCACCTTTACACTACAGAATGATGCAAAATAGCCTGCAACATAGCTTCATAAATTACAGTCCCTAATAGTTTAAAACAATTAGTATATTCAGTTATTAAAAAATGTTTAACACTATGTTAACTGCAACATGCCCATGTTAATTATATGCAATTGGATTTGACAGTGTGAAGTAAAAATAGCAAACCTGCTTGCAAAATGTTTTAGTGCCTAATCGTAAAGTAGTATTTTGTAGTATTGTAGTAGTATTGTTGTCAGCATTACAACAAAGGTCTGTGGTACTGTATAGTAACAGCTTCCTAAGCCTACAAGTAGGTAAAGTAGGGCCCTACTGAGCCAGGCCTATTGTCAAACAAGTAATAAGGAGCCACGCATGATAATGTCTGCATCTGTTGAGGAACTGCAGCCCAGAACAGCAGGTCTAAAAAGTCTTAGCTCTGACTGTACAAACAGGTGATACTTGGCTGGACCTGATTTCAGGTGTTTCACTTTAATGATGTTGTGTGTTCTGGTAGACAGCAATAATGTGTGCACTAAAAGAACTGACAAGAAATAAACACACACACATGCTCATCCACTCTCACACAACATCCAGGCGCAGGTGTTCATATCCTATCAAACAAGGTATTTTCCACTTGACCAGCCAGAAGGATAATGCTATGTTGGTGTGCAAAGAGATGAATATGAAGCCAACAACATACCTCCCTGCTTCCTGCCATATAACATGTCATTATGCCACATCCTTTATTCTCTTGCTCACAAACTTTTGTTTCTGCTTGTACATATGAATTCTGGAGAACCTCAATCACACACATAGACACAAGCAGACAAACATGCACACCATCACACTCAGTCATACATGCATAAGCCAACTCCAAGCTGCATTTTTGCACAGGGACATCAAGATGATCTGTGCACCAGCTTTGATGCTCAATTAACTCTGGCAGACCTAGCTAGCTGAGCCAATTATTAATTCAGCTTAGCAAGTACAGTGTGGCAGTCGCAGATGTGATGTTACAGCTAGGCAACCATAGACAGTCTACGCTCACAGAAGAGCGTGCACTAAACAAATAGCATTAGGTTTTAATGTGCAACATTTTTGTTTCAGACATTAGTAAATATCATTGGGTGGTCTTTCTCGTCTTTCTCTGATGTGTTGTGTTTTTTTTTTTCTTCACACCTTCCTTGCATTTGATGATTCCTAGTCTCTCACTGTGTTTGTTTCTGTCTCTTATCAGTGTTTTTAGGCCCCTCTTTCTCCCCAACAGGCTGTGTCACTGGCTCTTTATTTCCCACCTCCGTATCTTTCACTTTACATCCCATCCCCCATCCTTTTCACCACCTACCCCTTCCTGTGAATCCCCCTTCTCTCACTTGCATCCTTGATCCCATCTGTCTGCACACCTTTTGTCACATCACATATTCACTTTCTCTTGATTTTTTCCTGTTTCTTTCCCTCTTCCTTTCTTTGTCTTGCCTTGTACTAAACACGAAAGGAAAGGAGGGAGGATAATAGATGGAAGGGAGAGGAGGATGGCAGTGGGCTGAAAGAGGGACTCCCATCTGCAGCGAGCTCATTAGAAGGTGGGAGGAGAATCGGTGGCAGAAATACACTAGTAGGAATCCATAACCTCGCTTACTCTTTGTCTGTCTGTCTCTCTTTCTCATTCACATTGCTGCATTAATGAAGTCATTTCACATCTACACTGCCTGACATGATTACCTGCACTCTTTCCCTTTTGATTCCTGCACTCTCCAAAGTCTTGCTCTCAATCTCAATCCTGCCCTTAATCACTGCAATGTACAATACACAGCAACTGGTGAAATCAGTCCTGACACCATATATTTTTTCTGTATGTGGCATCAGTAAAAACTGAGTCATAAATCCACTGTATTTTAAAGCCGAACAACTTTCCTTCTTTTTCTTCTTACAGCGAAAGAGAAAAGTGTGATTTATACTACTGATAGGATGATTAAATGCTCAAGGACACTTTAGAAGGATAAAGGCTTACATGCTACCTGAGCTCACACACACACACATACACATACACACATACACAATTTACCCCAAAAAATTCTAATTGTGAGTTACTGAAATCTAAAGTATTCAAAGTTTAAACAGGCCATCTATGTTTGTTGCATGCTGCAGTCTCAGCTGCAGTAATGTAATGACACTGTGTACTGCTTTGACCTCTAAACTACAAATACATTTCTCTGTATTTTCTGGCTTCAGTGTGAAAGTTAGCAGATGGTGAAGATAAACCTATGGTGCTGCTAAGTATAAAAAAAGGAGGAGAAAAAAAAGGAGAACCATGTCACATCAACTATGTTGTATCTTAAAAATTCTTTGTTCTGCTCTCATGGTGTCATTTGGTTTGATATGCCGAGTTGTCTCTGGTTGGACAAAGACAAAATTCGTAATTCTGTTTCACCTTCCTACAAAGAGGTCAAAAGGTCAGTGAGAAATCCTTTGAGCTGCAAGAGATTGTGGTCCTGCTCAAGGATGCTACAGTGGTGAAGATAGAGCCTTTACTCTAGACCTGCAGGTTGAAGAATGGGTTATCCTAATAACTACACTACAATCTAAGCAGCAGTATATATACACAAAACCACTTGTTGAGTGCACCTGCACATGCTTAAACCAGTATGGTTTTGGTTTTTGTATGGATTAAACTTAATTATTATGCTTTAAGATCAGATCAGCATGTGTTGTGTTGGACTGTTAAATCTTCTAAGGAGCAGGGTTAGGCAATAAGGCACTAGCTAGAAATGCATTTCAGTTATGTGATTGTTCATCAAGTAATGTAAGGGATTACAATTTGAAACTTTGCAATAATAATAATCTACTAAGTGAAAGTGACTTATATGAGCAAGTATGGTGACCCATACTCAGAATTTGTGCTCTGCATTTAACCCATCACAAAGTGCACACACACACCCGGAGCAGTGGGCAGGCAACGCTGCAGCGCCCAGGGGTCTGGTGCCTTGCTCAAGGGTCTCACCTCAGTCGTGGTATTGAAGGTGGACAGGGCACTGGCAATTTACTCTGTGCCACCGACAACTCCTGCCGGACCTAGAACTCGAACCTGGAATTTTCAGGTTAGAAGTCCAACTCCCTATCCATTAGGCCACAACCACCCCCAGACGTGCACCAGTGTGTGTTTTAAGAGACAGTGTTTAAGTGACAGTGTTTTAAGAGCTAGCAGTTTTTAAAATTTGCATTCAGAAAATAGACTGGTTCTGTATGGGAATTAGCTGGATTTGTTCAAGACTGTTTAAAACCCCCACAGCTTCACTGAGAACGTGAAAACATAGCTCCAGCACCAAGGGCATGTTTGCTGCAGATGACAGGGAGAGCATACATACCACATGTGGGCTTTAAACCACAATGTCTCATTTTCTATTTTCACACATTAGATAGACTCATGACCTGTGGATGTGAAGGCCTGGAGCTGTGTCACTTGTGAAGCAGTCATGCAATGTGTGATTCACACACACACACAGGGATGCTTATATTTCATGATTTCCATCCATCCATCCATTATCTATACCCACTTATTCCTAATTAAGGTCATGGGGATCTGCTGGAGCCTATCCCAGCTCTCTTTGGGTGAAATGTACACCCTGGACAGGTCACCAGTCCATCACAGGGCCATTTCATGGCTTGATTTTTTTTAATTCTTACACTTTCATGTTAATTTCGGATCTAATACTTTAGTAGACTCATTGATCAAAGTCAGCACAGCATCCCAGGCAGGGATGAACTCATCCCTGAAGGGACAAACAGCTAATGTATTTCATTTCCATTCTGATGAATAACAGTAAGCTAAAATGATAATTAGACTTCATCAAAACTGAAGTCACAAGATAAGCACAGTGTGTATCATCTAGAATATTATGTGGACATTATGTAGAGAATTATTGCCTGCGCTCAAAGAGAAGAGGTCAGAAGTAGAGCTTAATTTCATATCATCAGTAAAAATGGGCCACGTTGTATTTCTGAAGCTATAACATCTGTGACAATATTTTTACTGCACCTCATAGTGACAAACAAACAGCATCAGATGTTGCCTCTTGGCTCATGCTACACCTTGGCCTCTGGCCTTGTAGCTCCCCTGGAGGAAAGATATTTGTGCATTTTCAGTAGTCATCTTTATCAAAACAAATATTTTCAGCTTCTAACAAACAAATGAAGACAACTCTCACTTGTTTCTGGTGAGACTGACATTTTGCCCAATATCATTATACCACAATTACAATCCTCTGTGAAGAAGCAATACCATACTACACAAAATCAGCTACTTTACAGCCAAGGAAAATTCTGGTCCTTTCACTACACAACTGCCCAAATACCCAAACATTAACACATACATTGGACAGGGGCTCCTTCCTTCTTCCTATCCTGATCTCAATCTTTTCCCATATTATAGGTCAAGGACTGGCACAGTAGAAAAAGCTGTTTTACACTACAATGTCAATGACAAAGTTTGACAGTCGCACAATGGCATTATCACTGCACTAAATCACAATAAAACTCCACTGACAATAAATACAAACTAATTCATAACAGTAGTTTGACATCCCCCTTGCTCTGCTACAGGAGAGGTAATTGCAATTCAAACTCTTTCTTTCTCATCACATAAGGCAACTGCCGAGCCAGCTCACCCCGGCAGCTCTCTGGACTGTCGTCAGCACTCCATCCTGTGGATGTCTGCCAGTGGCCCCTCCACCCGATCAATCGGCACCGGCGGCAAGCTTTCTCCCTTTTCTCTCTCTCTCTCCTTGTCTTCCCCTCCCTCTCTTGGCTGCCACAGTATAAGGACTGTTCTGTTTTGCCAGCACAGCATAGTGATTAGACATTAGGCCTGCACAGATGTGTGAATTAGCTTAATCTGTGTCCGCGATGAAGGACGAGGATTTTCTTGCCCACTGGAGACATTCACTGGATATAAAAGAAGCTAATCTTTAGGAAATTTAGAGAGGGGATAGTGTGTGTGTGTGTGTGTGTGTGTGTGTGTGTGTGTGTGTGTGTGTGTGTGTGTGTGTGTGAAAAAAAGAGTGCACAAGAATATTTCAGATAGTTCTCACAATGCTGAGTCTTTTGTACTGTTGCTTATCCTTCAACAATAAAAAAAAAATCTAAGTTTGGGAAGATGTGTGGCTCATGGGCAAGGACAATGTTGTACTGTTCTCACTTAAAGAACTGGAAAAGTAGATAACATGCTGCTTGACACAGAGTCTGTAGTGGTCGGCAGTGGAAGGACACAAGAGGGAGAACAAAAATCCATATCCCTATATCCCAGCACCAGAGGTCAGTTTAAGGAATGTGAGTAGATTGCATGTTCCTTCCTCATCTGACCACAGAGGAACCTGCCAGACCTGCAAATCTCATCCATCCCAAAGTTTTATAGTTTTAGCTTTTTATGTTTTAATGCTAATAGACATGGACATATAGTGCAGCACTACTGTTCTCTCTGTGGCTCTGCTATCCATCATGCACCTGTACAAGTGCTGACTTGCAGTAGACTGAACATGTAGGCATAGCATGACTAACAGCAGCCCAGCCCAGCACTCCTCCTTTACTCCCCCACATTATCTGCTGGATATATGGTGCGCCCTTGACATACTGCCAGCCACAATACCCCTCTTCCAAATGTCTATTGATCAAAGCACAAGTGTGGCTGTATGAGAGGTAGAGTCTCACCCATACTCGTCTCACCTCACACTCAAAAGACAATTCCACAAACTGCACTAAGAGATTTAGATGTAATGCCAGAGGCAGAGAATTAGGTAAATAAACACTGGACCACACTGCACCACAACATCACGTCCAAATGTTTTCTCTAACAACAGAGTCACTTCTGGTTTTACGTGCAGTTGTCAAAACAAAACAGTGGCCTGAGGAGTCGGACGGAGCTTTTCACTTTCCGCACCTTTTGGCCACTTTTCTTCACTGTGGTGAATTTGGGTCAGCACTTGGCTGGAGCCAAATATCTGCTGTGTGTGTGTGGCGACCGGAGCACAGCAGGAGCTTTGCAGTAAGCTTATTCTCAAAAGCAGCGTATTATCATTCCATCTTAAAATTGCAAAAGCACGTTTGACTGTGATGAGTGGTTATAGTCTACTATTTCTAAATACACAGGCCTTTGAAGACCCCGTCACCTTCTCCCTCTCAGTCTGATCACAGTAAGTCTAGTGCAGGGAAATAACGTGGCTACTTACCTAAAATCAGATCCTGTCAGCGATCAGCTTCCTCTCGTTTCCCTTCTACCCAGCTCTGCTTCTCTCTGAAGTCAATCCGCTGTTTCCAGTCAGATCAGAACGGAGCCGAGCGCCTTTTCGCGTCCTGCGTCCAGAGTTGCCGGGATGGAGTTACCATGCGGGATGCAGGGAGGACAAGGATGTGGAAGAGATGGAGGGGGGAGGCAGAGAAGGAGGTAGTTGGGTATGAAGGCGAAAAGAGAAAGAAAAGAGAGAAAGAGAGAGAGAGAGGAGCGCAGCAAAGCACTGCAGCGACGGGGAGGCAACGCCACCGGAGAGGAGGCAGACAGCTCTCGCACTCTCCCGTGCATGTGCGCGCTCACGCACAGCACAGCTGTCATGCACGGATATGGAGCGCCACCGTTAGGTGTTGTGTGGTAGTGCTAAGATTGTCTCTTCCTGTGAGATTTTCTGTGTTTTTGCAGTTCTTGCCCAAGAGTTAAGACTTTCTGCACTGATCTCACTCCTTAGGTTTCCTGGGACACTGTAACTTGGTTTTAGTTTTTGAAACTGAGCATTACTTTGCTCCATGTCTTGTCTGTGTTTGTGTGTGTGTGCGTGCGTGTGCGCACTGAGCCCAGCCCTAACACAGGACGTGACAGAAGGACGTGGCCAGAACTGGCAGACAATGAATCCCAGACTGAAGAGGACCTGAGATGGGACAAAGGAGGTCAGACTTGGCGTTCGCTTGTCTCTGAACGCTCCTCCATGTTTCAGTCTCGATCGTAGTGTCCATCGCATTTAGTCCCAACCTGTTTTACAATGTGAGGGCTGGTTCTGGATTTCCTTCCCTCACAGTTCACTTCTCAGCTTGTTCACTCCTCCGCTCCGGAGACCCCGAGCCGACACGCAGGGGTATGGGTGGGTCTTTTTACCTTCCTGAGACATAAGGTTCTTAAAGGGACAGACTCCTCAGCTACTCCTCCCCCCACACATTTTAATGGAGAGGTTCATCCGGATGATTACCTTTGTACTCTCAGGTCGTAAAGGCTTCTCCTTCATCAGCTCCATTTTTGAGACATCACTCCCATGAAGCACTGCCTCCAGTTTCCAAGTCCATGTCACAGCTCTCAAAGTTCCTGCTCCACCCAGTTCTCCAACCAGCTCACCAGCCTGAGCAACCACCAGTCCAGCTGCTGTCTGCAGTCCAGCCAGTGTATCTTTTCCAGGTTGTTCAGCCAGAGCCTCATCGTTCCCAGTCCAGTCAGTCCAGCCAGTCTTCAGTCCAGCTCGCCCAGCTATTGGCTGTTATTGGACCCAGCCAGTCCAGCTCATCTCCGCCACCTCAACTCCAGTCTCCACCACAGTCTTCATCGTCTCTCCAGTCATCACCACAGTCCTCTCCCCAGTCAAGGCCTACTCCAGGGTCCCCCCCCCGAGTCCTCTCCATTCTAACCACTGCCTTGAGTCCTCTCCATCTCAGTCAGGTATTCTTCTTCCTAGTCACCTGTTTCAGCCAATTCACCTGTAACCTCAGCAGCCCCTACAGTTGAGTGCACCAACAATAATGTCTCCACTGAGGCTCCTGGTCCAGTATCTGCACCTCAGTGCACCAACATGATCCCACTGAGATTCCTGGTCCAGCCCCTGTTCCTAGGGGGACTGACAATCACACCCCTGTTGAGGCTCCTGGTCCTGTCCCAGCTGTTGTCCTGCCTGCACTTGAGCTCACCTCTAATACAAAATGTGTCAGTGGGAACTGATTTCTTGCAAACTTTATAAAAGTTAGTTGAGGACAAAAAGTCACTGACCTTGATCTAATAAAACTAGTTCTTACTTCTGTAACTTCTGGATGTACATTTCTTCCCTGCACAAATATGTGTAAGGCTGTTTAAATACATGTGTGTTTGAAGAATAGCCACTAGATGGTGCCACTAAGTTGAGACATGACTTATCTAAACTAAGTGATAAAACTATCCAGATTCAAGGCCATTTGCAAGTTTATGATTATTATACATCATAATTTTAAATGACATTAATACTATTTATAAATATAACTTTTCATAGTCAAGAGTTTTTCTGTACAAATGAATGTGCATAGTGTTTGCACAATTATGAAGATGTTTGCACTAAAAGTCTGGCAATCATTCTATGCAAATGGGTAATAATCTGATTAAATCTGATTCTAAAAATTATTTGTACCTTGCATTAACAAATGAAACAGTGCTGAGATAAAGTCCCTTTTTAAAATCTATAATAAAGACATTTATTCTTGTAGGATACAGTTTTTAATGGTCACTGCATGAATCTGAAAGAACTGACTATAATGGAAAAAAACTACTTTTACCTTCGTCCATCCTGCACAGATTTTTCTCTTTAAAATTAAATTTTTCTATACAATTAAATTTAATTTTAAATGTATTTAATTTTTTTAGCACCAAATCATAATAAAATAAATATCTCAAGACACTTTACATAGAAACCCAACAAATTCATTGGATCAAGCACTTAGTGACAGTGGAGAGGAAGAACTCCCTTTTAACAGAAAAAACCTCCAGCAGAACCGGGCTCAGTTTGGGCGTGGATCTGCCTCGACCGGTTGGGGTGAGTGGATAGAGGAGAGAGAAAAGAACAGCTACAATAAACAACAAATAGACACTGCAGGTTGGTGGGGCCAGTAACTGCACATCAGCGATATACAGCTCCAGGACCAGGGACACCTGAAGAAGGTACAGAGAGATAACAGAGAGAGAGGGAGAGAGAGAGAGAAGGCACAAAGTTAATGACATTCAATGGTGACATATACAGGGGAGGAGAGGAGAGGAGGACAGAAAGAGGATCAGAGAGGGAGAGAGATAAAAGAAGAGGGAGCTCACTGATGGGGACTCCTCTGGCAGTCTAGGCCAATAGCAGCATAACTAAGGGATGGCTCAGGGTCACTTGAAACATCCCTGACTATAAGCTTTGTCTAAAAGGAAAGTTTTGTCTCATTGCTGCTCAGCCCTCTGGGTTATTGCTAATGGGTCATATCCCGTCTTGACATGTCCCTCTTCCTGATTGTTTTATCCTCACAATCATTTCTTTTTCTCTTATTTCCTCATACCTCTTTCTGGGTCCTTCTGTCTCTTCTGCCTACTCTCTTCTTTTTCTTTTCTCCTTCCTCCTTCTTAGGGGGGCAGTCATGGCCTAATGGATAGGGAGTCAGGCCTGAAACCACGACTGAGGTGAGACCCTTGAGCAAGGCACCGGAACCCCAGTTGGTCCCCAGGCGCAGCAGCGATGGCTGCTCCAGGTGTGTGTTCACGGTGTGTGTGTTCACTGCTGCGTGTGTGAACTTTGGGATGGATTAAATGCAAAGCCCAAATTCCGAGTATGGATCACCATACTTGGCTACACAAGTCACTTTCACTTTCACTTGTGTGCAGACTCTACTGCTGTATTATGTTAACAGAGTGTACACTCTGTTGTCAGTTTATTAGGTACACCAAAATAAAACTAAATCCAACAGCTTTATCTGCTATTGTGTCTAAGCCCTATCAACAGTTTGTAAAGCCACTGTTCCCTCACCTCACTTTGTAAATGTTATGGACTGAAACCTAAAAAAAAAAAAAACAATGTAGGCCTACATGGTGTGTCAGAGCCACAGCACACCTACAGCTCTTTGATATTTGACATTTTCCCGTGATGAACATTTAGAGACGGTCGTGCTGTCATTACTGCACACATTATATTCATTTCTAGTTAAATTGCTGTGGTGGTTGGAGGAGCTCAGACTTCACCTTCAGGCTGTGTCAGGTCGCTCAGTCGCTCCTCTCCTTTGTGCCGGGCTGCACACTGACTCACATTTGGGTGTGTGATTTATGACGTACATTGTGTTAATTGGCACGTGTCATTAGAGAACCCTAATAGCCTTGTCAAACACATGAAGCAGTTCATAGCAAACACTGTGAACTGGATGTTAAAGTTGAATCTGTAGCTTAATGGCCCCAAAGATTAAAAGCACATGTCATTGTCAAAAAAAAAAAAAAAAGAAAAAAAAAAAGATTTCAGTTATTCAATTCTTCAAACTTCAATTATGGAAAATGTCATTCAAAATGTACAGTACTACCTTTAAGGTACTGTTGCTGACCTATAAAAAATGATAACAGTTTTACTCTGTCATATCTTAATGACCTACTTCATATTTTCGGCGCCTAAGTTCCTCTACTACTGTTTTTAATTTATACTGACAGTCTTCAAGGTATCTGTCTTTTCAAATTGTGCACCGTTCCTCTGCAGCACCCTGCCTACTGAGGTCAGGAGGGTCACTTCAGTCCAAATGTTTCAAAGTAAAAGATCAAGATCCCTTTATTCACGAAGGCATTTCACTAAATGTCCTCTGTGATTCCCGGGCAAACTGATAACACTTATGTTTACTTTTATGACTCTTTTTTCCCCTTTTAATGTTGCTGTGTTACCTTTAGGTTGATGTTTTGCTATTAGGCTACCTGGTTGTGCTGCTATTTTTTGTGCACATTCTTTATGCACTTCATTAAGTGTGTTAAAAAACTTGAGAAATGCACTATAAATACATGTAAACTTACCTTATTGTAAACACATAACCTTAAACAACCTTAAACACATAATAGTCAATGTCGCACAGTGTCTGTGATATTATAGAAGTTAAAGCAAATCCCTGTTTTTTTTATTTGCTTCATTGACATACAGATCATTGGCTAAAATCTCTCATTCATTAAATGGATTTCAACATAATTTCAGGGAAATGGTCTCAGGAAATGTATTTGGGTAGTTGCAACAATCTATACCAGTGTGTGTGTTTCAAGATCACATGCATGCACGTGTGGGTGTGTTAACATTGATTTTGACTGCAAAAGCAAATTTGAACAAATGAGAAAATGCTTCCTAATTGTAAGACTTTCATTGTGTGAATATGTACTGTGCTGACAAAGCATTATCCATTTAATCTATAAATATTTGGCCACAACATTTCATCAGTAGTTGTCAATAGAGATAGAGACAGAGGGAGTTTATCTGTAATGCTTACACATCACTTTCAATAGAAGAGAAGAAGAAAGAAGTGAAAAAAACTGTGCAACAAGTCACAGGTGGACAAATACCACATTTTGTGCATACAATGACTGGAATTTTGTGTTAAAAGTGAGAGTGACAGTCTCACTGTCTCACTGACAGTGTCAGTGAGATTTCTAGTCTCCATTACACCTGTTTAACATATTTCACTGTATTTTCAAAATATCTTAGTTTGACATTGGGGGGGAAAGCACAGAGCAAATATAAAAGATACAACAGGATTAGCACATAGTCTTAATTATTTATAAATGGGTTGTTTTAGTATTTGTGTTTGCATTCTGTTATGTTTACTGGCTAACAAAGGGAGAGAAATTAATAATAAACTGTCTCTTTATCAAACTACATCTACACATACAGAAAATTTGTCATGGATAGTATATGCACTTTGTAAATGTGCTAACACAAGTTAAAAGTTTAGTGTGACCATTTAATGGCTGATTATTACAGCCATACATAACAGTATGAGAAAAATGTGATCATTTATTGTCTGAACTCTACTTCAAATCGTCCACCATTCCCACAGAAAATTTCCTCCCAGTAATCTGAAACCCTGTAATCAACAGATAATACACCACTGTTGTCTTTTCATCATATAAAAACAAAAAAAACAATACACTACCTAGTCTAAATGTTTAGGTGCAAAAACTAAAAAAGTACAAATGTGTCAGGCAATGTGTCCTTAGTGTGCTGACAAACCACAACGTGATTAAGCATACATGGGTGATACACCTAAAACCAACTTGCCACTTGCCAACCAATCAGATCACGCTTAAATAATTTCCTCTACATATTTTCCCTTAGTTAGTTATGCTGCTATAGGCCTAGACTGCCCGAGGACCATCGGTGCACTGAGCTCCCCTACCCTAACCCCCCCCTTCTCTCCCACCTCATGTATATTCCACCATTGAATGTTACTAACCTTGTGCTCTCTCTCTCCCCTAGTTTGTGCTCTCTCCCTCCCTCTCTCTCTCTCTCTCTCTGTACCTTCTGCAGGTGTCCCTGGTCCTGGAGCTGTTTATCGCTGATGTGCAGTTACTGGCCCCACCAACTTGTAGTGTCTATTTGTTGTTTATTGTTGCTGTTCTTTTCTCTCTGCTCTATCCACTCACCCCAACCGGTCGAGGCAGATGGCCGCCCAAACTGAGCCCGGTTCTGCTGGAGGTTTTTTTCTTCCGTTAAAGGGAGTTTTTTCCTCTCCACTGTCGCCAAGTGCTTGCTCATAAGGGAATTGTTGGGTTTTTAGTTTTAGTTTTTGTAAAGTGCCTTGAGATGATTTGTATTGTGATTTGGCGCTATACAAATAAAATTGAATTGAATTGAATTGAATTTATTACACCAGCACAAGGTTCACTATGCTCAAATTATCCTTGAGCCAAAAATGCAAGCTGAACATGTTAAGCACAGCATTTCATGTTGTTGTTTTTTCCTTGTCATTTGGACCTGTAGCTTAGTTTATTTCTGTGCCTTTAAATAGTTTCACTGACTGTATTTTCACACTGAAAAAAAAAAAAAAAACACAAGTATAATTGGAATTCCAGAGTTATATTTTAAGAGTCAATTTATCAGCCAATTTTTACATAACTTGCTGTAGGATCCTGGACCCTTTTAATTCTATATTATGTCATATAGAGTTGAGAAAGAAGACAAACATTCCTGTATGCGTTACATTAAACAACCCAGACTAGATTCCTGTCAGCACAAGGCAAAACCTCACCCACCTGAACACCATGGTGAGCACAACAAACATTGTCATCAACAAACATTTATTTGTAAAACAGCACTTACTAATATGAACATTAAATATGAACATTACAGAAGGGTTGAAAATAAGAAAATGAAAGAGTGAAAGACAGAGTTTACATCCGCATACAAACCGCCTAGACAATCGAAGTGAAAGAAATGTAATCATCTAAACACCTTTCATGTTCTGTGACTCAATTCACCTCACACATAGTTTGTAAGTGAATCACAATGTACCAGGAAACAAAAGAAAACTTGCTGTGAAGCATAATAAGTATTTGATTGCAGTGTCATGGTTACCCTGGTCCTGTTCTGGATCCCACAATGCACCTCTTCCTGGCAGATCTGTCATCATCTGATGGATGTGTTTAATTATTGCAGGTTCATATTTTAATATGTGCAGCATTTCCTCCAAACCTCCAATATCTGCAGACAGAGCAGCGTTTTACTCCAGTGTTTTGTTAGGGATTGTTGCATGTATCATCAACACTGCAGTCAAACACAGAGCCTACATCCAATGACACCTGCTTTCTGAGCGATTACAGTATCTATGTTTTATGTAAGTCGTAAGGTTTGAAAACAAAGTGCATTTATTGTTTCTGAATTTAAAACCAGGAAAAATCCAGAAATGGAGACCAACTATACTTTTTTTTAACCTGGCTGTCAACAAATGTAAAATGTTTGGTTATTTAAAACTATTTATTTGCACAGCAACAATTTCTTTATTATTTTCTACTTTTTCCTTGTCATCCATGCACGTTTGCAAGCAAAAGACTAGGTAAGTTAGTGGGAGTTTGAGCTTACTCCATAAACCAGTCCCTAGTACACATTCACAAAATATAAAAGTAAAAAAAAAAATATATATATATATATATATATATATATCAGATTTCTCCTGTATGTTTTGGCACACATGGATATTTTACCAACCAAATTACTGTAGACAGCTATTACATGTTTTCCCAGTTGGTCCACTGCTCACTGGCTCTAGTCCTAATGGTGTGGAAGTGTGCCTATATTCTCATTGAGACACATGCAGCAGCATAAACACAATTTGTGCTCAGACATGAAGCAGATGTTTTCTGCTGTTATGCATGTGCTGCAATACAATGTGAACCATGTGGACAATTATCATCTTCACTACTGCGTACTAAGTATTTTTAAATCTAAAGACCGAAGAGCACTGGAAATCTCTATAATCATAAACAGCACTTATATAAAAGACAAGGACATTAAGAAAGTGTTGGAGGTTTAAAATAGATATTAACACATTGGTCACTGCACTTTATCTTCCACACAAATCTACCCTACTGACATTGGCTGAAAGGACAATTAGACTGACTGGTGTCACTGAATCTGGTTTGCATTTCAGAAGCTGGTGAATCACCCTGAGAAAAATCAAACTCACCAGTGCGTTCATTTCTTCTGTGAAGCTGACCTTCAGCTCTATTTATAGAAATAACACTGGTCCATGAAAAGCACTGGGCGTTTTATTAATGCCAGGACTAGAGTGACAGAACATGTTACATAATGTAACTGGAAACAAACCTGCACCATATGAAACATCTACTGATAATTGCACATTTCCTTTTAGCATTTAACTTATTAATTTCCGACAATTCATATTATCAGCACCCTAATCGCCAGGAAATTCCTCAGACAACAAAGAAACTAATAAGAGTTACTTACAAAGGGTTAGATTCCAAAACAAGTTTGCAGACTCTGGAGAAAGTGAAGTTGGTGTGACACATGTTTTCCCTCAGCTCAATCTGAGCCTCCCGTTCACACAAACAAGTTGTGGTGTATGATGCTTAAACTGACTCCAGTCTAACCCTGAAACTAATCAACTACCTCTGCCCACCCTCTAGTCTTGGCATCTGATATTTACCAAGTGGGTAGTGGGTGATGTGAATGAATGAAGGTGTCAGTACATGAACATAGGCGAGAAAAGTGAGAGGTGCAAACAACTGGCACTGACCAAGACACTAAATTTCTCACTTCTGTTTCTGACCGTCTGGTGTCTGTGTAGAGTTTTGCCAGCGTGTGAATGAATTAATGTGTTCAACAGTCACCCAGCGTGCAGCTGTGCGTCTGATATGAAAACACCCACCAAGTATGCTCTGCAACAGCTGGGAACAGCGAAAACACCGTCACTGGTCAAGAGCATGACTCCAGTAAGTTTCTGTCAGGCTGTACTATGATGCGTTAATTCATCAGGCAGCAAAGTGAAACCTCTGCTAGTGAGGACGGAAGTAAAATCACATGCTGCGGCTGAGGAGCTGCGTTAGGCAGGACGTGGGAAAGGATTGTAATCCCAGCGCTCAAAAAAACCAACCACAGCTGCGGCAACAGCGACGGGACGTCTGTGATTTTTCCCCACTGTAAAGCCAAACAAACCCAACAGCAATGAAGACACACGAGAGACTTCGCTTTTCCAGCCCCAGCCAGCGGTGAACATGAATGAAGAATGACCAATGGTGAGTAAGTCGCGCTCCACGAGCTAACGCAAGTGGCCTTAAAGTGGTGACGCACTGAATTAAACAGACACTAAATCTCTAAACATCGAGCCGAAGTAAAGCGGAGATGAGCTCAGCCTCACATCAGGCATGTAGGACCCAAAACACACATGCACAGCGTCTCTATAGTAAGTTAAAGCACAGTCGCTTAAGCGAAACTTACCGGGACTCGACTACACGCGCATCCGTCCCCCTTCCTAACCCGCCGATCGACTGCCTGATGGACTGTATGTTGGAGACTTATAGGAGTTTCCAAGCAGGGGGAATTCCGTCTGAATAACTTCCCATGTGCCAGTCAGAAGGAAACTGAAATAAGGTTTGGATTTACGAGAATGTCCTTCTGGCTTTCAGGGAATTGAATCACATATAGTGAGTTTATTACTGAGTCAGTGTTTACGCCCAGTTATGTTACCGCACAAGAAGAAGAAAAATACTATATAAACTGGCCAGTTTAAATTGACTCAGTACAATTGTAACGCTGCTGCCATGTAAAAATATAACACATGTATTTACATATTAAAAATAATAATAATAATATATATAACATATATAAATACATATAAATAAATATATCAGTTATGCAGAAAAGACTCCTTTCAGACTGGATTTTAACTGCTAAAGTACTCGAGCAGTATTACATGTAGGCTATTTAATACTGCTTACTACACTGTAGAGTGTTTAATAATTATCTATAGCGATGCAATAAATTCATTGTTATAATATTCAAAGTGCTGAATAACCTACTGCTGGCTATAACAGAAATGTGTCAGAAAACAGTGCGTAGCTGCTCGTGCATACCGGATTGCGCAGCAGTAGACAGGTCATACCGACCCCTCCCCACTGCTGACAGCACCGATAGTGGGTATATAAGCTTCTGAACTGGACCGTGCTGCTATGGAAGAAGGAATAAATCACATTTGCCATTAAGTCATGGGCTGTGTGTACGCTATGTAGCCTACCTGTGGATGAGGTGGGGTTCTTATTAACATTTGCTTAATCATTAGTGATCCATGAAAATAAAAAAAAATTAAAAATAAAAAAACAAATCTGAAGTACAGTATATACAAATATTTTTGGATAACTCACCTGTGTGTCTTCCTCTCTCCCCTGTTCCTCTCTCTGACCATAATCTATCAGCCTCTTCTTTGCCTTAGTCTACTTGCTCTTTTGCTTCTACCTCTATGTCTGTCCTGTGACAGCAAAAGGCCTCCTGAAGAAGTCAGAATCGATTACATTGTAATCATCCAAACTGATCTGGACAACACAGTAAGCCACTGTTCACACACTGCACATAAGGGCAATATACTTTTATTGTCAACCAATAAGAAGTTGCATTCAGGACCATGACAGGTCAGAGAATCAGCTCCATCTAATATATAGTGGATGGATGCACCACAGTCTTAGAGGACAGAATGCATTCAATATACAAAATGCAGTTTTCATTAATTACACAGATAAACAACAGTCCTCTAATGATTTCTGTTTTGAAATCCAATCAGGAGGAGATGAATTACTGTGAAAACAGCTGCAAGTTAAATTAAGCATTAGATGTTTCCAGTTTTTAGTAAATTAATCAGATTAAATCTCCCCCCATTTTTAATACCATAATGAGCCACTATGGGGGATACCTAATGCCAAATAAACAAACTTGTATGCACATTTAGAGAAAGTCAGGAAAGATACACTTACAGTTTCCATTTTCGAAATGTATTTTCTTGGAAAGCTCACAGCTGCCAGCCCACATTTCCTGTCAGTGCTGGGAAGTGAACCAATAGTATTTGGAAACTGGTTACTGTATATGTACTTACAAGTTCAGTCTATTGCTCAAAAGGTTACAAGAGAACCATAATGAAGATTGCAAAATAGTGTTTGAGCTAAGTTATTTGTGTTTTTGTGTAAATCACTAAATCTGCTTGGAGGTTCTTTCAGGCAAATTGAAATTCATACTTACTGCTTATACAGGGACCCTTTCACAGAGGGAAGAACAAGCAGCTTAAGTAGTAAAAATAGTGTATTACAATTTTTGATAAAACCAGAGACACACCCATCCACCTTAAAATTCGCCTTAAAGAACAACCTATATTGTGCTTTGTGAATGTAAACAATATAATTTTTTGTTAGACATTTTCAATACTTAAACTGCCCCTGCTGTACCTGTAACACATATTCTTCAGTTGTAAATAATAATATTGTCATGTTTTCATTCATTCCAGAGAGAAAGTATTACAACCTTGCTGCAAAACTCATCCTGCTCCGAACTGAAACACAGGATACGCAGCTGCACGTCATCAAACGTCACGGTCAGTAATAATTATTTTGTAGTTGTCAGCTGAAATGCATGCTCATTGTACATTTTACTTTTGTTAGTTGGGCCTTGCTTGGTGTATTTCCTGGCTTTTTCTTTAGTTATTTTGTTATATCATTAAATAATGCTTGAAGGCTTGGAATACTAGCAAAAATATACACCAAGTGTCAAATTCAGAGACTCTCCCCGTTAATTTTGTATCTACATGCACAGCCACAGTATAAGCAATATATATATATATATATATATATATATATATATATATATATACTTCACTCTGTGATTAGTAATCAGACCACCAGAAAACCAGGTATGTTTCTCATTAAGGACCTTTGCTATGGATTTTTTGAAAGCAGCATCTTCAGTAAGGAGCATCCAACCATTAACCTTAGCCATTAACCAACTGCACCATGCACTGTTGAAGCTGCTGTATTACTATGACCATGTACACATTGGCACCAGGTCAAAGGTGGTTGAGCGTGCTACTGAGGATGGGTCTCATTTTTTTGTGGTCACTGAGGATACTGTACTGCATAGATGTATCAGAGGACTCACATACCTCTGTTCTGCAGAATGTTGTGAGCACCTTGCACATCGTAACCTGCAAAATGAAGACTTTAAGGCTTTCCCACACAGATGGACTGGTCAGATCTGTCCTAAGGTCAATACATTGCCCTTGCCTTGAGAAACCCGTAAGTCTATACACATGAATTCGTTAAAAAAATCATAAAAATGTACATACTTAGTTTTTTTTTCTTACATAATGAATCTTTGAAAGGGAGAACAAAAAGGTGTCAAACTTTAGAAACTAATATTTCCAGTTTTCTGGCAGGTTTTGGTATTTCTTTCTGCCACATAGTGGTTGTCTCCCTTGTGACTTACCGTGCGAGTGTGAAGAAATCAGCCTATTTGTTTCTTATACTAGTTAAAGTGGTGCCAGGCTGAGAGAAGCTAAAGCAGGAAATGTACATGAAGAATACTGGCATATTATCTTCTTTGTGCACGGAACATTTGAGAGAGAAGTTTGGAAGGGGAGAGCTGAAATGAACATATATTTGGGTACTTTTTGGTTACTGTGGCTACAATTTCAGCTCATGGGTGAAAAGTCATATTGTAATCCTGTAATTGCACATGACTGATGATGCTTTTAATTTAATTCAAAAGTGTTTCCAATTTATTTGTTAGCTTAGTAAGATAAGCTTGGCAGTAACAAGTAAAACAAGTTGGATTTAAAATCATTAGTCATTTTCTGTTTATGTACAACCATGCCATCTTTACTCGATTAGCTTTACTGGATCTTCTATGTACTCTCGTACTTTATTTTCAATAGTTCAGGCTCACAATCAAATGTGATGATTCAGTCTCATAGTTACAGTCTGAGTCATACAGCAGAGCAGATCAGGGCCTCTTTTGAGCCTCAGGCCTCACCAAACCAGCACAGGTTTAAAATACTGGCTCATGCTGTAACATGGTGTGTTTGGAACATTTTTAAGACTGCCCCTTAGCTTTGATCAAACATATCTCATCTGTGCTTTGATCAGACCCCAAAGAGAAAACAAGCAGAGTGTTAGTGATTCCAGATGGTGTCGAAAGAGGTCGAATTTTGTTTTGTTCTTGACAGCCTGTAGAGTGTGTAGTGTCTTAGTTTACATAAGGACATTTAGCATTACACCTGATGCATGTATAACTCAAAAATGACTTGGTACTAATTGGCACATTGTATTTGTGTGTTGACCTCTATTGACTAGACTAAAGAACCCAGCATCAAGTTGAGGAAGAGGAGGAGAACAAGAAGACAAAGAAGGAATGAGCAGAAAAAAAGCAAGAGGGAGATTAAAAAACTTTGCAAAGCAATGGTAATTCTGTCTACGTTGAATGAATGCTATGAGATGATGAATACTCTATTAATGCACACCTGAAACCAAATCAGGCACATTGTGAAGCAAGAACCTTGTCACTCTTCCGTCTTCCATTCGATTATGCAAGAGAAAGCTCCACATTATTTAAGCTATACTGTCAAGTACATGTATATCTCTCTTACAACTGTTTTTAGTGTTTTGTGAGTACTAACTCTCCAGTTAAGTTTGCAGCCTATTCAGTAACAAGCTATTAAGCAAACGGCAGAAGAAATTCCAGTGTCTTATATACTGGACTATTACACAGTGTGCTAACAACCAGTTGTTTACTGCGTATCCTGCTCGCTACTGTGCAGAATTCACAAGAATGACTCCTTAAAAGGTGCATGATGCACAGCACGAAGAAGCTGTTGTAAGATCAAGTTAACATTGCCCATGTGCAGCTATAAAGAATTTTCGAAGCAAATAGATTGTAAATAATATGCTAGGACATATACTTGCACTTACTGATACAAGCTTAAGCATAACAAGGTGCTCAAAAAGTTTTCCTTTCACTTTGGATTAGAATGACTAGCCTTGACACATCTTTGTTATCTCAGTTATCTAATGCTTCACTGTCTGGGGAGTTGTTTTAGGGTGGATGTCAAGTTGTCGGTTTTCTCCATAAAATGACATTGTGTTGATTAATCACACAGTATGATTCATATTTTAAAAGCACATGATGCCAAAGATAACTAAGTTCAGCTCAGACCTGACTCTGTTCTGGGATAAATATTTAAGAAGCGTTCTTTCAGTTCTTTCAGTTGGTGCTTCGGTACATGTACCTACGTACTTAACAAAAAATATATGTATGTTTTATAAAATTTTTAAATATACTGTCTGGTGGTTTTTGTATCAGAAATGCAAATAAACACAGAAGCATGCAGCTTTATTATTTAATATTATCCTGATAATCTGTGTTTGTAAAATATATAATTGTTGATAGTTGTTGTTCAATAGAGCAACCAATATTGTGACACCTCGCATATGATTTCCAAATATAGTTATACCGAAAAGAATACAAATGCTTATGTTTCACTTGATCTGTAATAATACAGTACCAAAATGTTTTCTACTTCCTCTCTCTCTTGAGCAGACATTCACAACTCTATCACAGCTGTCTTATTAGATGTTTATTGATGATGCACATACATAGCATTAGTATATCTAAAGGTTGAGTCATGGCAACTGGACTTCTAGTTTTTAGGTGGAAACGTTTCTCTAATCGTGGACTCACGTAGCCCCTCAGATTCACCAAGAGTATGTCCTCCCTGGAAGATATTGGATGTGTTCCTTAATTTTCAGATGAATTTTTTTTAACATTTTCCACTTGAAAGTGGAAAAACCCTCCCTTAACATAGGTGGAGGGCTCAGACATAATTAATCTTCAATCCACCAGGCTGCCCTTTCATCTGTTCCCAGAAAATGAAGGTAATTAAGATGAGTGGTAAAACGTTTCGACATTAGAGCTAGAAGTCCAGTCGCCATGACTCAACCTCTAGATAACGTCACCTGGAGGAATGAAATTTTCCACAGACATACATAGCATTAGGTGCCCAACTATTACCAGGCTAACAACCATTGTAATCAGTACAGGAATACACAACGGCCGAGTCTGTTGAAACATTTCCTTTTATGTAACATACATATAGATAAAGGCTTCCTTAAACTTGGATTAAATGCCATACTTTTTATCCAACCTCATCACTGTTAGTTGACTGAGTATACCAGGTAATGTTCATTAACTATGCATATCAATTAGAGGCTTTTCCCTCTTAGTGTACTACATGTAATTGAACTGGGTGGGGTCATAAATCGTGTTTAATCAAGCAGAAGTCACAGAGTATTTAAAATGACAGTAGTGTTTCTGTCCTTTTGATCGTAAATACCTTATTGTACTAAATACTTCAGCAGAAACAATATTACAGAAAAAGCAACAGCAGAAGCATTTAACTTAGAAACTTAAATTAAGACATTTTCATTCTGTACAGGATTAACAAAACATGGAGTCATCGTTCATTCAGTAAAAATGAAGGAAAACTGCACTGTATAAACTGAGAGGGAATAAAAAGGAATTTTACTAAATGCTACATTTCTTAGAATCATCAGACCTATGATGGTAACATTAACTGCACAAGATTTATTTGTAAAATGACCCTAAAAGGAACCTTTAAAAAAAAGCTAGTGAGTTTTTGAACTGGTCCCTGTTAAACCACGGTAAAACCTTTTCTTTATGAAACCACATTGATTTTTTCCAGTGATTAGTCATATTGCACATCAGTAGAAACATATTCTGTTGTTTGGGAGCCAAGGTAAATAGGATTACAGAATATATTTCAAATCATGGTTGACTGGTGGTTAAAGGTGCAGTCACACCCCCCTTTTTGTGCTGTCAACCAAATAGCAGACTTGACATCCAATCACAGAATCTATAATCTAATAGGTATAGATACAAATTGATCCCTATTGATTTATAACATTATTCTAATTGAATATTGTGTTGTTATGAGCAATGAAGTCAGAAAATGTCATTACTTTCTCACCTGAACCTATTTGTTTTCTTCAGAAAAATTATATATCCATCTATGGAAGAACAGGTTGGTGATGATTTGCCCAATGCTTTACTGTCCATAAATGTACTATTAATATACATTCTTGTGTAACTGAACAGCAAATATGTATAAAAATGATTTGTGACTTAGCAGTAGTTTGATAATTAGCCACGTCCTCATGTTGATGTATGCAAATTAGCCATGTGGAGCAAAGTTACCTTTAAGTTTAATGTAAACATAAAACTGAGTTTTCTCTCATTTGTAAATGAAGAATAATTGCAACACTTTATAATACTGGGAATTATTGCTATTTCATCTCCACTTAAACTAAAATAATAAAGTGCATCAGTTAGCTCATTACTTGGCAAGTAGGGATGCAGCGATTAACCAATTTCAAGATTAACTGTGCTTTAAAACTTCACGGTTAATTAACTGTCAAGGCTACTCGGAGTGTTTATGTTGCATGGAACAGAACTGTTGCAACTTGTACAAAACGAAAACAACAGTGCACCAGCTTAAAGTGCTGTGCATATCAGAGACACGGATGCTATACACATACACACACACACACACACACACACACACACAGACACTACATTAATTCTGGCAGAGGGACAAACAGCAAAGCTTTATTTCCACCAAAGAAACACCTGTAGTCAGTAGTGTGGGAGCACCCTGGGTACACCAAGAATTACCAGGGCGTGACTGAAGATGACAGATCACCTGTTTGCAAAACTTGCCGTAGAAGAAGTTGCTGCTAAAGGAGCTAATACATCAAATTTGATGGAGCGCATGCGGGATCACCACCCAGCTTTGCACGCCCAAGTAAAGGTAACACAAATAAATTATGTGCCAAGTTACTTAATGAGACATGTAGGGAATTAAATATCAACTGTCATATGTGGAAATTATGTTTCCCAGAATGACAATCAAACAGAATGACAGAATGAACAGGTGATCTGTGGAGCTTATTAGGAGTGAGCTCTTGATCACTCTCAACTTCGAGCAGTCCTGTTCCATTTTACTGTAGTTGACAAGACAAACAGCTACTCAGTGCCGCACATAGTGGCAAGAAATACACTTATAAAATGAGGCAGGCCTGACATGTTCTAATGCTGCACGCTACTACTTCTGGTTATTTGATGTACAGTGAAATAATTTTGTGATCTATTTTGAAATGGGAAATACTGACAGATATTTACAGGGCATAAGTAATGTTTCTTTAATTCCAAAGGAAGAGATGGACTTTTGTTTGTCTTATTATTTTGTGGTGTATTATTTGGTGACTGAGTTGTTTCTGTTGTAAAAGGCAGCAATAAATAACACTAAAGAGTGTTCATGTAATTTTTAACATTAGTAGTGTTGTTGAAATTAATGTATGCATACTGATATATTTCATGTGATAAACCTGAAACCGTGATTATTCCTCAGACTATAATCTTACTACCAAAATCTATAATCGTTGCATCCCTACTGGCAAGTGTGCATCTAAGTCAACTGACATAATGACCATTTCAACCCCATGATTACAGTCAGCAACTGTATTTGTCAGTGTTTACTTTTCAACTTGTGGCTTCAATCTCCAACACTATGAAATCCACTCCTACCTACATTTTCGTCTACATTGCTTTTATGTGTGTTTTATGTGCACTGGGGTGCCTGCGGATGTGCCTACCTGTTAAGTGGCTTAAAATTATCAGCCAATAGGCAATGCTGATTATGCTAAAATGGTAAAACCTGCCCAATTAATTGGTTGACCTGTAGTTCAAGGACAAGAAAGTTTTTGTAATATTGTAAGAAAAAGGACAATTGAAATGAGCTGTGTGGGTTGTTCTGTCAATCATATCAGCTACTGATATCATGGATCTTATCAGTATAACAAATTTTACACCTAACCAGTTCATCTCTGAAATGCATGTCTCCAATCAAAATAAATGTTTATACTTGTATGATAAAAACAGAGCAGAAGATGTACAACTCACTACTGAGCATGGCTGCATGAAAAATGTGATATTATGTCCCAATGATGATCCATAAAGTCAATAGTATTATTTTGCTTTACCTTACTTTTATTTATATTTTGGACCATACCACACTTCGAAAAGAAAAGAGAGCTGTGGAATTGTATACTGTTTACACTACTTTAATACTGTGAAAATACAAAAAGGATGTATTAGCTTTGGTGAATCTGACACCAGTGCATTCCTTACTTTCTCCTTCTGACCTCCATCAGATACACAGCTTTCTGACCCCACACTCACAGCAGAATTTGGCGGTTGCAATGGGGTACTTGGTCCCACAAGCATGACAGAACATGCTCTTCATTCCACCATTGCCAACTTGGTTCCCACCATCCACATAATCCCTAAGAAATTAAAGATGAGCAGTCAGCAAAGATAGAATCTATGTACACTAAATTATCGATGACATTTCAGTGCAGCGCTGGTTGTACTGCTCATAGTGTTAACATTTTATTAAAGGTTTAAATAACATACAGATTTTAAGATTCTCAAATAGTCTGTAAAAAGTGTAATGAGTATCATTTGAGTCCAACATACAAAGTTGAGTCATGGGTTGAGTTAGCTCACCTAGATCTGTAGCTGTCCACTTTGTTCTTGTTGAGTCTCATTACAGATTCAGTGTTCCTCGCTGAACTCTGGCCAGAACTAACTGCTTGGGTTTTACTACGAACCCTGAGAGAGAGATGAAAATAACAGAAAACAGAGACAAGGATGGGCCAATTGCAAATCACTGGTATGGCCAGATTTTAAGACGCATCTTAAGCATAGGCATTTTAAGTACTATTGAACAGTTCCAATCACATTATTAGTGATCTTACAAACCCATCGGTTACAGTGTTGATACAGTGTTAATGTTTAATTTTTCAGGCACCCTCACTTAACTTAATTTTCAGACTTAGCAATATTTTTTATTCTGACCCAAATGGACCTAAAAATACCAATAAGAATAATTATGCTTGTCAGTTCAGGTACACTCATTTTACCACAACTTTCAAATTGCTGAAGACATGACTGGATACATAGTGAAATCAAACATCAGTATATTTTAAACAAATCAACTGGGCTAGATTTCATTAATGAAGACACTGTGCACTGACCCTGATGGTGCACTGGAAAGGCTTGAGGTGGTACTCCTCACTGAACCTCCAGAGGAGGCCTTACTTAAGGGAATTCCTAAAGCGAAAAGGGGGGTAACAGAAATATTGAGAACATCATACAGGACAATATCTGCTGGGCTGCAGTCCATGAAATAAAATTAGCCACATTTTTCAAGTCATTTCAACTGAAGATTTGTCACACAAAACAAAATTGTCAGCTAGGAATAACCCCCTGTGATGCATGATTAACACAGCTGTCTTACCAGTGGACTGTCCAATACCAGATCTCTGTTGTAAACGAGAGGTGGCTGCAGGGATGGCTGACACAGCAGAAGTGTTGACCTTGTTTACAGGAGTAGAGGGCTTGTACTGAAGACAGAGAAAAAGGCAACAACAAATAAAACAAGTATGTAATAAAAACATTTGACATGAACATCATTAGACATTACACATGGCATGTAAAACAAAAAAGAAATTGTTATGGAATTGTGAACATCATCTCTTAACTATTAATAACTGTTAATAGAGAATATTTTCCAACAAAACCACAAACTGTATATTTGTAGGCTCAAACAAACCAGTACAGTCTGTGCACATATGCACCTGTGTGCGACCAAGAGGCTTCTTGACATCTCCTAACTTGTGCTTGTTAGGCATACGGGCTGCCTGTTCCTGGCAGAACTTGATGTGCCTGTCGGCTGCATTCTCATTAAACCTTCGTTGACAGTAAGGGCACTGGATATAGTCTGGAGACAAAAGAGGTGGTGAGAAATGACTATAACTGTCCCTGCTGTCAACCCACTACAATGACAATAATCAAGTAACAGCAGATTTGACATGCACTTCTGATTTTCTTCTATCTTATAAATGTAAACCAAAAAATATATAATTTCAACAATTCTTCATTTTAAGAACATTTCTACTGTATGTTTTTGACTCTACCAATGTTATCTGCTCCCTGCTACTTTACTATGTCAAAAATATTTATTATTACTTACTGATGTATGAACAGTATGGAAACAAGTTGCTAGCAATGGTAAGTAGGGGTGATACAGCTTCTTATCAATAACAATAATTCAATAATAATATTTTTTATACTTATTTTAAGCTTCTTAGTTAATAACATCCATTATAGATATATGTGTAACCTGGATCATAAACAGGAGGAGGTGGTGGCGGTAATGGTCCTCCTTCCTTTATGACACGAGTAGAGGCCTTGGCAGCCCTGAGGGTAGCAATGAGGTTTTCATGTTTCATGCGCCAGTTGGATGGCTTCTTAGGAGTTTCTGCCTGACCAGAAATAATACAAACATGATGATTGTAACACAAATAATCTGAGATTTTGATGTCCTACCATAATGTGAACAGAATGTGTATTTTTTTGATAAACGAGCTGCCTGACAACTTCACATTTTGAAGATCAGTTCCCCTCCTTCTCAGAGCTTCTATATACCCTTTGCCTCAAAAAATCTAAAACTAAGAAAATGTTACTGAGCAAAATTGATGCCCTGGAATGTTCTGACCAAATGTTTCATTGCATTTTAATTATGCACACCTCGAAGTTTGTTAAGGAAAAAAGAAACTTTCTTTCCACAATGGCACCCCAAGTCTCTCATTTCTGCCAATTTCTGATGGAGGCAACTTCTGAGCTGCTTACGAGTCAACATGAACATACTTCTTTCCATATGGTTACAGTTGTCAAATTCATCATCAGAAAATTTCTTTTATTGCCATTATTCCATCTAACTGCGCACTGTTTACAGTAGGAGCATCAATCTTTAAAAACCTTGAATATAAGATACATCTACATCTACATAGTGTTATATACATTTGCATTATTTTTGGCTCCAATTTTGGCTACCAATGATGTGATACCATTAGAATCATATAGTTAGAGGTATGTCATGTGACCAAACTGTGAGTAACAGTTTTTTAGAAATTGAATGACAGAGTATGTAGCTGTTAGTTAAAGCCAAGATAACAGAGAAAATAATAATGATAAATAATTTTTTTGGACATTCCAACAACTAGCAGGAAACAGACAAAATGGGAGGAAAAAGTTTTAAAAGGCTTAGGTACTTAAAGTGACCATAAGTGCCTTGATACTTCAAGACAATCTCTATGAAGGCAAAGCCATAAAATAAGCTCCATATTTTTAAGGCAAATTGTCAAACAGTGTGTTTACATTCACTTAGTTAATCTGGTTACTTAGCATAATCAGGTTACATGGGTAATTGGGGCTTACATGCGCAAAGATAACACATCATTCTAAAAACAATTTTTACACAAAGCAAGGACAATAAAAAAAAACAAATAAACTTACTTTCTCAGCAACAGATGAACTTTGTGACTGAAATAAAATTAAGGCTGGTTTATATTTAAAAATCATATGCCAACACAAAATAATGAATGCAAATCCTAATATTATATATTATTAATAATGTAATACATATTACTATATTTTTTCTCATTAATCTACACTCAGTGCCCTACAATGGCCTAGTGAAAACAGAATTTTAGGAATGTTTGCAGATGTATTAAAAATAAACAGAAATATCACATTTAGAGAAGTATTCAGGCCCTTTGCAACAGATGAAAATTAGCTCAGGTGCTTCCCATTTCTCTCGCTGAGATGTTTCTACACTTTGATTGGAGTCCACCTGTGGTAAATTAAATTGACTGGACATAACTTGGAATAGCACACACCTTTCTGTAGAAGGCCTCAAAGCAATGCATATCAGAGCAAAAACCAAGCAATGAGGTCAAAAGAACTGCCTGCAGAGCTCAGAGACAGGATTGTTGATAGACACAGGGCTGTGGAAGGTTACAAAAAATTTGGTTCCCAGAAGCACAGTGGTCTCCATAATACTCAAATAGAAGAAGTTTGGTACAACCTTTTATTGCAGAATGGCTAGATGAAGCCTCTTGTCAGTGCAAAACTCATGAAAGTCTGCTCGGAGTTTTGAGTTTAAGAAATTTAAAAACATTCCTAAAATTCTGTTTTCACTTTGTCATTATGTGTCACTGAGTCTAGATTAATGAGAAAAATGAATTTAAACAAATGTAGTATCAGGCTGTAGTGTATATATACATATTGAACTGACGTTTTATCATGGATTTCCATCCTCATCTTCTAATGCAGCTTTACCTTTGGTTTGATAGGTGCCAATGTGGGGATGTCTGTGCCTTCAGCTCTCTGTCTACTGGAGTCAAAAACCTTCCTCTTTTTGCTTGTTGACTTCTGGCAGATTATAGCATGCCTTTGCTGTAGAGAGCGAAAAAGAAGCACAGTGACATGCATTAATAATCTGTTTCTAGATGTTTTGTATCAATCACATTCTAAATTTTGTTGTAATCACATTTTCAATTTTCATTTTCAAAATTAATATAGACAGTATCTCTGTGAATACCACAGTTGGTTATATAATGCACTCACTCTTTCTGACCTGATCAGGATTTTTGCAACTAGTGATACTGAGTCCAATATGAAACATAAATTTACTTGAATAGTACCACTTAAAGTTTGCTGCTTCATTATTCCTTAAACCAGAGTATATGCAGGTTTCTAAGAGCTAGATTTAAGACTTTTTAAGAACTTTTTAATACCACACTGAATGAAATTTAAGACCAATTTTGTAGAAATAAAATAAAACATCCCACAATACAACCAATTCCCATAACACACTGTTTATTGATATAAACTGTTTACACACCGTTTGATTTATTGAGTAAAACAAAAATAAAATGCCAGGTGTTTTCCGACAGGTTTCCGCAGCCGCTTTGTCTTATTCACACCACATGTGGGTCTCCAAAGCTTTCATACCCATTGTTCCGAGTTTTAAATTTTTTTGCACAGCCTGCAAAGGACCTCGAACACGTTGCCACTAAGTGGACTTAACCACGGCGCAAAATTAGGGTTTTGTAACCAATTGTCATTAAATTTACATTTACCCATGGCAAAAGACTAATGCTGAAACTTTCCCGCAGTTCACGCAGCTGCCGGAAATCACGTGTTAAATAAACTCGCCTCACACGCGTATTTTAGTTGGTTCTGCCTATTTCGTTCTGCGTAACAAATACGCGAAAGGCTTTCAAATAAAATCATCTTTATGAGGTCGGTTAGATTTCATTTTAAGACCTTTGAAACGCAAATTTAAGACATTTTAATGCTAATTAAGGCCTTAGTTTTATAATATGGAATTTAAGACTTTTTAAGGATCCACGGACACCCTGTTAAACTGAGTCTCCAACTTCAATTTTTCATCTTCAACTTTATTATATAGTGCTTAATCACAACTAGAGTTGACCAAAGCGCTAAACAATACATGAATATAAAACTTGAATCCAAAACATAACACACAGAATAAAACAGATTTAATTGCAATGTCATCAACCATGTCCATTGAATGGATAACTAAGACCAGATGACTTCACCTTTACTTTGAATGAATGTGGTAAAACAGAGATCAGTGGGTAGGGAGTTTTACAATTTAAGTGTACCACAAATGTATGGTCACCCCCACAACTGCGAGATCTAGGGACCTCCGGGGACCTCCAGAAGGCAGTGATAAGATGTCCTCAACACTACCAATAAAAACTCAAGATATGCAGGAGCACGTCAGTTCAAGGAAATAAAATTAAGTGTCAAAGTTTGTAGTTTATCTGAGCCCATACCACAAGCCAATGTAGAAATTTAAGTATGAAGGTTATATGGTCCCAATGCTTCATCCCTGTTAAAAAATAAAACACCAGATTTTGTACCAGTTAGAGTCAGAATAATAAAGATTGATTTGTCTTTTATAAAGTGCATTACAATAATCTAGCCTAGAGGAAATAAAAGCACAAATAATATAATAAATATCGATTCCACTCTAGATAAGAAAGGTTTAACCTTATCAAAAATATGTAACTGATAAAAGCAGTCCTTAATCACTGTATCAATCTGCTTATCACTGGTCACAAAGATAAGCATCCAAGATTTAAACTGCTTAATTTGGACTGATTACAGTAACCAAGTAGAATGCAATCAATCTTGATTTCATTAAATGCCAGAAAATTACACAGGAACCAGTCTTTCATTTACTGAAGGCAATCAAACAGCAGGTCTACCTATTCTTTCCAGAAGTTTATCCAAAAAAAACAAAAAAAAAACAAATGAGAAGTCAACAAAATTTTGATGCAGAACACGTATCAAGGCCACGTTCTTTTAAGCATTGCTACCATCACAGCTTGTTTTAGTGCTCCTGGAACAAGACAGAGTCAGGCAACTATTAATTACATCCAAAATGTAAGGGCCTACAGAGCAAAAAACTTGTTCAGCAGAGAAACAGGAATATTATCAAATAAACAAAAAAGGAGATTTAACATTTGGATTAGAAAAAGACACAAGAGCAAACACCAATATCCCCATCAGCAGATAAAGCAGATATACTGTCCTTCATGACTTTATGGTCCTGTCTAACAGCAGAGACTTTATTGACCAAAAAGTCAAAAAGAAATTCTCAGAAGTGCAGAGTTAAATCTGGGAAATTAGAGAAATTGGGTTGGTAAACCAAATGAATGGTATTTAAAAGGACTCTGGGAGCAATGACCACTAGTAAAAATATGATTTGAAAGACCCTGGGATCGAGCAGTTTTCACGATGGTTTGAGAATCACATAAACTTTTACGGACACCTCCAAAAGATTCATATAACCTGAAATTCTTCCAGCATCATTAAGTTTGTCTACAGTGTTTTCTATTAACTTCAACATAAATAGAGTTCCTGCTTGTTTTAGTGCACAGTAGTCCACTGAGTCTAGAATATCCAAGCATGTTGAGGAGAAGAGAGAGCTGGAAGAGGGAAGAGTTCATAAAAGCAACTGAAAATTCAGTTGCTATTTAAGGAAATAAACTATGCCTGGGAAAACTTACAGACTAGGTTTACATTTTATAAATGAAGAGACTAAGATTTCAGAAACAACAGAGAAATGATCTGAAATACATACAGCTCGAATGACTATATTAGAAATACAGAATGCATGGAAGATGACAAAATTTAATGTAGAGTGGGTACGGAAAGTATTCAGACCCCTTTAAATTTTTCACTCTTTGTGTCATTGCAGCCATTTGCCAAAATCAAAAAAGTTCATTTTATTTCTCATTAATGTACACTCAGCACCCCATCTTGACAGAAAAAAACTGAAATGTAGAAATTTTTGCTAATTTATTAAAAAAGAAAAACTGAAATATCACATGGTCATAAGTATTCAGACCCTGTGCTCAGTATTGAGTAGAAGCACCCTTTTGAGCTAGTACAGCCATGAGTCTTCTTGGGAATGATGCAACAAGTTTTTCACACCTGGATTTGGGGATCCTCTGCCATTCTTCCTTGCAGATCCTCTCCAGTTCTGTCAGGTTGGATGGTGAACGTTGGTGGACAGCCATTTTCAGGTCTCTCCAGAGATGCTCAATAGGGTTTAGGTCAGGGCTCTGGCTGGGCCAGTCAAGAACGGTCACAGAGTTGTTCCGAAGCCACTCCTTTGTTATTTTAGCTGTGTGCTTAGGGTCATTGTCCTGTTGAAAGGTGAACCTTCGGCCCAGTCTGAGGTCCTGAGCACTCTGGAAGAGGTTTTCTTCCAGGATATCTCTGTACTTGGCCACATTCATCTTTCCTTCAATTGCAACCAGTCGTCCTGTCCCTGTAGCTGAAAAACACCCCCACAACATGATGCTCCCACCACCATATTTCACTGTAGGGATTGTATTGGGCAGGTGATGAGCAGTGCCTGGTTTTCTCCACACATACCGCTTAGCCAAAAAGTTCAATCTTGGTCTCATCAGACCAGAGAATCTTATTTCTCATAGTCTGGGAGTCCTTCATGTGTTTTTTGGCAAACTCTATGCGGGCTTTCATGTGTCTTGCACTGAGGAGAGGCTTCCGTTGGGCCACTCTGCCGTAAAGCCCCGACTAGTGGTGGGCTGCAGTGATAGTTGACTTTGTGGAACTTTCTCCCATCTCCCTACTGCATCTCTGGAGCTCAGCCACAGTGATCTTTGGGTTCTTCTTTACCTCTCTCACCAAGGCTCTTCTCCCACGATTGCTCAGTTTGGCTGGACGGCCAGATCTAGGAAGAGTTCTGGTCATCCCAAAATTTTTCCATTTGAGGATTATGTAGGCCACTGAGCTCTTAGGAACCTTGAGTGCTGCAGAAATTCTTTTGTAACCTTGGCCAGATCTGTGCCTTGCCACAATTCTGTCTCTGAGCTCCTTGGGCAGTTCCTTCGACCTCATGATTCTCATTTGCTCTGACATGCACTGTGAGCTGTAAGGTCTTATATAGACAGGTGTGTGCCTTTCCTAATCAAGTCCAATCAGTTTAATTAAACACAGCTGGACTCCAATGAAGGAGCAGAACCATCTCAAGGAGGATCAGAAGAAAAGGACAGCATGTGAGTTAAATATGAATGTCACTGCAAATGGTCTGAATACTTATGACCATGTGATATTTCAGTTTTTCTTTTTTAATAAATTTGCAAAAATTTCTACATTTCTGTTTTTTTCTGTCAAGATGGGGTGCTGAGTGTACATTAATGAGAAATAAAATGAACTTTTTTGATTTTGGCAAATGGCTGCAATGACACAAAGAGTGAAAAATTTAAAGGAGTCTGAATACTTTCCGTACCCACTGTATGTCAAAGCAGATAAGTATATCTGTGGATAGATTATATGAGATTAAAACAATCTAATAATTTTGCTGATTCTGGCTAGCTGATTCTTCAGACAGCAAACATGGACATTAAATCCACCACATAATTAATCATATCAAATTTGGGGACCACACTTGCTAAAAAATCAAAAAATTCAGAAATAAAATTGAGGTGGCTGATAAACCAAGGCAGATAGGACTGAGCCACCAAAGTCTACAACTCAAATTCACAAAATTGGACACAGGCTGTTTATAGATAGGCACCAAGCTGCCACCATGACTGGAAAGGTAAAGGTAAATAAAAAATAATAATAAGTCAGTAAGGAGGTCTTCTCTAAAGGCACTATTATTCCTTTGTTTCTGCCATGTTCCCATGATCATCATCATGAAATACAGAGCCTGGGTGCTGAAGAGGTCAATCAATGTAATCTTTTAGATCTGGAATTATTCACAGCAACTTGCAAAATTAACGTATGACTTTGTGGTCATGAGCTCTGGGTCATGACCGAAAGAACAAGATCGCGGATACAAGCGGCTGAAATGACCTTCCTCCGCAGGGTGGCCGGGCACTCCCTTAGAGATAGAGTGAGGAGCTCGGTCACCCGGGAGGAGCTCGGAGTAGAGCCGCTGCTCCTCCACATCGAGAGGAGTCAGTTGAGGTGGCTCGGGCATCTGTTTCGGATGCCTCCTGGGCGCCTCCCTGGGGAGGTGTTCCGGGCATGTCCCACCAGGAGGAGGCCCCGGGAAAGACCCAGGACACGCTGGAGGGACTATGTCTCCCGGCTGGCCTGGGAACGCCTCAGTGTCCCCCCCAGAAGAGCTGGAGGAAGGGTCCAGGGAGAAGGAAGTCTGGGTATCCCTGATTCGGCTACTGCCCCCGCGACCCGGCCCCGGATAAGCGGAAGAGGGGCAAAGTGTAACCAGTGACACACTGTTATCTAAAAGTTTATGTCTCAGGGGAAAATATGTCTAATTTTATTACTGTCTGGAAAAAAGTGTCACCATACTGACACTGTTCCTCACCAAAAATTCATATTTTCAAACACAATACTCTATAAGGACCCTAGAAGTAAAGACCAGTTTTGGTGGGAGAAAATTTGCTGAATCTTTGTATTAGCTTTGCTCTTAAAACACTGTACCTCTCTTCTGGTCTCTACAATATTACATATTTCTCAGTAAAGATATGTTAAACATCAAGACCAAGGAGCTGATTTTTACCAAGACTTTAGGAGAGAACCATCTTTTACAGGTGTTGCACTGAGTCAGTTCCTCGGAAGGCGGTCCACCATCTGTAAGAATAACAGATAAATATCATAGCATAGACACTTAGAAGGTAAAGTGTGTTTTTGACTTGTAAACATGATGCCACTAGTTTTTTTTTTAGATATTTATTACAGGATTTTTCCAAGAACTTTTATACTGCTAGTAAAAAATTTATACATTTTTTGCTCAATTTAAAAACAAAGGGTATTATTACAGGTACTGGCTAGCCGTAGCCTCAGTTTGTCCCTCATAGGTGCAGGTGACTCCCATTATGGAGATGTTTCCTGTAGCATCCCTTCAGGTTAAACTATAAGGAGAAATGACTGTAGAATTTTACATGAGTTTCACAAGCAGTGACCTGACAGTAAATTTAAATTTCCAATGGAAAAAAAGGGACTACTAAATCATGGACAAAGTACTGCATGAGAAGCTGATGTTGATATGGTGATGTGTCATCATGAAGAGATGACAGTACCACTCCTAATGCATAAGGACACCTAAATCACATATTGAATCTTGACAAATGTACATTGTATAATTTATTTAGAACAAAATGACAACAACAGTCAGTGGATATCAAACTTATCAAGCCATGGAGGGCTGTATTCAAAATCACTGTAAATCAAAGTTAAAAACTGAAATCACAGGCTCATTTGAGCTACATCAATGTCATCAGAGCAAATCATGTGGCTCAGAAGTGTGTCTAGTGCCCACATGCCTGTATGCACTCCCAACAACATCTGATCACGCTCCTAATGAGTTGATGATGGTGTCCTGGAGGATCTCCTCCCAGACATAGATCACGACATCAGTGAGCTCATGGACTGTCTGTTGTAGCGGTTGGTGGCATCAGATGCACCGAGAAGGTACTCACTTGGATTTAGGTCAGTGGAACATGAGGGCAAATCAGTGGCATCAATGCTTCATCATCCAGGAACTGATTACACTCTCTAACCACATGAGACCAGTCATTGAGCAGCACCAGGAGGAACTCAGCGCCCGCTGCACCAGCAAAAGGTCTGAGGATTTCATCCGAGTACCTCACAGCAGTCAGGGTCTGCTTTCCTTGTGTAATGGCCAGTCTCCTGCTATCTCTTTCATGCTCTTGTGACTGTGCTTGAAGACACAGCAAATCTTCCAGTAACTGCACATATCCCTGCACCTCCCTTTTTGGGGGTGATCTTGTCTTTTTGCCTCTCCATTGGACCTGTTGTCACTTTGATTTGTTTCCAAACCAGGTGAAACTGATTGACAATTATAAATTCCAACATCTTAGTGCTATGTTGCTTTTCACATTTCAACATCACCAGATCACCTGAGTTTAATTTGGTACTGACAGTCACTTTGGTCCTTAAAAGAAGGGTTATTTGTTATGAAGACCAACGGTTATATGGTTACAGTAAAATAAGTAAGCTACTGTTTAATTTGAATTATTCTCCCTTGTTGCTTGTTTTTAGCATTTCTTTTATTAGAACATACCTGCCACACATATAATGACAACTTACAATCAATTTCAATTTAACTGTGAATCGACTTGTATGGGTTTTAAACAGTACACATTTTGATATTCAAATAAAATATACAAGCATGATACTAAATCATTTTATTCCCATTTTCATTTATTAAGATGAGTCTTTCAAATTAAGTGTTCTCATTTTTAACACAGTAGTCCTACACCACCTAATCATCCACATATGTTTACTATGAGATGGTGTAAACACTAAAGTACAAGGTCCATGTGCAGTACAGGCATGGACTTAGGCTATACAACCACTGGAAGGGTAATAAAACAATTTATGGTTCTACGAGGCAAAAACAAATTGGACTGGATTGAATTTAGTAAAAGCTTCATCAGAATTTTTAAACCATTCGAATGCCCACTTAGTTTTTTGCGCAAAAGAGATCCAGGTGATAAACCAAAAATGTTTGTTTTAGTATACCATGTCAGGTTTTATCCACTAGATGGTATTATGTGCTAACTGACTGCAGGAGGTCTTGAAAACAGGATTTTCTCAAAGGGTGTGGATTTTAATCTAGACAACAGAAATCATTGTAATATTTCTGTAGTCTATGTCTTTTCTAGGTTTTCTTTCATATTATTCTAATATGACTAATCTCACTGCTAAATTATACATAAATTCTATACGGGATAGCATCAGAAAGTACAGAGAATGCACCAGAAAGTCCTATCTGGGAAGAAATTGATACTAGGCAAACTTACAGAGACAGATATTACAAGTAAATTGACCATACCAAAATACTCAATTATTATACCAATATACCATTGATGGGTCTAAGAACAGGGATATGTTATGTTTAAATCTTAAATCAAATTTCCCATTTGTAGGGTATACTTCATCTTTAACCACATGCTACGCACGATGTAACGTTACACACTGATTATGTGTTAATTACCAAATTATTTTTAGAGGCGTGCCAGTAGTCTTGTTGTTTATCTGTTTGTCTGGGTTAAATATGGTGTTTATATAAACCTAAACATGTTATTACAGCATGGATATCAGCCAGTCCGTGTGTTTTGTCTATTGCGGATGCTTATGAATAAATCTTGTCCAAACATGCAACGTCGTTTGTCGGGTTCTGAGCTTGTTGATGCTAGCTAACGTTAGCTTCTGCTATCACACATCAACATATAAATCATTTTATTATTGTCCCACACTGTTAATTGTACGCGGAACATGCGTATCAGCTACTGTCAAACCCACATTCGTCTTGGTGTGCACTATTCGGTGCAACAGACCTCCCACGGTTCCTTGCAACACCGTTATTTGATTAATTTAAAGGTTGTTAGTACACAACATGCTAACACTGTGTAGCTCCTGTTGCTAATGTACGTTACCTAGCATTACATGGCCTCAGCTCCCAAACAAAAAGAGGTCACTTTCTGAAACTGCCCAGCGAAAGCAGTTTTACATTCCCAAAATCACAAAGACAAGAACTGACAGGCTATGGACGCGGCTTTACCAACAAACCGCACAAATAAGCGCCTAGACTTCATAATATCGCTCACCTGTATATTCGTCCATCATTTTCTGTTGTCTCCTGTGTCACCGAAAGCCACAGGATAACAGAGGAGTCACTCATCCTCACTTCCGGCTTTGCTAAAACAGCCTGAACATCGCGAGCACATTTATAACATTATCTATTTCTGTTGGCAAATAATTGCATTAAAACACCAAAAAGAGTCATAATGTAAATCGTGTATACATATTTTTGCTTAGCAATTTCGTGTATCTGTCTATTGTATCTTTTATGTCGTTTATGGGTTATGTCTGATACCAGTGACTTAAATAACGGGAATTCTTGCATAATTTACCTTAGATACATAGGACTGATCAGTATTTCGTACTAATGCTGTCCCTTCTACGGCACAGGACGTTATATTGTATTTCTACCAAATAATGGCTTTTATAGGCTTGGACTGAAAATGAACTATCTTGACTCTGCTAATCTTTGGCTACCATAGCAACTGGGCTAGTCTGATGCCGCTTCACATGCGAACATCCGAGGATTTCATTGGTTGTTACTGCACGGTTTGGGTGTATATACATGAAGTACCAAAAGTAAAAGTACTAATTTTTCAGAATGACATACTTCCCTAATACTTAGTGTGTTAGGTCTGTTGTGTTTACCTCATTGCCACTGCTACTGTTAAGCACCTCATTGTTTTAGTTACCCTATAGTTACAGTCCAGGTCAAGACCCTACTTATAATTTAAAGCAACGTTACTGTGCATACTGTTTGGAAATTAGTCAATTTCCCATAGCTATAGTTTAAGATTAAATTGTGTTTTGCTTCATTAATCTGATAAATGATGTCATGAAATAAATGTACTGGAAGTGCAGGGGTACACCCTGGACAGGTCACCAGTCCATCACAGTTAGCACCATACATTTGCCACAAAATGCAGCCATAGTTCAAGCAAAACACATTAGGTGGAAATGCATAACATTTGAGAGAAAGTTTTGCACTATGCCCCTTTGGTGGCTCTGTACTTAACTTTATCTTGTTTTGTCAAATAACAACAGATGGAGGAAAGTGTCAGGTGTGATGTGTGACAAAAGAGTGTCAGCAAGAATGAAAGGAAAGGTGGACAAGACAGTGGTGAGACCAGCAATGTTGTCTGGTTTAGAGACAGTGGCACTGAGAAAAAGACAGGAGGCAGAGCTGGAGGTAGCAGAGCTGAAGATGTTGAGGTTCTCTCTGGGAGTGACGAGGATGGATAGGATCAGGAATGAGGACATCAGAGGGACAGCTCATGTTAGATGTTTTGGAGAAAAAGCCAGGGAAGCCAGATTGAGATGGTTTGGACATGTTCAGAGGAGGGACAGTGAATACATTGGTAAAAGGATGCTGAGGTTAGAGCTGCCAGGAAGGAGGCCTAGAGGAAGACCAAAGAGGAGGTTCTTGGATGTAGTGAAGGAGGACATGAGGATAGTTGGTGTGGGTGAGGAGGATACTGAGGATAGGGTTAAATGGAGGCAGATGATTCGCTGTTAAGGGAGCAGCCGAAGGGAAAAGAAGATTTGATTTTATCAATATCATTTTGTTTACAACACTATCACTTTATTCTCTTCTAAATTCTAGCGAAAACACAGCCCACTGTGGTCAAATTAGTCACAGTGTTATTTAATCTAATCTAATCTGATATGGATGATGCTGTTAGTAATATGTCTGTCTTATCATTTTATTTTGATGGATATATCAATTTGTACTACTCAGAAAGTGGCCACACTTGAAATAATTGATAAGTTTTATTTTTTGGTGTTAGAAATCCCTCAATTACAGTCAGAAATAACCATGTCCATGTTACTCTAGCCTGTATATGGCTTTTGCTTGTCAGTTTTTTTTTAATCGTCTAAGGCCAGAGGGTGTTTTAATGCTCTGCAAATTGTAAAGTTCATGGGAGACAGACGTAATTTCCAAGGCTTGATTTTTTTTTTTTTACATAAGTTTTGTTTCAGAGAGTTGAATGACAAATCAAGTGTGAGCACAAGACTGATGGACCTCATGATTTTTGGTCCTTGTGATTTCCTGTTAGTAAAATTATTGGATGGCTAAGCTGATGAAAACAGTTGTGTCATACCAAAAATGTATGCTGCCATATGTAGGACTGGGGGCTATTCTAAGGTATGAGCTAAACAGTGTAACATAGACTGTTTGAGATATTAACCACAATAGAACTCTCCAGGAAAGTTCATGTCAGATAGCCCCTGAAATGGACTTGGAGGAACATAGTCTTTGTCAAACATTGTGGATTGTTCCCTAAAATGAAACTAGTTTGCTAGGTGCTTTGAACAGCAGTTGACAGTTCCCAATTGTGGCATTGAAATGAAGTAGATCATCATTTTGTGATTTATTGTGGAATGGTCACAGATAAAAAACACAGTGTTTTCACACTGGAATTGCAGACTGGTTTTATGTGGAAAAGTTCTGCGTTTTCTCACTTCACATTCACCCCAACATACTCCAAACATTTGTCTCTATAGTCTGTGTCACCTAGGTTCTTCTTTTGCTCGTGTCATAATGATTAATGTTACTAGAGGTCATCTAGTATAACTATAGAATGTTACTTTGGTCATAATAAGCTGCTTGTATAAAGGTGTTGCCAAGTCATATGACTGAAGACATTTATTTATGGTTTTGCTAAGTCTTATTGACCTGTCACGCTATTTCCATTATAAAGTTTGGTCAATCTGTTGTGATCGTTTGAGATGACTGTCATCAGAGATCACAAACATAGACCATCCATGGTCCCAAACAATAAAACTAGTGTGTGCTTGTTGCCTTTGTTAGCTCAATGCCAAGAGCAAACACTCAAAAGTTTCCAGTTTTGCATATTGAGCACATGTGTCAGCTGAATGGAGTAATCCATTGCCAACAGCTATGAGACTACAGTGGCTTCTGTGCTTTCATTACAACAAAATCACTGTTCTGTCTTTCTCTCTCCCTCTCTTGCTCAATTGCGCTCAAACACACACATACACACACACAAACAAACCTGTTTTTCTATCATTATTAGGACACTCATATGCATAATGCATTTCCTAGACCATTACTCTAACCTTATCCATCACAGCTAAATGCCTAACCCAAACCTGTACCCTAACCTAGACCTTATTCTAACCTTTTCCCTAAAACCAAGTCTCAAACAGGAGTCTGAAAAAATGAGGACCGGCTAAACTTTGCCAAAATGTCGTCATTCAGATACAATTATGCTCAAAATGGCGGAAAGGTAGAAATACAAGTACACACACACACAGGAGTCAGGGGCAGGAGAATGGCTACTCCAAGGGGAACAAAGAAAGTTTGCTGGTCGGGCTGAGACAAAGGCATGGTAAGGTGCAGTTGCTTGGGTTGCAAGCATATTTTTTGTAAAGTCAATGCATACAATAACATTCATAGTTGCACAACATAATAATAGAAGTCATTATGGGAATAAGTACACTATATAACAATACATTTTATAATATCAATAAATTTACATATTTTTTAAATAAAAATACCAAGATTTTTTTTTTTTTGGTCCAATACAATCCCTATAATTTGAATGAGATGAGGTAGTCCATGAAACCATGTGCAGCCTCACAACAAGTCTGACTAACAAAAACATAATTCAGGAGTGGGTTTTGCTATGTTCATTTAAATTCCTGATTCCTGTTCCATAGCATTTGGAAACAGGTCTCCAAAGGCATTTTTCTCCAAATACACAACTGACTAATTTCCTTGTGGGATAAAAAAACCATGCATGTCCTTGTGGAGCTCAGTGTCCACATATGCCCGAGCTACCTCTTTGAACGTCTTGGCATCAAGAACCAGGACGAAACTAGACTGGTCTGGGTTGCGATTGATAACTGATGTTAAGACCACACCTGCAAATTTAAACGAAGAGTCTTATGTGAGTACAAAGTGAAATCATAAATCTAAATCTATGACAGGCTTTTTATTTTTCCTTCAAAATACATTATGCTGGTATAAATTTCTAAGATATAATCATTGAGCATTATCTTTTTAGTCAGGTACTACTAACCATGTGTACTCTACCTGAATAATGTAATACTGTATAACAAAAACACCACATTCTCACCATCATCCTCTGACTCTCCATTTGGTCTGGGGACGAACACCGGCTCTGACGGCCAGCAGTTGTCTTCATTCCAGTAAATCACTTCTTTGGTTTCTATGTCAAACTTCCCAATCTGTAGTTAAATTAAAAAAAGACAAGTTACAATACTGTATAATAGAAATAAAAATAAATTGAAATAAATATAGAGCTGGAACTGAGATCCTGAATATATAGTCAGCAGTAATTCAGCAGTTGTACATGTTTTTTTCTTCATTGTTGCAGTCAGAATGCGAGGTACAATAGCCATATCTCGAGGACATTCAAGACAAGTTATTATTCTGCATTTTAAAACACATCAACGTTAATATTCGTGGTTCTCACAGCTAATTCTAAGGCAACGTATCACCTCAAACAAGACCTGCTGAAAATGTATTTGTGATTGATGTAAATGGCTGATATACTGTCTACTGCGCATGTACACACACACTTATCCTTCTTGTGTAGTTTTTGTATGCAAAAATACATGTTGTAGAAATTGTATTGTTTAAGGTAGCACTGTGGTTCCTGGAGGAAAGGTTTTTACCTTCATTATGCACTGTATTCCCTGTGCATGGTTAAAACAACATTAAAAAACCCTTAAATACTGAACCATGAAATGTGTCCCAGGAAGTGAGCAACTGTACCTGGCTCCATCTTTCTAAAATTGAAGTTATAACAAAATCTTAATTAGACTTAATGATTTACATACTTAATGAATGATAGAATTTGTTGTGATGTTAAATGCCAGAAATAAATTTACAACTCATATCTCAATACAATACAACCATCCTTTAATAGATCAGACTATACTGTGTCAGAAAAGCGCCTGTCTAAACTGCCTTTTTGCCCAGACTAACCTAGTGCTGCCATGTGGTAATGCTCTTGACACAATAAGAGCAGAGCAGCATAAAAGAAAAGCCAAAATTCTCACGTTTAATGTGTCAGGTGGGAATGGATAAAAATATCGAATTGTCTAAACCAAGATGGCATTTCCATTTGTACTTTGTTATGCCTCTGGAATGTCTCTACACCGTGATATGCAAAGGAAACTTTTTTTCCAAACTATAAGAACTATGTACCTCAACACTTTGAAGCCTCACTAAGTGTACTGCTTCCTTTGATTGTTTCTGGTACCTTAATGTACAAGTGGCTCAATAGTAAAGGACATCTGGGTTTTACAACCGGAGACATAAACTATTCAGGTCTTTGCTGGGACAACTGGTAATTAACACTTGGACAAAATATTTCCTACCTTCTATCGTGTCAACTGGTAATTCTCAGTTCTGCAATTTGTCTCCTACTTCTGCAATAACAATACTTTCAGGAACAATCCATTTCTCAATAACCTTGCATTTAAGATATCTGGTGTTCAAGAGTTTGTAGGTTTTAGGTCTTTCTTGGCAAACAACACTGTCAAAAGTACAACAAGTATTTGTACTAGTTCTGTTCTACAAAACCCAGATTGAAAACAACAGGGACTGTTACCTGTTTGGACTGTCCAAATTCATCAACGTAGTTGCTGTAGACAAATCTGTACCTCTTGCCGCTGGTGTCATAGTTAATTCTGGGCAATTCTAGGCCTGGTTGAAATAAAATGGCAGTGTTTGTATTTTACTACTTGAACCATACATGATTTACTCCAAGTGTAAATTTAAGAACCAGAGTTCACCTTCATAAAGCACCTCTGCCTGGCACACCAGTTTGTCATTTTTCTCCTTCACAGCACTGGCTGTTGTGTATTTGAGTTTTACCAGGTTCTCTCCAAATGCAGTACTCTGCAAAATCCCCGAAGTTAAACATTAGTGTTAGAGGAAAATCTTTCAATTTCAGGTTGAAATCAACTGAATATTATAGAAACCCTACCTTGTCTGGCCGGACGGGAAGGGCAAATCTTGTGTATTTAGGTTTGGGAAAATGCTCATCATTAGGACTGGAGTTTTCCTTTAGGTAGAACATATCATAAAGGCTGGGATTATCATAAGCAATGACATCAAAGATCACATGACCATCGTCCTCAAAAGCGTTGACATGATGGTAGACGACCATTGCTCCAGTATAGTACTTTGTCTCGAGCTCTTTGCCGGTCTTTCTGTCTATCAGGTGGATCAGAGTCTTATAAGAAAACACATATAATGCAAATATATTAGAAGGACATTACGTAGTAATGTTGAAGAATGATCTGCAGTCATTCTCATCCCAATATATCTACAGCTTCATTATACTTAGTTCAATACTAGAATTATAAAGAATGACAACAGTGATCACAAACCACAGACAGCAGTTCCTTACATTTTCCTCAGGGCAGAACTTCAGGCAGCTTGCCCAGCTGACTCCCCTCATGTATGCAGTGGTCATCTTTAGGATGTCCAGTTTGTAAGGCTGCTCGATGAAGATGAAGTAGTTGTCCGTTATGCCAAAGCTGTGGTAGTAGCTGGGTGTGAACATTGAGCGGCAGGGAACTGAGCAGATCACCTCCACATTCTTCAGTGCAGGGGTGTCCTTGCCTTTGTCTGAAAGCAAAAGGTCCAACAGAACAAACATATATGCAACATGAATGTGTATTCTCATAAAGGTGCATTTAAAATAAAATCTACTCTTGAGTTTCAAGGTTTGCTGTAACAATTATATTAATGTAAATGATGTATGAGTTATTGTGCGATAATCAATTGTGTGAATTGGACATTAAGACCTACAGTATACTAGTATTATTTAGACAAGTCGTTTTTAAATACAGAAAACCTTAGCTTTACAATGGCAACAATTGTTTTTTCTAAACTAAAGGCTCAACCAAGAGAAACAGGCAGTATCATGGTTGTTCTACATCTGGTTCTCCTACCCTAACCTACATTTGGTTCTTGTCTTACCTTAAATGTCTACACACTGAAGACAGGAAGATAGCGTGCCAACACGACAAAGTACAGCAGGTTATAGAGTTTGTATACCTCTTTCTGATACTGAGGGGACTTTGAACAGTATATATTTAGTCTTCCCCTTCTCTGCTATTGAAGTTCCCATGTTGTAGGTATTGCCGTCCTTGTCATAGTGTGGATGGGCTGTGGCCAAGTTGACAGGCAGGTACTTTGTGTAGTCCACCTGTGTGAAACAATTTGACAGCTCATCAGCTCCAAAACAAAAGCTTCACTGGGCTGTGTGATAACAATGTCTGTAGATGATGTTACTTTGTCGAGAGTTTCCAACGTCTCTGGATCAATCTTGCGGATGTAGTTTGTCTCAGAAGTGGCATAGTAATCATTCCCATATTTAATGAAATTGCCTGCACCATTGTCAGTGAAATCAGGCACTGTGTGGTTTAGAAAGGTGATTGCTCTGAAAAGTAAAAAAAAAATGTCGAAAAATGATTAAGTGTCTGCGAGAGTCATCTAAAGTTTGGTTACTGCATCTTAATGACAAATTCACAGCAAGGCAGAAAAAAGCAGGAGATTCTTCAACACAAACGTCTGACTTATTTAACATCAATTTAATATTTCAGATCCTTTAGAGGACTTTTAATTGCTTTCATCACAGTCGTTACCCTGTTTTACAAAACTGGAAAATGTCTTTTGTGCATTGCAGTTACAACAAGGTTTCAAATAAATGTTTTCACGATGGGTTTGTGCCAAAAAAAGGGACTGTTTCTACATTTTAGTTCAAGATAAAACAGGAATACAACATTGATATTATGAGAGAAAAACTAATAATAAAAAGCGAGTTTGTTTACTTGACAATGAAGCTCTTGCTTGGATCCGGATAGGCCATTGTCCCCATTTCAGACACAACTATTCTGTTTGCAGCCATGTTTGCTTTATATGTGTCACTTCTAAGAAATCTGCTTCTGTGGATCATTTCACCTGTAATAGAAATCCTCATATCAGTTTGTCTGTGCTTGTAAGAGTGGACTATGGTAAGTCATAGATTAAACACTGTATAGCAGATAAGACTTTCAAGGTCTTTGTTTGGATATATTTTATGAATCACACTTCAAGACCCACCGTCTTTAAAGGCGAAGCTGCTCATTAAGGACATCCCATCAAACCAGTGGTTGTACCTGGTGTCCCCCACAGAAAAAATGCCAGGGCCATTGCGCAGCAGTGTGCCCTGCAACCAGCTGGGAATGCTCCCTGTTAGAAATTAACAGAGACCCACGCAAAGTTTCAGCACCGCAATTCCAGTCAATGCATCTGCTGGACCATCAACAGCGTTAAACTCCGACCTACCTTTAACTTCTGCCTTCAAGGGCTCCGGCTTCTCCACTGCGTTCTTAGCAGGCAAGACCACTGCCATGTTTCCTTAGAAAAAAACACTGAAGACCACACGGAGATATCTGCATAATACTGTGGTCGGACCACAGTGCAAACCACTCCTTTTATAGCCTTTTTAGGGGGTTGGCAATCTTTTCTTATCTTATTTGCATAATGACCGTCCTCTGCACTGACAGCTCGCAGCTTATTTCAACGAAATGAGCTCTAACAGACACATTTGGAGTTTTCTGCATGATATATGATGTTGTAGCTTCTTTTTGGGTTATTTTGAATTTGAATTTCTTTAAATGAGTGAATATTCGTAAAATGAGGATGGGTCCTTTAATTCAATTCAATTCAATTCAATTTTATTTGTATAGCGCCAAATCACAATACAAATCATCTCAAGGCACTTTACAAAAACTAAAACTAAAAACCCAACAATTCCCTTATGAGCAAGCACTTGGCGACAGTGGAGAGGAAAAAACTCCCTTTAACGGAAGAAAAAAACCTCCAGCAGAACCGGGCTCAGTTTGGGCGGCCATCTGCCTCGACCGGTTGGGGTGAGTGGATAGAGCAGAGAGAAAAGAACAGCAACAATAAACAACAAATAGACACTGCAAGTTGGTGGGGCCAGTAACTGCACATCAGCGATAAACAGCTCCAGGACCAGGGACACCTGCAGAAGGTACAGAGAGAGAGAGAGAGAGAGGGAGGGAGAGAGCACAAACTAGGGGAGAGAGAGAGCACAAGGTTAGTAACATTCAATTGTGGAATATACATGAGGTGGGAGAGAAGGGGGGGGGGGTAGGGTAGGGGAGCTCAGTGCACCGATGGTCCTCGGGCAGTCTAGGCCTATAGCAGCATAACTAACTAAGGGATGGTTCAGGGTTGCCTGAAGCCAGCCCTAACTATATGCTTTGTCAAAGAGGAAGGTTTTAAGTCTAGCCTTAAAAGTACAGAGAGTGTCTGCCTCCTGAACCCAGGCTGAGAGCTGGTTCCACAGGAGAGGAGCTTGATAGCTAAAGGCTCTGCCTCCCATTCTGCTTTTGAGAACTCTGGGAACCACAAGTAGGCCTGCACTCTGAGAGCGAAGTGGTCTATTGGGATAATATGGTACTATGAGGTCTTTAAGGTATGAAGGAGCTTGATTATGAAGGGATTTGTATGTGAGAAGAAGGATTTTAAATTCTATTCTATATTTTACAGGGAGCCAATGAAGAGAAGCCAATATAGGAGAAATATGATCTCTCTTGCTAGTTCCTGTCAGGACTCTGGCTGCGGCATTCTGGATTAATTGGAGGCTTTTTATTAAGATATTAGGACATCCAGATAGTAATGAGTTACAGTAATCTAGCCTTGAGGAAACAAACGCATGGACTAGTTTTTCTGCATCATTTTGAGACAGGATGTTCCTAATTTTGGAAATGTTGCGCAGGTGAAAGAATGCAGTTCTAGAAATTTGTTTTATGTGTGAGTTAAAGGACATGTCCTGGTCAAAAATAACTCCAAGGTTTTTTACAGTAGTGCTGGAGGCCAGGGCTATGCCATCTAGAGTAGCTATAATTTTAGAAAAGTTATTTCTGAGATTTTTAGGCCCAAATATAATGACTTCTGTTTTCTCCGAGTTTAAAAGTAAAAAGTTACTGGTCATCCAAGCCTTTATGTCAGTTAGACAGGCTTGAAGTCTGGTTAACTGGTTTGTGTTAACAGGTTTAATAGATAGATATAACTGAGTGTCATCCGCATAGCAGTGGTAATTAATAGAGTGCTTCCTAATGATATATCCTAAAGGAAGCATGTACAGGGTGAACAGAATCGGTCCTAGCACAGAACCTTGTGGAACTCCATAACTAACTTTTGTTCGTGTGGAAGGTTCATCATGGACATGAACAAACTGGAATCTGTCCGATAAATAGGATTGGAACCACTTTAACGCTGTTCCTCTGATACCAATCACATGCTCCAGTCTCTGTAATAAGATGTTGTGGTCAATGGTGTCGAATGCTGCACTAAGGTCTAGGAGGACAAGTATCGAAACAAGTCCATTATCTGAGGCTAAGAGAAGATCGTTGGTAACTTTCAACAGTGCTGTTTCTGTACTATGATGTGCTCTAAATCCTGATTGGAAATCTTCAAATAGTTCATTCCTGTGTAAGTGGTCTGATAGCTGCTTAGCAACAGCTTTTTCTAGGATTTTAGAAATAAATGGCAGGTTGGATATTGGTCTATAATTAGCCAAGACACCTGGATCAAGACTAGGCTTTTTGAGTAAAGGTTTGATTACTGCAGTCTTAAAGGCCTGTGGTACGTAGCCTGATACTAGAGATAAATTTACCAAGTCCAATAAAGATGAGTTCATTAATGGCAGGGTGCCTTTAAGCAGTCTAGTCGGGATGGGGTCCAAGAGACACGTTGATGATTTCGATGAAGCAACTACTGATGTAAATTCAGAGAGATCTATAGGAGAGAAGCAGTCTAAACATAACTGAGGTCCTACAGATGATAGTCCATACATAAGGCAGCCTACCTGTGGTTGCACTTTACACCTTTATTTTCTACTGCAGTTGTGGCTGCTCTCTCTCTCACTCTCTCTCACTCTCTCTCTCTCTATTTTTCCGTGTATTTTGGTGGATTGCTTTTTTCACACAATCTTATCTGGAAGTTGTCATCATTTTTGGGAAGTTTACCCTAACCCTTAACCTGTAGGTAACTCTAAACCTGCCAGGATTAGCAGGTTTTTCTGCAGAGGGAGTCGTCCACAGGTGGATAAGGTGGCCTTGAAGACAAAAGCGTCCTTCAACCAGAAACTATAGGTTCAGTCGAAGCAGAGAGCAAGCATCTGTCCTGATAACAATCATGCACTTTGTTCACTCAGATCAGATAAATACTCTCTCACTAACAAGTGTAGAATCATCCTAAAGTATTTCTATACTTGTTTAAACTGCCAAAATAAAAATATATTTTCATCTGTTTAATATTTGGTGCCCATTCGTGGCTTCCATTATCTGTTTAAGTCTCTCCGCTGGAATGGGCATAGTGAACTGTAAACCACAGCTCCACTGCAGGATACAGGGACTGCTGCTTTCTTAACACAGGACAACACCCCCCTCTGGTGGCTGTTCTAAGACATTACCTGTTGTGGTGATGAGGCATGAAGACCCTTACAATTTTCCATTATGTATTATATGGTACATTATATAATCAATACAATAACCATTAATCAATAACATTTTTAAATAAATGTTCATGCATGTGAAAAATTGAAATATAGTAAAAGCAGACAATAGATGCATGAATAAATTAATATATGGATAAACACACAGATAAATAAACAAATTATAGGGATTTTGTATGTGACAGCCATCCCAACTCCTATAAAAGATTTTCATCCCTGGACAGCTGTCTGTCTCGCCTGCGGAAATTCATTGGTCATTTGGACTCACTGAATCCAATAAGGGGTTGAAATTAAAATAAGCATTTAATTTTTTTTTTTTTCATGAGGAGCCACACACACACACACATATCTATTTGTTCTCCTTGCTTCCACACTGGCCATGCCCTGATCGGGACTCGAACCCCAACCCTTTAAGGCCACTAACCTCAGTGCGGGGGATCAAAGGGTCGGGGGTGAGTCCCGACCAGGGCATGACAGTGTGGAAGCAAGGAGAATAAACAGAGTGTTCTCCACTGAGTCCAGATTGAGGAAGACCACCACCTGTAGAGGCAAGAAGGGAATTTATATATATATGATAATTCCCTTCTCACCCCTATAGGTGGAGTGTGTGTGTGTGTTTGTCTTCCTCAGTTTTGTTCCTAGCACTGTGCTCTTCTGAACTGAGAGCTCTGATGTTGTTCCTGGGACCTGTTGGAGCCACTCTCCCAGTTTGGGGGTCACAGCCCTGAGGGTGCCAATTACCACTGGGACATTTCGATATCAGCCACTTCTTCTATCTGTCAATGGTACATATTGTGTAGGGATTTGTCCTGCCATGATGGTTTTTGCTCCTCCCTCTCCCCCACAGGTTTCTGCTGCCTGAGATATTCACTAAGAACTCAATCTCTCAGGGCCATCTTCCTGATGTACTCATGGATTTCTGCTATTTCATCTTCAATGGTGGCTCTGATGCTCACCAACTCTCGGCCTTCTACCTTCCTTTCAGTGTACAGTCTCAGGATGGTGGATTTGGGGTGAAACCCTCCATGCATTGTGAGGAGCTTCTCTGTCTTGATATCAGTGCCCTCTATCTCCCCTTATGGCCAGGTTATTATGCCAGCGGGGTATCTGATGACCAGCAGGGTGTAGGTGTTGATGGCTTGGACCTTGTTCTTCCCATTTAGCTGACTTCTTAGTACTTGCCTTACTCTGTAACTATAGGTTCAGTTGATGTTCAGTCATACCTGTGTATTTGGCTGTGGCTGCTTTCCTTGCGGCTTTTTCTTGGTTCCCATTTGCCTGCGGGATTCCAAGGTCCAAGCTTTTCTCAACATCTGCTATGCTGCCTTCTAGCAGTTCAGTTCCTTCAGTCCTGAAAACCTTCCCTCTCTTTGTTATCATCTGACCACACTTATCCAGTCCAAATGACATGACGATGTTGTTGCCATATATCCTGGTGTTGTGGATCAGTGAGTCGGTGTCTCGCTCACTCCTGGCGTACAGCTTGATGTCGTCCATGTACAGGAGGTGGCTGATGGTTGCTCCATTTCATAGTTGGTATCCAATCTTAGTGATGACCTGGCTGAGGGGGTTCAAGCCTGTGCAGAACAGCAGCAGGGACAAAGCATCTCCTTGGTAGATGACACACTTTATGGAGACTTGTGCAATCGGCTTGATCCCGGCCTCTAGGGTTATTTTCCACAGTCCCATTGAGTTCCTGATGAAAGTTCTTAGAGTCCTATTAATGTGGTGTAGCTCCAAGCACTTATATTTTGTTTAGTTCTTTTGGAATAATAAATAAAAGACAAGGGTACACATAAAATGCAAGATGCTCATAGGATTAATGTTTATTTGCACTGCCCAGGTTGTTATAAACTCTGCTGATTAATATTCAAGTATTCCCTTACAGGTTATTGGTGTTGGATATTACACTAAATATCTGTTGTATGATGTCATCATCACGTCATCATTATCATCATCTGTGGATTACATAATGTGGCACAGTACAAGAACGTCTAATTGAATCTTATGTACATGTACTAAGAAAAAGAAAATAAACACCATCTGTCAGCATTTGTCAAAAAGTATATGTTATTTTGTTTACAGTGAAATCCCCATGCAATACTGCATGCAGTTAAAGACAGTACATGAAGACCATACTGACCATGCATGACTGCATATGGATCATCTCAGTCTCCATATAGTGGGGGGTGTTGTCCCGTGTATGAATTCCAATTAGTTCCAGGGACATTTTGACAGACACCACACCCTGACTGTTTTCCAAGATGTAAGGTAGTGAAGTGTAATGTACACAACTGGTGTTTTATAACACCTCAATCTTTCCCATTTATTTTTTGAAATTTTTGCAGTTTTAATAACTCAGTGTAGGCCAACTATGATATTAAAGCATAGCACAATTGGACATGAAAAACAAATAATGAAATCAATTTGGTTAACAATTTGAATCTAATTTGTTTGAGCAGCAATCTTTTGCAGATACAACTGTGCTCATAACTTTACATATCACTGGCACAATTCTTTTTGGAAAATAAAAACTGAACATGCAGCACCTGGGTCTGCCTTTTTAAAGTTATATTAGCAACATTATTAATGATATGATCTAAGTACTCACCATCTAAAGAAAAGTTTAGAACAGCTCTATGTTGTTAACCCATTACTTCTTCCTTGGAAAAAGGGGCTTTTCATATAACTCTGAAATGTCCAATATTACACCTCTGGCAGTTTACTGCTTACCTTTGTAACATTTCAGGTTGTTCACTGGAAGTGAACTGCTTGAATTTCAATAAAAACTGGAAAAATGGGGGTGTCCTAAAACATTTGACCAGTAGTGTAGATGACATCCAACTATAACGAGTTGTCAAATCCATCCTCTTACAAGTACGCTATCTGTAATTGATGGCACACCATTATGACTAGCCACAGCATGCAATGTGAACAGAACTAAACTGAACCACTGACTTGTGGTTCTAAGTTGGCACTGCACCATGAAAAAGATGAAGATGCTCATGCAAAACAAAACAAAATAAAACAAAAAAAAAAAAAAAAAACAGAATGACACTATAAGTCTTACAAAATAGCAGTAATGGCTTACACAAATGGCACAAATACAAAAATTTTTTTAAAATTAATAAAAGCACTAAAACAACTGTCCTAAACAAGCATCTTGATTTTACATTTGAAACTCATGTATTACAAAGGCCGGTCACTTTAGACGGGCATCAGATGTGGAAAACACACCAGTAAATCACTGAAAAACAAGACATTTCTGTGTTATGTGGAGTTTGGTGTAACAAAATACTTAGTGTGCAATCATAAGTTGTTTTACAAAGGCAACAAAATCTAATGCTGACTATAGCAAGGCGTATTTAAAAACTAGCAATCCCTGTTTGTTTTTCACAAATCATTTGATGTGCAGGTTTTAGAAAGACACATTTACAATGAAAGTTCAAGTACATATTTTGTCAATCGTTAATGAATTCTATATTTTAATTTGAAGAAATTATACATTTGTCATAAAAACCTTTGAATTTTGAATTAAAAACACTGGATTAGTTTGGTTTGATAAATAGTGAAATGAGTGAAATTGCTTCAATAGATGACTGAAACTGAAAAAAAACAAGAATTTTTCCTTATATGCATATCCACTGAAAACAAACAAATCAATCTGTTGCATAAATATGGAAGTACACCTTAAAAGCTGATTAGAAATTATATATAACATGAGGCAGAAGCTATTTGTAACACAGTAAACCATTACTAATTTTTTTTTTTTTTTTTTTTTTTTTTTTACATAAACAAAACTTTGATCATTTGAAAGCTGAAACAAATGTACATATTAAATGAATCATGAATAATGTACTACATTTATTTTCTTGGCTAAAATCCCCAATTCCTATTTGGAAAACATACAGCAGCAGGATAAAATTAACAAGTTGTTCCTAAAAATATGTTGTAATTAGGAAGTGTGAACATTATATAAACCTTAGGTCATAACCTGATAACGGAAAAAACTCGGATAATGGAAATTAAACCTGATAACGGGAAATATTGCAAACTTCTTCCATCAATCCACATATGTAATCTGTGTTTAATCTTATTTTAGGATTGTCTATGACACCGATTCCATATCTGCACTCTAGGTTAGTATCCTCCCTTAACATGCAGAATATGAACTGCAGACTCCCACATAACAACAACATATTTTAGTTTATACAATGTAAAACTTTTTCCCCATTCTGTAAAATATCATGTTGTATACACATCACATTATTTAGATTTATATATAAAATGTTGCCTCACTAGTTCTGTCAGAAAAAAAAAAAAAAAAAAAAAAAAAAACTATGTTGATCCATTGTTTAATGTCAGTATACAAAGACGGCATTGACATTCATATTCCCTTTTAGCATTCTTAAGGTACTCTATACATTAGTCTACTTCTCGATAAAGAAACTTTTAACTGTTTGTCTTTTAAAACCCATTTGGCTCAATTCCAGCAAGAGAAAAGAAACAGACTTCCTACACTGCACCAATGCCCTTTCAATCCAATACCACTTAAATTAACAATTTAAATGCAAATGTGACCAAGCCTCATGATATTGTAATATTTTTTCTTAAAGACTGAATGTTAAAACTCCTGAATGAGTGGGTGAGTAATGAAATTCCTATTTATTCTTCTCTGTGATTGTACTTTAACGGAATGTGGTTCTGATTCAAGTCCCTGCAAATTTATCTCAAAATGATAAAGAAGACGGATATATATTTATAAAGATAAAAAGATGCCTGAACAAAAATCTGACAATGATTTTATGGCAATAAAAATTACTGAGAAATAACTAGATGTCTTCAAAATATCTGCTTCATCTTCAGTATGAACTTAATTTTCATTATTTTGGGACTCAAGCAACAGTTATGATTCAAAAAGAAATATTTTTAAGTTTTTTGTGGTGCAGTTTTATATAAAGAACAGTAAACCTTTGACAATTTGTGGTTGGGCAAACAGTCCTTCCTCCCAGTACAACCTCTTTTGTGTAGTGGTAAATTGTTCAAGAGAAAAAATAAATGGCCATGCACACAGAATATTGCTATGAGGTCATTAGATGGCTTAGGGATGGCCAGGTAAATGGTCCATCGGTGCATCTCAGTGAATGTGCCCACTTTCGAAAACATTTCATTACATTCGGTCCAGTAATGTCACAAGTCCCAGGTATGCTTTCATTGAGGCAGACTAAAAAGTAAAGGATCCAAATTGCAGATCGTCAATTCATTGAGAGTGACGCCATTTAGGTTTCTATTGTGGCGCTTATCACCAATCAAGTCCTTGTTTCATTAGTCTGTCTTCCCATTCTCCTGAGGTGTGATGGCTTTGCTCCAGTGTGCAGACTGCAGCACTTTATAGCAGCCGCGTGCAATCTTATGCATCCACATAATGTTCATGATGTCTAAGCAGATACTGGAGCAGATCCAGGCTACACGGCCACCCCAAGGTACCAGATAGAAGGCCTCAGTGCCATAGACTGCATACATACGACCATAGTAGATTGGCATGACAGCGATGCGGACCATGAAAAAGACAACTGCCATGGCAACACCATTTGCCATGTTGGGCCGGGAGGATTTGGGGTAACCTAGTACCTCGAAGAACCAGCTGAAACATATATAATTAAGAAAGTAATGTCTACCAGGATAAAGTTGTAAAAAAAAATGCCAACAATGATCACAAACTTGATACTATACAGTAAATAACTGTTTAACTAGGTTAGGCATGACTTCGGTTTTAGATAAAACATAATCTCAAAGAGAACATATCACCATCAGTGAGTGGATTATCAAAATAAAATTACTTAAATTAAATTTGTAACACTTAAAACACCTTCTGACATAATCCCCAGAAATGTTGAAAAGTAACCTGCAACCCTGAATATAAAGAACCCAAGCCAATGTCATTAGTAAGCAGATACGTACCGCTGGTTCACACATGGTGTAGAAAACTCAGCAAGCAGTCTGAAGTTAGCAAAATAAGGCAACATTCCTTGGCCCTGAAACAAGGTAAAAGCAGGAAAACAACAAGACCCTATAGCAAAGCAACTCATCTACAGAATATCTGAACATTAAAAAGTACTGAGTAAATTATCCACACAGCACAGGCTTTTATATATATATATATATATATATAGTGTACAACCATACATACACTGAGACAGCCACTAGTCGAAGAAGCAATCAAAGCCATGCAAAGAAAAGAACAATATGTTTAACACCAAGGCCATTGTTCAGAAGATCAGGGCCTGAATTCCATGTCCTATTAGGTAGAGGATCATGGTCAGCACTTTACCCATCCATGTGAATGACCTGAACTTGGACTTGAATTATGAGTGGTTGACACAATTCCTAATGAAGCTATCAATATTAGCAAGAATATCTGAACTCAAATTAGCAAACAGTGGTTTTTAACCTGGGCAGAAGCCATTATGATACATTTAAGTGATCCTAATATCAGATAAACCTATATGGCTTTATTTCCTTTCTCTTTGCACAGCTGATTAGCTGATTTTAAATATGATTCAGATGATCTTAAATCCCAATGTCTTCATGACATTTGACTAAACACTGTTGTTGGCCTAACCTGCTAGATTTGCTGTAACCTTTGAATATCAAGCACTGAGCCTGAAATACAGAGTTTATATATTAAAATTGTACCTATCCAAATAAGTTTGAATCATGTTCTACCTGGAAAAGGTGCAAAGGCCAGACTGAGTGCAGTGATTTGCATTTTAATTTTGTGCAACTCAGTTGCTCTGAAATTTAACTTAATGCCCAATTCTAGACCATCAAAATTCAGAACATGTCAAACTCAAAAATTGAAATACATATCACTGTACACCCGTAAAACAAAAACACTGCTTACATATTGTCAGATTCCATGAACTGGGTAAAGGTCTCTCTTCTATCGCTTATTTGTCCTATCACATCCTCATGCCAGCACAATGAAGTGAAAATTGCCAAGACCCACCCTGCATGGGCCCCACCATCTGTCCGAATTGCATGTTCCCCATATGTGTAGTGGTTCAGACAGAACCTTCCCTAAACAACCAGCCTGTTCTTCAGCCAAGTCAAATCATGGAACTGGGGGCAGAATATTGTGTTACAATAGGTAATTAACCTGTTTTAACTAGGTGCAATGCAGCAGGATATCATCACTACGCCACTGGACCCAAACAACCTCAGACACACTCCTCCCCCTACCACATGACTGTGAAAGCACTGCATGGGGAACATTCCTTAACCAACAATATGAAGAACCCATTGAGTAGATGTGCACATGTACCTTACCCATGTGCCAAAAACCACATGGGTAAGGAAGAGAGTCACATCCCGCATGTAAAAGCAGACAAACAAACATGAGGTGGCCCATGATGGTGCCATATGTCTTCTACTAGTGTCCCCTGGAGCAGAGCCGCAGAAGAAGACACTCGCCCAGTGGAGTGCATGCGATACCGACCAGAGGCTCCTTCTCAAAACACATAACAAGACAGAGAGAATTCTGCTCAACCAGTGATTTGGCAGAAGTCAGAGCTAACTGCAGGACAGTTTTACTTGAACTTTACTTTGAACTATCATTTGCCATTGACCACTTCATGTTAATGCCTATGCACATCCATTAAAAACACTTTGTAAGAGTGTGACTGAATGAAGACAAGGTGAAATGACAACAGCATAAGTTGAACACCAAATTCCTCTCCAACAACAGCTGGACAACAAACAGCACCAGTGGGAGTGGGTACACACATAGGACAAAGCCGCAGATGCAGTCTGGGCAACCTGAATGGAAATGTCCACAAAAGTGGCTAAGCCCACAGGTGCTGGCCTATGACTGGAAAGCTCCTTACCAGTGACCCTGCCTAGCAGGGTGCATCCCTGCATCACAGGACCATGGCCTTGCCCATCAGCATCGTCTGCAGACATGGGAGCCCTGGCAAAGGAGTGGCGAACTGAAGAGTGTGGGCCCCTGTAAATCATCCTGTCCATCCACCTGCTGCTACTCAGGGTGAAGCAAGGGGGGGTGAAGGAGCCAAAGCTAGAGCAGGATGGCCCCTGGACACCACACCAGTGAGTCACTGCGTGAATACTGTTAAGGAACTCCTGTAGCCATCAGCCCAACCTGTCCCAGTGAAAGGTGTTATGCTAGAGGCCAGCAAGACTTGCTCATTCACCGGGTGAAAGTCAAAGTCCCACTGCTCCAGCTCCTGAGCGGGGAAAGGGAATCATCAGTATCTGAGTCCAAGACCAGCTCCAGGTTAGGCCCTGAGCAGGAGAAGCAAAGGCAAGGACAGTGATAGATGCAGTAGGGTAAAAAACCTTTCTGGTCTGTGTGTAAGGCCTCTTCAGCCAAGATGGACGTGTTCAAGGGAAAGTCATTCACAGAAGCAGCATACTGCTTTCAGGATGACACCATGGGTGGTGTACAGTGCACACAGTGGGGATGCAAATCCTTGCTAAGGATGTAGCTAGCACTGCACTACTAGTAGACACAAAGCTTGAAGTCTCCAGATCAGTAAGACACAACTTTTCTTACTCCACTTTAATGATCTTTAGGTGCTGAAGAAAAGAAAGATTCAGCTCAAACCACTGCAGAAATGGAGTCACTTTGTTCTAACAAATGTTGGGCTTCCATGCCAAGCAGGTATTGACAATTTTCACTTCAGTACGCTAATGCAAGGACAGGATAGAACCTATAAGTGATAGTCCAGAGGGCTGCACCCCAATGAGACAGAATCCAAAGTTATTTGACTAGTGGCCTGACTTTTAAAGCACTTAAAAGACTTACCGTCAGAGCTGAAACAAAAGCTGGTCATTGAAACATATTTCTATGTGATACACACAGGTAAAATCTGAATTGCACCGTTTGTGTAATATGGTGTGAACCTTCCACCTAGCATGAGTATGCTAGTACCTCTAGGAACTGGTAAGTCCATACTGTGACTGGGCATCATACCTGCTCAGTGCAACACAACAGCAATAACAGCAGACAAGACAGGAATAAAGAAGTCCCCATCTAGATCAAGACCTCATCAGGGCCTCTAAATGACACACAATCCTTTTTGGTAGTTTTTGCATGACACAGTCCAACCTGATGTTGGTAGTTTTTGCATGTAGGTTTTAGAAGAAGGGGCTATTTATGTCAGCGGAGGACACAGACAAACAGGCAGACAGACATATATTTGAAAATTTTAAAAAAGATGCCACCACATTTGGAGCAAATAAGAAGCAACACTTACAACACTGAGTCGAAAGCATGCATCTGATTTTTACACTCCAGTTACAATATTCCACTTTTTAATAAGCCTTTACTCAACTGTTACAACTGACACAAAAGGCAAATTATGCTGCGACTGAAAAGTCAGAAAAACACTTAAACACTGCTTTGACCAAGGCATTAGTGATTCAAGAATCAAAACATATGAACAAGCTCATAAAATTAAACTGATGTGCATGTTAATACAGGTTTCCCAACTCATGGTGAATTTAATTAGGACTTAATTTGGCTGTGTGTCTCAGGGTATAATATTTTTTTATTAAGGGGGTAGAATTTTTTGTGTATGTAACGAACACTTCCACATAAAAACACTCAACACATTAATAAGACCATGACAACGTATGACAAATCTGGCTGATTACAAAACTAAAAATGAAAATGAGAAGGATTTGCCGATTTTCTTGTGGTTTTAACGGTAAACGTAACACGTTTATGTGCCTGGCAATGTGTTTAGCTAATATGAGGCTTTTATTCTGACGTCCAACAGGAACTTTGCGTATAGTCGAAGAAACAGTCATGAGTGTCCAGTAACAGTATGGCCTACTTTGTCTCTTCATCTAATTGTCTTAGATACAGGTGCTTGCTCTGATGGAAAAACAAAACAAAAAAAAAAAATCTGTAAAACCAGCCAGTGGCTGGAATGCAGATATGGTAGGAGCAAGTTTGCATTTTGCCAAAGGCAGTATGGGGCCTGGAGTGTAGTACTAGGCATCCTAAGGTTGGCTACACACTAGACAATTTTCAAATCTTCACCAGACATAAGAACAGTTTCACATGATTTTCAACATTATAATTCTCCGGACACACACTAGATGATTCAACCACACAACTGACATTTTTAGTAACATTTTTACGTTGGTGATTCCACAGACACAAGATTTCACAGAAATGTGTGTGATAAAATGTGGCTTCAGAAGAAAAACAAATATGGAGGATGATCAATGACATCAGTTGGCTATCCTGACATGCGTTCCCTTCGCAGAGGCTCAGGTTGTGAAGTGCTGCCATTTTTTGTCAGCTATAAAGTACGCAACATCCAGTTAGTGATGCTTCTTTGTCTGCTCAGTCTCATTAGCTATTGTGGGTGCTCTGTTGGAGCCTCCCTGATCAGGAATTATAAATATCAAACATGTCTGATATTTACGATTTGGGATCACGGAGCAGTAAAAACATCATACTGACACCACACTGGGACAAGCCTTGAATCAGGCCTACCCCTCAATCACTGGAGGGGGCAAATCAGATGTAAAATCGCTTAGTGTGTAGCCAGCCTACAGCATTTAGCATTCAAGTATGAGGACTCAGAAGCAGAGCAACACACACTGCATATCTGTTTTTTATATATAGAAAATAAAGAACATTTATTGTACGGGAGAAAACTGAATTTTTAACTTTTAAGAGCATTAACAGTAATTCTGTACTTGCTCCAAACTCACACGGTACACCTAACATAAAGCAATCAACATGGTATTCAAAAAGGGCCTAGCTAGTCTGTGATGCACTTTATCATCTGGGGTCATGTGAATGGCATTTTTTGAGTGGCTTTATAAGTTTTCTCTCCTCAGGGAGTCTAAAGAGGAGTGCAAGTAAGACAAAGAGGAAGCAGAACCAGGTTTTGGCACAAAAACAGACATGCGAAAGGTGTTTTAGACAGGCAGGGAAGTCATTAGGAGAGTTAATTACTGTTTGTAGGCATGCAAAGTAGAAAATAAACAAACCCTGTCTCTGTAAAACGCTTTAGAACTGCTGGCATGCACACAGTGGTTACAGTGCAGCATTCAGCTGTACTAAGAACATAAACAAAATAAAGCTTACATAAGAGTCACGAAACATTAAAGGGATCAGTATAAGAAACTCAAGGCACAAAATAAGGGCATGTTTAGGGGAGAGGGGCTTCATCAGCCAGTACCAACACTGAGCATTCCATGCAAAAAATACCAATGGTTCATTTCCATAATTATTATGCAACTGACCCTGGTGACCTAGAGGGTTTCAGATTGAACCAAGGGTGAACAGTTCTGCCCAGAAATGTATATTCAGCTATCGCTATATTTAGATAAAATCCAAATATATACTAGCAGATATGGACTAATCATTAGTACTTCAAATGAATTGCAAAATTATTAAATTAATATCAGTACACAGCTGATTTCACAAAAATGGTACAAAATCGGACTGACTTCACTTGCTTCATAACAAATGGCTGATTTGGTGTATTGTGACTGTAAAGCATCATGGTCCTGGGTACCAGGGTTTTTAAAATAGAGCTAACAACTGGTAAAATGTCAAAACAATTTAAAACCTATTCAATTATCAGTTTTTCTCTAATGAACATCAAGCTCAAAGACCAAAAAGAGGGAGCTGGGGTACACATAAACAAAGTCAAAGTCGAACAAAGAGGTTCACACACCTAAATGAATAAGGTGTTTTTTATAATTTGGTTCAAATTATCATACATCCTCAGAGCGCTATTCAAACTTACTTTTTTAAATTGGTTAATTTGAAAAAACAACCACAGAAGAAGCAACAAACATATTAATACTTACACATCTTAACACCAAAAAAGCAAATGACTGCTAGAACACACTATACTGTCAGAAACCTGTAGTATATGAGCTGTGTCCCCATGTGTTGGTGCATGGGGACAGTCATGGACACTTAACAATGCTGGCTAAATTAGTTAAAAAACCCAGTGTGACAGGACACAGCTGGTCACCCTTGATTGTCACCTTCCCATCTTGCCTGCACATTCTGCTATTGGACAATAGGGCACTCACCAGTACATAGTAGTAAGCATACAACGCTGCCAGATGGTGAACTACAAAAAACTTGTCGCCTATCGCCTTCCAATAGTAAAATATTAACAGCAGATCTGGAAAACAAAGATACAGGGGAAAGAGAGATAACATGTCATTAAACAAAACAACTGTGTAAACCTTTAAACATCATAACATTATCTCACAGTTAGTTTTGATTAGGACCAAACTAGGTGAGTCCTCTAAGCTTAATATTTAACACATCCTATTGACAATCACATGCATCCTCATTTTTACAAAGATTCCCTGAGTAAACAGCACATTTCTCTTACCAGATATGAGGTAGCCTGTTGTGATGGCAACATTAGTCTTCACCAGTGTAGGATCTCCCCTGTTGGAAAAAAAAAAAAAAAAACATATGAGTCGACTAGATTTTATGATTAAAATTTAAAGTGCCTATATCTAGGTGTTGAAAATTTCATTCAGCACGTGTTTAAAAAAAAAAAAAAAGTAGCCAGTAATTCTGCCATTGATCATGTGCACTGATGTATGAATATTCGCTTTCAGTGAAAGCAAATACAAACAGGTTTGTCATTTCCAGCCAATTTCTGTCAAGTGAATTGGTTTCATCAGTTCCAGCTAGTTAATAAGGTAGTGTTAATTTGCTTGAGCAGGCTGAAAACTCTGTAGCTGACTGAGTCTTTCTGTTTAGCTTATCTTAGTTAGAACCATGTCAAAAAGGTTTTAAATATGCACTTAATGGCCACACGCATAATTTAATGATAAGAGACTAAAGCTAAAGCTGTGTGTTCCCAGCAAAAAGTCAGTATCCTCCAAAGTTAATTTTACAGGCAGAAGGCTGATGGACTAAATATGCTATAATTATTTGCTACTACTTATAATCACGTTTCTTGGTGGCTTCAACGAAGATGGGGATGATTTAAGATGATTTTAGAGAAACTCATCAGAAACAACCGGCTTAATATACAGTATATATTAAAGGTGAAACTAAGTGATAAGTGGAGAAAGCAAATGTAGAAGCAGAAAAATCATGAAACTACGGATCAAATCTCATTGCAAGGAACTTCTAAAAACAATGACAGAGAACACAACAAGGGAACAGCAGGAAAAATGGGAAAAAAAAAAAAAAAAAATGCATATCGCACATGTAGGTGCGATATGAACGTCCAGCTAGTATTTGCAATGACATAAGAGATCTTTAAAGAGATATTAGAGAGGAGCTAAAACAAGTTTAAGGCTGAGTTAAAACAAGAAATAGTGGAGCTCAGACAGGACATAGACAGAAGAACCGTAGAAACGAAAAAGTTCAAGAGCAAAAGGTGAAGAAAACAGAAGCCCAAGAGTGAGCTAGATACAGGGATAAAAGAAGTCCTTAAAAGAGTTAAAAAAAAAAAAAGTGCTAGATGCAAGACAAAATAAGACATTTCGAAGAAAGATCACCGAGCAACAATATATTCATCTTAAGCTTATCAGAAGAAAGTGATGGAAGCTCTTTAATTGGGAAGGCACACAGATTAAATATGCCCACAGTGTCCCTGCACGAACAGAGAACCCAAGAGGTACACCAGGAGCAATAGTGGCGTACTTCCACACGTTCCAAAAAATGGTTCTGAGGAAAGCATGGCCAAAGAAAACACAGGTGGGAGGGAAGAAAGGGCAGTGTGACTATCCAATGGAGATAATCACAGGCAGAAAACCTTCTGTGCCATTAAGCACATATTTAAAGAAAAGGGGGTCTGTTTCCAGAATCCTTACACCAAAATTTGGATCCACTGGAGCACTGGAATAACAAGCTACAAAAACTCCAGTGAGTCCACCTGGTATATGACAGTTAGAGACAAGTAGTGTAGAGCCGAGTAGAGCTGAAACTGTGTAATAGAACAGTAGCATATGGCAGGTAGCCTGTCGGTGCTAACATTTAGCGTTTAAATAAAACAAGCAAATGTTTTTTCCCATGTGAGTTTGATTTAGAAAAAGGGCAAAAAACCAAGACCAACCAGAACACCTAGTGCTAGTAGAACCACCATGTACTCTTCAACATTAGAAGTCCAAGCCTTCACAGACCTGCAATGCTTGTGGTTTGACTGGACATTTGGGCCATTTGTGAAAAAAAGCTAACATACAGTATAAAATTAACCAATTTATGAACCAATTATTGATTTAAAATAAGTGTTTCGCAACCATACTCTCACCAGACTGGGTCTTCATTGACGTCATTATCAAAGAAGAAGATATAGAGACAGAAGACTCCCACCAACAGAGCGTGAAACGTTGACACCGTCCTGAAAAGAAAACCAAAAAACACACAGTCATGACGATCTACTCCTGTCTGATCCTGACAAGTGTCAGAGATTTTCTGTTAAATTATCCTGTCAGAGAAATAGTGGATATTTATCTTTAGTCATCAATAGTACTCTTGTAGTCTAGAACCTGAATTTTATGTACTCACAGTGAAGTAACAGATTGCCTAGTCAAGGATACATGCAGATTCAGACCTATTAGAGTCAGAGATTAAATGCTGCCTAAGGGTCAGGTAGAGTGGCACTTAAGTCCCAGTCTGTCATTCAGGCAGTGAGACAGCCTAACAGTTCTGAGCAATCAGTCAGTAAGACAGACTGCCAGCCGTATTGACTGTTTAAACTGAATCTATGATGTCATGGCTCTCACTAGGGATAGCCATAACCTGGATTTATCTCCACTAATCATTATTTTTCATTTGCTCATGAACTATGCTGCCATTTCAGCTTCACAAGTGCTCCCCTGAGTAATACACTGCTTATGAGGAAAAAAATAAAATGAGTGATTCAAACAGTGCGTTCAAGGACCAGACTGGGTTCCTCCAAACACTCACTGCATTGTGGCAACATTACCTAATGTAAATCTACAACCTAAGAGGCATAAACAGATAGATGGTCAAATGAGCTTAAAATAAGTACACAGAAAATCAAAAGGTTTCTAAAATTAACGAGAATATTATACACCACACTGCCAATTACTGCAAGTCAATTGGATAATCTAGAAAAAAAAAAAATGTACGTTAATGTGCATCCAACTGTCTGGATATTAACAAATGTGGGCTGAACATCTGCATAACATACATATTGCCCGAGGAGCTCCCTCTCCCAGTAAACCTGTACAGGGTGACTGCAGTTAACAAGAAAGGCTTCTTGTACTGTTCTTGGTCCCAGTTAAGTGATTCGGGTGTTTGACCAAGACCAAGGTGGTCTTGGTCACATTTAAGAGGTGGTGTCTGTTCACACAATCTGGTTTATCAGGCTTCTGTACTTCACTTCCTGTCCATCACTGGCACAGCATGATACTGACACAGGCACCTTTGACTCAAACCTGTCGATGTTAGGCAAACCATGGTAGGTCAGTGAAGTGTTCACCTGAGATCTGAGGGGGCCAACACCAGACTCACAGGATTTTTATGAGGGATGTGAGACCAATCGGTCTTTAGTCATTGACGGCAGATGAAAATGGCTGTTTAGAACAGACATTCAGCACTCTGGGACTGACTCCATCAGGATATGCAGTCCTGTACTGGTTCAGCCTTCTCAGCTTCCCATTTTCACCTTGCTGCTGGAAACAGAAAGTGGGTGAGGGGGTAGATGAAGCCTTCATGTTGGTGAAAGTAATGGAAGAAAGGGCAGTACTGAACCTGTGATCAACTCGTTGCATCTGCTCAGATTTCCGTCTGATTCTCCTAATACTGGAAACCTGTGAGCCAACCATTCCTCATTGTTTGGTGGAGACTGTTTTCCTGCTTCCCCTCTGTAAGCATATTTACTCTCCTTCAATTTCGCTTTCAGTTCCCTGAGCATATTCTTCAGCAGGTTTTTTTCCCCATCCCCAAATAATCTCTTCTTCCTGTTAAGGTCAATTGTGATTCATGGCTCGTTGCTGGGGAACACCACCCAGTCCTGTTGGCAAAGGTGTTGTCCACACAGAAATCTATTGCTATGTTACGCAGTCTATCAAGCTTCTATCAATTTTTCATGGTGGGGCAGTTGGCAAACTGATAAAACAGGCAGTGTTGCAGAAAGAGATGTGTGATTAGACATACATTTCCTGAAATTACCATAGAAGCATTTTGAGCTTGTAGTCTAGCTGGGACTGACTTATTGGCCTCACATGCTGCAGATGGTGAAATATGAACGGCGACAATAATTGCACATGTGAACTCCCTCAGGAGATATGACCGTAGACTCACAGCTAACCGTTCAGTGTCTGGGCTGTAGAGACATTCTTTCACAGTAACACGTCCAGGATTACACCATCTGTCGTTAACAAGTGCTGCACTCCTCTTTTCTTCTTGCCTCTTCGTCTAAAATGGCTCCATATCATCTGTGTCCATGAAATCTATGTAGATAGTGTCTGGACTGAATTTCTGCAGACAGTTTTTATACATATGAAACACAGCCACTGTTGCCTTGGTACTGGAAGTCTTGAGCAGCTTCAAAATGGGTCAATCCTGTGCGTTGACTGAGTCAGTTTTAATTTATGCTTTCTGATCAGCTGATCATGGAGATAAACAACAGCACCACTCACATTGGGAAAAGCTGGATAAGAGAGAGTGTTTAGTGAGAATGAAAATAGCAAATTACTTACAACATATAAGATGTGAGCTACTGCAACACAGCGCTGCTCCAGCAGTGGCATCTTATAACAATAAAAAACTAAAATGACTTAGAATAATCTACTGCATGATAAAAATGTTGTAAATATTGTAAATCAGAGATGAAACAGAAGTAATCTACTCAAAATGTTTTAACATTCTTCAACCAGAAAGTCCAATTGTTTCATTTTTACTTGCAAATAAAAATGATTGGCTGATGTGCAGGAAAATGCATGCATGCACTATACCTGCAAGTTCCCATAAGAGTATGGGTATAGTATATGTCCATTTTCGCAGACTTTGGCCAAGAAAAATTAAAGACGTTTAAACATGCCAACAGAAATGATGACAGCAGGCAAGAAGAGTACAAATACTCTAAAATAGAATTAAAAAAAAAAAAAAAAAACACAGGGTCACACACTTGTGTGTAAAGAATTCCTGGATTTTAATTCTCCACAGTCTGTAAAAACTAGTTAAGGTTTATACAGACAGTCGGTATGTTAGTCAAAAAAGGCACCTTTGAAATGCTAACATGATGCAAAGGCTGTAAAAAGGCTGAAAAACAAACAACATTTTAATGAGTGTCTAACAGGAAATTACAGATTATTAGTGTCATGGGAAATGTGTGGGTTGACCATCAGTGCTCATCTTTGAACTCAGCTGAAAGAAACCCCACTCTGGCTGAGAGTAGTGCCAAACTCTCTGCTGCACACAGCATGTAAATATTGAAATTCATCATGATCATAACTTCACGTCAGGTCACCTTGAGTTCCATTCAACCTTCTGCTTGTCACTGAGGCGGAGGAAGCCGGGGCTGATGCGTATGGACATCCAAGGACTGACTTTGTGGAAAAGCCACTGGAAGATGAGGAAACTGGTCACCGAGATGGTGAGGATAAGCTGGCTAAATGGATCCATGGCCACTCAACCTCACTGTGGTAAGACACAGAGAAAGTGGGTTATTGGAAGAAAGAAGATTTGGAAGTCATGCTCTACAGTTTCATTACAGCATAATGAAAGTCTGTTAATGACTATGTTATCCCTTTCAGGTCGGCCAAGCCACAGCAGTGGGTGTATTTACAATATGGTGACCTTTGACAACAACCACAAACTCCAATGACAACAACCAGCTGTCACAGTCCCTGAGCACAAAGACTGGGTTAAACATCCTAAGTAAAATGTGAGAAATAACAACCCCTACACATCAACTCTACTGCATTCCATTAAAACTAGCTAAGAAATGTATTAAGTTGACATAACAACATGTTATTACCATAACAACATACTGTTTACATGCTGAAACCAGTAGGTGTTGTTCTAACACACACCTTCCTTCCCATGATCTACAACAAAAATGGTAAATTGGCATTTTCATCTATTCTAGTTATCTGTGCTGGTAACTAGAGACGGATATCTTATAAACTGCACCATGTTGAACGTGCTTTTTAAATCCACCCTGGACTTTGATCAGTTTGTTTGAACACACAAAAAACACACGTACAAGCATGGCAGTCACCAAAGTAACCTTTTTATAGTGCAGTACTTGACAGCTTAAAGAAAAACTACATTCGTGAAACTGGGACCAAGAAGAACCCAGGGCCGACTGAACCCCAGATTTCATCCCAGTACCTCACAGCAGTCAGAGTATTGTTGGCTATGACATGGAGGCCTGTGTAGCCCCCCAAAGATATGTCACCCCAGGCCATCACTGACCCACCACCAAACTGGTCATATTCATTTATTTTATAGGCAGAAGACATTCATCATGGCATCTCTGGACTCCTTCACACATGTCACATCTTCTCATTGTGAACCTGCTCTCATCTTTGAAGTGAACAGGGCACCAATGGTGGACCTGCCAATTGTGGTGTTTCCTGGCGAATGCCAATCGATCTGCATGGTGCTGTGCTGTGAGCACAGGTCATACTAGAGGATGTTGGGTCTTTATGCCACCCTCAGTGAGTCTGTTTCTGAACAGTTTAATTTTATACTGCAACTCTACTGTGTACTGAAAACATTTGTACTAATTATATGCTTCAAGCCCACTTTTTAGTTTGAGAGTATACTTTGAGGTATACTGCAAATAAACTTCTATATATACTTTTAGTTTGCTAGTCACATATCATCACTTCATGATGTCATTTTTTAAGCTTTAAAAGTTTACTTTAATTATACTTCTTTAGCTATACATCCAGTCAACTTTGAGTATATACTAATTTACAGGTAGGTTTGACTCTACACTGCAAATATAATGTATCAAGCACTGGCCAAAACAAAACAATATATCACACTCAATAAGAGTCTTTTGTTTGGACAAGACCATAAAATGCTCAGTACAATCACAAAGAGAACTCTAATAACCAACAAAAGGGTAAGACATGAAAAAAAGCTTCTTTCTGTTATATAGATATCTGTGCATGCAAATTGTTAAAATATGCAGGTTTGTATATTCCACCTTTTGTGTTTTTGCACCCTCTAGTTTTGACATTGATGTAACACCATGCATTTCCTTTCTGTGGGTTGTCTTGCTGCTGATTTGCTGTCTCACATATAGAGATTAAAGCCAACAATGCATTTTATATATCCACCACGATGTGGTGAGCCTGGTTTAATTTGTTTTGTTATATAAAACTCCAATGTTGTCACACCACTGCACTGGGTGGCATGCTTCTTTCTTTGTTTTATAAAAAAAAAAAACCTTTGAGTGTTCACCTTTTTTTTTTTTTTTTTTTTTTTTTTTTAAAAGAGCTCCAAATGTTATGAATGACCATCACTTTTTAGTCTTTGAAATAAGACACTTGCACAGAAATGATCTCTGCTCTATTTAAAGTTGTGCTCTCAAACAACAGAGCTCTACAGCACAGGCAAATAAGCTAAAAACGTAAAAGTCTATATAAGATTTATGGGAAATAAGAAAAACATATAAAGCACATAAAATAAGTTATTACTCCTCATATCTGTATCAACAGGTCCACAGGTCATTCTCTTCTGTCATTATAGAGGACATTCCCTTATTCCTGCTCTGAGGAGCGAAGAAGACATGAGCAAGGAAACAAAACACCATCCTGCACAGAAGTTTTTCATGGATCAGCACATCCCTATAAATGAAATCGGGGAGTAATTGGATGCTTCAGATGATGGATCAGGAGAAAGGACGTGTCATGTCTCCAAATATGTTTCCCTGGTTCTTCTCTCTCAACATTTTTCCCTTGCATCATTTTTTTTATTTTATGTGAGAGGGACTAAGACATAAAGGAAGAAAATGCAGTTAATGGAGTTGAGATGTTACCATTGTGGGTGCAGTGGCTGATTTGTTAGCTTCCTGACATTCTAATTAGCACATAACGTGGAAGAATAGTGGGTGGCACAATGACGTAGTGGTTAGCACTGCTGCCTTCACAGAAAGAAGGTCCCAGGTTTGAATCCTGCAGAACCTGAGGCCTTTCTGTGTAGAGTTTGCATGTTCTCCCCATGTCTTTGGAAGAGCAGTTACACACTTTGATTTTGGGCCCAATTTACACCCCTAATAACTGTGGGCACACAGCATAATCCAAGGCTTTTTGCAACCAATTATTTGTCTAAATAATCTTCAGATGTGTGGAGACAGTATGATTATTTCACTGCTCTTGATCAAGTCAGAGGAACCCCAGCATCGAAGCATAAATATCAGATAAGTTTGATATTTACGACTCCTGACCTGCCTGCCTCTGATGGAATACCCAGGATAGCCAATGAGAGCGAGCAGACATGCAGTAAAATCATCAGCAACTGGACGTTGTTTACTCTTACACCTCATAAACAAGCAGTAACACAAGGCAAACTGAATACAGTATAGAAAAATAAATCCAGTTTGCAGAATTTTGGCAACATGAGTGGCTTTCAGTGTTCACATTCAGAGGATTACTGTCCTGACCCTCACCCTATGTCTGTGTCTCCCACATTTCTAACATCGTTTAGGATTGCAAAATCCTTTTGTTTGGCCAGCTAACGTTTCTCCAAGTATTCCAGCTTCCTCCCACAGTCCAAAGACATGCAGGTTAAATGAATAAATAAATTATTATAAATAATAATAATAATAAATAAATAAATTGGGCGTAGGTGTGAATGTGTTTGTCCGTAATAGTCTGGTGATCTTTCTGAGACGTGCCATGTCTCTCGCCCAATGTCAGCTGGGATTGGTCCACCCCACCCACAACCCTCTAAAGGATAAGTGGTAAAGATAATGGATGGATTTCTTATAAGTTGTCATATTCAGTAGCTATATACATTTTGCTTCTTTACCTCTGCTTTTTCTTTTTTTTTTTTTCATACAGGAGTCTGATACTACACATAGAATTATACAGGCTTTTCTTAGTCCTACATTGGAGTTACATGAAAACTTGTTGCCTCCCGCCTGTGCCAGCTAGAATCGGCCCCAGCTACCCTCCCACGGGTGAACATGGGTGACGATAAATGGTGATCAGCATGGGATGGAACAATAAAATCTATTTCATGCTTTTATATAATTGAATTCAAAATCTAGGCCCTAAAGTATTGTTACGTGCAGTACATCTCTGCACTCGGGCCTAATGCCACTGTTAAACCTATAAACTATTTATTGTGTCTACAGTCGAATCAAAAGTGAGAGCTCTCTGTAAGACAGCAAAGCCCCAAAATTAGCAGCTCGACATGCACCCTGGCTTACAGCCAGTATATGTGTGTCAGGGACAAAGGTCACTGCAGCCACTGAGAACAGACCACTGAACTGTTTAATGGGTGTTGCACTAAGCTATTTGCATAGAAGCTGATTTGACTGTGCCAGACCTTGGCATGTATGTTAACGTTAAGAGCATATGTTCACATTCTAAGGAACAGAACAGAATGTCTTTCTCCACAGGCAAACGGAAAATACACACATCTCATACTCTCTGAAGCTCAGTCATGGTGATTTTATAATATAACTGCCTTTATTCCTCTGTTTTGCCAAAGAAATGCTGGAGGACAAATAATGAATCACTGTAGACAGGAAATAGCAACCAGGGAACTGAAAGGCCAATTCCACAGAGTACCCTCATTTTGCCTGCCTGTAATGCATTAGTTGACAGTGAGCAGCAGCACTTTAGTGTATCACGCTGCAAGGCAGAAAGACTATGTTATTACAGTGACTGCTCAAAAGACCACACTGTATCTGCATGCCAATGTAAGGCTACCTTCTCTCATGCTTACAATGGCAGCAGACTTGCTTTGGTCGCATGCAACACCCTGAGCTAAGAGGAAACACTTACAGAGGGTACAGAAAGGAAACAGCTAAACTACCACGAAGAAGAAAAGTTGTATTTTCACTCTGATGAAACTTTTTTTTACAAATGCATTTATCTAGAAATGTATGTCGTACAAACACGTATGCATTTTGAACCTCACACAATAAACTTAAACACTTACTAAGATTGTAATGAGCTGAAAAGTTCAAATCAACTTTAAATGTGAGATTTATATTATGTCATTAAAGGAAATAAAGAAAAGAAGGCCTGAGACTAAAGAAATCTCTGCCTCTGTTCCAAAACAAGAACAGCTTTTGTTGCCCTTAATTACAGATAAACCTCTAAGAGTCATGTAAGGTATTTGCCAGTTGTTAAAAAAAACATCCTTATTTTAGTCTTGTAAGATACAGTACGCATCAGGCATAAACAGGCAGCAGATCAGTACATGTCAGTATAAAAGTGTATACTTCACTATTAAAATGCATGGAAAGAAACAGGGGTTTTGAGGAATGAACCCTAAACTAACTTAAAAACTATAGATAAATAAATAAATCTGACACAGAGAGCAGCATGTTCAGACCAACCTTATAGATCTGGCCTCCAAACTCACAGTGCCTACAACAACAGGGTATGAGGATCACAAGATGGTCTGATAAGCATGGAAACGACCACTAGACCACAAACCAGCTGAACACGTATGAGAGGGTTTGGGTGTTTAGGAGATGATGACACAGATTACATTGTACCAGAAGCTTTTGCCATTGTTTTCAATGACAGTGATGTGTTGGACTGTTCTGTCAGCACTGTCAGGTTTTTATCTCAAATCCACCCAAAACCTCTTAATGTGGAAATCTCACATTATTTTTTTAATACTGTAAAATATTCCAATGTTACTTCATGGTCTCTATACACTCAAACATACGTATATCCTGATTTATATTTTATTACACAGACTTGTAGAGTCAATGCAAAATGAATTTGAGTAAGGGACCAGTGTTACTGTCAGCTGGAGCTTTAGTGTAAAGTAAAACTTTGCCATTCCAGTTCATTTAAATAAGCTGCATAAATAAAATCATATTTAGATGAGTTCATACTCTGACAGTCACCAGTACACTGCAGGTGAATGGAGCTGGGGCCTACTTTGTGCAGCAGCGACAATCCACGTGTTGAAAAGACAAGGACTCTCCCAACTGAGCGTTAAACTGACACGAGTAATTACAGGTTGAAGCATGAACAGAGACTTCACTAAAACCGGCTCGGATCTGAGAGGATGTGAGAGTTTCTGTGACTTCCTTCTACACACTCGCCCGCAGCTCTTTGCCACTGCCCCCTGCTGCCGTCCCTTTGCAGCCGCCTGCCTGCTCTCGTCCTCTTCCCTGGCGAGAAGCGCTTCGTGTTGTTTAGCGCTTCATATGCTCCAGTAAACACTGGTGCGTAACGGTACGTGCGCTTGCGTAAATCCGAGGAGACTTCTGACAAGTGGGAGACGAAATCTCCATGAAAATATCTTAGCATCTTCAGATCGCCTTTTACAGACGTCCAGCTGCCCAGAATCAGTCGCCCAATGTAACAAGTCCCAGCAGCACGATCGTCTTTCTATCACTAAAGGAGGAATATGGCACATAACGAGCACAAGGCCAATTGACGCCGCATTGCCCGGGCATCTTTATGTGTTGAGGAAAAATAACAGTGGCCTGGTCGCGTTGCTGTGCACCAGCCATAGACATGATTAGATATGATAAAGCGACCCACACAGACCTACCTGGAGTCTTTCATTAAGATGATCTGCGCCTCACGCTCTCAACCGATTATGGTTTCCAGAGTCGCCCGGAAAGCCGTGAATGTCTTGTTAACCCCACAGCCATGGCGAGTCATTTCTCACACACAAGACAGCCCGCCTCCTGCTCCATTTCACACTACCGAGTTGTGGGAAATGCGGTGGGGCCGGACCTCCGTGTCTGTGACTGGTTCGCGGTATGTAACAAAAATCCTGTCCAACAAGAAACCGTCATCTTTGCAGATGTGCGGGCTCACGCAGCTCCACGCACCATTACAGGAATGAAAGGTGTCAGTGTGTGGAGACTCTCTCCTATTGGGCTCAAATTACAGCTGAGTTCTTAAAGACACACACACACACACACACACGCAGAGTACCACAGCAGTCTGCCCAAGCACACTCACTGGTCTATTTATAGCCGAGTCTTGCTGAACCGATCCAGGGAACATCACACAAGACAGTAAAACAAACTGCAGCCCTGCCCCACTGACCCTAATTTAAGTGATTCCCTTCTTATCTTGGCCTTTATATGGATCTCATCTTACAATATGTAAGAGTCCATAATCCTGAATGCTTTCATTGAGTGGCTACTATGTCCAAACTGCTGCCTTTTAATTTAATAACACAAATAAAAGAAACACAGGACACAAATAAACAAATAAGGCGAGAAAAAAATCAAGTAAATAGAGCAGTGTTACAAAACACACCAGCAAGTTCAGTTCCAATGGTTTGGACCCTGTCCTTCCTCAGCCACAGTTCATCATCCACCTCTGGGATCTATTTACACTGTGGCGCTGATATAGTCATAGGACCACACACCTGTCATGCCACATCACGAAATACAGAATTTTATTGAAAGGGGGGCACCTTTATTAAGATATCAACGGCTGTGTTACCAAAAAAAATCCCCAAATGAAAAACATGTTACATAATGAGTTAATTAGGCCTACTTCTACCTCTTCAATTTAGTTTCATAGTTTGTCATCATGTGGAAAATTTCAAAAATGCTGATGTGGTTACAGAGGAGCTTCTGAACTGGCTGAGCTCCATATCCCATAATCAACCATGTCACAGGAAAACAGCTGAAAAGGGCAGAGATACATACACATTTTAAAAAACTGATGACAGAACATTAGATTTGAGTGAAAGTGTCTTTCATTATTCATTGTACATCACCAATTCCAATAATAGTTGGGACGCTGTGTAAAATCTACCTGAAAACAGAAAGCATTGATTTACAAATCTCATAAACCCTTATTGACAATAGAACAAAGAAAACATCAAATGTTTAAACTGAGAAAATGTTGCATTTTAAGAAATAAATAAGGTAATTTTGATATTGATGCACCCCACAGCGTCCCAACTTTTTTGGACTTTGGGTTATTCATCAGTTTTTTGTGACCCCGTGGTCTAAACTACGGTGGCCGACAAGGGCAAACGCGCTGCAAAACAAAAACGCTGCAAAAGAGAAACGCTGCAAAACAGAAACGCTGTAAAAGAGAAACGCTGCAAAAGAGAAATGCTGCAAAAGAGAAACGCTGCAAAAGAGAAACGCTGCAAAACAGAAACGCTGCAAAAGAGAAACGCTGCAAAACAAAAACGCTGCAAAAGAGAAACGCTGCAAAACAAAAACGCTGCAAAAGAGAAACGCTGCAAAACAAAAACGCTGCAAAAGAGAAACGCTGCAAAACAAAAACACTGCAAAACAGAAACGCTGCAAAACAAAAACGCTGCAAAACAGAAACGCTGCAAAACAGAAACGCTGCAAAAGAGAGAACACAACGGAAGTGCGCCAGGCCGATAGGGGGACCCCGAACTGAGGGGTGCAATGAACAAAGAACTTTTACAGAGGCGAGAGAGACACATGTAGTGACATAAGTCACGTCTCATTTTGGAGGCTGCGTAATGACGCAGGTTATAGTGTTGAATTGCAAAAGAATTGAATGAGCGACCTCTGATGATTGTTCTCATGTGCTAATATGTGCTAACAATGTTCTGTTACATTTGTTTACTTGATCAAAATGTCATACAACGTGGGGGGGTTAGGAGATCTGAAGGTGCGTTTTCCATTTGTTACTTAACACTTGGCCGTCATCTTTTACAACATTGTACTTTTATAATACTGTAAAACATGACGGCCAAGTGTTTAAAAAATAATAAATGTAAAACGTACTCTAATGCCCGCGTTTCTGTTTTGCAGCATTTCTCTTTTGCAGCGTTTTTGTTTTGCAGCGCGTTTGCCCTTGTCGGCCACCGTACTAAACACATAAACATTAGGCTACCAAGGGGCAGGCGACAACTTAAATATCCAGTGGGTGCAATATAAAAATACATCTATAAGTGAAATTGGTAAGACTAATGTATTTATAACACAAAGATGTGGTTAGGTCAAATCATTTTTTGGCATTTCTTACATATGCATAGCATGGTTGTGTCCTTCAGAAGTCAGTGTTTTTACTGCAGTGTCAACTATTTCCCTCATACCCTTCATCCACATCCACCAAACCATTAGCATATAAACACCATAAATACTCTTTGTGTGTTTGTTTGTTTTTTACAGTTATGTTTATTGTTTGTTTTTGCCTGCATATTTGTTCCACCTTAGTTCTGGTTGTGGTTGTGGTGTGGGTTTGTCAAGTCTTGCAGCTAAAGCTGTGCAAAGAGCTGTTTTGCAGAGACACTGTAGCGGCTCATAAAACAGTAAAACCCATCTGAGACTATCCATGCACTGTTTGAAATTGTGTTGTTTAGTTTTTATTTACTTAACCATGAACTGTAATATTTGTAGGCGAATGTGTTTGTAGCTTATGACAACATGCCTGCACAGGTATGAGGTCAGTTGTGGCTGTATCAGCCTTGACACAAGCTGGTAGTGTAATGCAAAAAGGTTGGTCAATGTCCGACAGTGGGAGGGGAATGTAGCGCCCCAAGCGGGTCATAGGGGATACCCGCTGGTTGCCGCCAACTGGCTGTAAGTAAGCCAGGTGGCTGATTGGCTGCAGCATTCGCTTGTGACCCCACTGCCTTCGGACCAACCAGGTAAAACCGTTTAATCACGTGATATTAATAGGCCCGTGTCCACATATACGGTTAACTAATGGTGTGTAAGTTTACCTCACTCCATCTTTTTTTCTGGCTTTGTCGGAGACATTGTTTCTAATGTAGTGTAGTGTGTTATGTCGGGGATTGTCACGTCACACAGCAATTTATTGTCAGTTCTTTGGCGCTTCAGAGTCATTTTGCGTTCGGAGTGCATTATGGGTAAAACACAAGCGCTACCAGAAGACGTGTCTGTGCCGCCTCCACAAAACCTACTGGTGAAAATCTGGTCTGGACTAGCCTTTTATAAACGAAGCTACATTTCGTTGTGGATTATACGTAGACGAACCACCAACTCACCCTTTTTCAAATAAAGATTTAATTTTAAAAAACAAAACGTAGAGCAATAAATGTGGTACAGCTGCTAGTATAAGACACTGTCTAATCGTTGAAAGAGGAATAACTTACTTTAATACTGAGTTCATTACTCATGGTCTTTACTGCAAGATTTCACTGCATCTCTCCGTTATGTACTAACAATGCACAGTATAAAGTATAATAGACTTGATATCCGGGGTTGTCAGACAGTACCCACCTTAGGCCACATAGCGGTGCTCCATCTTCATGTAATTATTATTGGAAGTAAGAAGAAGAAAAATGTTTTGCAAAATAGGTTAAATTTCCACGAGTAAAATAAAATAAATAAAATGAGAGTATAGACATCTTTGTCAATTAACATTTCCTGGAACAGGTAATTTTATTAAGCATAGTATAAAAGAAATACTTGTTTATCAGCAGCAGCAGGTAAAAACAAATGAATGTAATGTAAAATATAATATTAATATATGAAAATAGATAGTACATTTAACACCTCAAAAACTTCTTATGCTTTTGTATGTGATTTGATACTTTTTAAGCATTTCTTTACTTATCAAAGTTGACTGTCACCTCATCTGGTTTTTATATATTTGGTCGACTACTTAGAAAATCAACAATATGAAAGGCACATGCAATTTAATGACACATACAGTAACATTACTGTAATATAACATATATGGAAGCTCATGGAGATTTACACTGTAACAGCTTTTGTAGAAAACCAACACGTACAGATAAATTAGTGGTAATAAAAACAGTGCGACGAAAGCTAGTGGACCAAAGCTACACTTAATCACTTTCTATTACTAAAGACTTGTGTGTTCATGTACCATAGATTTTGTCTGACTGACACCATAATCAATTCTAAACAACAGACAGTCTGATATTTAGTGTAGAGATACAAATAGCCCCCAAAGATATAGATAATAGGCATGTCAATATAATATCAGAATATATAATGAAAAGGCACAAACAGGATCCTTGACTTGATAATGAATTCTGTGCCATATTAAAAGTATGTAAGTTATTCCTTTCACTTACTTGACTCTAAGTAACTTAGAGTGAACCTAACGGGGCGCTTCTATTTCCACCGGCGCAGCTTTTTAGACTTTACTGTAGTGGAAACGCACAGACCAATTGCATGCGAGTTGAGCCATCCCACGTGATACCACTCAGCATATCAAGTCTGTGCATCCCAGGCGGTAAACATTACGACTCTACAGTGTAAACAGCGCTAGAGGCAAGTTACACATGAAAACAGTGTTGCCAACTTAGCGACTTTGTCGCTATATTTAGCGAGTATTCAGACCCCTCTAGCGACACTTTTTTTAAAAAAAAAGCGACTAGCGACAAATCTGGCGACTTTTTCTGGTGTTACTTGAGACTTTTGGAGACTCTGATGTGTCTGTACTGCACCGTTCTTACACTTCTCAATTTGCCGCAGTAAGACGGCAAATCAGCTGCAGCCACGGGCCCCTCCCCCGTCACAAAGCCTTCACAGGCGGCCCAGTCCTCTCGCAGCAGTCCCTCCCTCCCAGCTGCAGTCACAGCAGGAATTGTTCACGCCTCCGCGTCCCGACCGCAAATGAATCGCGCGTGCGATCATGTATGTGTGTGATCTGTACTGATGCATGGCTAAAAAAATAAAATAAAATAAAAGGTAAAATGTTCTTTGTCTAAAATAAATCACTGCATTTGACTCAAACAGCCTCAGTCATTTACAGCAAGACAAATGTATTTAGTTCTGAGAACTTATTAACTGCAGGCCGTCATGCTACATTATATGGCACAGTACAAATATTTTGAGTGTCCCTTATTCTGTCCCTTATTTCTTATAAAGAATCACAATTGTCTCTTACTTTCCATTTCTGAAGTTGGCAAAAACGTCCATCACAATTACAGCATGTGCCATGGACATTATGCAAATCACGCGATGACGTCATTCAGCGACTTCTAGCGACTTTTAGGACAGCCAATAGCTACTTTCCTTACTGACGAGTTGGCAACACTGCATGAAAAGACAGTACAAAGAAAAAGAAAGAGAGCGATACATGTAGAAAACAAAGGGAGAGAAACTGTAAAGTGAGACGGAGAAAGAGAGAGAACTTAGTTAATGAGAGAACATTATACATATCTACAGCCATACAGATATGTTCAGTTGTGTGTTACATGACAATAAATATTGTCAGAAAGTTTTTGAATTTTACTGAATTCATTTGATTTGACAGTCAGGTATTGATTACATGCAGATGTTGATAAAACTACTAGGCTACTTAAATACATATCACACTAACTAGTTAGACATTATGATCTTCCGGACCTTTGCTTCAAGAAATTTTCTCTAACTGGACCTCTTTAAATTTTAGTTGAATACCCCTGCTCTAAAGGATAAGTGGTAAAGATAATGGATGGATTTCTTATAAGTTGTCATATTCAGTAGCTATATACATTTTGCTTCTTTACCTCTGCTTTTTCTTTTTTTTTTTCATACAGGAGTCTGATACTACACATAGAATTATACAGGCTTTTCTTAGTCCTACATTGGAGTTACATGAAAACTTGTTGCCTCTCGCCTGTGCCAGCTAGAATCGGCCCCAGCTACCCTCCCACGGGTGAACATGGGTGACGATAAATGGTGATCAGCATGGGATGGAACAATAAAATCTATTTCATGCTTTTATATAATTTACAGTTATGTTTATTGTTTGTTTTTGCCTGCATATTTGTTCCACCTTAGATCTGGTTGTGGTTGTGGTGTTGGTTTGTCAAGTCTTGCAGCCAAAGCTGCGCAAAGAGCTGTTTTGCAGAGACACTGTAGCGGCTCATAAAACAGTAAAACCCATCTGAGACTATCCATGCACTGTTTTGTATAGTTTTTATTTACTTAACCATGAACTGTAATATTTGTAGGCGAATGTGTTTGTAGCTTATGACAACATGTCTGCACAAGTATGAGGTCAGTTGTGGCTGTATCAGCCTTGACACAAACAGCTGGTAGTGTAATGCAAAAGGTTGGTCAATGTCCGACAGTGAGGAAGGAAGGAGAGACAGGTAAGTTTTCGCACTAGGTGCAACTGACTGTAGCATTCATTTGTGACCCCACTGCCTTCGGACCAACCAATGCATGTCGGTTAATCACGTGATATTAATAGGCCCTTGTCCACATATACGGTTAACTAAGGGTGTGTAAGTTTTCTTCACTCCATCTTTTTTACTGGCTTTGTCGGAGACATTGTTTCTAATGTAGTGTAGTGTGTTATGTCGGGGATTGTCACGTCACACAGCAATTTATTGTCAGTTCTTTGGCGCTTCAGAGTCATTTTGCGTTCGGAGTGCATTATGGGTAAAACACAAGCGCGACCACAAGACGTGTCTGTGCCGCCTCCACAAAACCCACTGGTGAAAATCTGGTCTGGACTAGCCTTTTATAAACGAAGCTACATTTCGTTGTGGATTATACGTAGACGAACCACCAACTCACCCTTTTTCAAATAAAGATTTAATTTTAAAAAACAAAACGTAGAGCAATAAATGTGGTACAGCTGCTAGTATAAGACACTGTCTAATCGTTGAAAGAGGAATAACTTACTTTAATACTGAGTTCATTACTCATGGTCTTTACTGCAAGATTTCACTGCATCTCTCCGTTATGTACTAACAATGCACAGTATAAAGTATAATAGACTTGATATCCGGGGTTGTCAGACAGTACCCACCTTAGGCCACATAGCGGTGCTCCATCTTCATGTAATTATTATTGGAAGTAAGAAGAAGAAAAATGTTTTGCAAAATAGCAGGTTAAATTTCCACGAGTAAAATAAAATAAATAAAATGAGAGAATAGACATCTTTGTCAATTAACATTTCCTGGAACAGGTAATTTTATTAAGCATAGTATAAAAGAAATACTTGTTTATCAGCAGCAGCAGGTAAAAACAAATGAATGTAATGTAAAATATAATATTAATATATGAAAATAGATAGTACATTTAACACCTCAAAAACTTCTTATGCTTTTGTAAGTGATTTGATACTTTTTAAGCATTTCTTTACTTATCAAAGTTGACTGTCACCTCATCTGGTTTTTATATATTTGGTCGACTACTTAGAAAATCAACAATATGAAAGGCACATGCAATTTAATGACACATACAGTAACATTACTGTAATATAACATATATGAAAGCTCATGGAGATTTACACTGTAACAGCTTTTGTAGAAAACCAACACGTACAGATAAATTAGTGGTAATAAAAACAGTGCGACGAAAGCTAGTGGACCAAAGCTACACTTAATCACTTTCTATTACTAAAGACTTGCGTGTTCATGTACCATAGATTTTGTCTGACTGACACCATAATCAATTCTAAACAACAGACAGTCTGATATTTAGTGTAGAGATACAAATAGCCCCAAAGATATAGATAATAGGCATGTCAATATAATATCAGAATATATAATGAAAAGGCACAAACAGGATCCTTGACTTGATAATGAATCGCAACTGAAATAATTGTTCAAAAGGTCACAACTCTGAAACAAAATGTACAAATGGCATCATTCTGTGCCATATTAAAAGTATGTAAGTTATTCCTTTCACTTACTTAACTCTAAGTAACTTAGAGTTAACTTTAGATTGGATGCTAATTTTGTTGTGACTGTTTTTTCAGCTTCTTTTTTAAGCCTCTTGTGACACTATTGTAAACCCACCATGAAAAATAATTTTAAGGTATAATTACACCCAAAATAAAGGCTTTCATATTTGGGTGTTGCCAAAATTATTACTGTCGTTCAGTATATATGAATTAGCACCTTGGACCGACACTGGAGTAAATAGATGTGTACAAAAGCAGGCACTTCTGTAGCACTTGTATGAATTCACACATGATAAACACAATTAATACCTGAGAATGCCACAGTAATGATGTGCAAAATTAAATTAAGATAAAAAAGTTGATCAAATGTATTTTCAATTTTAACTACTTTTGCTAATATGCATTAATTATTCTGTACACATGGACCAGTCTGAAATTATAATAACACATCTGACATTAATTAAACCAATGGAAAACTTGATCACAAGTCACCATAGCACCAGTCACCATAGCACATTTCAGATATATTGATGTCCTACTTCATTAGAGCTCTAAGATTGAACCAGATTGCCAAAAATTATATTTTATTTCCTATTTAATTTACCATTGTTCCATTACTACTGTTGATTTATGGCTGCAATTTCAATGCTCCACATACAGTTGCACCCTGTAAATTAACCAGATGAAAAAGTTATGTTGAGTAACTCAAATTTCTGGCCTCACAACAGAAATTTTGTTTATTCTTCAACATATATGGCAATAGTATCAACCCAGACAGACCAGTCCAAAAACACAAAAGGAACAGAAAAGAGTCTTTAAAGCCACAAAGAGCTGTAATCCTGCTGCCGTAACCCCGTCACTACACCATGAACTGGGTGTATCCCTCAGCACCCGTGACAATTACATCCATCCAGATCCTCATGGCCTCAGGAGAGGGGGCAACCATGTAGTAGACTCTGTCATGAGTCTTTACACTGAAGGTCAGCGATGGGTTAGGGCTCTGTGGGAGAAGGTGAAGGAAGTGATGATGTTGTGCAAAAAAAGAAGAAAAGAAACAAACAAAAAGAAGGGGAAGGTAGGAAATATATAATATTGCATGAAAAAAACAGCTAATGTGAGGATATTAAATAAGAAGATCATAAATTACTGTTCAAGAGGTGGTGTGATTACACTAAGATGTCAACATACCTTATGTGCATTTTTCAAGTGATCATAATATACTTCCTCAATAGCTTGGAAGTAAATGACTCCTTTCAGCTTGGCTTCATGCTTGTCTACAAAAGATATTAAATTTATAAATGAAATACATACATATAAATGTGCATACATTTATTATAATAACGAAGTTTTATTTATACTGTATTCTAAAACGCGTGTAAAATCTAGATAAGATATTAAACTTAAATGTGTGTAACATACTTCATACCTGCTTCTTATATACATAAATGCTCCGTGCACATATTCTCTGTTTGCTTATTTATATCAGTGCAATTTTGCCTTTATCAATAATTTCAATGATTTACCTGCATAGTAGGAGAGTGTGCGTCGATTACGATCAAACACAAACCAGCGTTTCTTCCAGGTTTTGATTTTCCCTCCCATTTTGACCAAGTAGCCTCGACAGGTCTTTTCAGAGATAGACAGGTGGAAGCATGTGTCTGCACTGTGGCCAGCTGACTCGATGTGAGACCGCAAATCAAAATCATCCTTTCTTACTGGTAGGTACCGCGTTAATGGCCGAGACTGGAGGGAAAAGAGTCATTGGATTAACTGAAAATGAGAGAATTGGTTGAAGTAATGACAATGATATTTAGAATTATACAGTTGTATTGAAATATATTTATTTCAACTTTCTTTGTGTTTATATAATCCAGTTGGGTTAACTCATTAAGAATCTAAAGCTGATGAAAAACCTGCTCCTCTCCTGTTTTTCTTTCCTACCTGTGCCCTCTGTTTCTCTCGCAGTTTCACCTCACGGTCAATGAGTTTCTGGCGTCTGCTCGTCTCCTCTTGTAGCTTTTTCTCCAGTTCTTCCCTTCTTCTCCTCTCCTCCTCCAGTGCCTGTTTACGAACCTCCATCTCTCGCTCCTGAGTATAATTAAAATAGTCACAAAGTCTTAAAACACACATATAAACTATAGAAATAACTGAGGAAATAAAGCAATGTTTCATAGAATGGGAATTCTGCAATTTCTGTAGAATTTTACCAAAGAAGTGTCTCTGAATCTTCAAGCTTTTCTGCAAACTACAGTCTTTACCCTTGTCATATTCATAATAGCTTTACAATACTGACTGTCTACCATGAAAGAGAATGAAAACAGACCATGAAATTACTGTGGTTATGATTTTTATTTTTTTGTATTCACCTTGTGTTCAAGGAGGCGGCTCTTCTCTGCGTGAGCCTCCCTCAGCAAACGCTCCATCTCCTCTAGTTTGGCCATATTTGATGTACTGGCACTGCAACACACATACACATACAGTACAACATCGATAAAAAAAAATTACAGAAGCAGCTTCTCTTTCTCTACAGTCAACCATCTGACATAGAGTCATGGAAAACACATAGAAAAATATAATGAAAGGATAACAGAGCTCAGCATCTACTAAGTTATTCCACTAAATGCTAATCCACTCTGACTTTTCTTTGTGTGTGTTTTTATGTATTACCTTCTCTGAACATCTCAGGTGAGTACCACAGTACTATTTAGATTTACTGAGCTTAGTACTAAAAGCTATTACTGAGATTGTGGTAAAATACACTGTCTCACTCCAGAGCAAGGTTCTAGAGTGAGACTAACCCTGGTCCTCGAGCACTACTGCCCGGCTTGTTTTCCAGATATCCCTACCCTGTATCAGCTTTGAGAAAATAGGATATTGTTTAGGCTCTAGTCTAAAGGCTCCATTCCCCAGAGAAGAATCCTAAGTATTAACTGATTGCACACACACACACACACACACACACACACACACACACACACTATCACATAAACAAAGTGGTAACCCATTAGGAAAGGAAACCAAAATGTCAAGGCAATCTTCAGATGAGAGCAATTCTCTTTCTTCTCTCTGACTCTCTATGTTTCTGACTCTCTGCTGTGTCACTGTCTGTCTCTAGTTTAAAACTGGCTTCAGGTCTCCAAGTCTTGCAAACGGTCTACACATGACACAAATTCCTACTGATTACTGATTACTAACTGATATCACAAAGCAAGGATTTCTAGCTAGGTCTGTTATGTAAACCAGTATTTCTGTGTCCAATTTGCTTCATTTTCCCCATTTTCATTTGATGAACACACAGACTGTGTTTCCTCCACTTCAGAGAACATTGCATGGACTTACCTTTATTTTCTGGAGACTTAACCTGAACCCTAACCACTATTTTCCTAATCTTTACCCTAACCTTTAACCCCAAACTAATCATATTCTAACCTTAAGCTTAACTGTAAACAGAGTTATGTCCCCACAACATGAGGAATACAAGTAAAGACACATAAATTCCCTGATCAGGAACCAGAAGGAAATGGTGCCCAGGGCTGGCCTGTGATGATGTCACAACATTGTCAAGATGAGTGGCACACATTAAACAAATCAGGAAGGAAGGGAGTGAAGGATTTGGCATGAAAAGAAAGAGGAAAAAAACACAAAGCCAGAGAAAAGAAAATATTTCCCGCACTCTGGTATTTTTTTTTCATATTTCTGTTTCAACTGTTTCCAGATGTCAAATTAACACCACAAATCACGCTCAGCAACATGACACCGTTTGAGCTGGATACAGTCAATTTATGAACATCACTAAGTTTGGTAAAAGTTAAATACTTTAACAAGAGGTTAATATTTTCATTATCATTAATGTTCATAATAAAAAAGTACCTGGGCAGAGATGAACACCAGCATGCTATCCAACTTGCCAATGAAATATGACAGACTGGATTAAATCATTATACTTAATTGCAGTGTTTGTCATGTTTTAGTACTTGCACATGGAATCCCACCTAGCTCTCGCCTCATTGTAACATCCATCTTTTCCCTTCTTGTCATCCTTTTTTTTTTCTCTTACCTCTGTTGATAAGAGGGAATCACACTCATTGTCAAAGCCAGTCCAGTTCAAAACTATTTACTATATTTGAGGACTTGTACCAAACTTTTATCTCCAGAATCATTGACAAGATGACAAAAAAAATCCAGTTATAGCAAAACTAGTGTTTTGTCCAGCACTGAAATACGTTCCACCACACTTCTTCCAATCCTGCGAGTATAACACAGTCCACCTGGAGCCATACTGAGGAGCAGAGAGGCGGTCTGCTTCAGGAACACTTACAATGCAGACAGTCAATCTGCAAATGGTTTGGGATTGAGCAAAAATCTATGTGCAGAAACAAGACCATACCATTCAGTACAACAAGGGGGGAGGACCAAGGACAGATGCCGCCAATGTAAAAAGAAGAGAAGTAAAGCAAGCAGACATTCTTTAGTCCAGATGGGGGGCTGGACCCCCAAATATACCTCCATACAACCAGGTTCGCTCAGTTCATTTGAACCTGAGGGGGTTCACATTGAGCATACGCAAAACTTTCGTCTACCGTAACCTGACCCCAAGAACACTAACCAAGAGTTCCCCCCAACGCATATAATACAAAGTTATACACAACCTACTCCACAAAGAGGGTCCATCAAAAGGCGGGAAATCTCTCCACACACGTTTTACATTAACTCATTTTCTATTACTTCTTTGTTGTCAATCCTCCAATTGCTAGCATCAAATATTTATTATTATGAACACAGGACATTTTTGTGTTTCACTGTTTCTGATTTTCTCTTTGCCTCTTGCCATATTTGGGCTTTTTAACCTATTTGGTCATTGTTAATCTGTCAGTTTTTTTAAAGACCTTTTTCAAATCACTGTGAAGAAGCAATGAGAAAAAGGTTTTTGTCATCAGTTCACACTGTCATAAAAATATTTAGTCTAATCACATTTTACACAAGTAAGAAACACTGACAGGCTTCATTTAGTTTGTTTCTGTTATTTCTATTAATGTCTTCTATTACTTCTATAATATCCACAGGAATCTGATTGCATACAAACAACACATACAAAACAAAGTAAAACATACCTGGAGACATTGTCAGGTGAGCAAGCGGAGATGCTGGTTTCAATAGAGTCGGTGCTGTCCACACTCATTGTGTCAAAGGCCTGGTTGTCACGATACCCAAAGGCATCAAGGTAGACATTGGTCTGGGAAGATGCTCGGATTCCAGACTGGCCTAGAAACACAGAGAAAAAAGAAAAGAACATCAGATTTTGCAACAAATAAAATGACTTACTCTACTTACGTATGCACATCTGTGTTGTACCTGTAGATGTCACTTCCTCTGGGACAACAGTTTGCCCAGACGGCCTCGATTTTGGATCACAATGCCCCGCCACGGTAAAATACGCTTTTATATATTCAGTGAAGAATACGCTCAAACCTAAATGGTGTATCTTCCTTTGTTAAAACTATGTCCAAATAGTGGACTAGTGAGCGCATGCAGTACAACAGAATCCTAAAAGCAGTTTAAGCAGTCTGAAGGTCTCTGGAAAAAAATGATGTCCTTAGAACTAAAAGAAGGAATGATGGTAATATAATGGCAAAGAGCCTTTGAAGAGACACTAACTCAGCCTCTGGGTACAGGAAGAAACACACAAAACTTGATACCATCTGCTCACTGCAGCAGAACCACCCATTTGATGAGTCAAATCAAGGGACCAAAGGGACTGAGGGACAAGATATGTGAAGAAAATAATACAATTACAACACAACAGCACACAACATTCTAAAAATATATTAAAATCCTAAGTCATTAAACTGACTGATCTGCACATAAATACACTGACATTACATTCACTCAAATTTTTATCCAAAACCACAAATCTGACATGGAAATAAGGCACATCCTCAGCTAAATCTGGGTTCACAACCACTTGTAAGCAAAGATATAAACAGGCAGCAAAAGGATTATGTTCTATTATGAGTGAACAGATGGGATGTAAGGATACGGCTGGCTGAACGTAGTATGTGATCTAAGACATCTACACTTTTTGTAACAAATGATAAATGCACGGCTTTCAGCAACTTAACAATTTAAAAATTTGTTCATACTTAAACAAGCAACTAGAGAAAATGTTCTTTAAGCCACAGTTGAATAATCACACACCACTCCACACCACTTGATGCAGCAGCCCTCTTCCACTGACATTCCTCCTCTATCTCCACCAACAGATAAACAAATCAGCGAAACAGTGTAATTTAACAAAACACAATGAGGTGCACACCCACACACAAAATCCTGAACAGGGATAATGTTACCATATAAGGTGTATTTTCATGTGACAACACAGAGATGTGTATGTGTGTGTGTTTGTGGGACATAAATAAGAGAGAGAACTAACAGATAAAGTGAAACTATGTAAGTGAAACTACACGTATTGCCACATATTTGTCTATCTACATATGTTCTCTTTGCATCTATAGTTTCAACTGAGACTGTTTGTGGATGATTTGTGCATGTTTGTGTGTACCTTTATGCAGATGACGAGAATCAGTTTCTTTGCCGAGTAAAGAGAAAATTCTTGGAAGAATGCTACCACAACTTGTGCTCTGCACCAGAGGCTGATGGGACTATGATGGACCAAGAAGAGACAAAGCATGTTTTAGTAAACCCCTGGTTCACAAGTTCAAAATTACACAATATATACACTACATATTCAAATAATAAATAATAAAGCAATTATCAGTTTTAAGAACATTTGTGACATTCTTTCTGCTGATTTGTCATTTCTTATAGATTAATATTTATTACATACATATCATGAGCATCTATATACTGCCTGTGTGTACCTTGCTAGGGAAGCTGCGTCCAAGTGTTGCACTTGTAAATTGGGGTGTCACAGTGGGGATGGTTTTCTTCCTGGGTAAGGTATCACTTAGATGTGACCCACCATCTTTCCCAGACCTCTTTCTCTCCTCCAGCAAACGGAAATGCTGATTAAACACAACACACATAATAAATATACAAAAAAAAAAAAAGAGTCACTGTAACAGTGTCCTACTTTAAGGAAAAGGTAGTAAAATAACTTTGGTTCTATCCAGTGGTATTAACAAAAGTAAACTATGGCTCATCAAGCCATGTTGAATAATTAACCTTTTAAACCTTTAAAAAGAAAAATCTAATTTCAATGGTGTACAAGACCAGAAAATAAATGGATTATTATTTATCTCTTCTGGTTAACCTTTCAAAGTAAACAACGAGGTGCATCAGGTTATACACAATGTGTTTTGTCACATAGAAGCAGACACACAAAAGCTGATTCTGTGTGTGACCCACACTTTACCTGCTTGTGTCGGTGATGATATTTTTTAACAGGAAGGGGAGGAGGGGGGGAGTCGGGGAGGGGAGAGGGGTCTCGATATGAGACCATGTTCTCTGGCCAATGTACAGAGGGAATTTTGGGGAGTGGGCGTGGATTTATATGGGAAGAAGAAGAAGAAGAGGAGGAGGAAGAGGAGCGAAAGTCGGCAGGTGAGGAAGAATGACAAAGCTTAAAAAAAAAAGAGAGAGATATGATCAGGAAATTGTGTAAAAGAAAAAGAGGATTCAGTGTGGAAATAACAGTCACAAGCATACTCTTTGCATTATCTGCATCTGTGTACTTAATTACACATGCAAGTTCTTCACACCACTACACACACCTCATCCTCCGGTGGTTTGGGGGTGTCATCACCAGGGCAGGGGTTTGCCTTGAACTCAGGAGAGGTATTGTCCAGAGCAGGGGCAGGGGTGGGTTTAAGGTCCACCCCAAGGTGTGAGTAAAGCTCACTGATTTCACTAACTGTGACATAGCCCTGGAAAGTATCACATCGAGAAATGTGGGAGAGAGAAAAGGTGAAGCAAAGCATAAAGTGAGTCAGCCATATTAAGATATTATGTCAATCTCTGTAAATTAGTTGTTAGAATGTTGCAGGATTCAATGCTGATTTTAGCAGTTTCAAAGCAAAAACAGGCTGTGAATACATGGATACATGAAAGTGTTATCACTTAGAAACACATTAATGTTATCCACTGAGTGGATGAGACAAGGCAACAGACATTCAAGGTTACCACAGTATTAATAAGTGAGTATAAGCTCTGCATACAATTAAGAAGATAGGTCTCTGCTAAAATTCCTGTAACACTGTCTACTCCTGCATCACAGGGATTGGTGATTACAACAAATCATGACGCATCAAGGAGGAGAAAGTACCTTGGTATTCTTGAGAAAAATAGAAGGAAGAAGGGTTTGAGAGGTCACACAAGTTGACTGAAGGAGTAGAAAATTGTGGCAGATGTGGTGTCATGGCGAAAACCATTAAAAGTCTGACACACATCAGCTAGAGAGGCTGTATCCTAGCAAGCAAAGGATGAAACCCCAGCCAATAAAACTATTAAGGCCCTGTCTCCTTCAGTAATCTCACAGAGATGAAAGAGGAGTTTTTATTTATTTTATCTGACACCTGTCAATCCAACCTACCTCCCGTAGAGTATAGCCCCGTCCACCAGTGAGGTCAGCATATTTTCTTTCCAGCGTGGCAAGGTTTTCCTTCTCCTAAAGGACAAAGGAAAAAAGCAGTGTTAAAAACAAAATAAATCATTTATTCACAGATGCAATGTCATGTGCATACACATGGATATCATCTTACCCCTTGCAGCATAAATTCAAGGTTGCTTCTCTCTTTCAAGAAGCTCTCCTTCTCTCGCTGAGCCTGCTGGGTAATCTGTACTGCCTGCTTCTTCAGAGTTAACAGTCGCTCCTGAAGGAAAAAGTTTCTAGCTCACTTATAAAGCACCACATTAACTTAATATTGTACTGTATACAGTTTTTTTTGCCAGGTTTGATTGTAAGACATATCCCTTACCTTGCGAGTGACTGTGCTGCGCTGGTAGTCTGCAATTTCCCGGAGAAGCTGCTGGGTATGGGTCTCTTTCTCCTCGTCCTGCCTACTCTCTCTCTCAAGCTGCTGAAACTCCAGGTCCTCAAAATGTTTCGTCTCTGCTTCAAGCACCTCACAGTCCTGACAGATACACACAGAGAATGAGCACATTAAGAGGAAAGAATATGTATCCAGACACAACTTTATAATACACACCCATAGGGAAGACAACATTGTGTGTGCATAGAAAGGTTTATTATAACCTCACATATAAAACCTGAAACAATTTCTTCAATTTGAAAATTGACAACTTAATTGAAGGTTTTAATTATGAGAATTCTGCCCTATAGTGCAAGATGAACTGCTGTTTATGTGCATTGTGAAAACTGTTATGCAAAAATATGCAAACAATTGACAATCACAAAGTACCTTCTTATACCATAATACAGAGACTGACACAGATCACTAACTCAGCATTCAACATTCATGCAGACAACTACACCAGTGAATCACCAGTAGCTGTGAAAACATGCAACATGTAACAAACTGTAAGCGTTTCCGCAGAATATAGACCATTTAAAAGCAATGTCCTTTAACATGTTGTTAGGTGCCAAACACAAAGAATACACCTAGTGACCAAATGTTAATGTATTTCTGGACAAACCAGTCTAAAAACCTTTTCTTTGATATACTTCATACTCTTACAAGCTCAACTGTTCTGATGAAATAAAGAGTTGTGCAGACATAGAAACCAAAAGAGATAGGCAGAGAGTAAAGAGAACATCAACCAAGAAAAGATCAAATGGTGGCTGTGGGGTGAAGGAAGAGAAATGAGTGCATGTTCACATGCATGGTCAAGTCTGAGGGCATCCCATGTCTTTCTATTCATATGCAACTGTTCATGCAAACACCTGTCCATGGCGACTGTACACACACATATGTTTTTTTCCTGGTTTGCTTCTATCAGTGTTTGAATACATAGCTGTTGAATTTCTCAAGTTAAGTATTTTTGTTTGTATGCTTGCCTGCACATTGTGTTTTGCCTGCACATAGATCCATGGGTTTACACACTGAAGTGCATATCGTCCTGTGCATTTGTATGGGAGGTGTGTGTGTGTGTGTGTGTGTGTGTGTGTGTGTGTACTGACCCTGGCTAGCTGCTCCTGCAGGGGCTCCTTGGTGGCTTCGGGGCAGCTGTCCAGTTGGGAGCGCTGCTCACACACAATTTGAGCCAACCTCTCTAATCTGCCCCTTTCTGCCTGCAGCAACTCACACGCCTGACATACACACACAAATATACACACATACGCACACATGTGCCCACACAAGGTCGCATACAACATGTACACGTTTGTTTATGTGTACATATAAATACAAAGGCACACACACAAACACGCACGCAGGACAGAGAGAGGATGGCAGCGTTAGTTGGAGTGGGGAGCCACAGTTAGTTACTACGGCAATCAGGTTCAGAAAGGTCAGCCTAGAGGGCGGGGATGGTGAGAAAGCTACCAAAATGATGAAGAACAGGGAGGGACTGAGTAAAAACTCAGACTGGAAGGTTGTATGAACAGTATGATGAGCTTGGTCTCCTGCCATTTTTCACTGTTTCTTTGAATGGAAATGATTAGGGTAAGGAGTGATGGGTGAGGCTCAGGAGAGGAAGCAGAATAATTGGCTCAGGAAAGGGTTAACTAAAACATTATTGGTCCTCTCTATGAACACAAAAACATACACGGACACCCAAACTCTGTACAAGCACTCAACTTCACCTGCTCTGTTAAACAAGGATCCACATTCAGGGCCACACTTATCCAACTATCATTTTGTTTCTGCATCACTATCAACCAACTGTGGTATTCATGGAAATTTCAAAGTGAGGCCAAAGTCCCATTGCCGAATCAAAGCATGTGCACGCAAACATGCACACACACTAAAAATTCGATCCATTTATCCACTGACATCTCTCACACTGTCAGTGATACCATGTAGAGGCATAAGTAGGCAGACACACACACACACATACACCGTTCTCCTGCAGCAGTGTGCATAATGTGTGTGTGTGTGCACTTTGTGACCTCTATATCCTGGGCAATATTAGCCGATATATATTTGGACCGGATACAGTATGAGTGGGATTAGCACCTACCAGTTAGTCACATGACCCTCAAATGTATGAGAGTCTCTGAGCAGTGTCTGTATTTTCAGTAGCACAGGCAATCATAGTATACACACTGGGAAAGGAAGTTTCTCGTTAAAACCAATGATTACTGTGTATGTTTGAAGATGATGTGGTAAAAGTGGTTTCTCTCCTGTGCATTATAATAATATCACTTACCAGTTCTTTTATCATTTCCTACAATATGCAGATACAATATATCCAAACACCTTTGTCTCTGAATTAATGGTATTTTCATTTCAAGTGTCTTCTGATTTTTGGTCCAAAGGTGTATTACCAGGCTCTTGTTTCATGTCAGCCATTTTGAATCTGTGAGAAGGATCCCTTTCAGTTTCATTGTTTCACAACGACAGAATGGTTAAATACCTTCTTTTTTTCCTGTTGGGACTTGGTCTCTAGGTCGGCCATCTTGTTGTGAAGCGATTCCAGAGCATCTTTTTCCTGCTGGAGAGCAGCTCCCTCTGACTCCTGCTCAGCTTCCACCAGAGCTCGCTCAACCTCCACCTTGAAAAAGAAACACCAATAAGTTTGCAGTGATTGATATTCCTGGTTTATCCTTATTGTTATTAAAACATATAAATAAATACCAACATTTAATAATAAGTGCTTTTCACCTGAAACATGTTGAATTTTTAAAATAATTTTTTACTTTTTTAAAATATAAATTAGTAGACTTAAGATAAAACTAAATGAGTTCATAACTTGGATATCACAGTCAATCCTTCTCTCTTCTCTGCCTACCTCACAGGCAGATTCCTCCATTTGGTTGTCCAGCTCTTTGATTTTTTGCTCCAGCTCCTCAATGTTGTTCAGCACTTGAATCCTCTCCTCTTCCACTCGCCTTACTTCCTCCTCTGAAGGCCTGATATCATGTCTGCGGCAATGAGCTGCATCATCTAGAGCCTGATAATATCATCAACAAAGTTATAGACTGAAATATTGTTCAATCTATTATGTTGTTAAAGCTTCATCAGAACCAATAATGACAATACTAATAAAAATAATGTCACATTTATTGGAATATGTGTGCCAACATAATTATTTGTGAAAAGTCTTCTTTCACCTCTTCTTCCTTTATGGAGTTGTTTACCCAAAATACCTCCTTTTGTTAGTAAAAATGTTTTTAACAGCAAACAGCACACACAGACACCCACACAAAGGAAACCAGCTGTCAAATCTAAATAGTAACACTTAGCCTGTCCTAATCTAATAAACAGACTGTAAATATTTCCCATATGTGCATGGGAAGATGATGTATGTTAATACTTCCCATGTATTAAAAGGAGTTTTCTCTGTCACTCTTAATCTTCGAATAGCATGGAGAAATAATATTCAAGAGAAGTAGTATCATTCATACCTCATTGGTCCTCTGTGTATGTGGAGAGGGTGGAGAGGTGAAGTTTCGCAAGCTGATGGCAGGTGATTCTGCTCTATTATCATGGTGACCACTTCTGTACCTCTGTCGTACCTGTAGATCATCATCGTCATAATAACCATTCTCTGAGAGAGGGGAGGTCAGGTGTCCATTCCCTGTTGATTCAATAACAGCCGATGAGTCCGAAAAGACAGATGGTGTGTCATCCTCATCATCATTTAGCTGGAGCTTCTCGAGCTCCTGGTTGATTTTTTGGAGATCTGCCACAGCTGAAGTAGGACTTGTAACCATGCCACCTCCATCACTCTCAGCCCGACCCAGCTCTGAACATAAGGACAAAATGGTCTCTAGACGCTGTCGCTCCTGTGATAAGCACACACACATACATGAGTTACAATATGACCAAATGAAGCAGTGTCAACTCATGCCTACTTGTGCTGGGATTGGGTAGACTGTAAGTGAATAGGGTTGAAATATTTGCATTAGGTACCATGCGAAACAAACCCACAAGTCCCCATCACTTTAGTCTATTGCCCCTTAGCCACAGCCCAGAGTGAAAAGGTGCAACATGAATTTAGTATATTACTGTGCTATTGAATAACAGAATTTTATAAAGCTCTATATGGCTGCTGAATGAATGCACTGAATATGACAAGGTGATGTATATTAAACAGATGTTAAATAAAGCAATTATTTCAGACTTCATGTACATTTAAGTTAGATCGTGTTGTGTTATTGTAAAAACATTAAGCATTATGTTACATACTAGAGTATTATTTCTTTCTAGCATATCAAATCAAAGCTGAGGTTACCTGGGGAAGCATTGTAGAAGTTAATCTTGCCTGCTGAAATGTCTGTTTAATCCAAAATATCTTCACTAGTAGACTATTTGCATAGTCTACAAAGAATATTGCCTTTCACTGGAAATCCCTTGAGCTACCACAGTTTTGCCTTCCGAGCACAGCTATATGTGGAGCTATGGAGGCTGTCTTAAGTCAAAATAGTAAATGTATGCAAGTAAATCACACAGGAAGCATGTGCAAGTAATATTAGAGAGGGAAAAAAAAGGAGCCCAGATAAAAAAGGATGTGGGTGGGAGGTGGGTTTATGTAAGTGAGAGAGAACAAGCACGCTAATGAGAAGGACAGCTGTCAAATCTGTTTGGAAGTGTGCATGGGAACAAGCCTCGACTCCAAAGACAGAAATGTGTCAGTGCATACTACCACTAAGGAAACACGACACTTCCCTGTGAACTGTGTTCTAGGAAGCTTTGTGAACCAGGTAAAGTTTGGAAAATGAAATTCAGTCATGTGTACGTTTAGAAATGCTGAAAAGAGAGCTTTCATTTAGGAAACGCATCATAGACGTACACATAGGTTAGATTTTTTTTTTAAATCATCGTCATCCATTATTTTATGAATAAAATATAAAAGATTCAAATTAAATTATCCATTCATCCATTATCTATACCAACTTATTCCGATTGAGGGTCACAGGGATCTGCTGGAACCTACACGTAAATAATTAAAGACAACAGAAAAGTTCACCAAATTAATCTTTTGCATGCATGTATGAATGCATACAAACAAACATGCACACCACATCCATAGTGTGTTAGTGTGCACCATAAACCAGGACCAAAGACAAAACAAGTCAGTATCAGTTTGTCACCTTATCTACTGGAACAGCCACAAGCCTCTATAGAGCCCTTATGATAATCAGCTGTCAAACTAAAGAGACAGACAGAAAATAACAAGGAAAATGGCTGGTATAAAAAAGATGGATAAAGAGAAATGAGACACATTGGTTGAGAGATGTTCAGTATGTGTGTGTCAGTGTTTGTGGAAGAGCGTTATTACTGTCCCTATTACTGTTGTGGCATCATGTATAAGAGGGGCATTTAAACAGTATTTCACTGAAGAAATAATTGAGATCATCATTACATCAATGTTTTATTGATTAACTACTCGGGAGATGTTGACTATTGAAGTTTATAGTTTTACTGTCTAGGAGAAGCTGAATAGACAAGGTGGGGTTTATGGCCTTATCAGCCTGTGGTGACAAAAAAAAAGGAGTTTTGGATGAGCAAAAACCATTTGGGATAATGCATCTGATTTCTTTTAATCAAGCAAGCTAGCAGGAGGTGGGACCTCCCTCTGCTGTGTGACAAAGTATAAATGCATGGAGTTTGGAGATGTGTGTGAGAAAACGCTAACAGTTTTCTGTCCATGCTGGAATGAATTAAACCAAGGTGATTCATCAACCCTGAATAATTGAATTCTTCAGAGAACCATTAAGTCTGAGTAAGGAACAAGAATTTCTACACTACCAAGATGAGTTGCAGTTTGTGACTGTTTACATGTTTGTAAATTTGTGCTAATAAAATAATTAGCACAATGACTGAAAACAAGCCTTATCGTAGACACTTAAGCTGTATCTTACATGGCATTTTTGCCATTTAGTTCCTGGTAACAACTTCACACAGCCATTTAAGCACATAAACTTAATTACGTCATAGCATGAATATGATGCAATTTTCCTGTGCCACCACTAGAGGGCAGACAAAGTTCAAGCAGTGAGATGTTTTCTTGTACTTGAGTCTGACTCAGATGATGCTAGAGGCTTGTTTACAATGAAGCCTGATGAGTGTTTGATAACTACCCAAAACCTACAATTACATACAGAAGCAATGTGGACATTTTTAAATGTCACTAACAGTATGTTGCAGTCGTGAAAGAACTGCTTGTAAATTGAACATATATGCAACACTACTGGGTCCGAATAAATGTCCTATCTTGCAAATTGACTCTTATCAAAAGCAGTACAGCCAGGTCTGCAAATGTTTTAATAATTTAACTACAATCCAAAATATTTAGAGATTAGACAAAAGCCAGAGTGAACCTCATGAAAAACAGTTTGGTTTGTACAGCATCCAGAAAACTATTTCTCACAGTTAAAGAGGCATAAGTTCACTTGGCAGAATATGACTGTGTGAAAGAGAAGCAGTGAGACATAAAGAGAGAGGGCCAGTGGTATTATGAGTCCAGTTGTCATATGTTGACCACTTGTATGTTTATCCACCTGTTAACGTTATAACTCTGCTCTCTAATCTACTTGATTTCTCAGTCCCACATCTGACTGATGTGTTCTGTGGCTCTTCAGTGGTCCAAACCCTACTGGGCGGTTCTCCAGATGACTGACATAAACACATACCACACATACACAAACTCACACACACAATCCAAAAACAGGGTTAAGAATAGTCCTGTTAGTGTGGGCTAGCTGCCAGAGGTATCTGTATAAGTGATGAACCTACCTGTATCTGTGTGTATGTGTTAAGCTCCCTGGTAGGCAATGTTTAAGACATGAGCGGGCTGTGATGTGTAAAGTCAATTCCATTTTGTATCTGCTTAGTAAAGTACCCAGATTTGTTAAAGAGATGGTATAGTATGGCCTTTTTTGACAATTTTTTAAAAAACATTGTGTTTTAATATATCTGTGACATCTTATTCACCAAAATCTGATTTCTTAAAAATCTATCTTTACACTGCCTAGATTGCCCTCTGTCACATAGCAGCTATTTTGACAGTTATTAACATAATATGTACATTATTAATGAGCATCTATTTTGATTGGCTTACAATAGGACCTAATGAATAATGCAAGATTGGTCGATAAATACCTTGTGTAATGGCTGCAGCTGGAAACACAACACACTATACAGAGTCTGAGCCTGAATGTGAGGGAGAGGAACCAGACTTAACACTGGTTATCATATCTTTAAATGTAGCTGTGGGGAGGTAGCTCAGCTTTAGCTCAGATTCTTTCATTTAGCTAAGTAAAATGCTGTTTTCCTCTGCTTTTGTTTTAAAACTTAATCAAATGTGTAGTTCTTGTTTACAATAAATGCACAGCACATTTCCAATCACCTGCTTAGCTCATCTCTGGCTGTAAACTATAGGATAGTACACTCCCTGTCCTTTTGCATAGCACTGAAGCTCACCTTATCTTTGTATAGGCCTATTTGATTACATAGTTGGGTGTGATGGCACAGTGAGCACAGTTTAAACACTGCTTGCTCTTGAGATGAGATATTTAACCTTTTTAATTACTTAAAAACACAAATTATAGACTGTTATCTGTTTAATTATGTCTTTTTGGCATACACCGATTTTTACTGTATTGTTTTTACTCTGAATTCGACAGCTTCCTCTCTTCTCAAAACAGCTAAAAAGTAAACTGATGTGCAAGTAACACCACAGAGGGCAGTGTGCATCACAGCTTGTGCATTTATAAATCTAAGCAGTGTCATTTCAGAAATAAGCGTATGTTTTCCATAAAGTGAAATAGCAGATGATAATGGACATGGATTTGAATAAACATGGGCAAAGACACATCAACTCACCAGTCTCTCCACCTCCTGCTCACGGAGTCGCTCCTCTTTTTGGCGCAGGTGGTAGTCTGTCAGTTCTTCCTTTCCACTCAGTGAACTGATGCTCCCCCTTCTTTCCCTGAAACCCCCTGGTGGAGTCACTCCTGCCTTTCCAAATGACTGCCTTCTTTCACCCAACCCTATCCCAGGTTCTGGGCCTGCCTTGCCAAAGGAAGACCTCCTCTCGCCAAGTACAAGTCCTTGGGCACCAGTGAGTTCTAGACTCTCTTCTTGCCTCACTCTCTCGCCCAAAGATAGCTCCATACCTCGTGTGCCTCCACGACTGGCCAGCCTGTCCAATTCTGGAGGACTGGAGCTTGTGGAGCTGATGGAGCCCACAGAACTAGTGGAAGTAAGGCTGAGTTTTTTGGCCACACGTGGGGAAGAAGAGCCCCCTGCTCTGGATGGGATGGTCACATCAGGTGGGGCAGCTGTGGTTGTAGAAGGCAAGATCTTAGGTGTGGACAGAGAGATAGACAGGACACCTTCCCCCTGAGTTGTGGTCTGAATTTGACTTACACAGGCCTGCTGGCTAGAGTTACTAGAGTTGTGGTTGAATTCAGGGTTGGCATTCTGGTTGTTGTTGCTGTTGTAATGGTCTTTACTAAATTTGTAATTTCCAGCAATATCAGATTGCCTTGGGGGCAAGGTTGACAAGGTCAGTCCTCCACTGTTGTCACGATGAGATGGGGAGGGACAGAGTCGTGGCAACGAGCGACTGTGCCCTGCTCCCATCATTGCACTCTTTGAGCCTGCTGAGTATTTCCTGGTTCGACTGCTGGATAATGGCTCTTGGTTTCCAGAGCTACGGCGTCCAAGACGGGGGCTTGATGGCATGCTAGCTGCACCTCCTACAGATGGAATGCAGGATGAAGAGGTGGAGGGAGGAAGAGCGAAGAGCAAGCTATCGCTACCAGCAACAGAATTTGACGAGCCTCCACCACTCCATGTAGACAGTAAAGAAGAAGAGCCCTGACTGTGCAGCCGGCGGCTATCGCTAATGCCAGAGTTGTCCTGGTTACGGCCAACTGAGGTGCGGGAGGCCATGGAAGAGGAAGGGTCAGATCGACGTCCAGGGGAAAGTGGGGGAGCAGATTTCAAAGACACAGGCAGACGATCTGAGCCATAGAATCTTCTTGCCTGTTCCTGATAGGCTGATGAGGATATGGTAGGGCTTGTGACAGGTGTGGTAGGGGGAGACTGAGAAAAAAAAAAAAAAGAAACATATTACAACTGGTAATACCTAAAGTTACTGCCTTACCATAACATCTCCTGCTCAAAGAAACAGTTTTAATATATATCATACAGATGAAGAGCAAGAAAAATAGAGAACAGACAATGGTGAAATATCCTATATATATATATTACATATTGTTAATGCATAAATTAAGTCCTGCCAGCTGTTGAACACTTGCAGTAGAGCCATGATAATGAGTAAACACTGGTTAGCCAAGTTTGGGCTTGTAGACAGGGAGTAAACCCAGCTTAGCCAAGACAAACATCCAGACTAACTACATGTACTTTGCAAGTCCACTTAGAGCGTGCTCGCACAAAGGAGGATAATAAATAGCTGAGCTACATGATGACTGACCTGTGTCACACTGAAGTAGGAGGGGTTAGCACTCCCGTTGGCTCTCAGGCTGTTCTCCAGTGCAATTTTCTTGCGCTGGAGGGTGTCCATCAAATCACGGAGCTCGGAGGCTGATCGCATGCCCCTAGCACTGCTGGTGCCGCCCACCACCGCATGGCTATAGTCGCTGCTAAACTTCAGGTAGTCTGGGCAATGAAAGACAGAAAATAAAAAAGTCTTTACTGTGGGAACATATGTTACACTTCAGGGATGAGAAAGTGGAAGAAATTATTGGGAGCAGAGAAAGGAACAAAAAGAGAAAGTGTGAGTAAAGGGAAAAATAAAAACAATAGTGCTGATAGGGAACAGAACAAAGTTTTGTGGCTGGGACAATACAGATGAATGAAGAGATGGTTAAACATCTTTTGACATCTGTTTGTGGAAAACTGAGAAAAACATCAAAAGCAGGAAAATTATAAGGGAAACAAAAGAGTAAGGGGCAAAGAGCCATAATTGGTGGCAGAAGAAAGAAAGAAGAGGTTATTTGTACCTGACGCTGCAGATATTCCTTGGTAGAACAAACCCAACCCAAACAATCCACAACTGGTAGCAAATTTCCCAGAGTAGTAGTTAGCACACATGCTGTATTAAAATATACACTACCACAAACCCATCCATCTAATCCAAGATAAACAATTTAAGTCTGACTGTGGTTTCTTACTATAGGATCGGAGGAAATGAAAAAGTATGCAAAATATTCCCTTCAAGCTCCAAGTCCTTCCTTTTATTTAAAGAGATTTGTGCAGTGAATTGGTTTTTCCATAGCTCAGTCCTCAGTGTTGGTGATGGATGACATAGCTACTAAAAGAAATTGATCTCTTCCTTGCTTCCGTTTTCTGTACAAAAAGGCTTACTCCTTAAATACTACCCTGTTTTCAAAAACACAGGTAAAAACTCCAGATAGGGCAAAATAATATGTCAGAAATTGCCCCTTTGATTTTTTTGTTTGTTTTGGATGGGGGTAGGGGTCCTGCCTATTTTTTTTTTTTTTATTATTCATCTGTGGCTTTATGTGGAAAAGGCTCTATCATAATGTTCAAGGTTAGACCACCCAGTGTTGAACTGCCATGCCTGCACACAGAAAAGTTTTCCTTCAACTACCAAATGTGGCTCTACCTGAAATAGCTACCCAAATGCATATGTTTCATGTATACATAGTCCTAAAATATAAATATGTTAAAGAATTGAATCACAAGTGACAATATTGAAATACTATAGATATATTTAGATATATCTATATATAAATAGATATATTTTAAGAGAAGCCAGCATACCTAAAAGTGCACATCATAGCTGAGTATAAGCCTGTGTGAGAAAATATCAAACCTTACATGGTGGAGAGAAATGGGGCAGAAAATAAAAGACATCATAAGATCTAGAAACACACACACACAGACACACATGCACAATGTTTGTATCCATACATGGGCAGATTATTAGTGCAGGGCTGGTGTGCATTAACTGTCTGCTATCCTGACTACTTTCTTCTATGTCTGACTACTCTTTCGTGGTGTGGGAGTATTCACTATAGGTGCATGTGCCTCAGTTTTGAGTCATGGCAATCCAGAGGACTGAGAACAGTAAAAATTTTCCTTGTTTTATCTGTAATAAGTTTTGCTAATCCTTCTGTAATATGAGGGATGTAAGTCATATTTCTATAAATGTCAAATATGCTAGGAGAGCGGCAAGTGCATTCCTAGTGTCCAGGAGTTTAAAGAGCAAAGAATGCACTGATTATGGCACAGACGTGCACTCACACACACTTTGCTCACAGCCCAGTCAATCACTAAGGAGACAGCAGAGTCCAGCTGTATCACCGCAGTAATGGAGGGGCACCAGGTGACAAAATCATTCTAGCATGGTTTGAATTTAGGTTTCCATATGTGTGTGACAGGAAGAGCTGTGTTCGAGAAAGACATTTCAGGAGGCTGAAGACATACCTGCCTTCATTCTTGTCTTTCTAGACACATTCAAAGTAGGGCAAGATAGTCTTAGTTACATAAACCTGACTGTAGCACATTCCATACACAGAGGCAATTTAAAGTGTTTTACATGTGCAAATAAAGGCATTACAAAAATATTATAACATTAGTTAAGATAAAATAAAGCTAAACTATGATAAAGAAAATACATAAAATCAAAATAAAAACAAATAAAGAGTAAAAAAGATTAGAAACAAAGCTGTAGTGCAGTAATAATGTGTCATTGTTACAGTTAAAATTAGTCAAGTAACCTAAGGCTTAATGACGCAAGTGTATCTTCCATAAAAAGAGAAGGAACATGTTAATTTGAATACACTTTTAAACAGAAATTGGTCTGGTTTGGGCAACAAGCAAAACTGATACATCAAATAATACAAAGAAATGGTCAGAAAGGCCAAGATCTCTGACAGTAGTGCATGAAATATCAACACTCTTGCAAATAACTAAATTAAGTGTGTTACTTTCAGTGCGTTGGTCATTGCATGTGAGCAACAGATAAAAAAAAACTTAAACTAGACAATACTCAAGAGAAATCTTACACAGCTGTCTGGAGTGTGTCTGCCTGTAACCTAGATTTTTTGTGGGCTCAGATGTTACATCAGGAGCTGAGGAAGGACTAAAGGTGAGGAAGAAGTGAAAAGCAGATGTGCGAAAATGAAACCAGAGGAGGTTGGCAAGGAGACGGTGATGTGGTAGAACAAAGGCACCGAAAGATGAACAAAGTAAAAGGAACAGGGATCCAATAGAGTTCAGGGATCAAAGAAGAGCTTTACAAGGTCCTCTATATGTGAGTGTGTACCTGTGTTGTAGGCTAAAGCAGACACTGGGCTCTTCTGTGGAATCATGCTCTTCATTCTGCTTGCCTCCGCAGGGTGGTTGAACCTAAAGAAATAGGACTTACCCAGGCACAAGGAATACCCTGGAGAGAAAACACACAAACACAGAAGATAAGATCAGCAACACAATGCTACAAACTGAGACGATAATGAATCTACAGTTAGAGTGGAAGATAGAGAATAAAGGATAGACTCAGTACAGGATCAAAAGGTAAAAAGTAATCTTGGTAAAAAAGTAATTAAGTAAATCTTGGTACCCAAATTACAGACAGTGGACAGTATGTATGACGAGACAGTCAAACATACAGCTTTAAATTTGTATGGTGCTTGAATATTTATTGCCCAACACACACAGCCAGCCATTCTAGACCAGTGTTTGCTCTGGCCATCAATTAGGCTTAGAGGACCAGGTATTAAACAAGATGTCAGGGTCACAACCTTAGTAATGCACACAGCCAGCCACAGCTGTCTAAATACTTCAGATGGGAAGGGAGAGAGGCTGCAGTGCTGACACAAACATAGGAAGTGCAGGGAAAGTAAAAAGGTACAGCAATAGTGAGAAAAAAGAAAAGAATACCTGGTGCACATTTTGATGAAGGAACAACAAAGAGGACAGAAAAGCACCAAAAAACAAAGACTTCCTCTCTTTTTTCACACTCTCTCAATCTCTTTGGTCACTTGATTCTTTCAGTGTCTATCCCTGAGGGTAAAACATTCAAATAAGCATAACAGTGGGCCTCACACCATGTCAGAATGTCTGTTAAAGGCTAAATAAACACCTCCTTGATAGCTCTGTTACAGTTACGTCATATTTCTTGGACTTGAAGTCTGCACTGAGGAAGAAGGGGGGTAGCAAAAGTGTGAGTGGAAAAAGACCCAATGGAAAATTGTCAGAACCACCTTTCTTTTGTTTGCCTTTGCTTGTTCTCATCTCTACTTTACTCTTTTATTTCTCACTCTACACCTAATGTCTAGTTCCATTACTATCTCCTCCAAAAAGTCATGGTTATACACTAGTTTAAAATTATAGTTTAGCTAAAAGAAATTATGATCTTAGAGTACCCACAGAGCAGCTTCTTTGCCCTCAAAGCTGCAGTTTTCTCAGCACAGAGGGAGACCTGAGTACAGTGGTGAGGTGCAACTAACACTACACAAATGAAAACAGTGCAAGAAATGTTTAGTCTACATAGCTGCACGGATCTTCTCAAATACACACTCATATAAACACAATCCTACAGGTTTAGGCCCAAACTGTAAGGAAATGGCAAGAGATCCAAAGACGTGTGTGTGTGAGGAAAAAAGAGGAACACACACCATGTCAGCAAGCATATGAGAAAGCTCTGGTAATCTGTGTTTATCATTGCCAGACATGAGTAATATCACTGTACGTCTTCAAAACGCTGTGCGTGTTCGGTGCATGTCTGTTTGTTACAGTGTCTGCCTAATGACGCACAGTAACTCTCAGTATTTAGCATAACAGCAAACACACGTTTGCACACATGGACACAAATACACAAACACACACACACACACACACACCTAGTGAGCAGTCAACTCCACCATGAAAGTGTGTTACACTGATTTGTTTAAAGGCCCCTCTCCTCTCTAATTTCCTCTCAACGCAGCACAAGTTGAGTTTGCCTCCTCAAAGCATGTAGCCCCAAACATATACACAAATAAGCACAGACCCCTTCCAACAACACTTGAAATTAGTCTGTATATACATTTATAGGATAATTTAAAGTTTGCAATCTACAAAGTCAGACCTCAGAGTCTTTGAGGAAGCAGATGTGGGAGTTATATCATGTCTGGAGCCAATTTCTATCTCCATGCAGATCTGAGCAAACCAAGCTATACTCTCACCACAACGTTATGGGAGGGGAAACTCAAAACTGTTTCTCTGTTTGGTTAACTTAAGTGGAGGAACGGCCAAATTTATACCACTAGTTTAGAATGAAAAATAAACCAATTACAAAGACCCAATGCCCAATGTGGGCCTGAAATAAACTTAATTACCTCGTATTGGTGAGGTGTGAAGTGCAAAGTGATTACACTCGAAAACATTAAAGTGCAGTCAGAAACATGATCCCATTTTTGTTAGCAAAATGTACAAACTATTGAATTTATTCATACAAGAAAAGATGCAGACAGACATAGGTCCCAGGGGGACAGTAAACTGGCCTCAAAACCACAATGGTCAAGCTGTAATATCATCCCAAACACACACACACACACACTCATACTGGTTCTTCACTGGAAAGGTGGTCTAGATTAGTTCACTCACACACTTTTTTACTCACTCTTTGTTTCTCTCACACATTGACATGCATAACCTGGCTCTTCTCTCTGGTCTATCTCAAATCTCATCTACAAAACATCAAGCCATCGATCCACCCCACTTCCCACAAGTGATGTTGCAGGCCTGGGGACAACCACAGGCATGAAATCAATCAAAAACTCTACGAGAGAAAACTAAACAAAAACCGACAAAGAATATATTTTTTATTTGTCAGGTTTAAAAAAAAATACAAAAATATGCAAAAGGCAGGCAGAAGAAAGACTTGTGATCACAATAACATCTAGAACAATGAGCAGGTTTTTGGGTGTCAGGTATCATGACCACTGTGCTTCTCTTCACAGCCTTAGGCTCTTTGTCACACCAGCCTGTGAACTTGCCAGCTAATCATGAGGCCAAGAGAAGCACAACACAACACAAGAAATATATCACAACCATCAGGGTGTTATGGAAAACCTGTAAAAGTTAGATGCAAAGAAGAAGTGGCTCAGATTGAACTGAGGAGCAGCAGTGATTCAACCTCCACATTAAAGCTGAACTTTACAGTCTTCTGCCATTTTAAACAAACCAGAGACAGATATCAGACACAATGGTTTCAACTATACTAACAAACTGGTCTGATTTCTAGCGGCTCCCAGTGCAGGTAATCAGAAAGTGCTGGGAAACTCAATAATATTAGCTGTTGAGCTAATGCTGTTATGATGAAAACAGTAACCAATAAACTGAGGCTGACAACACTGAACCAGTAATCATCAAACATGAGCCTGAGAAAGTAAATAAACACATATGAGCTTATCAACGTGTGAAATTCAACTTTCTCTTAGCACAAAGAAGCAACTATTTCATTTAGAAAATTTACAGAACAACAAAGTGATGTGACCCAAAGGACAAGCTGAGTAAATACTTTCTGAGGTAACCAAAAATCCGTGACAAACCTTCTGATTCCCATTCAGTAAGTATTTATCCTAATCTTATCCCAACCTAATCCTAATTATACGGTGTACAAAATAGTAATTACACGACCTCTGAAGAGCTTCTTGTAGAGAGCCGGTCTCTGCCGTGTTGACTGAGCCAAACTGTCCCGTTTTGATCCAGTGTCGAAGAAGAAAGTTCACTGATTTACCCTCCACGAGCAGGAGACCGTACCAACTTTGGGGATGAAGGGGTGGGAGGCTCGGGATTTACCAGAGCGATTAATTTCAAATATCGACAATAAACCCAACATCACAGTTGAATATAGGTAACTAATTCAACAAAAGTAAAGGAAAGAGAAAAAGGCACAAATAGAGGCAATTAAAACATGTAAAGTTAACAGCGTAATACTCCATCACCCCTATCAGTAGTTGGTAGGTTTTAAAGCTATTATACAGTGAGGTATTTGGTGGATGGTCCCTCACTCTTTTTCTTTAGCACCTTTAATCACTGTAATCCCAACCACTGAGTATGACTTTAAAACCTTGAAGAAGGTGGCTTGATTCTCTGTTATACCACAGAGGTAACTCATTTGACTGATTGAAAGGGTACAAGAGGGATTTGATATGACAGAGGGACAACATAGAAGAAAGAAGAATTTAGAAAGAAATGAAAAGACTGAAGAGGAAATAAGTAAATGTTTTTTTAAGCAGAAGTTTGCCCCACAGTTTATGTGAGGCACAGTCTCACCAGATGTTTCTCCTTTCTTTCAAATGCTTTTCTTTTGTGGAGCCATTTTCAGTGCACCCCTGACAGCTAACATGTGAGACGGTGCCTATTTATTCAAGATTTACATTTGCCATAGAAAGAGATTAGAAATAACACCTGTAGTATTCTGTACGTTTGCCAGTGTTGTTATGCTTATACACAGTATTATTACTACTCAAAAAGTGATTTCCAGCTGTTCCACTGAGTTAGAAATGAAGCTGAAGATTCCAGGTCAAGCTCTAAAGTCCCAAATACAGGACAGATCACTTGCTAAACATAGCTAATCATCTCCGGGCTGCCCTACAGTGTGTATTTGTGTGTGCGGTTAGAGTAACCTAACCCAGAACATCTCGGGCCAGTGGGTATTCCTGAAAAAAGTTCACTCTCTATCTCTCTCTCTCCATAATTTTCCAAGCCATGACCTTTTGACTCGTTTTAACCCTTTGTAAACCCTCTCTTTCAGGTTTCTTCCCAAAGCCCTGGCCTTATGTAAGTAGACACACCATAATGATGTCAATATTTGAATCAGCCAGGCACAGTGGAAAGAAAAATAGGCCTGTCAATATTTAACTTAAAATGGCCAGGCCACACAGAACACAATAAAAAGCAGACAAATATACACATGAAGCATGGACACAAAGTCAGTGTACTCATGCTGCATGTTCTATGAAATAAGAGAAGGAAAGGAAATGGATTAAAAACAGGGAGAGTTATGCAACAAAGAAAAGTCAAAGAAACTGAGAAAAGAGAAAAGAAGATAGAAGAGACAGACACAAGATAAACTGGCAGACAAAAAACAGACAAGGCACATGAGCAGGGGTGGACAGAAAGATAAGAAGAGATATACCGAGAGTACTCGTGTCTGTGTTTTGTCAGTTTTCTGCAGTCTGCTATAACAAAATGTGAAGGGTAGTGTATGCCCTGTAGTTGCTGGAAGTTATGACTCATTGTAGCAGCTAACTGTTGCAACAACCCACAATGAATTAAATCAAGCCAGAGCACACACACACACACACACACACACACACACACACACACACTACTTCATTTATAAAACACATACACAAATGTGGAAATACGCACACATACAGTGTGGTCTTTATATCATTGTGAGGACACTCGCTGATATAATACATTACCTAGTCACTTAGTGTAACTTAGTCATAACCCTCAAACATCCCTTGGGAGCTGTGGCCAAAATATCATCACATTTATGGTACTGAATTAAAATTTGTCCACACATCCAAAGAAAGACATGTAAATCACCCATAAAACCATACTGTAGGCTGTTTCTATGTCAGCATATTGTTAGCTGTGTGACATGTACACACACTGAATGTAAGTATGTGTGCAAACCACTAAATAACCACACAGGCTTTATAAAATAAGGGAAGTATGTAAGCTCTATGCAAATAAATTACCTTTATTCCATCTGTGTAATGCTATTGACCAGTAAATGGCAATATCTCAAAGCATGTATATAGTCTGTGCTTTATAGCCTATCAAGCAGACTGAGTTAGAGCATGTATAGCTCTTACCCTGTGTGAGTGGCGTAGGCACAGTGACCTGGACTCCATCTAAACTGCAGAGATGACCACATGGATCCAGGGTCACCACTCCTCCTGTTATATTCGTAATAAAGAGAGAGTCAGGGTAAAGCATGCTTTCAGTTCATACTATCCATAATTAAAGTTTAAAACATTAATTCACATAAATCATAACACCTGTGCATTTCCCTGCTGAAAGTTGACAGTAACTGCACTACCAATTTTAATTTAGTTGCAAAATTCATTTTTATAAATTCAGTGGTTTTGGCAAAAGTAAAATTTTAAGTTCATACTCTAAAGTAAACTGAAAACTCTTGTTGATTAAAGGAGTTGTTAGCCCCCGTTGATGCACCTTCAAAAAAGTCAACGGGAACGTTAATGTCCTTTCGACACAAAAATGTGCTTGGGTGCATTGGAGGGTTAATGTAAGATGCAGAGCAATGATATAAATTAAATTCAGAAAGTTAAATGGCAACAACCTTCATTGATGATGAGACAGTGCTCTGCCTCAATTCCAGGCCCCTGGATAGTGATATCTTGAGGAACTGGCGCATCCTCTCGGCCTATGCGGGTTACCCCTGGAACATCACAAGAAATACACGTGAACATCCATCCACCATCTATACTGCTCAGGGTCAGTCTGGGGGAGCTGCAGCCAATCCAAGTTGAAATTAGGTGAGATGAAGGTACACCCTGGACAGATCATCAGTCTATCAGAGGGCTGAACATAGAGACAAACATTCACACCTACAGGCAATTTAGAGTCATTAAATGACAAAACCTATGTCTTCAGACTGTGGAAGGAAGCTGAAGCACCTGGAAAACACCCACACAGACACTGGGAAAACAAGCAAACTTCACAGAAAGACCCCAGCTGGCCCAAGTTCAAACCCAGAACCTTTCTGCTCCAAGGCAACAGTGTTAACCACTACCCCACTGTGCCTCCCACATGTGAACATCAAAAAATACAGAGAATATGGAATAATATTAAGGATTGACACAGTTTTATTTATCTGGATGCCTTTGTAGAAGCAAAATATCTTAGACAGCACAAGAGAAACTTAAACTGGTGCTCAAATGCAGCTGTGTATTTCATAATTACATAGGCTTATGGTGTGGGTTGCATATTTTAAAATGGCACTGAAGCATTATGAATTTTTATTGGTTATTATGGTTTAGTGGACACACTGTGGAGAAAAATAGTCTTTCAGTTCACCTAAAATGGCTTATTCGCATTGCTGGTATTCCTCACTGAAATGGAAGAGCACACCAGGCTGGAAAATGAAGAAACAATGATAAAGAAAAAGCTACACTGTCACAATGTTTACTGTATCAATTAGCCCTTTATTATATTTGTACTTTGAATTTGAATTTTCTGTTATTCATACTGTGAAATGTCCTGTGGCTACATCACATTTGTCATCATAGAATAACAAACCAGCTAATCTCAGTTTGGTTAACTCTTATGTCATCCTGTCTACAACTCTATTTTAAAACTGAATAAATCCATCCATTTATTAGCAAGTACTGGTATAATGTTTTCATTTTACTACTGACATGGCAAAGAGAAGACAAACAGGTATCTCTGTCCCTTAGAATGAAGAATATAAGGAATGTTTTGTGCTCTGTCAACAATAATTTGTGGAAACACATCTGAGTTTATTTTTTTGTACATGTAGATCTTTATTTCTTTGGCTATTGTGTTTCTATACTGTGTGCATACTACCTTCTTTCAGTGGCAGCAGCGTGACTGCCACACTCAGCCTCCCACTGCCCAGGCTAACCAGATGAGGCGTAGCTGTTTGGACCTTCAGCCCTTTCCCTGTGTCGATCATGTCCAGAGGTGGAGACTACAAGCATCAGTCAGAGTAAAAAGGTCAGTTCTTGCATATAATTTATTTATTCAGTACATTCTTCTCAATATAAAAAAGCACAGACACTGTTGTCTCAGCTGCTCTCAAATATCCCTCCCAGCATCACAACTCAGCTCCAGTGTCCAGCAGCACTCCGGCCTGGGTCCTTTTAGTCACTTTGCCCTTTGCTCCAGTCTGTGCACCCAGTCCAGAGTTCCAGTTTACTTTTCCAAAGCCTCACCTGGGTATCATCTTGTCAGCAGCCTATTTAGCCATTGGTTTTGTTTAGTCCATCATGTGGAATTGTTTACTGACTCCACGTCTCCTGTTTCTCTCAGTTAATATTTACCTTGTTTACACACCCATTGGTAATGGTTTTCTGTTTGAAGCATAGTTTTGTTAGTAAAACTGCTTTGAACATTTGCACCTACCAACTGATCTCATCACTGTGTGACCATATTACCTTAATATGGATGCAGCCAAGACAAGTCAACTCTGTGAGACCCTCACCTTCTGTACCCTGGCTACCCGCAACAGGTGGAATGAAGCTTCACTCATCACTGCATACTGGTGGGCTTTGAATCCAGCAATCCTGGCTTAGTTAGCATGTCGGGACAACACCCTTACTTTGAACAAGCACATCTCCTGCCATACATATCAACAACCTTCTCTGAACAAGAGTGCCCACAGTTATCAGAGAGAGCCTTCCATTCACTGTAAGTATTATAAGGACTACACAATCCAAGCAAGAGCTCACAGTGCTCCTTCAGTGTCCCAGTCCTCCTGAATAAAGTTCCACATCAAATGCTGCATAAGTTTGTGTTGGCGAACATAGATGACATCTTGATCTACTCCTGAAGCCTAGGGGAGCATATGGACCAGGTGAGAATAATACTTGCCAGACTTTTGCAGAATAACCTGTTTGTGAAGGCTATGAAAGGCCTGTTACACCAGAGTCTGGTTTCTTCCCTCGGTTATGTCGACATGGTTAGTCCACAAGGACCAACGTGTTGTCTTCCTTTTACAGGAGTATGTGTCTAATCATTGCTTTGCTGCACATTGCATTGTGAGCAAGGCCTAGGCAAGAAGGCAAGAAAGGTTGTATTACTGAAACACTGTTGTGATTTTTTGGGAGCACGCCAACAGATGCTGGTCCTGTGGGGAAAAGGTTCCTGTAGTTACTACAGTGTAGTAGGTTACCATGAAAGCCAATAAGGGGAGTATGTGTGCATGATTACTCAAACACAGATGCATGCGAGGATGTGGGGGAGGAACCGTGGCCATGTGATAAGTTGAAATCTGCCTGAAACTAATTTATTACACTATTTGTAATTTGACCAATTAATTTTTAATAACTGCTAATTTTGGAACAGGAATATATTATAGGTGTACCAAAACTTAATGAAAATGTTCAAATTTAATCTGTGCATTCAGATCCCCTGTGTGGACAAAGTTACTGAAATCTTGTAAATCAGTCAAATTTGACCAGAACAAAACAGGAGGGCTAGTTAACTCTCCCATTGTGAATATTTCTGTTTGTAGTTTAGTGTTGTTACTAAACTACCAACTGATCCACTTGTCACTGTGTGACAATTCCGCAGAGTGATGCAGTCTTTCATATTCATTTGACCCTTTACCTAGAGATAAAGAGTTTTGAAATACTGTGCATGTGATGAATGATACATCATGTTTGTGTGTGTTTTCACTTACCTTGGGTTCAACTGGACACATCTGATCGGACTCTGGTTGGAACATCATCTCAGTGTCCTGCAGTAAACATGGAGAGAAATACTCTGTATTGATTAACAGTGAAGCTTCACATAAAGAAAGTCTCCAGAAAAATGTTTGAGAGGTGGGAGTAAGCACAGCAGAAAACATGAAGAAAAATTTAAAGTAACAGGGCAGGAATAGACTGACACAAAAAAAGAGTATGATAAACTATAAACCGGAGCAAAAACTGTGTGAAATAAAAGGAAACAAAATCAAAACACTTCAAAAATGTGTAATAACACTTCCAGTGCCAAGGACAACCCCTACTTTAACCAACAGTAAAAAACAGTCTCCCCTGCTTCGATTAGTGTATGCATTCACTCACATTCAAAGGCACAGACACATGCACACAGATCCAGATGGATGAGAAAAATGCTTCTCATCAAAACAGAGATGATTACAGCATATGGGAAACCACCACAACCACATCTCCTTTTCCACCATCTAACACCTCTCTTATTTTTTTTTTCTTTGTTTCTCTTTCCTTGTCCCCCAAGCTTTTTTCCATTACTGAGTATTTGTTTAAATTCTTTTCCACCCTCTTCATTAAATTACTGATTTCTTCTGTAGAATTTCAAGTCTTTCCATGTCTTCTTTCCTTTTCTCTCACTCTTGCATTGTTTTTCTTTTTTTTTTTTTTTTATCTGACTTGAGTCTTTTTCCTTTCTTTCCACCAGCAGGGGAAACACAAATCAAAGTCAGCTCTTTACCACTTCCTCTAATTCAACACCAACTTCCTTCCTTCAGCTCTTTTTGTTATTGGGTGAAGATGCAAAGTCCCACATTCCACTGATATTTTTCATCAGTGGTGTAGACAAAGTAAAAACTCCGTGCATGATGGCAATATCACAAGTGTTGTAATGAGTGAGACAGGGTGATCAAAGTTGCATTTCACTTCCTGTATCCTTCCCTCTTGACTCTCCCTTGTCCGCTTCCCCCGAAAATAGCTTATCCTTTCTTTTCCCCTTCATTCCTTCTCATCCCACATCTGTTTCTCTCTTTCTTGCAGTAGTCCACCTTTTCTTTCTTTTTCTAGATGAGCTGCAGTCTGAGCAGGTCAAGACATGTCTTTGGTCTTGTTGTGCTCTACTTAAAGTAGAGCAGTGAGGTGTATCCACCCCCCATCTACATTTCCAAATTCCAGCTTTGGCATCTTGAGGTTCTCTTCAAACCCAGATCTATAGACTAAACATGATGCTATCATGGCATTTTGATTGCTGGAGTCCTTAGGTATGTGCTGTATGTGTATAAAGATACACATATATCTCTGTACCTTAGCAGTTTTTTTTCCTCTTGCTTATCTAATCAATATCCTAATCCTGAATACTGTATAGATGGACTTTATAATGTGAAAACATAGTTAGTTGTTGTGGCAAACCCACAGACAGTTATTACTCAACTGTTCTGTCCCTCTGAGCTCTGTGGAGCTCTTAGCACCTTTCAGCTTGTTGTTTCAGTTCTACTATCCACACTAAAACCAAGCTAATAGGAGAAAATGACTCACATATACCAGGCACCCATGTACCACACATGCCACTGAGTGACTCTAGGAAAGCTGTGTTTCCAAAGGTGAGGAATGTTAAGTTGTTGACATGTTATAATAGATAACTGTGGCCCATAGCCCAGCAGAGTAGGTAGTGATGTTGCATTTGGCCTGAACCTAAACCTAACTATCCAGGGTCAGGAGCCAATCCCAGCTGGTAGCCTATTGGGCGAGACGATGGTACACCCTGGACAGGGCTGACATAGAGAAACGAACACTCATTCATATTCAAACCTATGGGCAATTCATAGTCCAATTAACCATTTTTTTTTTCTATTCAGGTGTATTGGTTTATGTTTCTGATCCCAGGTACGATACCAGTACACTAAAATTTGATGGAGAATATTTATTTATCGATGAGCATCAGGTTTTGTGTCTGAAAGTATTTCAACAGATACAACTTCTAATTTAATGGAAACACCTGTTCTGTCACAATGCCATCAGAAAAATGTTGAAAATATGTCATCAGTAAGAAACCTGAGAGGCAGCCTGAGGCAAAGAAACGTCAACAAAGTAAACAGTCACCACAAACTAATCCCTGATGTGGGATGATATGAAACACTGGGAAGATTTTCGTAGGTAAACTCTTCCTTTTATGGGAAAGCTGAGCAATATGAAAATATCCTAATCACACAGCTCTGGCCTACTTCTAATACTAACTCAAATTCTTAATTCAGTGTACATATGAACTTGAAATAACTAAAAACCTGCTAAACAAGTACACAATGATTTTAAAATCACAAGCAGAGGAAAGTGCATACACACACAAACTTTCTTTGATCCCATCTGTAGAACAGCTGAGTGTCCCCAAAATGCTCAGTTTACTCTGCATCTGGAGACGGAGCTAGAGGAGAGAGAGAAATATGGGGTGGTGGAGTGCAAGTGGTTGAAGATAGAAACTCATAAAACTAGACGGAAAGATCCCAGTCTCAGTGTTTTATCGCATCATTTTTTTCTACATCTGCTGCTTTCATCCTTCTCTCTCCTTCCTTTTCTCCTCTGTAATTTCTCTCTGCATGCTTTGACTTTCTCTTTCATTGAAAACTTTCTATCATTGTTGCTGTATTTTTCTGTTTTTCTTTCTACATTTTCAAAACAGAACAAATCCCTATGTTGTCAATGAAACTGATGCATTTATGGTCTAATTGGAGCAGTTGGTTCAGTTACTTTCATGTGTAAATATCAAACACGTGTTTTTAATCCAACAAAATCCAAAAAAATATTTGCCCTCCATAATGCAAAAATGTCATTGTATTCACTTCTACACAAATCTTCAATGTAGCTTAAAGTCAAAAGAAAAACTAATAAAACTGATCTGTAACTGAATATCTCCTCATTTATGACAATGCTCAATACAATGTGGGTATCTTGCAGATATGACCTGGGCTTTCTATCAAGGAATGAAATTAATCATCAACAACATGGTCAAAAATCAGAAAACACAGAACATAACAGACAGGACCAACCAGAGTTTTTGTTGCTTGATTGTGCATATATTTGATGCTATTTAAATGTTTGTCTATTGCACAAAATATGCAAATATTGAAGCACCACATGAAGGTGCTGAGTGAGTTATTCACTGGTCTGGATAATGTCTATGTCCACTCTTTTGCAAGATTACATCCATCCATCATCTACACCTGCTTAGTCCTAACCAGGGTCACAGGGATCTGCCTATCCCAGCTCTCTTTGGGTGAAAGGCAGGGGTCCACCCTGGACAGGTCACCAGTCCATCACAGGGCCACATAGAGACAAACAACCTCACACACTCACACTCACTCCTATAGACAATTTATTATCTTATTTACCTGGTTTTCTTTCTTATGCTTGATGTGTTTCATCTTATTTAAGCTGTCTTGTTTCTCAGTGCACTCTTCTTTCTGTCATTATCGCTCTTTTCTCCATCCCTCTCTCAGTAACATCCCCTCCCCTTACATTCCAGCAATACCCTCTCCTCCTCCCACCTGACAAAGCCAGCTTTGTATCACAGATGCTGTTTAATATGGAGTCCCTCTCTCTGTGTTGCTCATATTGAGCAACTCATCACTTTCCAAATTTGTCCTAACTTCCAAGGTACAAAACCCAAATCCGTCCTCACAAATATCCATACAAGTACACAGACACACACACATTCATGTCTTACTATAGTGTTGAGGACCCTAACCTTAACAATTACAGTTAACTGGCTAAACTGAATCATCACAATTACCCTAAGCTAAACCTACAGCGCTAACCCTAAAACCAAGTCTTAACCCTCAAAAAACCATTTGATGTTGTGAGGACAGGTCAAAATGTTCCCACAAGCCCAAAACATCTTCACAACAATGGTATCAGAGTAAAACATGTCCACACGACCATAGAGAGACCTACACACACCTGTTTTGTCATTTAGTGGTCTTCACTTTGACTTATGTTTATTTTCTGGAGGCTTATCTTAACCCTTAGCTATAACCCCTACTTGCCAAGCAAGACTAACCCCTCCTAACCAATTCATCACCCTAAAATTAAAAAATCTGACCTCTACAAGGAAGTCAAGTCCCCCACAGTGTTAGCAGGCTCTGGTCTTGAGTCCCCACAAACTAATGAAATCCTTAATTATTTTTGTGTCTTTGACTTTGATTATGTGTGTTTCCCTCCATGTTGCTGTTCTGATGAGAACTCTACAGACTGATTAACACAACTTTGCTTTCAACCTCTGAAAAAAAACCCGAAACAAATATCCACCAGCATTGTTCTGTAGGTCAGATTCTCATTTCTTTCATTCATTTGCCAAAACAGAAGATTCTCATAGGACAAGTTCATTGTTATTGCAGCTGACTCAGTGTTGGAGGAAATCTAACTAGGATTTCCATAAAGGGTGTGTGCATCTTTGGAGAAGTCCAGATTACCTTAACAGCCATGTGCAGAGGATCAACTGGTGTTTACATTTCCAAGTGGCCGGATATGGCAGAGAAAGGATGGGGGAGTATTAAGTGGTAGAAAGACACACAGTATAAACCACATTATATGTGCTCGTATGGTGAAGTTAACTGTGACTGCTGGAAAGCCAGATAGACTCTGAGATAAGAAGAGTAAAAAAATGTGTGAGGAGACTGGAACACAAAATAAAAGGAAATTAAAGAATCTAGAGATAAAGCCAAGTTTAAGGTTACCCCCAAACAATGTTTCCCCAAACTTGCATCATACAAAAATGTATGATTGTGTACACCATTAATAGAAATATATGCATTTATGCTTAGATATCAACATTACAGCTATTATTTTTGAATGCAGTGGTTTCAATCCAATCGTAAGAGCCTCTTCAACCTTCTTATTTCACCTTTTTTCAAGTAGATTTAAACTTTTATGGAGTTTGTATTGGATTAAAATCTCTACGGCAAATCTTTACTTTTCTAAAATAGCAAAGACACAGAGTGGGTGGTTTGACCCACCAAAGACGAATCCGACACTCAATAATACACTGTACAGAGCCATTATATGCAGCTGACAGGATGAACTCCACAAGACTGAGCTTTGCATGGCTGCTATTCTCTGACAAGGAAATCAAGGATAATTTGTCTGATTAATTGAAATACACAGAACCTGAATTAATGGCACCCTTAAACACACACACACACACACAACAGACGCATCCTCTTCATCCAAATATTAAGATAGGGTTTGGATTAAATGCCTTAGTCTGATTTCTTGAATGTGTTCATTAATTTCAGCATAATGAAGTTAGGCCACATGACTAGTCGCATTAGCAGAAAGCTAAATGCCTATTTCACTGATGCCCCCAGTGTACAGTCATCTGAGTCATAATTTAATCATAATCAGCTTGTGGCGTGGACTGCTGAGATAATCTCAAAGCATGGTTTGTTTGTGTCAAATGTGGCATGAGGATTGCTCTTATTCACATAGTAACAATTGTCCTGCATAGCACCCATATAATCAGTCCAAACACTGCTATATTTGGTTCTCTTGCAGGTCTCACAATATGCCTGCCTGAAGTGGTCTCATTGCAATGGTGGACAATGAAAAGACTATAAAATAATATATAATATTACAATATCAATATCTAAGTCTTCAACAGTCACACACTTATTTCCTAGGGATGTTTATCTTGAGGGAGGGTTCACGTATATAATACGCCTATATTTCTATAGCGAGGACTGATAAAACGTCCACTGTTTTTCCATTTACTAAGAACAATCCAGCCGGCTGAGGTTTAGTATACAGTTATAAAGCTCATTTACAAAACAAACACTGTGCAGAGTCTTTAGTATTTGGTGGCTGTGGCTGTTGAAACGGCAGGCGAGAGTTTAAATAAACTTTCTAATTTAGAAACACCTAAAAAGGGAAATCTGTAATTTCCGCCGCGTATAAACGCGCTTACCGTTACTGAAGCAGGACTGGCCACCTCTGTCATAGCGCAGGAAGGGATGCGATTACGCAGCTGCTCCAAGAGCCAGAATAATGTCGCTTATGAAAACCCCGGAGAATATTCTGTCACTTTTGTAAATATCTGTCTCCTTCTTGCCTCAGCCAGTCACCTTCTTGACAGATACATTCCCTGTGGGTGTCCAGCAAAAGACTCTTCTCTGTCTTTGCGCTGCCACATTCACACATAAGCGTAAAAAGCCGGCGGCCTCAGCCAACTGCGACGTGTAGAAGAATGCAACAACAGCTGGAGGTAGAGCTGGACAGGGAAAAGGGGAGGGAGTCTCTCTCTCTCTCTCTCTCTCCCTCTGTCAGACACACATGCCCCCCCACACACTCTCACAGCATAATGCATATTGTACAGGTGTTAAAAGACCACCTACACTTGACCTCTCTTTTTCAGTGGTTTAAAGAAAGATGCTTTCAGGCTAAGAGAAAGACTGGGAGGTCAGGGAGAGAGGCATTAACATTAGAAGAAGGTATTCTTTGAGACCCATTTGATAATGATAAGAAAACAGGACAAGAAGTATGATTCCCTAATGATATTACAACAGGAATACACCCTAGTGTCCTTTACTGGACACTATTCAGTCGTGCTGCTGTAAGTTGTGATTCATTCAATTAGGCTACATGGAGAAAGATCCAGACTGGTGGGCAAACAAACTGGTAAAACTACTATCATGCAACATGCATAGAAATGCTGAGAAAAGCTCATACAATTAAAGCACATAACTCTCCTGCCAGGATAAAGATTATAATTAATCAACATCCTTAAGAGAACTTAAGGTTAACCCCTTATATATCTATGAATAATGGACTTTTATGGGCATTTATGGGATTTTAGAATAAATTTGAGGGAAAACATATTCTAGAGATGTGGCTTTCATCTCACATAGCCTTCATATAACATGACATATTTATGTGTGACTCCCACAGCATACCCTCAGGTGCTTGATAGACTCAGTAGCAACTCAATATAATTGTCATGACAAAAATTACCATCATATTCACCAGCAGATCCATCCTTTTATGCAAATAAAAACAACAATATTAATTTTAAAAATATGGACTGAAAATAACTTATCTCGGCAGCATGGTGTCTGAGTGGTTAGCACTGTTGCCTCACCGCAAGAAGGTCGTGGGTTCGCAACCCAGCCTTTCTGTGTGGAGTCTGCATGTTCTCCCTGTGCTTGTGTGGGTTTTCTCCAGGTACTCTGGTTTCCTCCCACAGTCCAAAAACATGTATGTCAGGTTGATTGGTGACTCTAAATTGCCCATAGGAGTGAGTGTGAGTGTGTGAGGTTGTTTGTCTCTATGTGGCCCTGTGATGGACTGGTGACCTGTCCAGGGTGGACCCCTGCCTTTCACCCAAAGAGAGCTGGGATAGGCTCCAGCAGATCCCTGTGACCCTGGCTTTCAGGTAAAAGCGGGTATAGAAAATGGATGGATGGATAACTTATCTCTGTCCATTGCTGCACATGGAGAACTGTAAGTACTGCCAGGCTACTCTTTACTTAAGCTATGTGCACCATCTGAATGATCTCCGTTACATGTACAGTCATGTTATCAGTCTGAAAACATCATGCAGGTATGAGCTGATACCAGCACAAGTAGGTCATTTTATTTGGCAGAGGTTTGTGCATTCTCCACTGTCTAAACAGAGGTTGCATTTTATAATAACATGCATTATGCAAAACTATAATACAACCTAAGTCTAGCAAATTTTAGGTCATGTAAACAGACCACATCTGAATATTATGCATGGTGTCTTCTTATGGTTGGAAAATAATTAACCTAAATTAATGTGGAGGCCACTGAGGGTTTGCTTATTCATGGACACAGAAAAATACAAAAAGGCCAGACAAAAGCACATGCACATAAATGAATATCCATGGAAGCAGGATTATCTTATCTCTCAGGACCTGCAAGGATCTATTTGTGGATAAACAGGAAGAGAGGTTGTGCACCCAAGTCCTGTTCCACTTTTTCTCCCCTGCCTTTCAATTCTCCTTGACATCTGGTATGTGTAGATAGTCAGTGAAGGTCTTATTTTATCTCCATAGAATCAATGTTCAGATTATATCAAATCCACACATCCATCTCTGTACTCTTTCAGTCACGAGGACAAACTCGGAGTCTAAAGCTGGACAGTAATAAAGAAGGGGTGATGTGAAAACCTACGCTTCTTTATTTACGTTTGTCAACATATCTGGGATTTTTGTTCATTTTTAGACCTGACACTACATTTACAGATGCATCTTTAAAGGACAGCTGTTAATGCTCCTGGAAAATTACAGTTCCTTTTAGCTTTCTTTACTGTCAAGTGTTTCCAGAAGCTATTAAGCTATTACGTCTCAATGGTTGCTTATTAGCATGAAATCTGTTAAGCTTTCCCAGTGACATCATCCCAGAGTCTTTGGGTTTGAGCAGGTCACAAACAATTTGATGGCATTCCTGAGTGAATTCCACAAGTCCCATGTGATCCCAATAGGCTGAGAAAGGACTCTGAAGCTGTTTGTAGAGGGATTCCTCTGGGCATTAGAGGACTCTGCATTTATAGACCTGTTTAATCCAGACAAATCCTCCACCTTATGTTTTGAATAACTTTTTAGTAGGCATTACTTTTATGCCTATTTTCCTTTTAATCTCCTCATCGGTCTGTTAATGACTTGGGCAGCTCTGGTCTGTCTAACATCACTTAACACCAGGGATATACCAGATTTAATCCAGTAAAACTTGGTTCAGTCATTCTTTACTGTACACAATAGTCTTAAGCTACTACAGTAGGCTGACATAAATGCTCTGACTGCCACAATACTACTATGTGTTAAATGATACACAGTAGTATTATTTATTGAGTTGTTATTTAACATTGGATCATTTCAGACTGGAAACCTGGAATAGACTAGGACATAAAATCAGCCCTGGTCATCTATTCAGTGAAATTATAATATAAATTAGTCCTAATATGAATGTGCTGGTCCACAATCAGTTTCTGTCTCTGTTCCTCCATCTTTTTTTTTAATATTGACTAATTTGAGTAAGATAATATTGACTCCTGAATTTCCCATTTCCCATCATTTTTGTGCTGTCTTTAGATTCTCCATGTATTTTTGCACACATTCTCCTTCATTTCTCTCATTCACTCTCTAAAATATGCAAAATATCTCGACTCTGGCAGTGCATCAAGCCGCAGGACAACAGAAGCTGTAGCTTATCAACTGAATGTGGTGACACTGTGCAGGTTAAGAACTACAGTGTTCAAGTTAACTTCAATTATAAAACAGCATAGTTTACTCAACAACTAAAACAGGCTATGCAAAAATAACGTTACCTACTTAGTAGCCTATTTACTTTGTAGTCTTGCATTTCAAATTCACTATTTTAGGTTGAAATGCAGCTCCTGCAGTGTTAAGAGCATGCAATGTTCAAAAAAGAAGAATTTATGTAAGAAACTGAGAGATCACTATGGTCTTATGTCCTAAATGGACATATGTCTCAAATTTTAGAATTTGAGAGGTGGATAAACGGCATTTATGTGGACTTAGCCTCCATTAGGAGCCCTGATTCTGGGGTGCTAGCCTGCAGTTCTCAAGTTAAACCGCAGTTTACTGTGGTGAAGATCGGCTATAGGTTTTAGACGTATGTAAACGTTTGACCAATTTTGCCTGTCAAAAAAATGCACACAGGTACAAATACATAAAAGCTAGCAGATATTGGAGTTAGTGTCTTTGCACTGGAAAACAACATGGAGAGAGACCTAAACAGCAGAAGGATGCTCGTTATCGGTCTGCTGTACTCCCCCCTCCCACTTGCCAGCTATGGAGTTGTGGAGTGTAATTACTCCACAATTAAAGTGCCTTTGCTTCAGTCTGTGTGTGTGTTTGTGTGTCACCACACTCAACTGTGTCAACAATGTGGCCTGGAGTCATGGAGTGAGATAGGGGGCACAGTTCAAATGTAAAAATAAAACAAAGTAAAATAAAAGTTTCCAGTTAATGTTGCAAAAGCAGCTGTTTAGTTCAGGCTTCTTCGTTCATGTTCTACTTTTTCTTTGTGTACAGCTGAATCACAGCTTTGCCCTGACTAAATTCTTGCCGTTTGCTATTCAGTCGCCCCTCCTACCCTTTTACAAAGGCTTTTTATTTATTTATTTAATTTATTTAACTGTCTTTTAAAGTCTTCCTTGTAAATGTCACCACTTTGTAAAAGTCTGCTTTCTCTCCCCCCTCTCTTTCCCTGTACTTTGACCACAGGAATGCAGAGTGACTGTCATTGCACTGTCAGCGTCAGGCATAGTAATCACTGAGCCCACAAGGAACACATAAACCCAGTATCACACACTGACACATTTACACACGCAGATGTACACTTAAACTTTCAGAAAACAATACGTAAGATTAAAAACCATTATAAACAAAGATTTACAGATGTGTACATTGTTTGTATCTAGACATATAGTTATGGGATTTGTGGCACATTTTCCATAAGTTCCATACATTTTTGGCTTTGCCTCTGTAACCTCCTCAAAGGTGTCACTGTTTGCATCTATAGTTATTCTAAGTAGTGAAATCATGTAGTGGGACAACACTGGTAAAGTGGGCTCTTGTGCACAGTTAAAGCCCAACTTAGGCTCAGTGCCCAAGTGTTTGCAATTGTTAGTCTATTTGAAATACCACTTAAACAAATTCCATTGCCATCATGCCAACGATTTCTTTTTCCACAGACTCCTTATTTTTAAAACCAAATGTTGGATTCTTGACCAGCCTTTAAGATGAATATCTGTCCTAATCATTTTTCATCCTAATACATTATGGGTACACCATTTTATATAGTCAGCTCAGCACCTAGAATACCAGTACATGCATTAATTTCATGTCATCCCGACCCTGACTATTAAGTCAGTAATGAGATGTGTAAGAAACCAAAACAATTTAATAATTGTTTTGGTTTCTTACACATCTCAAAACAGCAACATCAAAAAAAAAAAAGTCAGGAAGACAGCCGGGAAAAAGTCCAAAACCCACTCTGATGCATCGGACATGTTAAATCTCCTAAACACAATCATCCAGATTACAGGTTGTGAATCTGGTGATCTATCTGGCATGTCATGGTAGCAGCGAGATACGTTTCCAGTTTTACCCTAAAAGGGAATTTAGGAAAAGGAATCCATAAATGAAGCCAAAGCGGTAATATCACAAGATCTGGGCAGCCTTATGGAGGTGGAAATGCTGCTGGGTATGCCCAGTGTTTTCTGATCTGGGCTCTGGTTTCTTTCTGTCTTTGGACTATGTGCATGATTGAGTTGAAAGAGCTGGTTGCAACCAAAATGAGAACTTCAAACTTGAGCTAATGAGTTCCTGGAGGATGCAAAGGCTTTATGTTAGTAAAAGGTCTAGTGGTACCTCTGGTTAACCCCTGACTCTCAGTGTTGCAGTGTAAGACACTGACAGCTGTACTGAAGGGCTATTTGCCAGCTGATGATATAAAACTCCTTATTTGACACTGATGTAACATAATTAATATTAAAACTAACTTAGAATGTAGAAGTAAAATGTTTCAATAAAATTCCCAGGACTCAGCTATTATCCAACAGAGGTGGAAGATTCTGCACATTTCTATCCTGTTGTGTAAACATGTCATCTTGGCTTGTGATCTTGTTCACACAACAGTAAGTTGTTGAGTTTGATGACAATGTTGGCAAAGTCTGTGAGCTCTACAAAGTCAGAGGTGATGATGTTGACCCCGTTGACCCCCGGCCTTTGAGCCTCAACCCAGGAGATGATGGTAGGCAGGTTTCTAGAAAAACAGAGGATAGATTTAATGAGATAATCATGAATTGGACCCATTTAGAAAAGAGGAAATAAAGGGTGATCAATATGTGGATCGGACAAGCTACTGGCTATTAAAATGCAAACTTTTTCACTCATTTCTGTTACACTTAAAATACTGCCCCATTTTAATTTGAACTCATTTTATAACTTTGTGACTATATCCAAAAATGTCCAGTGCCAAGTTTCTCTCTCTGTTACTTTCATAGTTAAAGCAATTAAATAATAGTAGAACCCTGAACATTGCCAAAGCTGCTGGTTTTTCTTGGCTGAATTATCTGTACAGTTAATATGAAAAGTTGCTGAAAAAGGTTTTGAAATATCTTGCTGGCTAACAATGTGGGAGAAAGTGGACTTCATGGAAAACAGGGAGTGATGTTTGTGTCTGTCTGTCAGTCAGAGACTATGTTGCTGCTATTGTCTCCAAACTTACTTTGCATCCAAAAACTTTCGGTTTTGGTTCACACACACACACACACACACACACACACACACACACACACAAACACAGACACACATACACACACACGCTGTGATTTTGTAATTGCATCATTCTTAATACTTATATTGACTATTACATTTCAGCAGCTAGCAGAACAAAACCAGGATGTCAAAATGTTTATTCAGTGGTGATAAACAATCCTATTTCCTTGGACGTGCAAAATTAGGCCACCTCCTGTCTCACCAGAGCATCCGTTCAGGAGTTTTATACCCCACCATCAGTGACTTTCGTTTAGATTTAAAATCATGGTGTGGACATACCTTTATGAGAGGATTTCTGTTTTAATTAACACTTAAATCTCAGGCTCAGAAAGCCAAATGACTGAAAAACGCTTGTGCAAATAATTCAGTTGTTGTTTAGGAAGTAAAATCTGATATTTTAAAGATGTCCTAATGTTCAATCTGCTGTGGTTGATAAGTAGATACAGAAAACTATAGCAGATCCTTAATGGAGTCAACAGTGCCGTAACAGACTACTGTAACAGAGAAGCTAGATGTAATGACTGCATGCTCATCCACCCTGGTGATGCTAAAACACTAATGTACATTCTTGTAGAAAACAGGGTTCATGTTCTAGTAAGCATGATATTTTTTCATACTGTGACCTTTGTTGTTGTCAGCTCCCTAAAGTTTGATCATGTAATGACACCTTGTTTTCTTTTTATTTTGTATTACTGTAGTGCCCTCTGCTGACAGTAGAATAGTAAATAAATAGAACTGAGCATTGATGTGAAATTGCTGTATCAAAACCAACAAATCTGTTGACTTGCTGTTTTTTTAGATCCAAACATCTGCAATATCTTTATTCTTCTAAATACAAACTTAGACACTGACCTCTCAACCAGGTAGTTACGCAGCCCCCACACCAGGCCCTTGGCCACAGTGTTGACTCTGGGTGTCAGGATCGCCTGGGACACATGGAAGGAACCCTGCTTGGCTCTTTCTTTTAGTGTAGTTTCCAGGAACTAGACAGGAGGATATTAAATAGAGGAAATACATTCAAATATATTTAATCTAAATCTTATCTTTACATTTTTAGCTTTAATGCTAAAAATAATAGCAGGTCACTGATTTCTCAATTGACTTCTTCTACAGAAACAATATCAGCAGACTGATCCCAGGTTCATCAAGGAAGACAACAGACCCATGAAGAGCCCACTAGAGTTCATAAAAAACAATTTTCAGAAGCAAAACAAGGACAAGCAGTCCTGCAGCAGATGGTCTGACCCCCACAGAGCCCTGATCTGAGCAGTGTGGACTCAGTCTGGGATCATATGAAGAGACAGAAACACTGGGACAGACTGAATCTACAGAAGAACTGCAGCAGCTTCTCCAAGGTGCAAAGCATCAGGAGAAACTGTGTGCAGGTCAAACCAAAGTGAACTGCTGCTGGTTTAGGGGCAAAGGGAAGTGCTGCAGATACTGATTAGATTCAGGTTTGGTTCCCTTTCCTGAAATTTGTATAAATTTAACTGATAAATGAACAACTTTTTATGTAACTTATAATAAAAGCATCCATTTAATTGCATAAAACCTAAACAGCACTGTATGTATGGTGACTTAATACTGTACTTAGACACAAAAAGGGTTTGTATGTCATTTTCTGACCTGTATGAGCTTGTTGGGTTCAGTGGTGTTTGCCCAGGGAGCAGGGATCTTGTTGCCAGGCCACATGACAGAGATGCCTTGAGCTGAAGGATGATGGTAGAACACTATTACCTGAGGAGAGCAGAAGAAGAAAACACAGGTTATAAACATTTTGTTTGAAAGACAGCACAAACAGAGTATGGTTTTTAAAATATGTAAGATTACATAAATTACATTAAAACATGAATATATCATGAGGTAACATAAAATCTGGTGATTTAGTTTACTACTTCTATACATGATTTACCCCCAACGTGACCAGTATTTCTAGTAATATTTATGCATCTTCACACTATTGCATAACAAGAACCAGTTACAGATTATATGTGTTCAACAGTAACCCTACATAATCCCAATACAGAATATGTCATAATGTTAAAAACATAAAGCCCATTTGATCAGACCAGTCTTTACCACAATGAATTAGCAGTATGACAGTATGGAAAGTGATAAGAACACCTTTATTTCATGTAGCTGGGAGGAAATCTGCCCTCTGCATTTAATTAGTCAATCTCTCCTCTTCTGCTCTCTCTAGTTTGTTGTTCTGCTTTGAGTGCTCTACTCTTTTTCCTTTGCAATCTAAGCCAGCCACAAATTAGAAACTATAAAACAAAACGGGGGGGGGGGGGTTACTGCAGTTAAGTGCAGCAAAGAGATATAAGTGAAGGAAGCAAAAAAAGAGACAAAGACAGATGAAAACAATGTGAGGAAAGAATAAATGCTAAATGTAAAGAGGGAAGGGAAGCCTGTGGATGGTGGAACAAGCGTTAATGGGATGACATGCAGCACTAATTCCTGCCCAGGAGAGTCACAGGTGGCAGGGATTACCTGACCACAGGGGTTAAGTGGGCTTTCCAATACACACCTACATGCTGCACTTATTTCTACATGTATGCACATACAGTATGTGACATCTTTTACTTCTTATTAAAATCTGTTGTCTGTGATATGAGCAATCTGCTTTGAATTGTCACTATACAGATATTTCACTGAAGGCCAGCTCAATTGATTTTTAACAGTGATGTATGTTATTATATTATGTATGTATCTTTATTGATGCATGATGAATCATCTCACCTGATATTTTTTCTCCCAGAGGTAGTCCAGAGTAACGCTCTCTACAGCACAGTTACCACAAAGCTTGCTGCCAAAAACTTCCTGGAGCATGTTGATGAGGTACAAATGATGTGCTGTGTCCATGGCGTAATAGTGGTTGAAGTCCAGAAACACTACCTATATAAAATATATATTTCTTTATATAAAAACCTCAAAATTCATCACGTATCTCGCTCTACATATCTGTGGTCATTTTAGCGTCATTAAAAATACAATTAAAGCTTCTCACCTCTTTCTTGTGTCTGCTTAGGAAAGAACTGATTTCTAACAAACCGTCCCTCACCTTTGGGGAAAAAGGAGTGAAGGTTAAGGTTTATTTACTGCATCAAACCTAAAGGCTGGTGCACAAAGGCCACGCAGTTTTAGAAACTCAGTGGCTTGTTCAGTAGTGGAGTATGAAACACCACCACATGCTGTGATTAAAATTATATAGGTTATGATTTTCAACCAAACCTATATCTATCTCTATCTCTCTTTGTATCTGATGTTTCACAGCCACAAGTCCATTTCATGACACAGCACTTGTAGATAAATATTTAGTGGTCAGGAGAATGTTAGAAAGACCCATTTCAGAGAAGGGGTGTTTACAATTAAACACACAACCTTTAAACCCAATTCAAGGCCAAACACAGAGACAACACTAGAAAAAAAATCATTCACTGTTCATGTTCAGACAAAGGACAAACATTTAATCTAGTGAAAACATTTTAAGTTACATCATAATTGTTATCAAAATAATTCAGCATTTAGAGAAGATAAAGAATGGTGACAGATTGCAATTAAATATTGAACATTGAGATGTAAACAATAACAACAAAGAGGAATTCATGATACCTATGTTGATAATCATTTAAATGGCAGTAAATGTGTACTTCTCTGCTCACCTTGTGTCCAAAAAGGCCATGGATGAAATAAATTTCATTTCCAGGCTCATCTGGTTTGGAAGAAACCCTGAGATCAAAGTAGCGAATTCCTGCATCCAGCTGCTCTTTAAAAGTCAGGTTCTAGGAATACAGACCACATGACACCATACATTATACTGGCTGCAAACCCAACACATCTGCTAGACTATAAAACGCTCAGACCTTTTAAATTCGTGCAAAATATGTCATCTTATATAAGCTGTCATTTGTAATTCAGATGTCTGGTTTGGTTGTGTTCATGTAGCAGCACCTGTGTCATTGACCACTTCACCATGACTTTCTTAGCTAAGACACTGAAGACGCTTGCCAGGTATTTCACATAAACCTTCTGATCAGGGCCTACAGGAGCATGCACATCCACCCAGAAGGTGAACGAATCATGGGACCCTGGAAGAAAAATAATAATGACAGCAAATTAAAAAAAAGAGAAGGACAAAAATGATTAAAAAAAAAAAAAAAATCACTGTGGATGTGGTGAAGTTTGGAAAATGACAAAACTGGCAATAACTGAATAAACTGAGTGCATGGAAAATAAAAAGATGGTTTAAACATGTGTTGTTATTCTTTTAGGCACAGAGTATTAAAGATGAGACTGACTTCAGGTGTAATATCCATCTCTACGGAGTCTTTGAACAATTTATGTGACAACATCAATAAAGACAAATAAAAATGACCAAAACGAACAAGTCAAACGTCATGTGTATTATTAGTAAATGTAGGTATCTGCACACACATTACCTGTGTCCACAGGTTGTGACTGACAATAACCAGAGACGAAGCCAAACATCTTTGCATGAAAGGCTCACCTGGCACTGCGAGGTGTTTGAGGGGCATAGCGCTGAGCCTGGAGGGGAGCGAGCCCATCCAGTCGGCGTTGACATTGCCGATCCCTGCAGGACGCGTCTTCATATCAGGAACAGCGTCTCACAAACCCCCTCAGGAAACCGCCCTTTGATGCGCTCCCGGTGACGGATTCCCGTGCGCTCCCGACGCGTAAAAACAGAAATTCATCTCGAGGCGTAAATGTTATTGTAATTCATTTTCTACATCTAGCACAGGTTCAAAACGCCTCGTCAATTGCATCAGGTCCAGTATGGCCCGTTTCCACGCTCGGTTTCCGGTAGGCTACTGCATGACGTCACGTTGCGGCGTCCTCTAACCGGCAAACCGGGCATCAGTTGACAGTGGCTAATCCTCTTAGAGCGCAATTCCGCTCGTTATGCCCCTTCTCACACATCTTGGCTTAACTTGTCTAGTGTGTGCGAAGACCACGCACACACACAACAGAGAGTGTGTGTAATCCAAACCACGCTGCGTAGACTAGGGTGAATTCATGTAAACCAGGGGTCTGCAATTCCGGTCCTCAAGATCCACCGTCCTGCTTGTTTTCCAACTATCCCTGTCCTACCCACTGCTGATTACCTGGATCAGGTGTGTTCAGCCAATCAGAAACTACAAGGACAGGGATAGTTGGAAAACAAGCAGAACAGTCAACCTCGAGGACCCTGATATGAAGCATCAATCAGATATTCAGTGTTTTTCATCCGTGCAATACAATCACGACCCCACAGCTCCATCTGTTGGTGCAGCAGTTCAAGCACCACTGTGTTCACAGAGGTGGCAAAAGAAAGAGCTCACACTCTGTCGCTGTTTCCGTTATCCCAGAAAATTAATGAACACATGAAAACTATAACGATAGATGCTTCACTTTCAGCAGCCCTATCTTCAGAACAAACTTTCCTTCTCTGTGCCCCTTACATTTCTACAGGAATACTTATGTCATTCCAACTTTTGGGAATGAGAGTTTTGCATCCAGGACCACTCACCGCTCCCAAGGACAACAAATCCCACAAAGCATTGCACCCACCTGAACGCGCAGCTTGTCACCCGACCTCTGAACAGGCGTTTGTATGTACGTTTCCATTGGAAGCAGTACCACGCACGCACGTCTTATCATCAGAGCTGGGTTTAAATCATGTGTGAATTTTATCTGAAGAAAGTCGGTGCTATCGGGAGGCGCAGTCAACGGCCGAGATGAACTACACCCTAAACGGTGAGTTAAAAAACAGAGTAGAAGAAGAGGGCAGAACACAGAAATAGACATGCGGCTCCTTTACAACAGTATTGACGCGCCACATGTTAATGTCAAATAAACCATATAGTGTTTCTTATTGCCTGACAAGCCACGCTATTTATTTTATATAACATTACATTCAGGTTGCTCCATATTGTTTATGGTTTGAATGATCACTGGTAAAGGAAGGAAATCAGTGTTAGTGGAGTTTCTATAGCAAAGCGCACCTTTATTTTACCAAGTAGCCTAATCACATTTACAAGCCTATCGAATCGAAGTGTTTCTGTTCTGCTGCCAGGTTAGTTTTCACTTGTTCCTTCAATAAAACTGTCCTTGAACGGCTTCATGTCATGTGGCTTGGACAGAGCTTAATGTGCTTTAAATCCCTCCATATGTGAGTCTGCTTGTCTTACTGTCTGAGCGACACTTGGGTGTTAAGCAGGGGAGAAATAATTTGGCTTGAAGTATATATGCAGTGTACAAAATGTTTGAGAAAACTTTAAACAGTTGCAAAATGTATATTTCCGCTAATAAGTCATGATTAGAAACTTGGATATTGTCTTTGGATGGGAGGTCCGAGCCCCCAATCCTATTTTGTTTAGCTGCCACTGGCTTACCTACAACTAGTTCCTTTAATAAACAGGGTAGGTCAGTAGTCAGGAAGAGAGGTTTTACCTGCTCACCAGTTTTTATTAAAGCTCTAGTTGGAATTAAAATTCATACACCACAAAGACTCAAAGTCCTTAAATGTATGTTGATTACAGTGTTTATATACATTTAATTAATTTAAATTCAATTTAATTAATCGATAATTTTAATATATTTTCCTGGTTTTCCTTGAGAGCTTTTTGTCATTATTATGTCAAAGGATTCATGTTGTTTAACTCGCAATGATCCAAGTGCATGCAAACATGGAAAATATTTACCTGTTGGTGTGTGGAAAATGTTTCCATGTTTGCATGTTTAAACATAAAACACAACAGCGGACAGCTATACAATCCTGGAGGAAGCATTACAACAGATAATTCCTTTGTTGTTGCTTCTGTAATGTTTATATATACCATGTCACTGTGGCCTATTTCATCAATGAAATCATCTTGCCAGGGAGGGTGTTTGGAGAAGGTAGTGGATGTTGGTAAGCATGATGGTGATGTAACATCCTATTTACGTCCCTGTTGGCTTAATCTGCCTACGGCTGGCTATGTCATCTCCCTTGGGCTTTGACTATTATTGTGGCACACACCTAATCCTCCTTACTGAGGGAAAAACAAGAAGTGATCCTAGCTTTTCTTTGTCCTTATATCGCTCAAACATGAGTTTTGCCATTATTCTCAAGGGTGGGTAAGCAGACCTGATTTTTGTATATTTTCTGTTAAAATTATTGTATGTTTCCTTGACATTGTTCATTTCTTTTATGTGACTGAAGGCTTACAAACACACTGTTGACTGTTGGCTGACCTTCATCACCAGGACCCCACCTTTTTGACTACGGATGCAAGATGAGTATTGAACTTCAGGAATTGGTGAACATTGTGACTGCACCTGTGCCTGGAAAACAACAATTCAACTCTTAAGCAGAGGTTGGTGAAACAAAGACAGAACGTTTTTTAACCTGAATGTAGCAGGAAACAGGAAATACATTTTGATTAATGAACCAGAAGTGTGTTTCCACAATTTGCTTCACGCATAAGCAAAGTTAAGAAGCTGATGAAACCATCTTGAGAGATGATGAATCGCTATACCACCTTGAAGCAGCTGGGTGACGGCACCTATGGCAGCGTGCTGATGGGGAGAAGCAACGATTCAGGAGAACTGGTGGCTATCAAGAGGTGAGGGTGTTAATCATTTCTGAATGTTTTCACATTGAGATTTAAGTCTTATCTCTTCCCTAATAAGCCTGACAATATACTGACTGTATTTTTAGTACTGTAGACTTAGTTAACATGTGAGTGTTGAATAATTTTATTATCATGGGACTTTACATTTTAACTTTCAGTAGTTCTAAACGTTATAATAAAGTGATCCAATTGATCAAACCTATTAATTGTTCAATGCAGTGAACAGGTTTGATACGATATGGTTTACCCCCAGTTTACATTAAATATTGTTTAAGAAACAATACTTGTCCTCGAAATACAAACAACAGCGATAGTAAGGAATTACATTTAAAAAAGATAGTGGAACTTGACACAATATTTCCAGACTGTCCCACACAGAGTCTGTGATGTCTTTATTCAAGCTTCCATACGGACATTTAAATTTTAAATGTCAAATTAGGTCAGCAGTATTTCACAGCCTTTTAAATTACCGTCACTCCAACAGACGCTTGTTAATGTAAAAAGCAGAAACATATGTAAGCCTTACTCATGTATTATACTTTGCCTTGGTTAATTCTCACAATGAAAGAAATTCAAAGTGATGTTTAGCACTGCCATCACCAACGCAAACATACTAGCTTACATGCCTTTTTTCAGCAGGGTTCAATAATAGATGAGAAACTGGAGATGTGTTCCTTGGTTGATCACTTGGTTACTATGCAAGACAATACATGTATGATGGTGAAAGGGAGTGAAAGTAGAGAGGGTGGTGGGGGGTGTCAGGTTTCTGACATTATGGAAGAGACAACCAAAACTGGCAGGTGCCCAGAGGGGAGAAATGGATACCTTCACGTTTAGTAACTCTTATATAATTGCAGGGCAGGTGAGCAGTAATGTTGGTCAGAAAAGCTGAGCTATTATAGAGGTGTCTTGTATACCAGCTTACCTGTTGGTGTGTGGTTTAAGTTTACGTACTGCACCAACACAAACTGCAGTGAACCTGTTAGTGTGTCAAAATGTGTCAAACTATTATTAGAGCATTGATTTGGGAGCAGTTTTAGAGTTTGCATGTAAAATGAAATGAGCTGAAATTAGAGACATCTCCAGTAAGCCTCATTAGTGATAGAGACACACAAATAATATTTGCTGTACCTTAGGTGTAATGGATATGACATTCATTCTGTCTCCTGTTTATTTTAGCATATGTGCACACTTGACATATATTTTTGCTGTTAATGGCTATCTTTGTATTTCATAGGATGAAGAGGAAATTTTATTCATGGGAAGAATGTATGAACCTAAGAGAAGTGAAAGTAAGGACAGTGATACTTTGACTACTTTATGGAAAAGCTTATCTTGTAACTGGCAACAGTGAGATGAAAATACTTTGCTGTGGGATTTAGAAAATGATGCACAACAGCTCTTTAAATGCTAATGCCAGTCACGGCTGTACAGAAGCCTTAGTATGTGTATAGTCTTTACATTACTGTAACCTGACGGAACAATTTGTACTTTATGCTGAACAATGCTCCTTTTGGCAACTGAAGCTTTACTCTTTTACAGTGTTATCCATTTTTCTGATTCATATTTTTAAACATTTAATGTCACTGTAGAATAAATATGTATGATTTTACTATTATAAACATATAATTAAATGTACATAAATGTGTTATTACTTTAAATAAGCACATTTCTTACTTGTTTACACCAGTCACTGAAAAAGCTGAACCATGCAAATGTGGTGAAACTGAAGGAGGTAATCAGAGAGAACGATCATCTATACTTTGTCTTTGAGTACATGAAGGAGAACCTTTACCAACTTATGAAAGACAGGTAGGACCACAAATACAACACTTTACAATGCCAGTGTTTGAACAAGGTGTGAAACACAGTGGTCTAGTTTTAGACCAGGTGTGCAGGCATCTGGGTTTGTTGTGTATGAAAACCGTAAACCAGTCAGGGAACACTGATGTTTTAGATTATGTTACTTTAGTGGTAATGTATTTTTTGTGCATGTTTTTTTTCAGCATATATTATCATGTTTATGTTTATGTACCGATGCTTACATGAACAAGCTCATGAGAATTCAATCAATTTTATGTTTGCAGAAAAAAAATGTTCCCCGAATCAGTGATAAGAAATATAAGCTTTCAGATTTTGCAAGGCCTGTCGTTTATTCACAAACATGGTAGGTGTACTGTCGTTCCCTCCAGGTGCATGACGGTGGTCTACATTGGTCTGCATGGCTGTAAGGAATGGATGTGTGGCTGCGCATATCAATTGTTGCAAATGTAGTCAGAAAACATAAATAATTGGATGGAGTTTTATCATAAATTAAATACATTTTAAAAAGCAAAATCTCATTCATACAAACTTTGTGCATTTGTAAATCTAAAAATGGTCAACCACCCTAGCTGTGTCATACATATGCATGCTTCCACACATCCAACAGGGATGCATGCACTTTTCTGGACACTTCTATCTCTTAACTGCATCTCTTTCACTTCCCATTTTGTCTTTCCTTACTTTCCCATTTGGACTTCTGTTAGAGAGGATAAGATGTTCTCAGAGAATGAAATTAGGAACATCATGTTTCAAGTGCTGTCTGGGTTGGCTTTTGTACATAAGCATGGTAAGAGGCTTTTCTCTGTCATTCTTTACTGCTCAGAAAGTAGCAGAACCTTTGTGATATTGTAAAACATCGTATCAGTGTGACCCTTAGAGACAGCACCAGTAATATATTGTATATGTGAATATTCTTGTTTTCTCTCTATTGCCATGAAGTATGTGAATATATTTGCTAGATTTATTTTTACAGAAACCATTACACAACTACATGTGTTTATGACATCAGACATTGTTTTGTTTTGAGGAATATTCAATTAAAATATATTTATTTTTATTTTAGATTAGAAAAACAATGAGGAAAGTAATAGAATTTTTTTTACATGACCCAAGCTACTGAATTTAAGTTTTTCTTAGGTCACTTCACTAAAACCACTTGGTTAAGGACAGTGAAACAATTTGGCCCTAATTATTGTAAACTATGAAAATGTTGACGTGAAACACACATGTATTTAAACCTCAGTGTTGCAGGCAAGGCAACTATAAACTCATTCTCCTGCTCCTAGACTTTACTTTTTGCAATTGCATTTCGATCTTATGCAGAATTTGCATTGAATGTAAAATATTACAGCAGAGTAAGTTTATTATTGCAATAGTCCATTAAAATGTGGCTAGAGGTTTAGTATCAACTTTTCAACAGGTTTCTTTCATAGAGACATGAAGCCAGAGAATCTGCTGTGCATGGGTCCAGAACTGATCAAAATAGCTGATTTTGGACTGGCCAGAGAGATACGCTCCAAACCTCCCTACACAGACTACGTATCAACCAGATGGTGAGAGTGGTTTCTCAATAGAACAAATTTAAAAGGAAACCCTACAGATGTTACTGTGTGCAATTCACATTGTGATTTCCTTTCATCCTTGTTTCACTGGGTCATAGAGTATGGGATTTTGAATTGGTTACGTATGTACTTTATGTTCTCTGTCAAGGTATCGCGCTCCAGAGGTCCTGCTCAGGTCATCTACCTACAGCTCTCCCATTGACCTGTGGGCTGTGGGCTGCATCATGGCCGAACTCTATACTCTCAGGCCTCTTTTCCCTGGGAACAGTGAAGTGGATGAGATTTTTAAGATCTGCCAAGTCCTGGGTACTGCCAAAAAGGTGAGAAGAAATGTAGAGGTGTAAACACTTGACCTAAGTTCAGATTTTTAATCACTAAAACCCTAAGCATATTAAGTAGTAACATTAAATGAAATTCTAAATGATAGAAAAAACAAATATAAGTATATAAAAAGTGTACAGGTTAGCCTGGAGCAACGTTCCTCTGTTTGTGGTGTAAAGCATTTTAAAGCTGCACTTTCCACAAATCCATCTCTGTTAACTCTGATTACATAGCAGACATCTTTTAGAGCCTATTTTTGGTTTGACCAGTCTGTAACTTAAACCACAAGGGCAGACATTCATTACTGCTGGTGTGAACATAGTGGTCACAGGTCTGTGGGTTTATTAAAATATAAGAGTAGTTTAACATAGTTTTAAAAAATAATGAATTTATTGCTATATGTAATATTATATGTGATGTACATCAGAGCAAAATGAGAAAGGTATATGCTGGTATAAACCTGCAATGTGGTGCTGAATTTGTGACATCAGCTACCACAATTTCAAATTTGGGTATAAACTGTGTCAATATAAACACTAGCAAAACAATATATAATACCCAATTAATCAATATAATAATAGGTAACTGGCTGATTGTCTCCTCAATTAGATGGATTGGCCAGAGGGCTACCAATTAGCTGCTGCTATGAACTTTCGCTTCCCTCAATGTGTGCCAACACACCTAAAGACCCTGATCCCAAATGCCAGCAATGAGGCAATTGCCCTGATGAAGGACCTTCTGCAGTGGGACCCCAAAAAAAGACCTACTGCTGTACAGGTAGGCAAGACTGAGCCGCAAATGTTGAATATAAGAATCAAGTTTTTTTTATGTCATGTCTATCCAATGGAAATGAAAGTATTTGATATTATAAGTACATTGACATTTAACAGTGAATGTCAAACTAATAAAAGAAATCATAATAGATGTGAAGGTCGATTCCTTATGACCAGCCACAACAATTATTTTTAATTTTGTACAACATGAAAAAAAATTTACGACTGTCTTTTTCTAAGGCTTGCACAACTTGGTCTCCAATAAAACCATTAGATTAATTAAGTCAGTAAGTAAAAATGTATTTATATAGCACCTTCCAGGTCAAACATTGCAAAGTGCTTCAGGAACAGTACAAACTATCAGGATAATAAAACATGAATATAATTTTTTTTTTATCAGTTTTGAATGTAAAGAACTTTGATCAACTATTGTTGTGCTATAGATTTTTGCCCTATACTTTGCTTAAACTTAGACAGCAAACATACAATTACTTGAACAGAACAGAAGGCTACATTTTATATCCAATGTTCTGACAAACCCCTGATTTTTCATTGTACTTGTTTGGTTTTTACCAGGAGATCTTTCGCTTCAAACCATGCAAATTACACAGTGGTGTGAAAATAATTAAAAACTATTAATCACAGATTATTCAGAATATATTTCTTTCTGCCTGGCTAGGCCCTACGTTACCCATACTTCCAGGTAGGTCAGGTCTTGGGGCCTCATCCACAAAGCCAGGAGATCAAGGAGGTTCATGCCAGGTCCCTGGTTCAGAAGCAAGCTTCAGAGTCAAAGGCAGATCCCCAGCAGAGTTCCTCTGAGTCAAAAGCCTCCATATCACTCTGCAAGAATCAGCAGCAGCAGCATCAGCCTCTTCAGCAGATTCCCCTGCCTCAAGCTGAGAATAAAACAGGAGCGTTCAGCAATGCAGTGAGTGTTTTGTTCAAAGCAGAACTTAATTTCTTGTCTGTCATGTAAAACTAGAAAAGGTGATTTCTGAAGAAATTACATGGGTGAGATGATATGCTGCTGAAAACATACTGATCACTGAGGAGTTGCTGACCACTGGAAATTGGTCACTGTATTTAAAGCTGTAAAAGTGGATGAAAACAAGAAAAAGCAACAACTATTCAGTTATTAAAATAGTTGGCAATGAACGTACTGATCGATTAGTTAGGCCTAGTGATGTAGCTGTTTGCGACTGTACAAGATGACAGTGAGCAGTTGCGGAGACAAAAATGGCAGAGAAGAGTGAAAGTCACATTTTCCATAAGTGAACAATTTTTACATTGCTACATAGATACTGGTGATGACATCTCACTGAGCAGACAGACTTCTGCCAACTTTGTGCTGATGAAGTACAAATTTTTTCTGACCTCTTACTTTGGACATTTCATTGTCTTCTAAGAACTAAGATCTCTAGTACAGTGAAAGTTGTACTTAAGTTAGTAAGAGATTTTAATCAATGAAATGAGACAATTTGTATGGGCACTTACATCATCTTTTTTTTTGCAGAAAGCAGCATCACTGGGTAGTGAGAACACCGTTGGCAGTGGTGGGACAGGGTTGCTGAAAAGTGGTCGTCGTCGCTGGGGCCAGACAGTAGGCAAGACCTCCGACAGCTGCGAAGAACTCGACTCATCAGACACTGCTGCCTCCAACTCTAAGAAACCCAGCCTGGGGAACACGGAGGACGAGATGAGCCCCAAGGATCAGTGCCCACAGTGAGTTCTGTCTTGACAGAACTGTTTTGACAAAAATTGACTAAAAGTATGTGCTCTATTGTGCTAACACATTATTTATTTAGTCAGTTATCTAGTTGTGAAGAACTTGATCCTGGTCACAGAGTTTGTAAAACTGTACATATACATTTCAATATCTGTCTACCTCATTTATTAAATCTATAAATAACATCAATAGTTGGGCTCAGAGTTAAAACTTAATGTGATTCACTTTTTTGAATAGAACTTGGTGTTTTTGGTGCAGATATTTTAAGTCTGTTCTTGTTTCTTTTCTTAGGCCTAAGGAGCAGAAACCTCTGTATTCCTTCAGCTCAGTTACCAAGCTACCCAACAATATTAAAATAGGCAAAATGGACTCAGATCTCCCAGGATCTGCTGCACGCCAGCACTATCTGAGTCAGTCACGATATTTGCCAGGTAAGACTAAAAGGCATTCAGGTCTTTATTGTTGCACATAGGTCACTGCAATTTAGACAATATTTCTAAATCATGAAAATCACTAATCCTAATAATGAAAGCTCATACTGCTCAGTCTGCTACAGTGATAAAAGCATCAAACTTCTGTTTCAAATGAAAGAATCTGTGTTAATTAAAAAGAAGCTTCATTATGTTTATTTAATGCGGTAAACTGTTCTTGTTCTCTATATTCTATGGCCTGCAGCAGTTACTACAGTGGTCTATTTGTGGCACCACAAAACCTGCGATAAGCCCAAAAATAGTTGGATAACCTACTAATTCTTGCTTTGTGGTACAGGCCCCTGGAGTCCCTTGGCCAGTGACTTACATTAAAAGGAGAAAAATTGTTTTAGTATCAATACTGTTTTTCTTAAAATCACCTTCTTTGCTACTTTAAGGCTTGATCTGCAAGAATCAGACTAGCTCTGGAGATAAGGAGTTGAGTGGTATGACGCTCCGGGACCTGTGGGAAAACTCCTCTAACACTGTAAATAAACCACTTGCTCCTATAGGAGGAGGGTTATCTGTCACCAGCACCAACGCAGGTAAGGAGTGCTCATGTCCAAAGTAGAGGTTTGATGGAGTGTACAGTGGAGGTGCCTCAGGTTTCTGTCAGTGGCTTGACGGGCTCCAGTGATGTAAAAAGGAACTCAATTATAAAAATGTTTTCCAGGATTTTCATAAAGATTGCTGAACTTCTAGTACCAAAAAACACAGTTTGTACCCACAGTGGACATACACTGTGAAATATGATATACAGATACAGAACATCCAAGGCCAAAAAAAAATAAAAATTAGGACATTGTTCCTTGTAGCAAAAATGTTTTGAGGTTCTGTAACTGAAATAACACACCATGACTTACCTCATTTTGCCAAGCAGTGGAAACCTGGCAATTGACTGTGTCACCTACTGTTACATAATATGGCAGTCTCCTCTTTGTACACAAAGGCTTGAAATGCTAATGATGCAGCTAATGTCTCTTAATCAGTAGTTATGGAGCCATGGACAAAAGCAGTGCTTGCAGTGAGTCTAAGTGTCTGCAACTTTAGAGATGGAGACCTCTATAAATCATTTGTCATGTAGACAGACACACAATATGGGTCCCCACTGCCCTGCTGTGCTCCCTCTTTCTCTCTCTTCTCCTGTCTCTTTCTTTCACCTCGTCTCTGCCTTTTGATTGCTTATTCATGAGATTAAGACTGTAAGATCAAATGTTTCTTTAAATACCCCTGAACCGGACCCCCTGCTTGTCTGTCCCGCCCCACACCACTATTTGTTTTGATTCTATTTATCTATTATGTTATATTATGTTAAATTTTATTCCAAGAACAATCTAATATCTTTCTTTTTATTTCATTATTCTTGATAACTTGAACACTGGAGAAAACTGATCTCAAAACAAGTATTTAATATATTGATGCCACATGAATTGTTTTACTGTTGAAAGCAGTGGTATAAAATTGATTTCTTTTTTTTTTTGAAAGCTCATTTAGTATACATTACTGGTCATACTACAAATCTTTTATGTACACAGACTGTAGTTGTAGGTAGCAGAGCAGCTTGAGGGATAAATGAGATAAACTAACAACCAGCATGTTGGCTGATGCAACAAGCTTTAGGTATTCAACCAGTGGTTTAACATGTGAACAAAGCCAGCTGTTAAAGCCTCTGCAAGAGGCAAGAATCAAATACACAATTTATCCTAAGTGCTAAGAGCTGCTAAATAGGTGGTAAATTGCACTACAACCACAACATTTTCATAAAAGAACAAAGATGCTTATGTACTGATAAGCATCTGTGACTGATGGTGAAGCAGACTGAAGGTGTTGCTTGAAAAGTTAAATGACTTTAATCAACTTGGCCTGACTTGGCCACAATTTACTGTTGCGTATCCAATAGCAACAGTCACACAAATAATTAGTGTCGGTGAAGCAAAGTATGAGAACATCTATTAAATGTGTTTATTTTAGTTTCTCATTTGTATGTTTTTGTATTTTAAATGTTGCACATTATTGTAGCTTGGCTGGGAAAACCTGCTGGTTGGGTACACTAGCGGTCACAACAATCAAATTAACAAAAATACAGACCAGGAACTGTGTCTTTCTTCTCTTGTAGGGAACTTTGTAAGCACCAAGTATAGCCTTCCCAATGGTTACATCCCTTCATTTCAAAAGAAGGAGGTGGGATCAGTGGGACAGAGAATCCAACTTGCCCCTCTGGCTGGCCAGCAAACAAGTAAGGACTGGTTTCATCTATGTGGATCTACGCAAAATAATTTTTTGTATCGTCAGAGACATGATTAAAAAACATACTACTGTGAGAAAACACCAATACACCCTCATATCTGATTGACCCACAAACTCTCATCTAAATGAATGCTGCTTCTGTAATCTGTAAGCATAACTGCTCACTGTATGCTCATCCTGCACTTGACCCTTTCACCTTTTCTTTTCTCCATGGTCACTTTCCTACTTGCAAGATTTCCATCCAAGCTTTGTTTTACTGGGACTACTTTCTCTTTTCTTCGCTCTTTCAGTCAGTCTTTCTTCTTCTGATAATAAAAAAGACAAATCAAAATCTGCAAAGCCCAAGCCCATGTCCAGCTCAGCTCTGAGTGAAACAAGTGAAGGTACTGTTATGGCTGATCTACTTGCTAAGTTTTTGTTGTTGTGTTACTCTGTGGTCCTTTCTCAAACCAATGCTGACATTTACAGGAAGAAGTTCCCCTTTATTGCATTACATATAAAGTGTGTGCTGTGGAAACACATACTTGCCTATATAGAAACTATATACTGGCTTATTCATACCCCTTCACCCTTTGTGTGCTGTACATTTCATTTTAAATGAATACAATTGCCATTTCAATCATTCAATAACCCATAATGACAAAGTCAAAAGGTGCTTTTACAATTATTTGCAAGAACTGATGTCTCCCATGTACAAACATATTCAGATTCTATAGCTGTGGCTTTGAACAGAGAAGACCCTGTGTACTAGAGATAAGATCATCTAACTGACATGGCATGTTGTTCCAGATTACGAAGGCTGGAAGAGGAGGACAGATAGGACTCACGTGAAAGGGAGTGGCTACTCAGCTCTGGGTAAAGCATCTGGGAATCTCCTGCCCAGAGCTCCTGCAATACAGCCTGTCCATGGCAGGGTGGACTGGGCATCCAAGTACGGTGGAAATCGGTAGTTCAGCTTCTTCTGCTTGTTAGACAATGATGCCATTGTGTATTATCCCTCAGCTTTTATTCTCCATAGGTACACATCCTTGGCTGAGCAGAGTTTAAACACATTTAAATTCAAATCTGCACGAAATATATATATATATATATATATATATATATATATATATATATATATATATATATATATATATATATATATATATATATATATATATATATTCTTAAATAAACTACATCAAAATAATTAAAGCACATCCCACATTCTTTGAAAATACATTTTAAATGAAATGTATACATGTAAGATCAACTTTAAATGTGCAGAGACTCTGTTTCAGAGACTAATGTTGCCATGGTGCTGAACCAAAACCGAGACTAAGACAATTTCACTGTATTTCTGAAGGATCCAGTTTGAGCCAATACTAGGCTTTAAATGTAACGTAGCTTTTTGTTTTTTAAACTCTAGTTTTCATTGTCAAGTATTGTAAACTTTTATCAATAGTTTATGCATTGCTATATTCCCTCAGCTTTTATTCTACATACTGTGAAATAGTTGTCTAACGTCTATGAGAACAATTACATCAACTTGGGATGTACATTGTACGGCGACTGCAAATTTGTATTATACAATAAATAAAGCAAACATTTTGTAAACATTTTATACAAAAAAATATGTGAAAGTTTATAGTGCATTTATTTAAGCAGAACAAGACAGTTATTCCTATCTTATAAGCAAGGTACTATATTTCATCTTACTTTTTACTTTAGTTTTATTTTTTTTTACAAAATGACATGGATATTGTGCAGTACATGACAAATGCTGACAGGCCTTATCCAAAACAAGATGAGATACACCTCAGAATCTTAACTCCATCAAGACTCCTGGGGTTTCTGGACCAGTGCCACACAGAGCTTCCCCACCATCAGAAAACTGAAACAAGATGGTAACAGACTGTTCACAGAGCACCATAAATGTCTTGATATATTTTTACAATGATCACATACGTGTTCTTGACTTTTACTACAAGTTAGACAAACAAACTATTAGAGTGCTAATAACCACCAGCATCAGTCATATAGTCAGTCATTCTTGACTGATATCACCCAGGACACACTATGTTATGCTAGCAAAATGAATTTAGTTATATGAACGAGATGATACCTTGTTGCAGCTATCAAGCCAGCCGGCATGAACTTCCTGGACCCATAGAATCTCTTTCCCATGATGCCAGTCAGAGCTCCAGATGTGGCTGGAAAACATATCAAAATCAGCTGTTCACTGGGAAACTGGCTTTGGCTCAATGTGCTGAGTAGTCACCAAAAATGAATTTAAATGAGTAAACAACAGAGAACAGCTACAATCTACATAAACTACAGCTTCTGGATAGTTGTTGTTATATTTAGTTCACAATTATTCTATCAAATACAAACTATGATGCAAAATGCACAGGGACACATCACTGGTCTTACTCAGAAATACCTACTACTTAACTATTCGTGTACAATCTGGAGGTATCTGTACTACCAACCGAGAGACACCCAAATATTATTGGGGTCGTTGGAGATCTGGTAGGCACCAAAACCCGCAAGGCCGCCGAAGAGAAGACCAGCAGCCAAGGACGGGACACTACCTGAAAGAAACACCTGCGCCTTACAGCCACGCCAAGGACGAGAATGTGCACATTGTGGGGAAAAACAGCTTCGCGTTGAAATGCGTGTAAACAACTGAATTACACCACACAAACCTGCTTTCACGTAACCAATGACTCCTCCGGATGCGATAAGCGCAGCGTATCCATATCCAAGCCAGTCCACAGACATGCTGGACACCTGTCGGGAGCACAGCAGGAGTGAGCGGACAGACACGTTTAGACAGCGTCCTCTCGGTGACCCCACATTACTTACTGCTTTGAAAATCTCAAAAAGACTGTGCGCTGAGCTGTTATTTAAAAGTAGCGGAGCCAGCAGAAGATATGAAAACATTGTAGCATCCGATAGATTCCCCCGCTGTCACACAGCAATACTCGCTACACTGTGGCCCCACAGTGTGTCTGCTCGTCAGGGTTACTTATAACACTAACTGCTGTCCAAAGCCTTAGTTAGCTACTGAGCATGAAGGGTTACCAGCTACGACACACACACACTCAGCCTGACACAATATACTGAATCCACTGGCACAGCGACTACATGAGGGTTATGACCATGTTTGAACGTTTACATCTTTAAAAAAGTTAATAAAGCTGTGTACAACCTTGTTCCTTCAGTTCGTCCTTCGCGACAGTGTTGTCTTAGCTAACGACAGCCTGAGCGGACCGTATGACAGGAGGCCCGATGGGAAATGTAGGCGTAGTGCTTGAGCTGAGGGTGCTGCGTTCAGGAGAGACGGAATTTCTATACATGTTATAATTATCAACATCATCCACAACAATAATACAAAAAACAACAGCAATAATCAATACTAATCAATATAGAAGAGAGCTATACAGCATACAACAGCTAGAGACTAAGTCGAAAGAATATATAAGTATAGTTGTGAGAGGAAATACAGGCTAATTTAAAGTTGTCATTCAGAACATGATCCTGTTTTTTCTCATACTATTGCTTATTTCTTCATTCCTGTTTATTTTGTTGGGTGTCACTGGAATAATAAACTACTGTTTTATACCATAGCTCTTTTCTGATAAATCCATACCTCTACACGCTGATATAGGTTAAGTATATCTAAGTATAGTGCTCTATATGCTACTTAAGTACAATCTTGAGGTATCTGTTCTTTACTTTTCCCTTCTATGCTACTTCATACTTGAGTTTACTTATTACAGAGGAAAAATTTGTAGTTTTACAAGACTACATTTATTATATAACATTTGGAATCAGATATATAAAACAAAATACAGCACAATTATAAAACTTTATTGATCCTTGATAATAAATTCACAAGCTGCCCATTAGTAAGACCCAATAAGCTGCAACATTACCAGCTATAACATTAAAGTGATGAACACAATGCATCAGTGAAAATGATTCAATAATATAAAACACTGAAGCATTTGAAAGACTTGTACTTGTTGCAAGGCATTATTATACTGTGGTGTTTACTTTTGCTTTATAATATCTCAGTACTTCTTTCGCTACTGCCTAACACATATAATTGTTCATATTTTTACAAAGATCCATTTCATTATTGGCATAAATTATTAGGACATAGATAACAGATTTAAATGCCAGTTTCCTGTTAGCATATGATTAATGATTAACTAACAATCCCTATTTTACATGATCATTTTAATTATTTGCACCTGCTCAGACTGATTACATCCCCATAACCTTTAGCAAAGCAAACACACCTGACTTTTGTATTTATATAGTCTATAATAGTAAAATGTCTGCAAACAATTGGGTGACATAAACTATTTTTAAACTCTAATTTGCTTATATTTAAATCATGAGATGCAGGCCTCAGTTTACTGACATCAGACACTTAGTTTTATTTTTACGACCAGGAGATGGCACCACAGGATTACATTAAGTTGCGCATTAAGCCCCTAAACATCCCTCAGCTTCAACACTACTTGATTTTCACCCCTCAGTGCTTTTCCAAAAATATTTTATATTACATTTTGATGTCTGGACAGACGCAGGACATGATACACACAGTGTCACCTCAAGGTCTCAGAAGAAGCCTCATCAAAGTCTTATTCACTGTTGTGCAAGTGATTTTTGATTTGCCTGAGTTCTGACCCGTGACCACATTTTATATTTCACTTATTTTGCCCTCAGTTTACTCCACCTGCTTATTTTACTGGCATCTCTTTAGCAGTTTCACATACTGTTAGTCTCTCTGCGCTCACATTCTCATTTGGTTTCAATTACCTGCAGTATTATCTCATGCCCATTGGTGGCGCGTCCCCGCTTTCTTACTGATGCAAGGTGGCGCTAGAATACAATAAATCTTTGTGGAGCAGCGTTTCATACGTGGGCCTGGAACTTTGTCATTCAGCCATCACCAATTTCATGAATTCAAGAAGCTACACGGGGCCTTTGTACTTTGAAAGCTGCTGACATCATATAAGCTCTTATAGCTGGAGCGAGTTTGTAGCCAAAACGCAAAGCCAAACAGGGGCTTCTTAAACCTCGGTTTTCCAGTCTCTCCATAACTTGGGGCTACGCAATAACCCCGATCACCGATCAATATTACAAAAGTGCAAGGAAAGACCCAATGAGAAGAAGAGCTTCCCAGAGTGTTTCACAGCACATTTGGCATAAAGAAGGACGCTTAAATTACGTTTGAATTGTTTATGTCTCACAGTCCATCAGCAATACACCACATCACACACGGGCATAAACACAGGTAAGCGCTAATGAACTAATAATAATAATTATGATGATGACAAGAATAGTAAGAATAATGATGATGATGTGTTGAAATATAAATGGCTGTACAGTGTCTGAGGTACAGTCGTTCCCGACGCCTAAACACAGATCGCAGTTTTAGGAAGCTGAACGTTGCCGGAGGCCTGTGCATTGGTGGAAGTGGTTGAAACCAAACCTTAGACAAACATGCTGGATATACAGAAAGGACCCCGCTGTTGTCTGAGAGTAACCCACTCTCAGAGAGCTCTGCTATAAAACTTACTCCTCCCTTAGTGCGCAGAGCCCCAAACAATATTTCTGATTCCCACACCTCCCTCTCTTTTGTCCAGGCCCGGTATGGTCTACATAGCTGCAGGTATTGTGTGTGCACTTAAAATGTGTTCGCCTTTGAAGTCAAACATGAAGGCTTGTTTTAAATATTAACACCATAAAAAATCTACAGATTTTTGTTTGGAGTGATGCAATTGCGAAAAAGTAATCCTAGAAAGGATTATTGGGAAAATGCTAATTTAAGTGTAGGTTATTTTTTTCTTACAAAAAAAAAAAAAAAGGCTGTCTAAGACGATGCATTACATATGTTTAATCAAAGTGTCTGAGCCAGAGTACAGTACTATACGTCCCATTGGGAGTCAGTTGTAGTCATTCTGCATGCGTGGTGCTCCGTCAGAAACTTGACAAAGGGATTTGGACTAAAGCTTTGACCATTATCACCTATGTGAGCGCACGTGTTGCACTCGTTTCCGTGTGTGTGTGTGTGTTGTGTTGGCGTGTGAGACAGAGAGAGGGAGAGTTCATTCACTCTTGGCCCGAGGGGTCTAAAGTATGTATTAGAAATAAACAGTGGATAAATAAATAATGACCCTCACAATAGCAGGGTAGCTTTCTGTGTAGAAGTAATGATGTTGGCAGTTAACCTTCAAGTTTTTAACTTGACACAGTTTCATTTGCAGCTAAAATATTTTTTTTCTACCTACCAACACAAAACAGTGAGGAAAAAAAAGAGCTTCATTGGACTTACAAGAATAACATGTGTCCTGTTTACTTTTATGTCAGTTGAAGACAAACATATAAAGCATATGACTTATTATACTTTAACGTTCTTTAATTTGCTAAACAAAAACATTAACTTTTATTTTTAGTAGTAGTTTAAAAATAATTAGGAGGATGGTGGTGATGGGCTTACCTGGCTTTTAATGTGCGCAATATACTGTGCTTAATACATCTAAGCAAATTGTGGATTTTGTGTGGGTCATCTAAAATTGAAACTTTCCTGGAGATATAATCATGTATTATTTATTTATAGCAGTGGCTGTGATAAGTGTGTGTTGGAGTAGTAAGACAAACAAAATATAATTTTTTTAGTTCGTTTTTCTTTAATGAATATTGCATCGATGTGTGTCCAAAGTATGGCAGTACAATTACGAGACAAATAGGATTTTTCACTTTTGCTCAGGTAGTTTCTCCTTTTTTGTCTACATCCGGAGCAGTGCGCATGCGTCTCCAGGTGGCACCGCACCGTTTTTTTTATGACCAGGTGAGTTGATCAGGTCCAGGTTAAAAGTAAAGGTTTACTTTGGGACCGACTGTTCAATGAGATAGACACAGCACCGGACGGCTGAATACAATTCGCCGAAGGCAGAAGAAGACAAAGAATGTCAATTATGGGCAAAATGGGGGAATGGCAGGTATGTGGTGCTTAGTTTAAGACAAAGAGACGGCTAGGAAAATCCATGAAAACTGTCAAAGTGTCGACTTGTTGTAGGATGAGCCCGCACAGGCACCGTGAAATCTTTTAAAGCTATTTTTCTGTATGGAGAGTAGAAGCGTATAGATTTTATGGGATGGGAGATGCTACGAAGAAGTTGAGGATAATTTATTTTTGGAAACCCTACGGTCATAGAGTCTTACGTGCCAAATTGTAGGCTACATATAGTTTTGCTCTGAACACCTGAAGATGTTGTTGTTCACAGGGACTCAGCACGTTTCAGAAATACTGTAATACACACGTGTTACAATAAAATAGATGAGCAAGACATCAACTGGTACGGTTTGTTAACACTGCAGCAGGTACTAAACGCAGCTCTTTGTGCTAATGTGTCTTTACTGTAAAACTGGATACATGTAATTGGCATTTATGCTGTTCCAAAAACACACGTCTTAAATTCATGAGCTGCAGAGACTCCAAAACATGGACTTACTATTGACTCTTATTCTTCAGATAAGCTGCGTTTCACTGAAAACCTGGCCTTATTTTTTTTTTAAGGTGGGGGACTTAACAGACGACCTAAGATATTTGCTGAAATGGAACTACTAAGTTTAGTTCTAGCTTTAATAAAATAAAAGACATCTTCACCACAAGCTGGATCTCTATAAAGTCACCCGCATGGATGTCATTGTCAGCCAGTTTCATCAGTCCCTTGTCATGAATAACAACTGTTCGTAAGAAAGGTACTCCACCAAAAATGTTAATCCAAGTTTTAGAGACGGGCCAACGCCTTAAAGAGCTGGCGACCCGTCTGTTGACCCTCGGCCTGCTGAGGTGAAGCCATGGCCGGCCAAGGGGCAGAGCCAGGCTCCCGTAGCCGGTCATTCAGATGAAACAAGGCCATGTTGTTGTGTTAATTATTTACATTCCCCCAAACCCTTCGCCCTTACAGGTAGTCAATGGACCTGTAGAGCCGCTGCGAATGGCTCACCTTTTTAACATAACATTGAAAGAATAGCTTCTCAAGGTCTCCGGTCCCAATGGGAATAAAATAACAGTTTGGGAGTTTAACAAATCAAGGTTGGCAAGAAAATGCATGACAGGGATATATTTGCATAGGCATGTTGTTTTCACTTCAAGCCCTAGAAAACTAATCAGTAGACACTAGACTGTATAGGACTGAATCAGTACACCCGAGGCCAAAGAGTTTGCTTTTCTCAGGCATTTGCTCCTTTTTCATGAGAAATCTTCCTATATTCTTAAAGCAGCATTCCTGGAGAGCGATATGCTTTTCTCTTCCCTCGGAAAGACATGTAAAATTATGTCAGAACCCGTCCCAGGTCCTCATGCATGACTGTACTCTCTCCTCAGCAAACACACACACACACACACACACACACACCTCACTGAACAGTAGAAATAACAATGTGTAGCGTCTTGCTGCTTTAGTTTTTACCTGTGCGATGTCCACTGGTGTTGTGTGAGCAGATGGGGGAAATCAAACGGCTGTTGATATGCTAATGAGGCCCTGTGCCAGTATTACAGAGCTGCTCCAGCCCTTCACTTCCACCATTAGAGGGAGACCTCAGAGCGCAAGACAGACAGCAGCCCACAGCTTCAATAAAAGTAGTTTTTCTGAGCAGGGAGCACAATTCAACGAGAGAAAACAAGACTAAGACGATACCTATACTCAATATCCACCTCAACAACCCATGAAAATGCTGTGGAAATTAACTGATAACATTAAATATGAAGACTGCGAGGTAAGGGGCTCCTTTTGTATTAGTTTAATTTAATATTTTTAGATTTATTAAGATTATTACTTTGGGGATGTGCTGCATTGTTGTGATGCAAATATGGTAATATTTTGACAGTTGTTAGTGAACACCTCTAATTAAACTGAACAGGTCCAAGTCTTTATTTAATTTTAGAGGTTCTCACTGTATTTCTGTAAAGTCATTAATAATAATGACAATAACAATAGCAATTATTATTATTAATAACAACAATAATATTAAAGTAGCATCTTTAATACACACTGTAGTTATATTAGCAAATTATTTTTTCTCTTTAAAATTCTCCTAAAAATATTTTCAAATATTAAATGGCATACAGAAGCATTAACATTAACAACAGTATAGTCCACACTTACCGTGCATGTATTTAAAATAAATCTTTGGACTAAATGGCTGATGTAAGCGCTAACACAGCCTCCTTTATTTACTACTTAAATGGCAAAGACATTTACACTTTAGTTTTAATATTTCAGCAATTTCTGCCGACATATCTTGCGTGTGAACAGCTTATATGTATGTATGTGTGGTGTGCATACACTGAGTGACTGTTGTCACGGGCATAGACAAAGTTTGGCAGTAATATGAGGGACTTGTTTAGGAGTGGAGAAGCCAGTCGGACGTGTTTTCACCTGCATCCTGGGAGGACAGGGAGGAAAACAAAAGCTGGCCACCTCCGCGTTCATGTTGGGTGATTGTATTAATTTTCAGGCAAATGTTTTCCCGCTTGTGTCGATGCAAAAAACAAAATTTGCAATCGAAATCCAGTCTCAGCGCCTTGTGTCTAATTTTAAATGCGTGATTAAGCAGGAAGGGGAGTGGAGCTGTTTTAGCCGCGCGTAAAAGTTGGTTAGAGCGCCGGACTCGAGCGGCCCTAGCACAGACTTGGGCAGTTTATTTTTCTCCGTCTTTCCGGGTCAAAGTTAAGAGTTAGTCAGTGTGACTCTGGGTTTGGAGCCGAGGAGGAACTAGTGGATTAATTCGGCGGAGACAGAGGAGCTCCATGGAGGACGGCTCGCTGTCGGAGTCTGAGGTGGAAAACAAAGAGATGAGCGGTAGAAATGAACCGGTCGGAATGCCCACAGCGTCGTCTGGTGGATTTTCACCCAGTTCAGAGGTGAACATTGTTTTTTTCCCTGGCTTTTTCTTCCCCTGCCTATGGTCCACCTCCTTCCATTCCTATATCATTCTTTGACTTTTGAGCTTTGGCCCTGGGACCCTTTTAAAATGCCCCCCCCCCAACCCCCACCCCCTCTCTCTCTGATTCGTCAGACGAGAGTGAATGTCCCCCTTTTTGTGTTTCTGTCTCTCCACTCCCTCCACACTCGCTCACTCCCTGATTCTCTCTCTCTCTCCATCTCTGATTAGATATACTGATTCCTCCTTTCAATGGACGTCATTTAAGCGCAGGCTCCTGCCTTGAGTTGCGTCCTCCGCTTCACGCCCGATTTCCGACTATTCTTTTCTTATTATTAAGTATTCCTGTAACATTAATAGTCATGAATGCGTTCTATTAGGAGTGCAAGAAGGAGACGAAGAAGCCGCTCTTTTGATAATATGAGCTCAAGCGAGGGCACAGCAGCACTGTAATAGAAGCCAGGATAGCAGGGGAGAAAGAAGCTTTACCAAGAAAAACTTTTCCACCATAATTCGCCAGCATCGCCGAATATCTGCATTTTTAGACCCAAATGAAGGGAAGCGGGAATCTAACCCTTTATTTCTGATGGATTATCGTCCTGCTACTGTGGCGCATGTTTGATTACCGGGGCCATCGTGATCTTGCAGAAGAGAAGAGTCTTTTCGTGGGCTATTTTTTTTTTTTTTTTTTTTTTCTGGTTAATTCACTCTACTCCAAACACTCAAAGTGTTTCTTTTAACTGATTATTCTTTTCTTGAGTCGCAGCAAAAAGCTTTCCCGATGTTAGTGCACAGTTTTTCCGCGATGGTAAGTTGCTGAGGACTCATCATGCCACATGCTTCAAATTTTGTTTACATACCTGGTTTTGTTATAATATGTGGGCCTATAGATATTATTCGCTGAATAATGTTTCTCAAAGCTTGCATGCCCTAACCCCGTGGAGAAGCTTGGGAACACCCCATGATGTTGCATCGAGGCGGATATTTATTTGAAAGCAGTGCATCTCCGGAATTTCGATGTTTCATGTTATTATTTAGTTTTTGCAAATTGATATCGTGCTATTTTATTTCCAAAAACTTTGTGGACCCGTAGTCGTTGTGTGGAACTGGTGTATTTATTATTTAAAATCCATTGCCGAACTATTTGTCATAATTCAGAACAGATAGTTGGTCTAATTTCTGTCGTCCGCTCAGGCTAGATTTGATAGTGACCAAGGAGTGCGGAAAACATTCAGCAGTTTAAACAAAAAAAAAAAAGGGAAAATACACAAGTTTAATTTGTGCCTTTTAAAAAAATGTATTTAGGCAAAAACACATTTTGTTCTCTACCCTCACCGTCCAGGATCGTCACGACGGCACCAGCAATGGGACAGCCAGGCTACCTCAGCTGGGCAACGTGGGCCAGAGTCCTTACACTAGCGCCCCTCCGCTCTCCCACACACCGAACTCGGACTTCCAGCCCCCGTACTTCCCTCCACCCTATCAGCCCATCTACCCGCAGTCTCAGGACCCTTACTCGCACGTCAATGACCCATATTCCCTCAACTCCCTGCACGCCCAACCGCAGCCGCAGCACCCGGGCTGGCCGGGCCAGAGACAGGGTCAGGAGAGCAGCCTGCTACACCAGCACCGCAGCCTGCCCCACCAGCTGTGCCGGGAGTACCGCAGGGAAGTGCTGCTACCGTCCGGCCACGGCATAGAAACAGGACTGTCGGACTCTATCCCTATCCATGGAATACCTCACTCTTTAGAAGATGTTCAGGTGAGACAGCGTTTTCCTAGCTTTCTCTATTTGTGGAGCTAAAAACCCAAAGTCTAACATTACTGTCATTCTTGGACGCCACTAATATTTTTGCAATGAATATTATAGTTTCATTAATAATAATAATACTAATAACGGCGGTGGTGTTATTTTTTGTAATCATATAATTATTTTTATTGCTTTGTAGGAACACCGTAGATTTTATATGTATATTTTATTTTCTATTAATTTTTTAGGGTCTAAACGAGTTTGTATTATTAATATTGTTTTAATAATGTGAGCAGGATGACACGCATTAAATGAGGTTCGGGTGGCTCATTGTGGCTTTTAGTACAACCATTTTTATTGTCTAAATCTGAATGAACATTTTTTCAGTATTGTCAAGACTACCTTGAAAAATCAGCTGAATTTTGCATCGTTATTTATGATATATAGATTTAAGAAACAAATTGTTTTAACATATTAACACATGTGGTACCGTTTTGTTAATCATTAGGCTATAACCTAAATTACATAGATAAAAAAGGCCAATAGGGATTTTTTTTTTGTCTTCTCTGCATTTGAAAGCTCGCCGTTCTTCGTGCACAATAACATGATATACATTGCATGTACATAAACAAGAGAACTGATTTCTGTGGATAGAGCTCAGGTAAAAGTTCTCATTACTAAGGATGCATGATAAATGACCGCTAAAATTGTCAGTAATCCTCGTTCTTATTGAGAGTATTCTTCCCAGTTTTTAATCAGAAACAAACACCAATAATCCCCTAATTAGTTCATGGGCCTTTAATAGGCTGCGCTGCCGTAATTACTATCCAATCTAGATTAGAAGTTTCCTTGTGAGTAGCGCCAATCTGATGGCGAAAATTAGGTCAAGATTATGGGGCGACACAGCTTCGTTATTTAAGTCTGAGTTTGTGATCTAGTATAGTGCGTCCATCCCTTAAAACACTGATGGACAATAATAACAGGTATGGGCCTCAGAGCTTCCATGTTGGGTGATAGAAACCGCTAATTGTGTGAGGCTTTTGTTCGTGCACAGCATCCTGAGGTGCATTCAATTACACTGAACTGAGGCTGAAATTTGTGTTTAAATTGTCCGTATATTTATTATTTTTTAATATTATTATTATTATTTTTTTTTTTGCATTTGTGCCATAGCCTGTAGAGGATCAAGGAATTCACATTCCCGACCAGACTGTAATTAAAAAAGGTAAGCAATTTCCTCCGAGATATCATGCATGTTTCTGCAAGCTGCGCGCACACACACGCGCGCTCTCTCTCTCTCTCTTACACACACATAGACAGACACACACACATACACACATACACACACACACCATTCTGCTCGAGAGAACTCGATGCAATGCGGTAATGCCTGACTGATCCTAATACGCACTAGCCTATTTTTCATTACATGGTTTCCAAATGCATCAAAGTGGCTGCACCTTTTTTTCTCGATGACGAAATTTAATGTTGACGTTTCAGAGGAGCGGGGTCATGAGCAGAACTGGTGGGCTTTGTAGGCCCGTTGTACTGATGGTCAAAAATACAGGCCTATAGACAATCCTGACACTTTAGTGTTGGAAGCCAGTAGCTGCAATCACGTTGCATGGTCAAAGCTAAGATGGAAGTTTGTAGCTACAGCAGTCGCTGCAAGAAGCAGGCCTGGAGTGTGCAGGCTGATCGTGTGCCATTTGGTTGGGTGAATCAAAACTCAGAAAGCTCACTGGCTGCTTTTTCATATCTGCAAATCTAATTATGATTTTAATCATTTTCAGTTTTCATGTAAGTGACATACTTTGGTGAATGTTGTTGGATTATGTTGGTTGTAGGCATATATGTTCTATTTACTTGCTGTCAAAAATTCAAAATTCAGGCTTAGCTGTGTTAGTGACACAATAACATTAGGTCTTTTTCCATGCACTTTTTAGCGCGTTGAGCCAGGTCAAATGAGAACTCAAAGAGATGACACGCAGCATTTTTTTTTTCTTTCTTTTTCCTGTCTTTTTTGAGTCTGTCTATCTGTGCATCTACATGATAATTGGCTTCTTATATTAGTAATCTCAAGAGTTCGTTTAACCCCTATTGTCTCCATTAGGGTCCCCTGAGCCATTAATGTCACAAGTGATCTATCCGAAGGCGCACAGTCCTCTTTGTCTCCGGTTACTGCACACCAAAACGGTGTAAAGCCCAATAGTGCTGTGCCCCCCTCGGTGTGAAATTACACACGGGTTACGGTGTTTTCGCTGGATACCTAGGATGTCAAAATAGGTAGATTTTATCAGTTCTCTCGACTGGTGCCTTGCTTTTTCAGAATGCATTATGTAGAGAGCGCAAAATAGGCTGGGATTCTCGCTGCTGAGATCGGTATATAAATATATTGACCGTTTTGTTTTTCTTTTTTTTAGCTACAAAATGATGTATATGTACAGCTGAGCGAGAATAATGGCTCAGTTCTGACACTGATGATTCTACTATGCACACATTATTATTATTATTATTATTATTGATGTTGTAGTGGTTGTTGCTGTGTTCAGGCATATATTAGTCGCTTTCTCTGCATGACCTTGTTGCTGAAAGTGGCACATGTGGTGCTAAACTAAATCCGTGGCCTGAGTCCCTCCTTCTCATTTAGTTAAGACTCTGCATTGCATGAAATTCAGTGAGCACGGTTTTTGTGCCTCACCCCTCTGCACCCTCACTCACTCTGTCCATCCCACCATCTCTTTCTCTCTCCCCCCTCTCTCTCTATAGGTCCAGTGTCTTTATCCAAGAACAACAACGTCTCCGCCATCCCCGTAAATAAGGACGGTCTTTTCGGTGGGGTGGTAAACCCCAATGAGGTGTTCTGCTCAGTTCCGGGTCGCCTGTCCCTCCTCAGCTCCACATCAAAGTACAAGGTCACGGTAGCGGAGGTGCAGAGACGCCTTTCACCGCCCGAATGCCTCAACGCCTCTCTACTGGGCGGGGTGCTGAGGAGGTGAGTCTGACTAGGAGGCTGCAATAATCTCCTCTGTCTATATACCTGTGTGTATTTGTGTCTGTGTGCCTGTGCATGAACTCTCTCACTCTGCTCCAACCTATTCTGTCAGTGAGCGTGCATCTCTCTTTTCCTCTCTTGCTCGCCCTCTCTTTCTCTCTCCTCTGTACCAAGAATAATTAAAATCGACCAACCATGACACCTAGCTCCTGCATTTAAAGCAGGAGGGGTCTGTTAAATTCCATATTAACTTTCTCAGCGCACTGGATCCCCCCACCTCCTCTCTCTCAGTCAAATTAATGTAGGCCTAGTCTGTTTCAAACTCAGCTCTATAGGCCCAGTGAAGGCATTACACATGAAAACATTGGTCTCTAGTGAACTGTCTACTGAAGTGCTGCAGACACGCAGACAGTAATAGTACTGCCTATTAAGTAGGGCTTTATTTATTCATTTTGTGCAGTATTTATCTGCTGGAGAAAACTCTTTTACTTTTATTTATAGCCAGGGATGTGGATGGGGCATAAAGGCCGCCAAATTCAGTCCATTCACATTTTAATTAGTGACAAGAGCTGAACCACATTTGCTGGGCAGCAAATGATTATATGATGTATCACGTATGCATGGAGTAGACATTGAAATAATCAAAATTCAAAGTGAGTGGACATAATCATAACAACGCGACAATAGGTGGCTTTTTACTACTAAATTGCTTACAAACTACAATTTGTCTGTCACTAAATTCACCAGTTAGGTATTTTAAAGTTTAGTCACGTATGTGCAGCATTTTTATGTCCATTTTAAAGAAAAGAAATCTTCCTTGTGGATTGTTGAAGAAATTCCTCCACATGAAAAACACTACAGTACATTTCTGCTTTGTTTTGCTGTCACAGGGCCAAGTCTAAAAACGGAGGAAGGTCCTTGAGGGAGAAACTGGATAAAATCGGCTTGAATCTACCTGCGGGCAGACGCAAGGCAGCCAACGTCACCTTGCTGACGTCACTAGTTGAAGGTAAGTCGGTGCCGTAATCACGTTCCCACTCTTGTGGCTCCCGCGATATCAGGTGCTTTGCAAACTGGGTTTTTTTTTTTTCCTGCTCTTTCTTTCTCTGTGTTGGAAATCAGCATATGCGCTCATCCGTGTAATGTGGACCGACTTTGTCTCTCAAGTAATAAAGCATGAAGGATGTGCGTGCGCGCGCGTGCCCCTGTTGTGTGTGCGCGCACGCGAGTGTGAGAGAGAATGTGTGAGAGTGTGTGTGTGTGTGTGTGTGTGTGTGTGTGTGCAGTGCAGGGAGAGACGGGAGCGAGAGAATGGTGCTGGTAATTCTAGTGGCTTTGCAGTGTTGGCCTTCGTTTGCAGGAGCACACTTGCAGGTCCACGGTTGGCATAGTTTATACACTGGATGAATTTGTGTTGAAGTCCAGTTAATTATTGAGTGCTGCTTGTTTATTGGGCACCGCTGAGCTGTTTCACCTCATGGATGAGAAGTCGATTGATTTATTAACCCTGCATTGTTTCGAATGTTAATACAACCTGGATATGGCAGCGCAGGGCTGATTTTTAATGGTGACTTAATTCATTCGTTAATAGCTTCCCATGCTTTGGTTTTCAGTGAAGATTTTTTGTTGCATGCAAATGGCATGGCGCTGACCTATTGGGAGCTATATGTTTTGGTCCTATTAAAGAATAAATTAATCAATTATGGTGCGCTGAAAAGATGCCTTTTTCGCGACTGGATAAATCCATTTTGCTTTCAGAGCTGAACCTTATTATTCAGTGCAGTGGTATTTGGTGTGCTGTGGGTTTCCAAAGGTGAAAGCCTGCAATGGTTCATTGGTCTCTGTTAATCATTATTGCAGACGAGGACCGAATGCAATATTCATTGTGCTTCGTAGAAATTTGGTGCTGTATTGTAATGAGCCTGGAGAAATGTATGATTCTGGGTAATAAGGGGGTGGTGGCAAGTGGGGATGGGTGGTGGGGCGAAGGCACTCGGTTATTTAGTGAAGGGACACTGCGTTTTCTGAAGTGCTGTCATTGTTTATGATCCGCTCCATTTTATGGAAACGACTTTACTGGACTTGAGCTTTGATGCTAATTGGCGCATGCTTTCTTCCGGAGCAGAGGCTTATGGGCAGGAAGCCCCGCAGTAAAAACTCAACTGCTTCAGGAAATTAAAACCAAAGACTCTGGAAAAAAAAAAAAAAATCAAGCAACAACAGAGTCGAGCTCAGACTCGGACGGAATGAAACCTGTAATTGTCATAACTGAAGTATGTCAAGAGAAAATGAAATTTGGCTATATCGCTTTAAAACGACTTCCCTATTCCTCTGTGATCTGCTGGACTTTCAGTAATGTGCAGGCATTGGTAATCAATGACATGGTGTTAAGCATGACTCTGCGTCTATATTTCATATCCACTTATTGTTTCTCCTCCATATTTAACCGTTCTCACGGTTTGAAGGGGAGAGCCTGATGTGTATTGACAGCTTGCTGGGCTGTTTTATTATTATTTCTAGGCTATTGTTGTTGTTATTATCATTATTAATGTTGTTGGGGAGGCACAGGTGCCATAACCCTGCTGTCTGAACGCATAAACAGAGTGGACGCTCTGTTCAGATGAAATTAATGATGTGTTAGTCCGAGCAGGGAGTGTAAACTGCTCTGAAATTGATGTAACCATATTTAATAAGCAAACACATTCAACCTCATTTTTTTCTTTCTCAGGCGAAGCGGTACATCTTGCCAGGGATTTTGGTTATGTATGCGAGACTGAGTTTCCAGCCAAGGCCGTAGCTGAATATGTAAACCGTCAGCATTCCGACCCAAACGAACAAGTCCAAAGAAAAAACATGCTATTGGCCACAAAGTAAGTGCTATTATCACATTTCACTGTGCCGCACCAAATGCATCCCAGTCTGTGCCAGCATGTGTGTATGTGTGTGTGTGTGTGTGTGTGTGCGCGCGTGCGTGTGTGTGTGTGCAAACTGTCAAATAAATCACACACATAGACACACACACACACAGGCAGATGAATTTATTAAAATGCAGTTTTCATACTTGCAAGTTTCATATTTTCTTTTTTATTTCCTATTTTTTACACACTGTCAGATGCGTAATCATGAAAATGCCTTGTCTAGATTCCTCCATGTCCATTGTTAATTTAAGAAAATCCTTCTTTTAACCTCAGACTTTGACTTTGTACTGGGTATTTTTATTAACCGAGGATTTAATTCGGACACGAACCTATTTCCTTTTTCATTTACACAGGCGTTTCGATATAAGTGATATTTCCAATGCGTTTAGTGCAGTTAAATAGCAACAGCTGTTGGTATGTTGACTGACCAGGCCTTTGCCTCATCCACATGAAGAGCAGCATTTTGTTTGCCCTGTGATTTCAGTGACACTGACACGTAGCTGGTTTTTATCCAGCGGAATATATCGGTCCTGGTTATTTTTGCTCTGCGTTATCTGAAACGTGGGAAGTCCTTACAAATATCGATATATCTGAATATTGACGTTGGGCCGCTATCTCCACGCATTTATCAGCTACAACCGCCTAATACAGGTCTTCTAAGTGTTCTGAAGATATTTTATTTATTTTATTTAACCTTTAAATAACCAGGGTGAAATCCCACCGAGGTTAGTAACCTTCTTTTCAGGGGAGCCCTGGCAAAACTGCAGCATTACAAGTTTCAGACCATAGTTACAACATAAAACACACACACACACACACACAAAAATCAGAAGACAAAACTGTCTAAAGGCCTCAGAGAATAAAGGGTGTGTGAGGAAGTCAAAATAAACACCACGAAAATGCGTCCTAAAATATTTCACCTATAGTGGAGCCGTGTTTAAGTCTTTTGAATGAAATAAAGCACGAATTAGTGTTTACATGTTCGTATTTACTATTTCTATCCCATATAAGCAGCGAATGAAGCTCAAAGTTTACACTGCAAAAATGTTCACCTTCCATCACATTTGGACTCCTGATTTCTCTTAAAGTGTTGTTTTTAAAATAAAGGTAAACTATCCTGCCTCTGAGCTGAGAGATTACTTTCCACCTGTTTGTAGCTCCAGGACATTTTCTTCTTCTTTTTCCCAAGTGTTCATTTTGGAGACAAAGCAGAATAAGAAACCCAGTTTTATTACGATAATAGCTGCTTTTGCAAATGCTTGAAAAAAGCTGATTTTCAACGGGGAATGGGAACTTATCTCACCTCAGCGGCTGTTCAATTTCCACTTGCTTTAAGCAAGTTCAGAATTTACAACCTGGCACACCTGCTGGACTGAGTTGAAAATGGCTATTTTTGCAGTGTGTCCACTTTGATTTATTTTTATCATGTCGTTCAAACACATTTCGGATGCTCTTGCTCATTAACACGCTGTTCTTTCTGTTTTTAGGCAGGTCTGCAAAGAGTTCACAGACCTGCTGTCCCAGGACCGCTCCCCACTGGGAAACTCTAGGCCGCAGCCCATTCTCGAACCGGGAATCCAGAGTTGTTTGACCCACTTCAGTCTTATCTCACACGGGTTCGGGACGCCGGCACTGTGCGCGGCCATCACGGCCCTGCAGAACTATCTGACCGAGGCCATCAAAGCCATGGACAAAATGTACCTCAACAACAACCCCAACAGTCACTCGGACAACGGTACTAAAGGTGGGGACAAAGACGAGAAGCACAGAAAGTGATGTGTCCATGCCACATTTCTGGAGGGCCAAACCGGAGGGCCCTTCACCGACTCACACTCCAGCTCGCCCCTGCCCCCACCCATCCAATATAAATATTATAAATATCTTATAAATACTATTAATAAAGTCAAACGTGCCACTTCTTGGTCTTGCGTGGTTTTACATGTTTTGTTGTTACATCCCACTTTGGATTCACGGGGAAACGTCGCAAGAATCTTCTTCTTCTCCCAGCACCTGAACCTTATGACATGTTATTACAAAAAGAAAAGAAAAAGCTGCAGAGGAACAGCTCCAGGGCGAGAAAAAGCTGTATTGCCTCGGCCAGAGGACTTTTTATGTACTCCCCGTATTTTTTATGAGCTACAACGAATGGACTGAAATCCAGCGACCCCTCTAGATCTCAGTTTTACGATTGTGACAAAAAACGAAGCAAAAAGAGGATGAATTCTTATCAGTATTGTGAATAATAAACTTGAAAAACAAAGAAATTCCACAGAGCTCCATGTCATGGCTTCAGTTGTAGACTCTCACTCTCTCTCCAAGCGACCAACTTGAACTTTTTGAATTTCAACACGATTCACGGCTATATAAGGGAATCAGTGTTTATGTATGTATATATTTATTTATGTGTAATTTAATGGGAATTGTAAATATGGTGCGTCTGTTGAAACTTCTTTTTTATTTATCTGGTGCCTCCTGTTTTAGTGGGTTTGAATATTCGGTTAGTTCTTCGTGTGATTTTATGGTTCTTAGAAAACAGAAGTTTGGGGTATTTTTATTTCTCTGGGGTATTTCAATTCAGCCCTCTTGTAGCATGTTGAGGCGACATTGAAGCAAGTGAACAAATTTAATAGAAATAAACTTCCATTTCTCTCTCACTATAATCCTTATTCAGTTTTTTTTTTTATTTGAGACAGAGCATAAGTGAAACCCTGAAGAGAACTGTTTTTGTTTCTATTTTCGTTTATATACAAGCTTTTATGTGTTGTGCCAATCAAAATACGTTTCACCTCTTGTTCTCTCCTTGAAGCACCATAAAAGCAATAAATGGAATATTGTCTTTTTTTAAATGTTCGAGGACATTCAAAAACATTTTTGGGACCACCTGATATCCCTGTTATGTCCTATAATGTCCAAAATTGGAGGCGGTTTTAGCTGTATTGTATAGACATGTGCTGGCAATAGTTCCCATGCCTGTCAATGTATAGTCCTTTGTTGCCCAGAAAAAAAATAAATATTTGATACGCTTCATCTCGGTTTTATTCATATTTTTATTCACTGCTTGATACGCCGGGGTTTTTATTTCTGTTTTTTGGGTCTTGGTATTTGTTCCCATTCTACAGTAATTGAGTTTAAGTCTCCCCTGACGATTGCTCCTTGCAATAAGCAGCTGAACTCATTGTTTCCCTCAAGTATAATAAAAAAAGAATCTTACTTTAAACTCGCTAGTTTAGAGCAGAGGATCTTATGCAGGGCAAAAGGCTCACAACAATGGATAGCCTATATTTGCGTTTGAAGTGTGCAGTGCCAAGCCTCGAGCTAAACCCCTCGGAGGTGTGTGCAGTGTTTGGTTGTTACAGGCTATGTTTGGCTCTCCTTCGTTTATTCTGTGCTGGAGTCATATTCAAAGACATGCATCAAATATTTGTTAGGCTATGTTGTTTGTCTCTCAGTGTAATCAATGAACAATCAGCGCACAGTATGGTGGATTTGTGATTTAATCATGATACTTTCATAACGAATTTCCTTCTCTAACTGATCTTTAGTCTCATTTCGTTGTGTTTGGCTGAGTGAGTCTATAAATGTGGCTATCACGCTGGCTGTAATAGAAAATCTGATGCTGGCCTTTGCTTTATGTTGCGTGCAGAGCTGCAGAGAGCAGGCCGTTGCATAACATTTGAGTTGACTTTGATTGTATATTGATGGTGTGGCACCTATAGCTCTCGTCTGAAGCACGAATCAGTCTGGTGATATATGCATCTTCGTATTGTTTCTTGCTTTCCTTATTTCACTGTCTGGCAACCATGCAGTTTAAATATTGTAACACTGGGAGATAGCGCATTGGGCGCCCCCTCCCTCTCTCTCTCTTTCTCCTTCTCTCTCCTTCTCTCTCCTCTCTCTCTCCTTCTCTCTCCAATCTCCTCAGCAGCCATATTTATTATCTGCATGATTTTCGGGCCTTGGATAAATTTGGAGGCAGTTGTTTTGCAGGCGGGTGAATGAAGCCCAACTGTACATGTCCTTGGCATAATTGCGATGCACAGTGCTGGAGCAGGTGAAGCGAGGCATTGTCTGTCAGGCCCTGTTTTTGTTGACTCAGTCCTCAGATTGTGTGTGGGATCCTGTCCTCAGGCACAATAGCTCACTCATAAAGGGGAGAGACTACCCGGCTGCTCCTGCTATGGTGGATTTGAGGGGGGATAGCATAAATAGTCACTTTAAGGGAAAACAATCCTATTAAAACAGCTTTTATTGGCATTAACGAAAAGGGAAGCCCGTCACGTGTGTCATTAATGCTAATGTTATTTAATAAATTTATCGGGGTTTGGTTGAATGAAACAGGTTTTTGTGGCTAAAACGAACGCATTAGAAATTGGTATATATGACAATGGTAGATATTTGTACGTATTATTAGTGTAACATGAGGAGGATTGCAAGGCCTGTAATTGTGTCTTTTTGTGTAATGTAATTGAAGTGTTAAAGAAACTCCAAATCCCATTGTCTGTTTGTTTACACTGATCCCAGCCTGTAATTTGCATACCTTTTTAATATAAAATTGTAATTTTACCCTAATTTGATCTTAAACAGGTACAGCTAGTTTCTCATAATGCCTTACAGGGAAAGTCATTTCCAAAAAAAAAAAAAAAAAAAAAAAGTCAGAGCCAGTCAGCAATACCCACCTGCATTTTCACTAATTCAATCCATAACTGATTCTTGTCTCAGCTAAACCAATTACAGATTATTCCCGTATAGTAATTAATAAGTGCGAGTTCTGTTGTTATCAAATGTTCTGGAGAATATGTGAAATAAAATATATACTGGGGTGAAAGCGATAGGCTACATTTGGTGTGATTAAGTGTCTTCTGATGGTCGGGGATGAAATGTGTATATGTGGAGTACTATTTCTATCAATTTATTTCATACTGCATTTGCCTGCTAGTAGAGGCAAGTTCACAGCGCTAGCAATGAGTTGATATTCATACTTTGTAGCAGAGCTGTAATGTCAGATAAATACACACAGACTGAGTGAAATCACTTCTGTGGACAGAGCTGAGTGTGTGCACACTTCAGCCTGACACAAATCTTTTTTTTTTTTGTCTTCTTGTTTATACTATATGTAACTAAACTGTAAACGTACTGACCATTTATTTAAAGATGGCATTAACGCATGTGTGATAACACCCCAAACATATTTGTTTTCCATGCTCGACGCCTTCTCCTGATTACTGTCTGTTGTTCTCATAGCGCAGCTTCTGATCTACAGTCAGCTGCATATCAATGCTCTGCTCATCACTCCTGCACACAAGTGTCCTGTCCAAGTTACACTCTAGCAGCCATGTTTGTGGTCAGAAAGTATTAAGATGATGTTGTTGAGACCATTGCTTGGTGAAAGTCTGCGTGTCTGCATGGCCTAATTACCCTGTAGCACCACTACTACAACAGTCTGCTTTGTAACGCTTGGAGGCAATGCTTTGGAGCTGCTTGCCTGCATGGCAACAGCCTACAAGGCCCAGATCTGTTCACTGTATTGCTACGAATGTTATAGGCTATTGTATGACTGGAATTTGATTTAAACTCAGCTCTGATCCTGACATTTAAACAGAGGAATCTGAGTCTGCTGGAGATTGGAGTGATTGTTTTAAGATGATCGGTTATTGCGCAGCACTTTGGAAAAAGAATAAATTCTCCACCTTTGCGAGGGATTAGAGTCCGCACAATATTGGAACATTTACCTTATTGATAGAGCAGAAATGTTTTGATGGAATAAACATTTTGACGTCCTGGCTATACAAGGAGAGACAACACACTTGAAATGATAGAAAACAGATGGGCAGAGTTGTCTATTAGAGTCACTTGTATTATATTTTGACTAACTGCGCATCTCAAACTACCAGATTAATAATAAGTGGCTTGGACAAGACGCAGGGTTCCTCTAAATGACATTTGATACGGTTATTGGTGCAATCGAATTATGTGACTTTAAAGTTTGCAATGAAGCGCAAAATGGCTAATTGTCCTGAACTCTGACTTCGGCCGTCATTTGAGGCTTTGGCCCCCCGCTTGGCGCTGACCCCCTAAAGGCACACGCACGCACGCACGCACGCACAAATACACACTATCTCTAAATTATAATACATACATATATATATATATATATATATATATATATATATATATATATATATATTACAGATACTGTATGTGTGCGTGTCTGCTTGTGTGCGTAATCAGATAAAATGCTAACGCGCTAACGTTTCACCACTCGGTTAATACAGTTTATATTCTAGTTTTAGTCATTCCCTTTCTCCCTCTGTCTCTCTCTCTGTGTCCCTCCCTGCATCCTCTGCAGTCAGCCGGGGGGAGTGTCGCCCCGGGCCAAACATATGCTTCTTTCCATTGCACTAATCCAAATGCAGCGTGGAGGAATAATTGCTCGAGTGGCCGTGGCTTCGCTGGGGCTTTGTCCCTCACTGCTCCTGTCAGCCAAGCACACGCCATTTCAATCAACTCTTTCTTTCTGTCTGTATCAAACCCCGGACCCTTTATCAAACCAGACCCTCACGCTTCATAAGCACACTGCCACATCCCTTAAAAAGCGCTTTTTATTTTCCCCTCATGTTGTTGTTGCTGTCAGGTCATCATATTTGGAGCACCATCTTCATTAATATTGACAGTGCAGCACGTTGGCTGGCATTATTGGCAAAACGGTCGCATGAGCAATGACTACAAATGAAAATGACTTTCGGTGACTTTTCTCAGCTCCTCAGACTATTTTAGACATTTTTTCTCAGATCACAAGCACCAAGCTTTAATCCGTCAGGATGGAAACATAGCCTTGGTCCTCCAACTAGAAAGCTGAAGTAGCTGATTCTAACTTTTGCTTTGATTTCTGCACAGCAGTGACTGTAATGTGCTGATGATAAAAGTGAAGTGGTAACTGACACCATCTGCATAGTTTAACATATGCTGTTTAGTTAGTGAAAGCTATTGTTAGTTAGTTAACATAAGCAATAATAATAATAATAAGTGACTAATTATTCTACTTAAAATAGTATATACTTCAATTATTCAATTAAGACAAATTCAAAATGTAAGGGAAAAACTGGGGCATCTGAAAAATGTTGGTGCCAAACACTAGATGGACAAACAGCCCGTAGCCATCCGTCCCACTTCCCGTCCCGCCAAGTTTCGCAATTTGACGTTGAATTACTGTTGCATTCAGTACAAAAGGTGATTCGATAGTGGGACAGAAATTCCGTTTTCCTCTGATGAATTTACAAACATACACGGTTTCTTTTTGCATGTGCACAAATGAAAGCGCCTATCCGTCTATGTTATATCATGTACACACAGACACCCGGCGCTTCAACACGCCATGTCACCCTTTGCCTTATTTTCTGAGAATCAGCGATGAAAAATCACTCTAGTAAAATGGTGCATTTGCTAGGAAATCACATATTTCCACGGATAAGGAACGGAATAAGACAGAGAGAGGTGGGGGTAGGGGGTAGCAGCGGAGAGCCGTGGATGTCTGACTGAATTAATAGACATGATAATTTCACACTATTTCATAGTGAGCTATCTGTTCCATCACAGCAAAATAAAAGGGTCACTGCGCAGCTGTGGCAAACCCCAAGCGTTATTATGAAGTTTGATGATAGACCCCCCTCTCTTTTTCTTCTCTCTGGTACTTTGCTCCAGGCCAGCAATAGCTCGGGGCCACGCCGGTGCCTCCCCATGATAAAGGACTTATACTCTGTGCGCAAAGAAAGCCACAGCAGCTTCTCTCTCTCCCGAACTAATCAACTCACTGGCTTGGCCCTCTAACGATTGGTATACACCCCCGCCTCTGTCTCTCTTTTCCATCTTTCTCTTTTCCCCTTTCCCTATTTTTCTCTCCATCTCTCATTTTTCTGCGGGTTACTGCATATTTGGGTGTACATTGATTTCTTTACCTTATAAACCTACCAAAAAAAAACAAAGAACCTAACAACAACAACAATAATAATAATAATGACAATAATAAAAATAATAAACAATTTAAAAAGTAATGATACAAACAAAAAAGAAAGGGCAATAGCCAATACTGATCAATATAGACGCGAACAAGAATTATACTACACAGCAAACTACAACAGCTCTGTACATAGAAACTAAAAGAAAAACAAAACATAGTATTATGCCTATAGAACTGCAGCTGTGAGAGGAAATACAGACTCATTTGAAGTTGTCATTCAGAACACCACCCTGTTTTTTCTTCATAATATTGCTTACTTCTTGATTCCTGTTCATTTTGCTGGGGTCTAACCAGCTTCTCAAACAAGATACAGATTTTGGGCCAAGAACATTCTCACATTATTGATTGACATTTCTGTTTTAACAGTACAAAGGGAGGAGTGACAGTGAGAGATGGAGAAAGAGCAGGGTCTGTGACATGTGACAAAGGTCACAAGCTAGTTTCAAGCCAGCACTTCTGAGAGCACATGATGTGTGGACCTTTGGAGCTAACAGGAGGTTTTGGAGTCTCTACAATCATTTGTATATGTGGGAAGAATTGTGTGTGTAGGGACTGAATCAGTTGAGGGCCATGATCAAATTTCTACCCTAAGCCAAAATATACCTCCATGCTATATCTATACTCCGTCCATCTGACGAAAAAAGGGGGCGGAGTTTGAATTAATTGTGAAAGTGGTCTAGTATATTTTTATTTTTATAGTTTTGCTGTTGGGTTTTCGTTCTGCTTGTATTCAGTATCTTTCTTCTTTCTTTCCTGCTAAAAAAATAACAGGTTTCTTAGACTTTCACATGTTCACAGAGTGGAACACCCTGCTGCACAGCATTTAGATATTGTTAAAAGTAAAAAATCTTTAATTGAGCTCTGGTTTTGATAGTTTACCCTAAGATACACTGACCCTTATTATATTTATTTTCAGCTTTAGCAGACACAATTTGTAAACTCAAAGTAAATCAGTATTTTGAAGAGGTGCTAAAATATAGGTTATACATCTTTATTTCTGTTAATGTATCTCAGTTTAGTGTTACCGTACAATATGAACACAGTCCTTTCTTTTTGTAATGTTCCTATCTCTTCTATATAAAAAATGACAACATTATTTGGCTATATTTTGGAACTTTATTTTAGGCAGTAAAAATGAAGTAAAACTACTTTGCCTACAGTTAAAGTTAAAATTATTATCATGGTTAGTGGAAGACACAATCTAAAATGCATAAAACCTTAAAATAATAAACTCTAATAGGAAATAATACAGTTGATATGATACGACTAGATTCCTGGAAGAAAAAATGATTATTTAGCTTCACTGTGTTTACCTTTATAGATTGTTCCAAACTATTTAGTCTTATGGACATAACATGTACCAGTTCACGACAGGGCACAAGTACAGTTTTATTTTTTATTTGTAGTAGTTTCTATGACCAGCTGGTAAAAAATGCATTAACCTTACAATAACCAGACACATTATTAGCTTAAAGGAGAGTCTAGTGTGGTTGAAAAGAGTTAGAGAGCTTGGTCTGGTCTCTTGGAGCATGTGAAGAAATGGTTTTGATCTTACCACAGGCTAAACACTGCCAACAGGACTTGACATTGCAGAACAATTTCCCAATTACCTTTTGACATGCATATTGACACAAATGAGCAAAACTGTAATTTTCTCTCTGAATTTGTTAGCTTGAGGGGCTCACTTCCATGGCAGTGGATTGTCAGATGTGAAGCACTCTCTCCCTCTCTTTTACTTACTTACTGTCTCTCTCTCTCTCTCTCTCTCTTCCAGTATTTACATGTGAGTGTCCAGAAAAAGGATTCCCTCCTGACAGCTGGAAAATGGAAAAGCCCATGTTCAAAATGGAAAAACAAAAAAGTATGAACTTTTAATTGAGCTTTAAAAAAGATGCACCTTCAACCAGTATTTAAATCTAATTGAAGTTCACATTTAGGTTGTCTTGTATTTACAATTTATATTAGATTATATATCTTTTATAAGAAAAGTATTTCTATTTTTATCTCATTGTTCTTAGTTTATGGATGTATAATTTTTTTATTTCTTGTTTTGTTTTTTTGTTTTTTACAGAGAATGTTAATTTTTAACTCATTGAGCTTATGAAAGCTTCATGAATACATAATATATTTTTTTAAATGGCTATTTTTAACTGATTGTGTTAGTGGAAGCTTGATACATGTATGATTATATATTTTTAAAAGAATTATCTTTTTTTTAAACTTATAGTTCTTGGATACTGAAATATGTTGTTTGTTTTCACAAGCAGCTTGTATCTAATACGACTGAACACTTGTGTGCCATAAAACTCAACATTTTCCAATAAAGTTTGCAAATCTCACAAACGTTGTTGTCTTCCCATTGTAAATCTCGAGGTTCTGGCCAAACATAACATGCCTGATGACACCGAAATGCCATATTCACTGGGACATTTTATTCGGTTTGAGATGTCCAGGCAGCAGAGAGGAGCGAGGACAATGGCCATGTCATTATGAGCTCGTCATCGTGTTCGGCTTGACTGGCACATGCTAGGCCAGATTACAGGAGGAGGTGTTGATGGAGGGTAACCCTCAGACTCACATTCGCCTGCTTTTAGGATTCCCTAAAAACTGTGTCAGACTTGACTCTGCTCTGATCGCTTTTGCTCTAACACAGGTCCCAGTGCAAGTGCTAGAGGAAGAGGAGGATCAAGCCTTGGGCCTTGAATGAAGGCCAAATCTCAATCCAGTTTCTCAGCCCTCCCAAAACACTTATTTCCAAAGAAGAAGAAAAAAATCAGAATCACATATTTGGAACCTTTTAAAATAACTAAAACATAAAGTATTTCGAACAAGTCTAAGTGTTAATTGATGACAGATTTGGATATTTGTTGTTGGTTGCTCTGACAAAATGATATCCAGTATTGACAATGGCTTCTTATATTTTTTTTAGTCATTTTTGTATTTATAATAAACAACCTGCTGTTGATTTTTTTAACACCAATGTTAACATATAACTGTAGTTAATTTACTATATCTATGATGGTAAAAAGCAAGAAAACGGCAGGAGGCTAGATTAGGTTTTTTATGCACATTATGCATTATTAATATGAAAAAAGGAACATACTGTAAATACATTGTAACATGTCAATATGGGCTTTAGTCACAGTGTTCAATGTATATAGTAAGTCTGGTAACATGTTGAGCTGTCATGGCACATAGTTCAAAACCTGTCAAAACTGTTTCTAAAACACATATTTCTGACGCTAAAGCTGAAGCCTAACATGCCAAATATTTAATAAAGATGGAGTTTCTTCTCATGCACTTCTCACTGGTCTTGTTGGGAAACCACATTAATAACTGTGGTGACAGTGGGTGGAGTTGACATTAGAGTAAAATACAACCAGAAGACATTTAAAACACTGTGGCTTAAAAGTTGAAAATTTTGAAATAGTTATACAAGAATTTGCAGTAGTCATATAATTTGAAGGCAGAATATGTATTTTTCTTGCATACAAGAAAAAGCATAACTAACGAGCAGACTATATCAAACCTCCTAAATGAAACCTGAATAAATGAATCATTATCCTGACCTTAGTCATGAGTAAGTTGCAAAGGAGATGCAAATGAGAACATGTAAATGCAGCCTATATGAATTCACTACGGGCATCCTCTTTATCTTGTTCCATGGCCCTGGTACACACTTGCAAAGTGTGTAACCCAAATGAGCTCTGTCTTCTTTCAGTAGTCACCTAAATTAAAGCAGCCACAACTGAGGGCTGGAGCTGAACGCCAAAGCTTTGCAGTCCATTACTACTACTGAAGGAAACGATGCCCGAGGCCTCTCTAAAGTGTTGTGAAAACCTCATTGATAATTAAATGTTGGTTACCCCCTGTAAGCATCGTTCCCGCACTTTGCTTACCAATCAAACTTACGCCCACCACTGCTGTGATTCGCTCTCTCTTCTCAGTGTTTATCAAGGAATCATACAGCCCTCTAATAGGTGCCAATTAGAACCAATGGGGGCTCTGGGGTTAATTATTCCCAACACATTATTTGATTGAGCGTATTTAGAGCGGTACAGTGCTGGGGAAAAATAGTGACAGGGGTAGCAGTAGATAACACCTTAGTGTTGCAATAATGGGCCGCTAGTGACAGACACATGCATGCTGACATGCATGTGTGTACACACACACACACACACACACACACACACACACACACACACACACACACACACACACACACACACACACACACACACACACACACACACACACACACACCTCCTATATCTGTGAGGACACTTTGACATAATGCATTCTGCCCTAAACGTAAAATAAATTATAACCTTAACGTTACATCTTTACCCTCAAATAGCACAATAAAGTTGTGAGGACCGGCTGAAATATCCTGTTTCTAAGTAGCTGAGAGAACATTTTTCCTCTTTCTACAACAGTTGACTGTTAATTTGATTGTGTCATATGTGCTATATGCAATGAGCAAATCAATACAAAAATAGGGGATCAGGTCTTATGTCATTTGATTTGATTACAGTCTATATATCATACTATTCAAAGTCTGCGCTTTGCATGTGTGCTCACAGTGGCTTGTGTTGATCTCTCAAGGTAGCGTGAGAATACAAAGAGTGTGATAGGAGGCAACTTATGAATAATTTGTACTGTACTGTTGTAATTTTTAATCTAACTCACACAAATAAGAAATGCCCCAAATGCATTAGATTTCAGAGCTGAAGCAAACAAAAACAACAACCAGTGAAAAATCATTATTTCTTTTGCAGGTTCTTTCAAGTGCAACATAGAGTGTATGGTCATCAATAATACAATAATATGTGAAAAAGAGAAACAAATGTGGATTCAAGCAGCTCTCCTTGAACAGTAAACACTGGCAAAAGAAGAAAGCGAAAAGAGAGCAAGACGAAACAATAATAATAATAATAATAATATACAGAATGAGCGGTAGGTATCTGATTTATGCTGGGCAAATAGATAATAATCATTATGCCCAAATAGTGCCTCTCCTCAGTCACACTGCAAAGAGGCAAAGACATAAAAGTAAGTTGAGAATGAAGCTTTTGACAGGTTGCTAATGGATTGCTGTAGGCCCATCTGTTTCACTGCAAATAGAGAAATGTTGGGGTTTTGATTTGGGTGTTGAAACTGTTACCACTGTCACTGTAAACAATAATTGTCAAACATATTTACCCCGCAATCGCTTTAGCAGATGTTACGCTTTTTGTTTCAAGCGGCTTTTTTGTGTGTTGTATCTCCCCTCTGCAGACACACCACACACACCCCCCACCCCCCCCACCGCTACACCCCCAACTAGAATATTGAGCAGGTATTTGCGAAAGGTGCTCCAGGGCACGAAGTGCGAGGGATTGGGTGTGGTGGGGCAGCGGGGAGAGGGGAGGAGAAGTGAGAAGGGATGGTGTTGGGAGGAGGGAAAGGGAAAGAGAGGGGCAGAAGGAGGGAGGAGGAGATTATCTGGGCCCTTCATCAGTGGTTCAGATCCCCCCACCCCACATACACACACACACACCCTTCATCATCCTCTTGCTCCAGCCCATCGTGGAGCCCTGAGGGCCCGGGGAGGCATCCCTGTGCCTTGCAGCCATACAACCTTTTTATCACTCTAATCTGTTAATTGTAGGCGCTCAATTGGCACATGGTGGCTTTTTATTAGAGACTCCCAACATTAACTAGACAGAGACTGTAGAAAAGCTGTTTTACACCTTCTGTCTACCATTTAAAATTGAACAACACTACACTCCATACTTAGCATTCTTCTTTTAGCAGAACTCAGAGTGTGCTCAAGCTCTTTACTCTTACTCCTTAAAAAGCTGAATGCTAAATAATAAAATGAACAATTAAATGAACTGCTAAATGTTTCAAAATGAACTAAACTCTATTTAATGTTTTTAGCTTACAAGCTCACATTGTAAAAAAAAACAAAAAACAAATATCTTTTGCTTTCTCTGGATGTTTTCCCTAATTACAGGGAAAATGACTGAACACAGAGATGACCTTTTACTGAAGCAAGTGATTGCAAATCCGATCTCAGGTGTTCGCCTCTCCTCCCTCTGCCCCTCCTGCTGTCTTTGTTCAGCTTGTTACTGTAAGTTGATCCCCTTGTCAGAGGAGACTCTGAGGGAGAACTGGTGGAAGGCCAGAGGTCTTCCTCCTGTCCTGTCCAGACTTGTCTTTAGTGACTGCTCTTTTTTTACCCCCTCACCGGTAATTTCACTGCCTTCTTTCATAGAGTCTATTATAAAAAAAAAAAAAACATTACTCAGACATTTACTCAGACTGTCCGGGAGACATGTATACAAACATGGATGCACTCTGTACACTCATTCACACATCTCTAATGCTTTATTTGGCCCAAGCAGCATGTGTTTGTTGTCAAAAGACTGAAAAAGACCCCCCCACTGCTAGCGTTCTCCAACACCCACAAAGGTCAAGAGCAGCTAAATTCTTATAAATTAATGTGTTTTCTGTGCAAACATTAATCTCAATATCAGCATTCCACCAAAAAAGAGTCTGTTAATGGCTGTGACAAATTTACAATGTAGTCAAATTGTGTGCCACAATAGAAGACACATTTTTTTATTCAAATTCATGAAATGTTTTTAATAAAGATTATGTAAAGGGAACCAAATAGCTTGCAAAGGAGTTCAATTAAAAAGCTGATTTAAATGTTCATGTAGGGTCACAGCTCAGAAGTTTGTTTTCCAGTTTCAAAGGTACACATGGTGAGCCTGGTGATTGATGCTTTAAAATGTTTGAAGTAGCAAAAGGGGGGTGTTATACTTTCAACAAAGTTTTACCTCATGAATCCCGCAGAGAAATGCAGGCCTGAAACTTGGTGACAGAACAATGGAGTGAGCGATTTATGGCTGGCTATTAACAACTCCTGCTTTCAGGCCCCCACACTGCAAACAGGTGTTTTATGAGTAAGCCCCCACACTGACACAGGTCCTGCTGTTTATTTGGCCCAACTTTAAGAGTTTCCATTTCAACTCCCGACTAAGGGTTAAAAAAATTAAACAGCTTGGTGGATGACAGCTTCAAATCACATGGTTTATACTTTCTTCCTGTTTGGTTTTATATTTGCCTGAGAGTGACAGAAAAAAAAAAGCATTGGTCCCTTTGCAGATGAATGATCAATATTTGCCTTCTTGGGACTGACTTTAGTGTTTCTTTACCACAGAGGCAGAAAAATCAGGGCAACAAGAACATTAAAATCATAAAAGGCACAATTCTGCCTAAATTACGAGAGTGCAAGTTGATTTACAGATAAACAAGTCAGGCTCACAATTATCACCACAGCAGTTATGGCATTGACAAAGCCACCCAATGTTCTTGGTTGATATTTTCTCTGGTGTTATCATTTATGTCAGACTTATAAATTTCCTTGTGACAAGAAACAAGAAAATAAAAGCATTATCAAAACAAATTGGATTTGGACATATAGAGATTCAATTTGTACAATATGTTTAAATTTTCACTGACGGGAGATTCTTGGCCTGTGTTTGAATAAAGTCTTTGTATGTAGAAGTAGTTACAGAGGAAGAAGAACTTTTTGGAGAATAGATTTTGTATGTATGTATTCAGTTTGGACTTCTGCACATTAATATATTTGTTTTGAATGTTCGTCCCCTGTGTCAGCCCTGCAATAGTCTGGCAACCCGTTCAAGGCGTACCCCGCTTCTCACCCAGTGTTAACTGAGATTGGCTCCAACACCTCTGTGACCCTTTACAGGATAAAGGGTGAGGGTAATGGATGGATGGATGTGTTTTCAATCCATGTCTAAATAGGCACTTACATTTTAGCCAGAACTCTTAGCAACTGTAAAACATTTATCTTGAATCTGTGGCCTAATCACAAGGACTCAGGCTGTGTGGCCGCAGAGCACACTAAATATGCCACACTAAATCTGTCTGTGTAAACTGTGTAAACAGCCACCTCTCATCATCTCTTCCTTTAAGCACGTCATGAAGTTTTAAGCATAAAAGTGTGCGTTAAGGTATCAATCTCTGCAAAATGAAGAGAGAAATCTGTGGGAATGGACAGAAAGAGGAGATGACGTGTTTCCTGAATGGATAAATTTTCAGGTTAGGGTAGAAGACACGGAGTAACTCTGACATCCTGCATGGAGCGAAACTAATCTAATTCACCTTCAGGAATGTAAGTGGGCCAATGCATACAAGGTGTGAGGAGATGGCCTGTAAACAATACACTTTAAAGGTTTAATTAAAAACTGAAATATACTTTTTGAAAAGCTAAATATAACAGCAGCAAGTTTGTTCTGTAGCATTAGCAAATTACTGATGTTTAAATGTAATGTCTGTGTATGTCTTATGACAGGTCCAAAGAAGAAAATATATTCTAAAATACCTAACACACCTTTCTGACTGAGAGACTTGTTGGCCAACAATCACAATGAGGGAAAAAGGAACAGTTTTGCACTTTGACTAATTGCTTCCAAACTGACTGTACAAGCTTTGATAATATTTGACATAGTTTACAGAAAGGACAAACTTGCCTGAACTTGCCTATACTAGTGAGCATTGTTTTTGTTTCTTAGTGACTCCTGTCAGTGGGAATATATATATATATATATATATATATATATATATATATACTGGAGTTGTAAATGGATTCGACAGATGTGAAGATTCTCCTCTGCAGCGGTATTTCTGTCTTACTTCTTATCATAGAGGAGAAACGGTGCTGAAGCATTACAGAAAATACAAAGTAGGAATTAAACTATGTGCTCGTGTGTATGTAACAGTCTAAACTAATTGTCTGTGTAGTGAGGCATTAGCCATTTCCTGTTATGTTGACAGCTTTGTCATTGTCAGTCAAACTTTGCAGTGGGCTAAACATGCCACGTTCCAGACCGCACTACAGTTAAACAGCTTTTATTGGGTGACTTTTCGCCTGGCTAAATGGGGATACATTTTACTCGTAGTGTTTGGGGAGAGCCTGAGGTGTGTACGGCCAGCATAAGTGGAAAGGCTCTGCAACTTAAAGGAGCCCTTACCTTCCGGCACTATTTTATTACAACTACTGTTTACATCTCCCAATACATCCTAAGCATTTCCATTATTAAGTTTGGACAAATCATTTGCCTGGGGTTCAAGGTAGTATGCCATTGAAACATGATCCTACTGTTGATCTTATTACTGCCAAACCAAACAAGCAGAAATCAATTTCAGCAGGAAAGGTAAAGGAAGAAGAAAAAAGAGGAAATTAGATCAAAACAATCAGGGGTGGTGGTTGCAGCTGTGGGTGCAGGAGAGAGGTGGAGCTAAGAGGTCCTGTATATATATATATATATATGCCACAAATATTTGTTACTGCCCAAACGACAAACAGTGAGTGGTAATTCTTAAGGCATTAAAACATGGCTGCTCAGCCCCCTCTCCTGTCCTGGAGGTTAAATCAGACACTTTTTACATTTTTCCATATTCATCACATACTGTGCTTAGTTTTAAAGACTCACTCCACACTGTGGTAAACTATGTTCCAGCTGTTTTGGTACTAAAACACCTCAAGTCTGATTATTTGTCAATTTAAAGTTTCCACACTGGTTTTTCCATTTCTAATGATTAGTTAATAGAGTGTTAATGAAAGTACACATGCCGTTTCTCTTGACTGTACATCCTGTATTTATTATTTACTACAGAAACAAACTGCCATACAAATGTTCTGAGTTAATTCAACATTAAAATGATATCCTGTAACCGTCTGAACTATCTATCAGAAATGAGCCCAGAGTTCACTCTGATCTTCTAAGGTAAGATTGGAGCTTAGAATCTTAAAAATTGCAATCTTTACTCAGAAGACAGCCTCAAATGAAAAGGTATGTGCAGTGCAATGTCCCACTGGACACTTGTACATTAGTGTATCCTAGCAGTGGCCTATCCCAGGAGAACATGATCCCCTGGAGAAGAGTGAGTGAGAAAAGGATGTGATAAATTAGCCCTGGGAGGAAATGCAAAGCAGAAGTCGTGGCAGCAGGCCACTTGGAACCCCTATAAAACAGCAACATGTACAATCTCTCTGCTATATTCCCTCTCATTTGGGTGGCACTGGAGAAGAAAGCAGGACAACATGTTAACATTGTTAATACCAGACGAGTGATGTCATGGAAAGTTAGCCATGTTTTGCGGCTTCAAATCCACCCCCACATCCTTCACCTTCTTGTTTGTCCACACATGGGATGACAGTTCACAAGTGCACCTACTAATTGCACACAGTATCTGTTTGTGCAAAAATATCCATGCACACTGATTCAAACAGCCATGTGGGCGCAAATGCACACAAGCACACATATTATGTGTCTGTTTTTTTAGTGGGCTATGGACCCTGTCCGTAATAAAGTTTTGATGACGATGATGATGATGATGATGCAAAGCATCAGCATACTGTACACTTCTTAAAGAAAGCTGACACTACTTGCAGCATCAGAATCTTGGATTCATGTATGTGTGTGCAGATTTCAGCGGTGGATCTTTGTTAACAGACAGATCTGTATGAGAAGTCCACTGCAAACTTATTTTGAAGCTTATTTTATTAAATACTCCAAAATAAACTGTTATTTGCATCGTGTTTTCACATTTAAATTAATTGTGCAAAACCTGATACAAACATATTGCATCTTCCTTAAACACCATACATATTTCAAATATGTTAATATGGTACAAAATGTATGAAGTTGGAGGTTACAAAATGCACATTAGAAAACTATGATTTAATCTCATGAAAAATTCAAGCCTGTCTAATCATTTTTTAGGATATTCATCAATTGTTAAAACATTTCTGGTGTTCAAAAAGAGAGAACAAATAGTTAAGACAAAAGTGCTCACTCCTACTGCATTAACATTGTTGTGTTAAGAACTTTAATGTTTCTGACACTGGTCAGTCATGCAGGCTGATCAAAACTAGCCAGAATTCTCAGGGACTTTCATCCTCTTACATCATGTAGTAGTGACAGTAATGAGTGAAGAAGCTCTTTCTGTCTGTATGCAAATCCTTTGGAATGTGCTAGGGCTCTTAATGTTACATGGAGTTGATTTTCCAGCTTTGCTGCTTTAAATAGGTTTTGAGAGTGGGGCAAGGATCACTAGCATGTTTGAGAACATGCACTTGCACAGTCATGAGCATGAGTGCACATGCATACACAAACACTTACTTAAAAGTTAACTATTTCTTTTGTGTAGAGTACTAGCTGAAAAGGTTTGCACACAAGAAATGACAGGTGACACTATATATATATATATATATATATATATATATCACCCAGAAGACTAATTACATTTAGCAAATGCTAAAAAAGTCAAAACTGATATTGAAATAAATTGTGACAATCAAATGCATGTACCAAACAGTAAAGCTCTGTGGCTGCGGAAATGCTAATTGCCTGCTATTTTTGCAGAAAGCTAAGGTCCACTCTATGTGTGCTCTACTGTGAAACTATCAAGGCAGTTAAAACCTGGCTGTTTGAACCTGTCACTCACAGTGGTCAGGTAAAGATAATATGCTCCACTAGAATACTTCTCCTGTGTTCACACCAAACAAGATCACGATGAAGGAAGGTGCCTTTAATTTTTGACAAATCTTGTCTCTCCCTACATTCAAGTCAAAAACATATTTATCTTAAAAATTTAAAGAACAGCTGCATTTCAAACAGGAGCTTGGCCTTAAAAACAGTGCTCTCACTATTCCTTTACCACTGACAAATCTAAGAGAAGACAGCATTTCTTTGATGCCAGACAATCCAAACGGCAAACATAATACTGTCTGCAAAGTGTGAATATTTGTATCTTTTTTTCTTACTCTTCTCTTTTTTCCTGCCTGCCCTGCTTTTTGCCTGTGTTGTTTTGAAGCAGTGAATAGATTTAAAAGATGCAGGATGACAAGACAAAGAGCTGGGGAATAGCCCCCGGGCGCTTGTGCTTTAAGTCATGCCATTTCCTTGCATGGCAGGCAGCCCTAAATAAGTTACTTACAAGCATTTATTGATGCACAAGTGTGGCATCTGTTCCTAGGCTGCAGTTCTGGATGTAATTAGCTTAGAACCTTACGCACTTCAATCAAGCGACACATTTAGAGATACAACCCTCCCCCACCTCCTCCACTTCAATGTTTCTTCCTCATTCCCTCTTTCAATCTCTCTCGCATGGGTGTTTTACTCATTCACACTGTGTGGAATCTTCCATGCACAGTAATTACTCCATGATAACCTCCATCATCATTATCGTTATCTTCTCCAGCATTCAGCCAACATAGTGGGGATTGCTTAACTGCGAAGCCAGTGAGGTGCTGCTCTAGTGTAGCGACTCACTTTGATGACATCATCACAGACAAAGTGCACTAAACAATCAAATAGGTACGTATAATCAGTCAGTAGTTCAGGTGTGCGCCGCTTCACAGAGTCAGATTTGAAATGACCCCTGGAATTCTTTTATTAGGGTTTCTTTTATTGTGTGCTTTCTTGCCTTTTGTGCGCATGCACACACGCACGCGCACACACAGCCATACTGTGGTGTGTGTTTGTCTCTGTGTGTCCATGTGCAGGCACAGCACAAAGAGGAATTAAATTTGATTAATTTCAGATGGATTTTGAAAATATAAACTATTCATTTTGTTACACAGAACACAAGAGAAGGTTTAAACCTAGCCCAGGGGTACAGCCTTTGTGTTGAGTCTCCTTTGATATTACTGAGGGCTTTTTATTGAGCGCTTGACATGATAGATAAACCATACAGTGGATTGAATGGCCTTCCTCTGCAGCACCCACTAAATGTCATTTGCCATTAACAATGCTGCAGTGGGGTACATAAACCATTAATATAACCTTTATGACCATGCGGTCTAACTGAGCATGTCTCCTATATGCTGCTCCTCTTCTGATGGACGTGTTAGCTGAGGCCTCCTTGCAATATCACTAAAAGAAGAATTTAATTGCACCAAACAGATGAGATGACAGACATTACCTTTTTTAAAGGCTGTCATAAAATGGGGACAGGATGAAAAACCTAAGAACTGGCATGCCTGTCTTCTTCAAACTTAGCCAATAAAAACTGTACCTTACTATGGAGAGAAAACGTAGCTTGTTGTTTCAATGTGGTCTGACAAAGCCAGCAAACAGTAACAAGGATTCTATGACCTGCTGTGTAGGTTTAATTGAGGGGACAAAACGAGTGCCTCTTCCAGGCCAGGGGTGTGGAGAGGGTGGAGAGTGACAGGCGATAAGTCACAAGATGAGTGGGCCCAGTATTGAGACCTATGGGGTGCCACAGACCCTCGGCTACTCCAGCAGGGCCTGGCCATTGTTCATTACTGGGGGCCTATCAAGGGAGGGATGGAACTAAAGCAGGCATGCATGGAACAATGGTCCATAGTTTGGCCAACATGCTAAAGCAGCTGGGTGTCAGTGCCTTGAACAGAAGGGGTAGACACCCACTATATGGTCCACAAAGCATTGTCTATTTCCCCTTTTGGACAGAAAAGGTGGTTTTCTGTTAGGGGATGGACTCGCTATCATGTGGTGGCTTTTTTCCCCTAAGCCAGCAATGTCCATCAGCTGAAGTCTTTGTGGCCGACATGGTCTTTACATGTATATTTGTGTGTGTGTGTGTGTGTGTGTGTGTGTGTGTGTGTGTTTGGGAAGGAGGGGTGGTGGTGGGGGGTTAAAACGAAGAAAGCATCCCATTGACTCAAACAGAAAGGGGGAACACACACAGCATATCACAAGGGAGCATCTGGTAAGAGGAATGTGTATATGATGTCAAATGATTATCCAAAGATAGGCATCCCTTTATAAAAACTGGAGAGAGTGATAAAGGGCAACTCTGACAAGAAAAGTCAAGAGAAGGAGAATCTTGTTTGTGTTGCCGTGTCAAGAGTTTTTATAATGGGGTTGCTGGTAATGCCAGGACTGGGGATGTTTTTCTGTCTCGTGACATATGAGTAGGAATGTTTCCATGATTAACTAAACTGTCTGACTGAAACTGTGCAGCAGGAAATAGTTTCTTCCCCTCAAATTCCCTTTAACATCCACACCAAGTATGTCTGTCTGGATAGATGAAAAAGTTTTAAAGCACATGCATGCAAATCCACCTTGAACTGTCCTCTGAATGCACACTTACTGTCAGTGGTGGGTGAGGCATGCTCAGACACATGGGAGCTATTAAGAAGCTTGCAAACACCTGCTATAATGCTTTGCAGTTTTAGTGTGGCTATCAAATAACCACCTGTCTATGCACCAGTATCACAGAAGATAAGCCTTAATTCATGAACATCTTTAGGTGTATTAAGAATGTATATGTATTTGTTATTAGACAGCAGGATGGAGAGATTGACCTTTAGTTTCAAGCACCCAAATCACAAAGAATCTTGTACCCTACAGGGGAAATTAATTATCATTATACACTTCAATATAGTAGCCTATCCCTGGTATAGCTGCTGGTATGTCTTTTTTCTATTATTTTTACTTACAGACCTAAATACCCTTGGTTAGCACAGTATTTCAGGGATTATGCCTATTTTGGACAATTCTGCATCTCAGGATTTTTGCCCATTGCTGGGTTTCATTGTAGTAATAATAATCTGGCCCGTTTGCAGCAAAGTGGAAAATAAAAGTATGAAGATCAGGGGTATAGCAGTGTGACAGGACAACACCACTTTTCTACATTTTCCTCACCATAGTTGCCACATATAATCAATAGTATGGTGTCTAGTTGGTGCTTTTGCCAAGGTAATGGAACAATGTTTTACCCTCTCTTATTGCAACTGTGGAAAACAAATTATAATTAATGTCCTGTGGAGTAGTATTTTATTTAATACTATGTTTTATGTTACATTATTGTGCAATAGAGGTTTAACAAAAATAATTATTTCACTTAATTATTCCAAGACTGACGTTCAATCCCTACCAGAACCATCCACAGAAGGTATTTGCTAAAGTTGCACTATAGTCATTACAGTTCTGTGATACTGTTTTGAAATGACAAAAGTTTCATAAAATACATCATCAGAGAATAAACCATGCCTGTATGCCCCACGTATTGCAATAAATAACTGGTCCCAGACATCGCGCTACAGAGCTTCATTCAGCCTAAGTGGAAGTGGGTGTTAGAGGATCAAGTGGCCATTTATCATGCTTTGTCAGATCTTGACCTCCTTACCATTAGCAGGCAGATGTGGCAGAGCATTTATATATACTATGCGTACATATCAAGGGACCACCAATCAGGTTGTATATACGTACATACAGACACACAGAAGCGCAACATTTTTATGTGGGGACAGAGCATGGGCAGAGTGAATGGTGACTGTGGGCATGTCACAGGGGAATACTCACCTCAGCTCTGAAACCCCTTGCTGATTGACCTATCCACCTCACTCTTCTAGTGTATCTTTAAACCTCTCTCTGTCCCTTGGGGTCTGGCAAACTGGGATCTTCCCAAGGGGGCCCTCCTTTTAGCCACCTAACTATTACCTGTGGACTGAGCTGTCACAGTTTGCTACCTGCACTGGGGAGATACAGCACGCGCACACACACACACACACACACGCACGTACACGCACAAATTCACACACTTCCATACAGACACTCTGGTGGTGACACCCTGAGGGAGCTTTGTGGTATGTGGGAGTGAGACTAGCATGGAACCCAGCCGCTCTGAGGAACACCATCAGTCAAGAGCTGTCCATGTACTGGCTGTGCATGAGCAGGTTAGCTGTACAGGTAAGAAACAAACTATATCTTAAATTGATACATGTGGGAATACTTTGCCAATCATGAGAAAAGCAACAAGAGCCTCCAGTGTGATGGTAGCATGTATCAGGTAAAAAAGCTAGTTCAGGTGCAATTTAGAAACTATTACATAGTATATTATTGTTAAGTAGGTTTATGAAAGCAGTAGTTAGAGAATTGTTCATGTCCAAATACATGTTCACATAATTACATGAAAATCCGGCATCTGCATCTTTAAAGTTAATAGTTAGAATGAATATTCAAATATTCTGAAGGTTGTCTGGTAAATGAGCCCCAGATATCTGTTGTTAGCAGTCTCCAAAAATAACAGCTAATAACAGACAGCAATTTTCAGATCAAGACAGTGTGTCACTGTTCTGCATGTTTAAATCCTACTATTACTCACTAATATTTTGCATATATTGTATGTCAATTAGCAATGGAGACTAATCACAAATTTATGAAAATAAAGAATCACCTATTTTATGGTTAAAATACATAATAGCATATGTCATTTATTTGTTTATATTCAGCATTACCTCCAAAGCACTAATGGAGTAAAAAAAAAAAGAAAAAAAAAGAAACTGTGTTACGTTTGATTAAATTATTGTAGTGCCAAACATTTTCATCTGTCCTAAAACAAAACTGTGTGCTTCCTTTCATGTAAATAGCTTCTTTTTTTTTTAAACAGCTGAAGGATTCAATGTAAAAAGAAAAGGTCGTAGTGACTGACTTGTTAGTTTTATTTACCATTGCCTGTGTGGCCCATGGCAAAATAGGATGTACAGCATTCACAAATTTCTATAATATAGGAGTTTATGAACACATAATCCCTTGATTTTAAAAAGTGATGTATAGTTTTAATAATATGTTGTTTTGTTTGTTTTTCCTAGCACTAGATAAGGTGACTTTCCATTAATTCTTTTCAATCAAAATCACTGTGGTGACAAATTCATCACATTACAAACACCAGACAGAAAATACTATTTGCCACATCATTCAGAAAAAAAGCAATGGAAAGATAAGTTGGAAAAACACCTATAAATGTTGTACAAGAGGCAACGGTAAATTGATCACAGCATATTCAACACATATTGTACATTTATGCATCAAGGTTTTCAATCGTATTATTTTAATGTAGTCTGTTGATATTTCATTATTTCTACAGTACATTTGCACAGAAATAACTTCTTGTTGCATGTGAACAGTGTCTTCTCCCTGAGCTAAAAGGTTGTAACCTGGTGCAGAGCACTGACCAACGGGGTCTCTAGACAGCGGAAGAGAGAGGCGCAGAAAACAATCTTGTGCTTGTTTCTGCTTTACCTCTTCTGACATGGCTTGACCCCTCCATCGATCTCCTCTCTGCACAATGGGCTTCCTTCTGAAGAGCAGACCGTGTGTGTGTGTGTGTTTGTAAGTGGGTCCTCTTTCCTGACAGCATATTTTCTTCTAAGCAACATACCCGGAACTCTCCGGGAAAAGTCTCCAAGGTGTTTTCCGAATGATGTTCATAAAATGTTGTTGGAGCAGGGAAGTTGTGCTAACATGCTGATATACTTTTTCCAGGTTATCGAAATAGTGTCTGGAAAATAGTGAACACTAACAAGAAATTTCCTTATTTTAAATATAGCAATGACACTTGATTTTTTTTTTCTTCTTTTCAGTTCCAGTAATCAGTCATCACCTGAGGTGTTTGTATTTGATTTTCAGGAACATTTACCCATTTGCCAGTGGAGAGAGCAGGTTTGTGTTTATGCTTGTCAACATCAATGACAAAAAGAAAATTGAATCATCTTACCACACAAACACAGAGACATGCACAGAGACACACGCACAGTCCTGCACACACTCACGCTGGTATGTACGCACACAAACACTGCCCACTCATCTTATCTTACACTAGTTGTTAGAAGTAAATACAGTACAGTGAGTAAACCTGTATGTCTGCCAAAAACCAGAAAAAAAAAAAATCAAAATGAAGAGAAAAAAAAATTAACTCGGAGAGAAGGAGAGAAGGAGCTGTTTTGGACTAGAAAGTGACTTGAGATAAAAATAACTAGTCACACGACGCAGAGCAGATCTGGGCCCTGCTTCTTTTGCCCCAGGGCTCGGCCAGCACAGCCACCACTGCGTGAGAGACAGAAAAGGGTGATAGACAAGAGGGATGAAAAGGTGATTACAAAAACTGAGAACATGGGACGGATAGACGGATGGATGAGGGACTGGATAGAGTGAAGAGAAGAGAAGGTGGCAATGAGTGAGAAAACTTGTAAATCTCACAGAATGAGGAAAAAAAGGTGTACAGGAGTGGTTGGGAGGTTAGTGGGAAGGAGTAAAGAGTGTATCTAGACTAGGGACAGAAAGAACCAATGTAGAGAAAGATGCAGGATTCTTGGCCTATATAGAATAGGAAAGGGGAAACTGAACAAATAAAGACAAGTTGTGCTCTTGTTTACTATTGTGCATCTTCATGAATATGCTGCAGGGAAAACAAAAATCTTTTGTGATTAATTGGGAAAAAATGGACTGTTACAAACTGCATGCAGAAAAGTCAGTGCACACAGTAATATAAATAATAAATGAGCACCACAATGCGATGCAAATATCTGGCAAGGGAGCAAAAAACATGGCAGAAGTGTTCACAGCTCTCTACATATACAACAGAATTAACACTTAATGTGTGGTTTTTACCTTCTTTTAAAGAGAGAGTTTGTAGTTTTTCCTGTACTGTCAGAACACGCCTAATATGATGAAATCTGTGGGTGAACTTCTGGCTTCTGTTGTGTTGCTACGCAGGATGAGATTTCACTGCCAATATTCTTCTTGATAAGTGTATTTTCAAATACAACATCCATGAACGAGTTCTGAAAATATCACCAAACAAAACTGGAAATGTAGGCTATATGTTCTCGGTATTTGAAGTGATGCTATAAATAAGAACATAAGAAATCCAAATAAAAACCAACTGACAAATTCAGCCTCTCCCACAACACATTTTTTGTACAGTTGTCTTTGGGAGTCTTTTCTGTTTCTCATGCATTGTGTGCAGACATTGGGAGAAACAAGCTGTGTCATCAGTTCTCAGGACATCCCATGCAGCTAATATGATGACTAGTCCAAACACCTCCATCACTTGCCTGTTTTAAAGTCCATGGCTAACAAGCAGCTGGAGTGAAACATCTTCAGCCCTGCCTTTACAACAACATAAAAACTTTTATTTTTCTTTCTGTCTACGTGCAACTGACTGACAACATCATGTTTCCATCATGGCACCATATGCCCTCCATGCTGCTTAACAACCTCGTCAGTGGAGTCTGCAAAGGACCATAAAAAATAGGCGACCACAGATAATGCCTGATGGCCATTCTTGGCATCAGGAGGTCCTCTCCTCCTGAAGCAAGGCTAATTAACAGACAGGCTTATCTAATGATACCCCTATCGCTCGCTTTCTGTCTATCTCTCTCTCAGCCTAGGCTCCCCTTAAACACATCTCCCTGCACGCTGACATTGTTTTCTATTATTATGCAGGCACTGATGCCTCAGTAAGTAGTAAAAAGCGTCTTGACCATTCAGTGGCCAGTGGAGAAGAGACCCAGGGCTGCAGATAATTAAAAATTCCCCAGTTCTTGGGCCCTCTGGGGTTTAATGGAGGGATAGGGTTGGGGGGACAAGAGTTTGTAGGCCTGAAACAAGGCACCACAGTGATAGTGATGTACAAGTTGCTTGTTTTTTTTGGGGGGGGGGGGCACCACCAAGCTAGATCTGAGAATCTATTGCATTTCATGAAGTCCAGTAAAATGTGTTGACTTGCCTTGACAGGCTTGACTTGAAGACAAACTAAACTAACTTTAGGGATATGTTTATTGCTAAAATATTATGATATTAATATACTTATAAAAATTTATAAAAATAAATGCCATTAAGTCAATACCTGGTGCTTATGTGATCTATGGGGGGAAAACACATAATGTGTTTAGTTTAGAAGCAACATCAATTTGTTTAAAATAAACAGTAACAGTAATGAAAAATGTAAAAACAAGTCTTGCAGAAACACCAATGAAAGACACACTGAAAAAAAATATTAAACTGAAGGCACCCCCAAAACAAAATGAAAAAAGGAAGGCAAACATATGTCATGGATGATCAATTTTGCACCTGAAACCATCTGGTTCTTGCAGGCTGTGAGCCAAAGTCCATGTCACTTATTTGATAATCTGTCTGTGTCTCTAATGTGAGAATTAAAGATTTGTAATTCTTCTCACACTTTAGCAATGGGTGTTGTTTTTCTATGTTTTTCCTTTGTTTGTACTAAATTTATGTGATACATGAGCATACTTACTCATAGGTTCTCATGAAGTTAAATTTTTTTTTTTACTCACATATTTACATTATGGGCAATATGTTAGCCATTAACATTTTTTGAACAAAGTCCTTCCCCTACCCATTCCACCACACAACACAATGAAGTCATAGTAAAACCAGGACTGTGGCCACAGAGCCCCTATTCTGTAATCGATCAGCTGATCAACCCTGATTACTGATTGGCTCTGAGCTGATTGGATCTCATCCTCAAGAAATCACCTCAGGCCCTAAGGGCTGTTTGTGAGCTTTGTGCTTATGTGTGTGTGTGTGTTTATGTGAGTATATATGATGGGGGCTGTCACAGCTCACTCGATTACTGGAAGGTAAGGATGGGAATAGAGGGGGAGGGCATGACCATGACAACACACACACACGCACGTGCACACACACTAGCCAGGACCAAAGATGTGACAACTCAGGACGAGAAATCATGAGTTTTTTTTTGTTTTTGTTTTCTTTTCTTTTTTTAAACAAACTTGCGCCACAAGTATTCATCCACTCTTCTATTCTTTCACAGTCACTTTTCTTTCTGCCCTCCTTCTTCCCATCATGTTTTGGTGGCATAGTGAAGCTGGGTCAAGCAGAAACGCTAGCCCAGTTTCCGCTGCTATGGCCGATAAGGCATTGTACCTAGGCTCAGTAAACAATGGGATGCCATCTGTCCATTAGTGAGAGCACAGCATGAGGAGAGAGAGAGAGAGAGAGAAACCATTAGTGGGTCCAATGTGACCACATGAATGGAGGGAGAGGCACTCTTCTAAGCAGGAGGGTCAAGCAAGTTGGTTTAACATTTAAGTGAAGGGTGATGAAAAATAACGACTTTGAAGTTTATCAATTAAAAAAAGAAAAGAAACAATCCCGCCCCTAATAAGACCAAATTCAAATCAACTGAAGGTATATATTTGGTCTTACAATTTACAAAAAAAAAACATAAATAAATAAATCATTATTCATAACATCATGACTCTATGGACATTTTGGTTTATTCAGCTAAAGAGATGAAAACACAGATAGCCTTGAGGCAAGACATGTCTGCCTCCAGCAATGACTCAAAAAAGATGCACTGCTAAAAAAATGCCCAGAGGGTACACTCTAAACACTAACTGAAAAATTAAAGTCAAAGATCTTCCATTACAGCAATGACAATCAAAATAGGTCTTGCGGTACTCTAATAAGACAAATGATCATCCTGATTTTGTGTCTTGTGATTGAGACGGTGTTAATCTGATCCAGCAACTTGTGGGCTAAATATTGTAAACTCAGCAAGTGAGTGCTAAATGTAATTTAGTGCATAAACTGGTAAACTGTTAACAGTTAAGGGATAAAAATGCAACAATATACATTTACACTGTTGTCTCTATGATACTGAATACAAATATATTATTAGATTTAGATGTATTCTTTTGTTACAGTGCACAATACTTTCTCAATGACAAATATTAAATGTGTAACTGTTTTAAAAGGTTTTTCCTCACAATTTTGCATGTACTCATGTTAGATTATCTAGTCTTCCTGTTTCTCTGTCTTCTTCTGTCTGCGCCCATCATCATTAATCCCCTTTTCTAGCCACAGCTTTATCTGTATGACTCTCCTTTCTCACTCACATATACTTAGGAAACTTCTAGATGTGGTGGCTTCACATCTTCTCACCAGAGTGAAAGAGCAACAGGTACAAATGTCTGCTCTTCAGATGACACCACAATCCAGTCCTGGCACTCTATGGACACTGTAAAAGTATTGCAAAGCAGTGATCTAAAAAAAAAAAGTTTTGTGTGAGTGCCAGACTTTGAAAGCATGTGTAGATTTGTGTGTGAATGTGCAAGTATATTCATGCATTTAATAGATGTCTCCAAGTATACTGATGTGAATATAAGCATGTGTTTGTATATGGACATTTCTGCATATAGATAAATGTGTGTAATAAGTATGTGCATGTGCATACATGCTGAAGTGTGCCTTGTATCGACTGTGGGAGGAGACACACATTTCAGTTCCACCCCTGAGGCAAAGAAGTTCTTGCACACTGTTTTCACTAAACAATCTATTTCGCGCCTAGGTTGTAACGCTCCCAAAAATGTGTTGTTTTCTGCTCCTAAAATTTGACAGGATCTAGTACATTCCTGAATCATGGCACATCTTGATATGGCATGGGTTGTGAATAAGTATGAGTAAATTGGCACATATTTAGCAAACCCTGAATGGGTGGGTAGTGTTTGACAACAAACAAGTAAATAAATAACAAATAATTAAATTAAATTAATTACTAACATTTCCACAAGTTTCATGCCGATAGGATTAAATTTGGAAGAAATTCGAGCCTTGTGAATGTGCAAGTATTTAAAGAAACAGACAGAGGGGAGTAATGTATGTTACAAGGAGGAAAAAAAAACATATAGACAGAGAAAGGGGCTGAGACAGGTAGCCTGGAGGAGGATGGGGGAGGAAAAGAGCTACCTGACGCAAAACTTCAAAGTCTAAGCTGTCACCTACATTTTTTGACCTTTCACCACCCCATAAACCCTATCATCATATTATTGTCGCTGTGTGTTGTATGTCTAAACCACTTTCTGGTTTCTGAGGAAAATGAAATAAGAAAAAAAAAAGACATGGAAGAGGTCAGGATTTAGAAGTTGAAGATGCACCTCATCTGTCCAGGGATTTACATTTTTCTACCCCTTTTATTTTCTCTACTTTCTATCTCATTCTCTTTCATTTTGGGTCTCTTGTAGTGATTGAGGTAAGATTTTTTAAAATGATTAGAGTTAAATAATTTGTGGTGTGGCCTCACGGCTTGGAGGCAGAGCTGATGTTCAATCAGATGTTATCAGCCAGGTGAAGCCAGGTCCACCTGGTTCTGCAACAACGCAAAAAATTGTGACCACTAAACCATCAGGATTTACATACATCTCTTCTGAAAACTGGGACAGGGAGTCAGCAAAGCACAAAGCAGGAGAAAAATGTGAGAAAGCAGCTTAGCATGAAACTCCTCCCACAGAAAGACAAAATAAAACAACTAGGGTATTGGTGTCATCACAATTTTAAACACACACTACCATCATCCCTTGTCTCCGTTTCCGGCTGTCTTATCAGTAAGAACAACATAAGGACAGAATGCCATAACAATAATCAGCTGCAAATCCCCATTTTTCTCAAGCTTGGTTTGTTGTAGAAATATTCTAAAATGAATAATAATGAGGTGATTAAAGTCATATAGGCTGACAGGCTGCAGAGTCATATCTACACTAGGTACATTAGGATATACAACATTTCAGAGTGATTTAATACACACTTACATAAAGAACAGGCACACTGCTTAAATTCAAAAATATTTAGCTTATATTTTTCTTTTGTTCAATCCGTTTTTGTTAGAAGGTAATCACTGATGATGCTGGGGTCATGCCTGGATGGCTTAGTATTCTGTGTGCTTCAGCAACTCATGGGAGAGAGCCTACACAGGCACACTATGGGGACAAAAAACAAGCTCTTAAACATAACTCATTACATTTTAAAGTAACAACTTGACTTAGGATTAGGGCAAGAGTTAGCGTTCAGGAAGCAGTGGGCAGGGCAAAGGGAAATTTTCAGAAAATTAATAATAAATTAGCAAAGTCGACGTAAAGTCCATTGAAGTGATAGAAACCTGATCGCGTGTGTGTTCATCTGTATAATTTCTTCAAACAATAGCACTTTGCATCCATATTGGTGCACATGCACAACACAATGCATTATATGTTGATGGGTTACCTGCTGAAATGAATCCCAACCACATTTTACACTGTATTAAATATTATTTCAGTGTGTCTTTATGCAAGAACATAAAGTTTCATGACCCCCCATGAGCCTCTTCATGCTTCACTGAGGCGTGCAGGAGATTCCAATAGCTTAGAAAAATACGTAACAGGGCTACTTGTGTAAAACCTCACTATGACAAGTTGTTAAAACAAGGTGGCAGTGAATGATGAATGCTCACAGAGTTATAAACAAACACTCACCATTTACTTTCAGCTATGTCTGTCTGTGTGAAGATACCTCCTACAAAGTGCTCCAGCAGCTCAGTTCAGTCGTACAGGGCATGATTTGTAATACTGGGCAGCTCCCCGGTGGGAGTTGGAGTGCAGGCTTTCCACAGGCTATTGCTATGAATGAAAGAAAAAAAAAAAAAAATCTTAGTCAGCGTTGCAGTTTATTTATACAGATTTTATTTATTGCTGAGAAGACAAGGTAGACTAGTATGTCATTCTCTGCTAGACGTATGTTTGAAATTGTGTGCCGTTTCCGCCGACCAGCAAGAGCACACTTACATGTGTTTATCTATACATATTCTGTAACATATGTACAATGGCAGTTAAGAAAGTACATCTAAGTGTGTGTGTATGAAACTGGTTGTTTGTGTAATTGTGTGTCTGGGAAGTAAAATCCAAAGCCTTTTGTTTGTCCTCTGCTTAGTGTCTAAATGCAGAGGAGCAGGCTTGGGCAGGCTCTTATGTCTAAGACCTTCCTCATTCAATTATCATTGGCTGCTTTGAACTGTGACTCCTGTTCCTGAAGATGGAACAAGAGAAAATAACATCTAAATGAGCTCAGAGAGTCATGAATAAAGATTCATGCATGTTCAGACATACATGCGCGGATTCACTTACTGTATACATTTGTGTATATACAAACATATAGAGACATGCTTATGATGTCCCATGGATGCAGATGTAAGTAATTAGACATATACAGTACATATGAACATGGCTCTGCCTGGTGCACTCTTTAAACGTAGTTCCTCTTTTAATATTTGTAGTCAGATGGTTTGTCAGCCTGGAAATCATCTAAAGCTTATGCTGCAGATGCCCTTTTGACTCTGTCATTTAGTATCAACTCCAACTGCATTTACCAGGTCTTAATGGTTCTCTCAGCAATACATTTTGCCTGGCTCTCTGACCCCCCTCACGTAAAAAAGTCAGATTACTACTTTGTGAAAAAAAACAGGAACTATCTTCTAAACCCTATGAAAGATTATTTTCAAAGCTGCAGACATTTGTTTCTATCCAAAAACTAAATACTTCTATTCTTGTCTAAGACGTAGATGCATGGTGATTTTTGGAGACACTTTTTCTGCTGAGGAGGATTTCTGTAGGGATGTCACTGTCTTTCTGCTTTTCTTTCTTTACTACCTGACTAAGGCAGATGGGGACCAGCGCATTACTGCAGCACTTCAGTGTGCAATGATGCTGATCCACTCAGAATGTGAACCCATGACCCCAACCTGCACCACTCACACCCCAAAGGAGTGTCCTCCCCTTTGAGCCTATCCCATGAAACATTCACACATAACATGCTATAATCTACCTTGAAGCTGTCTCAGGCAACAGCGATGAAAAGTGTTTTGTGCCAAGCAGACCTCCTCCTCTCAACATCATCAACTTTGTCATTTTCTTTCAGTTGCTAGCTTTAAAATGCCTACCTAATCACCCACCTACCCCTAATCTAACACATTCTGGACCAAATGATGTGCACGCTGCTCCGTGCCATTGCAAGTTGTGTCTTTGTATCAGCATTGCTGGGCATTTAGAAAGAAACTTGAGGATGCCAATGCACTTGATCTGTTATGGAAACACATGTGGATCGTCCATGTGGCAGAGAGACACCGCTGACTTTTGTTTACATCTCTGCAGATGCCGTGAGGAACAATGAGCATCTATTAAAACCACATTGTCAATACATGCAAATGTCTGCCATGAATCAAGGAGGATATTTTCAATACTTACTTTGTGTTTGCTCTTAACCCAACTTTTTTTTTTTTTTTTTTTTAAATCATTCCCATGACTGGCCCCACATAAAGCACTGGAAGTACTTTTCTGTTGAAAACCTTAACTGCACAGTACTATTTAAGGGCATTTAGTGGTTTGTGGCAACTGACTCTAAATTGCAAAAACATTTGCACGGCAATACTCCCTCGCCTTGGAAAGTAGCTTCTAGATCAGGGTTTTATTGTGTTTGTTGATGACTACTGTCTTTTTATGTGTTTTGCTCCATTGCTTCACTCCCTGCCCATTTTGGAGAATAAAACAAAGGGAGGGTGAAAAAAACATTCCACTTGTTAATTCGCTGATCTCACCAACAATCGATTGAGATGCGTTTGTCACTGTTACAGCAGATTGAATGGCCCAAAAAAGAACATGGAGGCAGTAAAAGCAAAGAGAGTTTAATCTGAAGTTGTGAATGACAATATTGATTTGCCTTTCTTTTTGACAGAGAAAGGATAGAGTTTCAGAATCAGAGGTAATAGGGACTCTAACTGTCACAACATGCTCTTTTTCCTGGCTCTCCTCTGTTGTTCTCTTTTCCATGTCTCCCGTGTTTGTATCTGTGGTGTGATATATTCTCGATAGCACATTTATTTTTGTCATGGGGAGAGAGGGTATTTCAACAACAATATTTAAGAATTTGTTCAGTATCTTATGTATTTTCTAGAGAGACCTTAATTTCAACACAAAGGTAAATAAATTTTTTTTCAACATTTTATATTAAATAATAGTGTAGACACTATGAATATGAAACATCTATTTAATTCCTCGTATATTTTCTAGTGAATCTGGTGTGCAGATTTTATGTAAATGTATCGCACTATTCAGTAAACATTAATTGTGACCCCAGTCTAAGCTAACAGACATAAACCTTAATTCTAATACACAGCAGTGTTGAAGTAGAGCTGAACTCAGTGCTGCCTGTAGCAGAAGCACATCTCTGTGAGTGAGAGTGGAAGTATTTGCCGTTAGAGGGCCTTGTGGACACATTAAGGTCTATTTGCATGTCCATAATGCCAACAGAGAACCCCATCTCTGCACTTAGGCTCAGTGGAGCCGTAGAGTTAAATATTGTAGAGAAGCGGAGCATTGAATGCTGCCTGACTCTTTCACAGAACAAGTAATGAGTCCCTGCGATAGCTTGTTTTGGATGATTTAAAATGTTATACGAAGTGTCTGTATGAGGTTTCTTTGAAACACACACACGCATACACACACACACACACACACACACACACACACACACACTGGAAACTGGAAAGAGAGAGAGTAAGAGAGAGAGAGAATATTTGTTTTTTGTTGTTTTTTGTTTATTTTTACAAACATAAATATCTTGTTCTTACTTTTGTCCTGGCCACCACAAGGACTATGGTTCTGAATAACAAAACAGGGGCCCATCCTTGCAAGGTAGCCTTAGGTCGTGTTTACACTGCAAGACATCAAAGGCATTGCTGAACTTTTCCAAGCCCCTCTTGCTCAGGTAGTAATCCTAAAGTATAATCTCTTTAAAAACTGTAAAACCCATTAGACTGACACCATCTAAATCCTCACAGAAGACAGAGCAGGAGAGAGTAAAGAAGTGAACTTTGTGGGCCTCTACATTGTGACAGACGCTTCTGAAGTGGATTTATAAACGTTGTGAGGAAGAGGAGAGATTGCATGTTTACTCTCATAATTTCCTGGGATATATTTGCAATAATTGGCTAGATGGATGGTTGCTTCCAGAGCAAATATGTTATAGGTGGGTTTAAACAACATAATTTGTGTTTGAAGAAGATATGTAATGGCGTTAATTTGACCTAAGTGACTCTAAATAAGACTCATGCCAGTAAAATAAACAAATGTCCTTAGCTGCCCTGCCATGGGGGGATTAAAAACAAAATTCAAACTCAAACAAATATTAAGTGTTTACCACCATCCTATGCATTTGGTCCTGGATTACCTGCTAGAGTGACAGTAATCAGCCCTTGTTAGTGAAGTATTTCTCTTTGCTGTCTTAACATTCCAGTAAGCGGTTCAGTAGTCCTAAATGGCATGGCTAAGTATTCATTTAGTGAGTGCATTTACATATTTGCCTGGCCTTAGGTCACAGGCAGATTGTGGGCCAAAGAAACAGCATTTCACACATGGTGTTGATGAGGTGACACCCCCTTTCAACCACTTCTTGTCTTTCTGCTCCCTCCCTTCAGTCATCTTGCTAATTCTATACCTCTTTTTCATACTCCATTCTCCTACACTCACTTTTTTTTTTACCCTTTTCTCTCCTTACAAGCTTTTAACTCCCTTTTTCTCCTCTTATTTCCTCTCACACATTCACCCATCCTCACCTTTACTACACTTTCCCTCTCGATTACACTGCACATACAGATATACTGTACACACACAGACACACACATATCCATGCACACACAGACACTGTCCAATCATCCACACCACATGCAGCAAGCAACTTTCTAAAAGCCATAAATCCCAGGGTGAAGAAATATTCCATTTCTACGGCCCCTTGCTGTGTACTGTCCCCTGGCCCCAGCTCTGCTATGCCATATCACAATCAATTCCATAAGCTAAACTAGGGTGTATAAGGTGCTGTATGAAGGTCAGAGAACCCACTTTGACTGCCATCTGAGCGTGAAGCACTTACCCACTTACCCCCCACACCATGCCCAAGTTAGCTGCCAAGCGAAACCTTAATATACCACCTTCCAGCACTGGAAGTCACTTCTAGGGTTTGCCCAACACAGGTCTTTTAATGCTAAATCTGAAAGCAGATACTCTGTGCATTTATGTATTGATTTTCATTTTGTGTGTCATTAAATTTGACCTTTTTAATGCCAAACAATTACAGGATCCAGCAGAATTTTATTCTCATCAGGGTGAAAGCGTCTTACACCACAGCAAACTAATGAAATGATTTTAGTTGGGTGAGCAGCTGCTTAAGGCAGGGTGACCCACCCCATTTATTCTGTTGTAAGGGAAACTCTGAGATACTTTATTGCCTTTAGATGAGGAATTCATTTACAAAAGACATTGTTGAATAATAAATGAATGGATAAAATGTGAAAAGAAAATTACATTTTATTCAGGTTTTTTAAAGCTTTTATATAGCTGTGATGAGTGTACAATTTTGACCAACTTTACAATAATAGTAAAAGGTCAGTATTGGCCTGATATATATGTTTTGTTCCTTGTCTGTATTTATTATCTTTTATCATATTGATGTCTTACCATTGTATATCCCTTATGTCTTTTTATTCCCTATTTTTTACTCTTTTTTGTTTTGACCCTTGCCTTCTCCACCTACCTGTTTTGCCTAACAATCTGTACCTCTTTCCTAGTATCTCTCTGTGTGACCCTACCAAGTACAACCGTAGTCTGACTCCATCACATAGACTACTAGAGGTACTGTTTACCTCCATGTTCTTGATTAAACTGGGCCACATAGAAAGAAAAGGCGATGGAGAGTATGAGTATTTAATGAGTATGACGAACGCAAAGGTGTTCTCGTAAATCATCACATGGTTTACAAACTCAATAAGTAAGGGCTTCCTGCCTCAGCCAGGCAGGCCTGCACACACCTAAATTATTAACAAAGCTGGGGGCCCCCAGAGGCACAACTTTGATGATGTTATAAACAGGGGAGAGGACAAGGTGCCTTCTCAGCAAAAGATTATAGGACCTCCCACCTCCCCCCAAATCCCAGCCCCCACACACTCACTCCTAATTACCTACCTCCAATGGTGAGAGGGTGAGATAGAGATGGGGGTGGTGGGAAGAGCAACTAAATAAACTTGTCACATTCCTTTCCTCCATATTGCTCTGTAAACTAACTGAGACTGTACATTATGCTGGTGATGGTGCATACAAATGGGAAGCAGAAGTCAAACTTTATGAACTCATATTAAGTAATAAAAATTGCATCGGTATTATTTTTTAACAGATCTGTATACATTTGCAAATCATGAATATGTTAATTATGAGTTTGCGTTCATGCAGTCTGTTTGGGCTAAATGATTTAAATATTATCTCCCCCTTCAATGCCAGTTCTAAATTGTTATCATGGCCGTCATCATGCTTTAGTAGGTGCAAGCTGCATCTCCCAATCGGTCAGTAGGTGCATAACAGAATGTGTTATAATAAGAAACGTCAACAGCAAATCAGGGGTAGTAATTAATTTAGGAGCAACAGCAAACAGTGGTGAAGAATGGAGTGAAAGGGTGAGTGATAAAACACAGGACTTTGAAAAACCAGTACCAGGTGTTCTTACGTTAGTAAACCATTATTTTAATCCAAAGCGTTATCTTTCACTAAACCTTTTTGTCTAAACATGGCACATTCTGCATTTATCACCAAGCACCTTATGTGATACATTTTAAATCCAAATTCATCAACCTTCGATACTAGCTGATGCAGTGTTTTATTTATTTAGGTAATGGAAAATAGTGGAAGAAGATATGGAGAAGACAACTATACTGTAGGTGTATTTATGGTAAAGATAATTGTTAGTCAGGAAATAAGTTGATAAATTGAGGTAAAAAAAAATAGATACACCTGCAGATAGAAAGGGGAGATGGCATGGAGCAAGTGAAAGCAAGGGAAAGAAAGAGAGATCAACTATAAATCAAAACCTTTGTAAAAATGAAATAAGGTTTCTGTTTTTTATACTTTTGTTTGCTGTTTTTGAGTATTGTTTCACAAATGGCAAATAGCACACAGAAGCAAAAATAAATAAATAAAAACTGTAAAATAATGAAATAATCTCATCTGCATCCCCTATGTTCTATTCTCCTCCTAAATAAGGCAACCATTTTTGTAGGCCTTGTTTTACTGCACTGTTAGTAAACTCAAAAGTGAGGGGCAAAGTCTCTGGTGAGAATGAGATAAAGAAACTTGATTTCCCCAGTGCAAATATGCTCCAAATTAAAAACCAAAATGAGGTCCCCAGAGTATTCGCTCTAAATCTGATAGTAAGTCAAATGAATTTTTTATTAAGCAGATCATAACTGCATTGATTTTGAGAGAGTTTTACTGTAATAAGGTCCAACATACTGCATGTATTTGTTTAATTATTTCTTTTTTGGGTGGCAGTGGAAAGAAAACGTAGATAAGATGTTAAAAATTAAAGTCAAATATGAACATAACGCCATTCCAGCTTGGCTACAGTACTGAGAGTATAGTACATGAGCTTGAGATCGCTTTATAATGAAGTTGCACTAAATCCCATCAGCCTGTATCTCACCACTTCTGCAGCAGGGGTGGAGTTAAATCCAAATGTGGCATTGGGCACATTTATTTTGAACAAACTTTTTTTTTTTTTAATTATTTCTTTTCTGAAATAAAAAAAACATGTCAAAGAGCTGATGTTGCTCATAACTCAGTGCAGTGGGTATTTGTATTTTGCCTACTTGTGCTGATGTGACAGGCGGGAAAAGAAAGAGCAGAGACTGAAAGACAATCTGGAAAATGACAAAATACTCTATATACTAAGAAAATGAGTCAGTGAGCAACAGGTGTGAGAGATAACTACAGGGCAAGTGGGAGTGTCAGGGTCTGCAATGACAGGACATGAATAACAAGAGGCAGGTCAGCAAAACGCAAAAGGCTACTCAATCAGAGGTGACTGAAGAGATCATTTCAGATCTTACAGAAAATCTCCTTTTAGAATAAAGGTACCTTGTATTTGATTGTTTGATGGGAAATCATGGAGGTAGGTGATTCAAATTCAGGAGTGTATCACAGCTTTTAACAAAACTGCTTGACACTGAACAGTGTTGATTAATGAATGTAATAGTAGCCAAGATTGGAATTTACCTTTAAGGTAGCAAAGCATCCATCACACTGAATGGAATATCATGTTTCATCACGCTATTCAGTTTTAAAACTGTGAGAAAGACTAAATACACACACATCTTAAATCCGGCACAACACACCCATAAAGCCTGTTTGTTTTTAACAGAACCTTACAGAACAGTACTTTGCAAAATTATCAGCAGATGTTTCATAATGTAAATAAAGATTCACTCTCTCTCCTCCTTTATCCTGTTCACCATTGTGCTTTAACACTTGTGCTGTGTCGTTTATTTTCCTCTTTCACATGATTACAAACTGGAATATCTAGAAGCCGAGTCACAGGAACTGGACTTTTTATTGTTGAGTCAAAATGTTTCACCACAATCATTGAAATAGCAAGAAGTTAAAAAAGGAACACAACGTGTGTACCCGAATGCAGTGAACATGGGATGCCATGTGTCAAAATAACACATGTGCAACACATGGTAGAAACAGACATTGTCTTTCTCCTCTTTGACATACAACATGGCAGAGACTGAACTAAAGGCCCTTGGTTCAAACACTACTGCCGTTTTTGATTCTGTAGCCTCCATATGTGAGAGTCTTCAGCAGCAACAGTCCTTGCTTGACACAGGGCCATCTGTGAGGAGGATTCAACCATACACAGATCTTTCAAAAATGCACAGAGTGTGCTTTCATAAGTTTTTCAGCAGTTTAGCAGAAAATTGAGAAAATCATGTCAAAGCTTTCCAACCTCTGTTCTGTGGCTGAGTAGAAGATGCAGAATTGAAGAGTCATGATCGTATGCGTGTCTGGATCGCTACATCGCAGTGTAACACCAAAAACTATAGACACCCCCCCCCAAGGGGGTTTGGTGCTATACGCAGGCATCTGACTCTCTTGTCTCCCCTCTCCTTGCAAATAAGCATGGCTCTTGGATAGTGGCATCTGATCAGATGACTGTTGGTGAAGTAAGCATCTCACTCGCTCTTGTACTTTGTGTGTTGCCCCATTTTCCAAGCTTTCACTTACTGATTTTCTCAGGTCGCAACAGTATGAACACCATGCCTTCCTGTGGTTATCTGCTTTAACCATTATGTGTTTTGTGTGACTTTATTTGCATATGGAACTATGTATTCACATTTGGAGTGGGTGGGTAGCCACGCATGTTTTAAGAAGAGGCTTCAGTTTTACTTCAAATCATAGAATATCCTACATTTATCTGTAATTTCTGAATCACAGATAATGTGAAATCGTTTGAGAGAAAAGAGGGTTAAATGGTCAAAAGCAGTGTTGTAATACATTATCACTAGTTTCCATTTTCCGGGATGCACTGGGCATTTTTTTCAGTGAGGATATATGTCTTGCGGTTATGATTAACCCCGAGACATATATGCTCAACTCAGTACTCAGTGCCACTACAATAAGTCATCTGTTGAAATCCAAAACAAGGCTGATGGCACAGCTGACAAAGTATGCAGTTTGAGAGGGAAGTGATGTCACCACTGCCTACTAAAACTGTATTTGTTCAAATCAAATTAGACGTATGATGCCCTGGCACACTCAATTACCCCAAATACCCCCACCCAAAATAAGACCAAAGATGTGGTCATGATTTGACATCTGCAAGGATAAATGGAGTGCTGACAAAGTCTCTTACAATGAGGGCAAGTCAAGCATGTAGACACCCTGTCTGAATGGAATGGCAGACAATTTTCTTCATTGTCTGGGTCTGAACAACTCTACATACCATAGATATGAAAACAAAATTTAAAAAAAAAGTTTGACAAATTATTCCCTCTGTTTCCATGTTTTTTCTCTGAAAAGGACAGTGCTGTCACTTTAAATGAAAGGAATTAATAAGGGCTCAGATACTGGGTGCTTGGTTTTGGTCAAAACATAAATAAATATCTATGGTTCTATTTAACAAATCTATAAAAAGCTATTGGCATGAGACAGATAAATAAAAAAACCCCTGTGTCTATATGAGTTCATGTGTTGGTCAGTTGTTGTCATTGTGGCTGACTTGACTTCAAAACAATTGGTCACAACAACTGTGTGAGATGGTTTGAGAGGTTAGGTGTAAGAGCTCCAGTCATAATTAGCTTGTCAATCAAGGGGAAAGTTATTATTTCCCTAGTTGAAGTGAAGCTCATTAGTTTCCTGGACAGGTTGCAATGGGTAACCAAACAGGTTCTGTGCACTGTGCACACACATGCAAACAGTAGCACAGAAACACACGAACACAGATTTCTACTCACTATGAGGCCAGTCACACAGACAGTGACACACAAATCTATCCCCATTCTCTACATGACAGATTGGGCTGGCTGGCTGAGCAGCTGCCTGATCAATAGTCATCAGTGACCCTGTCCACTTGGCTGTCACATAAACCCCGACTGTAAGACACAAATTTACTAAAATGGACCTTTCTCCATCCCTTTAAATGTCTGTCTAGTATACAAATACATAATATATATTCATATATAAATGTTCTACATGTTTTGCAATATCTAAATATGAAAGTTGCATATATGGCCCATGCATAATGTAAATCATAATGCAAATGTGTGTGTGTTGTGTTTACAAAAAAACAATATTGCTAAATATACATTTTTAGCAAAACTAACTAGTTGTCATATTACAGTAATCAATTGTTTCCTTGGGTCACTGATCAATGGTCACATATGCCAATCAAAATCATATTATTATTATACATATTTTACAGTTATTGCTAGGACACATACACCGACAGCTTAAACAGAGATTCTACACCTTTTACTTCAAAATGAGACATGGATTCTCGGGCAGTCAAAGGATAGTTTGAATTGACATAAAGACATGCTGTTTTTCTACCCTGAATCAATCACTGCACATGTTCCATGGCTCACCAAATAAAAATTCAAATTGTCAAAATTAAACACACTGTCGATATTTTAGGAGCAACAGGCTGCAGGGACCCAGGGAGTTAGCAGTGCCACGGCAACAACAATAAACAAATGTTTGCTGATAAATAAAACATATTCCATCAAAGCATAAATGCTAATGGAAAGAGAACCTGCAATCACACAAGTTGAATGTGTGAGCTCTGGCATACACAAAGTGTGAGAGAGAGGTGTTAATTGCTGTGCTAATTAGGTCCTGATTGCATTGCTCTTGTTTTGCACTTGCACGTGATTAAAATTTCAACAGAGGACATTATTTGGCACTGTTAACAGGTGCCAAGCTCAACACACAACACACACAGTCCCAAACACACATAGACACAAACATTGCTACACACATTGATGGAGTAGTCCATGCATGGACATCCACACAGAAACACACACAGATGTAAAAGGATGCTGGAAGGGGTCATATAAGCATTGCCTTTTCCTAGCAAATTCAAAATACTAAATATGAAATTATTAGCTTCTATATTTTGGAGAGAATGTCACAATTATCACATACACATGCATTTTTAAATGCCAAGACAATGTCCATACATCCATTATCTATACCCCCTTATTCCTAACCAGGGTCACAGGGATCTGCTGGAGCCTATCCCAGCTCTCTTTGGGTGAAAGGCAGGGGTACACCCTGGACAGGTCAGCAGTCCATCACAGAGCCACATAGAGACAAACAACCTCACACACTCACACTCACTCCTATGGGCAATTTAGAGTCACCAATCAACCTGACATACATGTTTTTGGACTGTGGGAGGAAACCAGAGTAAACCCACGCAAGCACAGGGAGAACTCCACACAGAAAGGCCCCTGAAAGGCCCCAGGACCTTTTTGCTGTGAGGCAACGGTGCTAACCACTCATCCACCGTGCTGCCCGCCAAGACAACTTATCAAAGCCAAAATTGAACAAGACAATATGCAGAGAGAACACTGCAGAACACAACAATGCAGAGAGCAGGAAGCTGTAGGACATTTTGTCCTTTGTCATCCTTCAGGAACTTGCCTGATGATGATCACCTAAATGTAACAAAATTACTTAATATAATCAATCACAACTGTTTGTCATTTTAGTTTTAAGTATGTCCATGAATAGAAAGATCTGGTAAGCAGGCTGCTGAAACGATCCTATGGGTCATATTCATAAACAGTGTAAATTGTTGTTTAGGGTGAATGCCTTGTTTAAATGATCACACCCACAAACCAGCTGACACCTGCTAAACCTGTATCCCTGTGAACAACTGCAAAACAGAAAAAAAATAAACATTCATATTGTTGACTTGCTGGTAAGAAAACTGCAATTCACTGCAAAGATGGTTGACAAGTTTAGGGAGGAACTTCTGTTGTGACTACTGTGACAGTGAGCAGAGAGCGTTCATTTGTGTGGCTGTGCCTTTTGAGACAGGATTGTGTGTGTGTGTGTGTGTGTGTGTGTGTGTGTGTGTGTGTGTGTTGTGCACGGCCTGGGAAAATGTACATCTGTGACTTGAGTGGGATTTAATCTATCTATCTATCTATCTATCTATCTATCTATCTATCTATCTATCTATCTATCTATCTATCTATCCCTATGTGTCTGTCTGTATGCCTGTCTGTCTATGGGCATGTACACAGACATAAAAGCAGCAGCATGAGCAGACAGTCAAGCTGTGAGGCAGACAGACAGATAAATATGACTTGAATGACATTTGTTTGTTCTAAAGGACATGGCCTAAAGCAGCGACCTTCATCACTGGTGACAGAAGAGTTACTCACACACAAGAAACCTACCAGGAGGCACAAATCTGCAAACTTCAGAGACATTTTGTTTTAGTCATCACATATCAATATATTCAATGCCCTCCAAAACTCAAGCTTAAAATTAAACAATGTCAGACCAACTTTAACAGAAAATCTCTATGTGGTTACAGATATTATATTATTATTATTGCTGTTATGAATATTGATTTTGATATAAGCTCTAGGTATTCCAGACAAATATTTAATTTCCAGAGTTAAAACAAGGACATAAAATTCATGGATACCTGGTACTGTGAGTATCAACTATACAGTAGTAATAAGTTCTAATTATTTAATGTGAAGCATTTTATGGAGGAATCAATGAAGAAGACACAGCCTTAAATATATAACACTCAATGTTACATAACTGGATTATGCAGTATAATACAACAACTTTTTTTCTAATTCATAACAGGACACAAACACAGACACAGATGTATTGTGGATTGTGCAAACAGAGGTCAGTATGCCTCCACTTGTGTTAAAAATATCACATCTGGTTGGGGTTACTGTCAATTTTCTAATACCATCTTAAGATGTCTATAAAAAGTAGATATACTCTATTTTGATGGAATATCTTCATTATACAGGAATATATGAGAAACTTTTTGTATATTAAAAAAAAGTATAACATAATACTAGATGCTTTGAAAAAAGTATACTGAATCTAAAACCTAATGTTTACAGTATAGAATAGAGGGAAAATACAAAAAGTATACACAAATGATAATCCAAACCAGTCCCCTGTTATATAACCTAATCACACCGCACCCCAACTTCATCCTCGGCTTACTTAACTACTACTGTCAATCCTCACTCCCACTCCCTGAGTTGCAGATTTAAACTCACTCTCACTCTCACACTCACAAACACACTCACACACACACGGTAATGATGATTTATGTTATGATTTATGATTTATCTTAAAGGCTCTTGCTTGCTGCTGCCGATCTACTGCATTTGCATTCAAATGGTACTTGAAATGTGTCAGTAACTGAGTTTTGATAGAAATTTATTTCACAAATATTTGAAAGGTAGTATTTGACAACTAGATACTGTACATCTATGTGATTTATATATTAGATATACAACATGAAGTATGCATTTGTATCTATGGCGTACTTAAGATACAACAAATCAAGCTTATTTACAAGTCAGTTTCTTCAAGAACATACTTTGCAAATGCTTACTCCTAAATTTCAACTGGTGAGTACATACAGTGGGAAAATTATATATAATATATGACTATGCATTGTATCCAAGTAGAGCAAAGCAACATGGATATGTTGTTAGTACTGAGATAACCAGAATGCCCGCTTTAATTAGTTTTGACCTACAAATCTACCTGTTTTGTAGGACAAATAATTGTTGCTCCACACTAGGAAACATGTGGGCATATAAAAAAAGGTTTTGCTAGCACATGAAACACTGAAATGTAGGTTTCTGATCCTTTATGCTTAGTAAATGTCTGAGCACTGCTTACTTCACTCAAAGAAATGGAAGAAGAAATGTGAAATAGCTGCCCTGTTTTTGTCCTAGAAACTTTTAACTGCTGATAAAGATCAATGACACTGCTGATGATATAAATTCTGAGGTGCTAGTTTGTATTGAGCTGGCTATAATGCTTTTGGCTCTCAGGATTGCAGATGGAGCCAGCAAAGAACTCCTGTAAAGAAAAAAAAAATGAAATAAAGATTAATGTTGTAGGCCAACTCATCTATACTTTTGATAAAGAATTCTTCAAGCCAATTGCTGCAAGAAATATGGGCTTTAGTGGTGCCCGACTCTTTGTAAAGAGAGAAATGATATATAAATGATTAAATGATATTTTTGTTAGTGACTTCTTCATCAGCTGAATTAGTTGCCTGAAATAGGGGTCACTGCTAAAAAAAAAAACTGTTTCTGCAAACTGGACAAACTGGTGCAGTTGTGCCAAAATGTACATGAGGAAGATGAAGAAGAGAAATGGCACTAGCCACCATAGAGGGCCACTGCTGATTATATGTGTATAAAACTTTCTACTGTGTTTTGCACTGACCTGGATATGTATTGGCACTGATACTGACCTTAATAATCCCTGTTGGCTCTTTAGCAGCTGAAGACTTTCTGGCTGTCTTTAAAGTTACCAATTAGTTCTATCCGAATGACACTTCCTCTGACAGAAGCCCTTATGAATGGCTATATGAATTGCTCTTTAATTTGACCTGGATATGTTGGACTGTTCAGCATGCCCTTAAAGTAGCTAAGCCTAAATTAGCACCCTGGCTGAATGTCTAACCATGTCACACTGATGTGGCACCAAGCTGAGCACAAGTAGGAGAAAGACAAACTTCAGGTACAAGTTATTTTTCAAATATAATTGCTAATAATCACAATAAAACTCAATGATTCTCCGTTCCACACCGTTTTCATTAAATATTTTGCTTCAGCTTGGCTTTTCATTTAATTTCTATGCCGATGACATTTAGATCTATTTTCCTGTTTGGGAAGGGAAAAGGGAAAATTTGTTTGTCTACAGGATATGAGAGATTGCTTGACAAGTACATTTTTACGTTGAATGAAAGCAAAATGAGTGTATACTACTTGGAGGCATGGATTCGTCGACTCTGTCACACTTTGATCTGGGGCCTTTGGCCATATGTATGACATCTTTACATAAAATTCTTGGAGTGCTATTTGACGGAAGTCTATAATTTGATGAACAGATTAATTTAGCCTTTTTACAGTTGAGTGTATTGAGCAAGATTAAATCGTTCAAACCACTTGATATTCAAGTTTTTCTAAGCTCCAATCTTTATTATTTTAATGCAAATGTTTTTTGGACCATGTGACACTTGTTTTTGGCAAACGTCATTAACTTCCAATTTGTTTTAAAATATATTTTAAGATTTTGACCTTTGTCTCTAAAGTGTTAAATAGTCTCACTACTGAGGTCTTGAAATGGTAGATTCCAGCAAAAGGTTTTTGAACCAGTGTTTATTAGGAAAATCTGTATCTCGGCACAAATGCTGGGGTAACCAGGCTTTTATTAAAGCTGCCTCAATGCTATGGAATGATCTATGTTTCACTATTAGGACTACCACAGAGCTTCCAATATTCGAATCTTAACTTAAAATTTAAACTTAATTTCTTTTTCATTAGCGTTCAATATAGCTTCAGATATATTCCCTTGATCAAATTCTGACTGTATTTCTGTTTTTACTATTGCCTGTGATGTCTTTTCCCTTTTTGCCTTATTTTTTAAATCATACATTATGACTACAGTACAGTACTATGGTCAACATGATGTTATTTTTCAGGTTCTATATAAATACATTTTGATTTGATTTGATTTTGAACCATAACGTGACCATTCCAGATTAAACGGCTTCTTTTTTAATGTCATTGTCAAATTCATTGATTCCACTATCATTCAGTTACTGTGTGCTGCAAACTCACTTTATTAGTGCCACAGAAATTCTTGACATCAAGTTATTTCACATAAAAATGGCTTCACTAAATCGCTGAAGTTGGTACGCAGAGTTTGGATTTAGAGAAAAGAATACTGGTAAGGCACTGATATTTGCCCTGAGAAAAAACTGTAAAAAACTCTGGTCTAGTGATTTAGTTCAACTCTCCTCTCTCCTGGTTTTTCCCTTGTGTGTCTGCCTCCTTCTCCCAATTAAACATCCGTGGACACACAGGTACGCTGACAAAGGTTAGGGGTTATTATGTAGGACAGCAATGTACAAGGAAGAGTGCAATAAGAGTTTTTTCCACTGTCTCATAAACACAAACACACAAACATACTTAGACTGACACATACTGTAACACTTCTGCACCATCCCCACCCCGTTTTGTATTAGCAGGTAATGGGAACCTATCGCCAGCTAAAATGTTACACTATAGCAATGTCTAATTCCTTGGCAGAACATTTAATCTGCAATCGGATAAGTTAATTGGCAGCAATTACCCAACCATTTACTCAGAATGCAGATGCAGAAATTGCAGAACACAGTCTGCACCTGGATACACTTACAAGTTTAGTATGTCAAATTCTCAGCACACTTACACCTGAAAACACACCTGAGCAGTCAAAGTTGAGATAATCACCACCGTCACCCTCCCCACCTCCAACTCTTGTCTTTTGTTCAACTTGTAAAACTCATCCCGTCAAAATCCAGCATTTGACATTCACTCTCTTCTATTTGACGTAACAGGTTGAGTTTCCCCTAATTGGGGCTGAATAATACCAAAGGCGATTTACGAGCACTTTTCCCACTTATATTGCCACTGCTACAGATTCTGGTTTCATCCCGCCAGTAGTTTTTGAAGGTATCATTTCTCTTGACTGGAAAAGGCCCCTGTTGAGTTGTCAGGCTCATTGCTCAAGGTGTGCACTGGGTTTCAGGAGGGCCCATGCTGACACATTCATAAATATGACACCTTGTTTTGTCCTTCTGGCGTTTTTTTGGTTGGTGATGGCCTTTGAATTGGAAACAGGTAAGCTAATAGGGCTGCGTCTGATGCATGGGAACTGTGGGCTTTAGGAGAAAGCAGGGTGGCCCCAGGCGACACATGACAGGCAGATAATGACTGTATAGCTGTCAAGTCAAGGATACCTGTCTGGCGGTAAATACAGATTTGCCTTTTTGACATCATTTTTCCACCTCCTGGAAGATCAACTGAATGCAGCTTTCAGACTATTTCAGACTACCTATCAAACACATTCACTCACACATCACACACATTGAAATGCACATGTATGTTCCCGCACATACACAGAAGCACATGTACAACATACACGCACATATAACAATAATATATATATATTATATATATATATATATTTGTGTGCATGTATGTATGTATGTATATACACACACACACACACACACACATAAGACAGCAGGAACAGGAACAAAGGCACTTTAAACGTATGCGCTTATAATTGTGATTTTCTGCGCTGTCCACTGTTCCCACGTAATGCTGTATATTTGGAATTGCATAGAGCGCGAGTTAATATGATTCTATTGTACTCAGGCATGAAAGATAGAAAGAGTGTGTGTTTCAGTGTATATATGTACGTGTGTGTATTGACGCATGAGTGTGTGTGACTGGCAGGCCGGCTGAGGCCTGTGTTTTCATGTTGCCCCAGGGAATGCAGGTGAAAGCAATCTTGGTCCCTGAAAGCTGACGAGATGCGCCTTTCTGCACCCAGAGAGCTGGCAAGCTGATTTCTTTTTGATAGGCTCAAGCCCTGACACTAGCCTCCCCACCCTCACCCAACCTCCAGCCCCACCCAACCCCCACAACATCGTCACATAAGGCCATGGCACTGGCCATTCACATATCAGCCCATCTATTTGGTTACTAGTTGTAATATATTCTATAGTGCATCTATTACACTATTCACGTCCATGAACTAAAATAAGTATACTGTCTATTTCTGTCTTTCCCATAACCCACTCCAGTTTGTGTGGACCTTTTTCTACACACAAGATAATCTTGTGTGTGCATGTGCCCCCCACCCCCCTCCCAATCTCTCTCCCAAGCTGCCCAGAAGCCAGAACAACCAAACAGTATGGTGCACGAATAAAATGACGAAACACAGCCTAAATATACCTCATTTATTTACTATTCGGTTACATTCCCTGTGCGCAGAATGATCATAAGTAAATAATTTGGGTTTTAATCTAGACGTATTTATGCGGTGATGTGTGTGCTGGGATGGAGTGTGTATTAGGCTTAATCTCATAATAGAACAATAATTTTAATTCAGCTTATGGATCCAGCACTGGCTGTAATACAAAACAAGAGTCACTCTTGTGAACAAGTGGGCAGCTGTCCATGAGAACGTCAATGGAAATGATCAGGCAGGGTTTGTTATCTTCTGGGGTTTATGACTGAGAATTAATGCTGTTTAGTATTTGCTACTGTAAGGAAGGCTTTGGGTAAATCATTATTGTTGTAACCAGGCTGAGCATGTCTGAATGTGTGGTCTGTGGATGTAGGTCCAGTAGCATTCTACACATTCAAAGTAATGTTTTGTATGATGCAAATCCAGTGTTATCTGTATCTATTGTGTGTGTTACAATGTGTCTGGATGTGAAGCCTATTGGGCAAAGCGCAGACGCACTTAGGAAGCTCCTCTGTATTGCACACAGACAGGCACACAAATATAAACCGTTATGGTCACACACAGAAAACACTCACAGGATAGACAGAAAGGCACTCACATGTGCATGCACACACGCACATCCCTAGGGGTGAAGACTGACACTGACACTTATGACAGTTTATTATACAGTGACATGGCCAGTGAGCGGGGCTAAACAGATTACAATCTGTCTGAATGCTGCCAGTTTTCACACAGCTGCTAAAGACCCACTCTGCAAACCAAAAGTAAACATTAAAGGTTACTTCAGCCACAAAAAAAAGATTTTCAATCAACACCTGATTTAAAAAAACAACTCTACACTATGTTATGTTCAAATGCTGAACAATATATTGAGATGATATTGAAACTTTTTTAATGTTCTGGGCTAAGACTGATATTGCAGCTTTAAACAACCCACTTACAAAGTTAGTTTCATAGGCAAAGTGGTTGTAGAATTTCCTATTATTGTGAACTGAGGCACTGTCTACATTCTAAATCCTCTAATATTTCTTACAATTTAGAAAGAGAGACACCATTGCAACTTTTCTTTCTTACAGCAATGGCAGCCAGTCACCCATCTAGATGGCCAGCCAGTCATACAATATCAGCCTCTGTAGCTGACCTGCTAGGTAAAATGGAAATGTGTGTTACTGCCAGCAGTTGGATAGTGGTGGGGGACTTAGCCTTCACACTGTTGAGATAATGTAGCAGGCCTAAGCCTTGCCTGGTGAAATGACACCTCCCCCACCTTCTTTTCCTGTACAATCGCCATAATATTGTGTTTCTATGCTGAGCCTGTAACCTTTGATTAAATTAGTCCAGTATTGCCTGGGTCCTTTTCTAAACTGTAGGCACTGGAGAGCTACTTAACGGACCCTGTCCCTCGGAGGGAAGAAACAGCTTGAGCTTACAAGTGTACGGCCACAGAAATATCAAACCCTCTCACTCAAATCTCTCTCTTACTCTACCGCACTCTCTCACACTCCATTCTCTATATTTCTCCCTCCATTTACACCATTTCACCGTCTCTCCTTGTCTCTCCTGAAGTTGTTCTCCCTCTGTGTGTGTACGTCTGTATGCGTGTGTCTGTAGGTCGATCAATTATGCTATGTCACTCTCCAGGTGAAGTATGTATTATAAGATGTCAAAGAAAGAGTAGAAAAATGACATTTTGTTGTTGTTATTTTTCAAATCTATGAACTATTGGTGTTGCACACTGAATGACAGCATAAATGAACAGATCAAAATGTCATTTTGTTCAAGAAAGTGGGATTAATATGGGGAGAAGGCCAAAGAGACATAGCATAGGTCAGAGGTCAGTTGTAGGCCTTGGATGAATTAAATGGCACTTCTCATTCACAGTGTTATTTACAGCAGTACTGAGGTAGCAAGCATTTCCTTACTGGGCCAGTTCACAGAGGTCTAAATGGGTCTGCGTCATAAATTTTGTCATGTGTCACCCAAGTCCATGAGGGCCTGGGCAGACATGTGCAGGTGTCGACTGCAGGCCAAAATTTTAATCTGATCAGCCTGTCCAGTCTATCCTATTCAGCCAAATGCAACAAACAAAGGTGCTTTTATTCTGGTAATATCTGGTGGGAAATATATTATCATACCTTGGTAGGTTCTACTAGTGAAACACAAATTTAACGATACAACCGGTTTTCCAAAACGTTTTGTAAAGGGACAGCTGACTGCTCCAGTCAATTGCCACCACAGGAATTGACATTGTGTCTCCTAGCAACAACAGCCCTCACATGTCAGTCAGCTGCTGCCTGGAGAAACGTCCTCCTACAGGCTTGAAACTTAGATTGTGTTTGTCCATAGAGGTTTTATCTTTAAAAAAAAATAATGCACACAATAGCTAGATAATAACTACATATACTTTTCCAGAAATATTTGCACTTCAACAGGTTTTTAAAAATCATAAGTCCTCCATTTTTCAGATCCTCAGTATACAGTTTCAGCCAAACTGTTGCTCATGTGAATGGTTCACAAACTTGTCAATCTGGCAAATCCCCCATTCATAAATTGAAAGCTAATACTGACACAGAATTACATATCCTGAGACAACATACTATATGGCTCACAGTTATCTTTTCTTGAATGACTTTGAGGTTTTTTTTTTCTGACCATCAATGAAAGCTTCCTTATATCTGTCATTGTAGTTACCTTCCCACAGTTATCTTGCTGATTATTCCTATCCAGAGGCCAGTTGATACAGGAAGGAAATACTTGTCAAAAACCCTCTGATTCACTGTGCTGTGCGTGAGAAGGGTGTGCGTGCAGAAAATGTATTTGTGCATCTCTGATTGTGTGTGTTTGTATGTGCCTGTGTAATTAAGGATGGTGAATGAAATCCAAAACTCAAAGAGGATGTGCAAATAAGTGACTTGCAGTAAGTATTGTTGTCGCCAGAAGAAATAAAATACCCTGTCAAACTGTGGCTAATAATAACACACAGTGAGAGGATTCACTCGTTTAAACTGTGAGAAAAGGAGACACACACAGGTGGGTTACAAGATAATCAGGCATTGGAAATGGAGTGTAGGATATCACTAAGAGCATTATATTGGGGTCACTACCTGACATCTACTCTTTTAATATGATTAATAGCACACATTTCTTCAGTTGACATGTTCAAAGATAATCAATTTAAATTTCCTATTCAAAGAAAAATAAGAAGAAATAATTACCTGCAACCTTGTATGTGGATTTTTAAAATTGAAATAAACCTAGTAAACCACTGAATGTGTATTCTAAAGGATTAAGTATGCAGAAAATTAAACTTTTTTGCTTGCTCAACTGCTAAAAGTTTTGAGGATGTATCATTTCCATTTAACACAAATCCTGTAATGTATTCTGGTGTCAGTCATGGCAGAACTCCAGCTACAGCTAGTGCTACGCAGGTGTGTGTACGTGTGTACACACTAGGGACCTGGTAAAGTGAGATGGAGCACCACCCGCCTACAGATCCCTAATGGGAGGTCTATGCACCTGGGTCCACACACACACACACAAACACAAACACACACACATACACACACACTGCTCTCACATCATATTTCATGTCAGTGGGCATTTCATTGTAGACATGGGATACCACAACATGACAAGGTGGAGCAGGCTTTTCTACAAGGTGACATCACAGCACATAAGGAGACCGGCTATGTGTGTGTGAATGTGTTTCTGATGTATTTCTGTGTCCATGTGCATCTGTATCTGTTTCCATGCCCACACTTTTCACACATGTCAACACACAAAAGACACATGGGAGGCCACTGAGAGCCGTAGCAGCTGTGGAATATGTTATTCAAATGGTGTGTGACTGTGTGTCACAGCAACAATATGTGTGTGTGTGTGTGAGGGTGGGTGTGTGTGTGTGTGTGTGTGTGTGAGAGCACGTTATCATCTCTGCTTGTAGGAATAAATGCCATTCATGTGTCTCTGCGGGAAACTTAGAGAGAAACACTTACTACTCTGCATTTACTGTAGCATAGCAATCAGTGCCTCAGTATTTCTTTCTACACAGGGCAGGAAACATTAAATAGACTAGATTACTGTTTAAAATTATTATCATGGGATTTATTTCTCAGATAGTGAACACAGGAAAAGCGTGCAAAAGTGGTTAATGCTTGTTTCCATGCCTGTGGCCATGATACACTCCCTTTGACCCCAAATCTGAAGCAATATAAACTGTCTCTTCTATTTCTCTATTGTCTCAATGGATCATTCACATAAAACCAGTAGAAACTTGACATAATCTGATTAAATGCTGCCTTGAATCAATATGTAAGCGATTAACAATAAGACTAAAATAGTTTTTAGTTTGTAATTTTGGTTGTAATTTTAGTATGTCACATTTTAGCAAATGCAACATGAAACCCAGTTATGAAAACGTTAAGCTGACATAGCTTTGATTATTTTTTTTTCCAGTTATAAGTAATTGCTGGGAGATGTGTTGTTTTCTTTTGTTCCCTTTTCAGCTAATTATTCAAAATTATTTCAGGCCGTTTGCATTTGCAAACAGTAGTTTGCACCACTGTGATTGCTGAAATTGGATGTGAGTGTGTGAGCGCACACTGGTTCTCCTCATCATGTGTGCATGTTCATGTGTGCGTGCATGGTTGGCTCCTTAGCCTGTGACTAGCCTTTGCGGAACGGGCCAGGGCTCTGCAGCTACCCCGAGGCCACCATTGTCCCTGGTCTCCACAACCCAGTGGCCACAGATGTTCCCCGTTTGATACCGTGCTCCTCACACATACTCCCCACTCCCCTAGATATGTGGGTGGCCAAGCGGGATGCCCTGTTGCACACCACTCTTGCACACTATTGGCTGCCTGGTGCCTGCACGTGACAATGAAAAGGGGAAGCTGCTGCATCTACAGTTTTAATCCCACCACCATGTATAATGGCACAGAAGTAGCCCCGAGTGGAGAAGGAAGCTTTGCATGAGGAGTTGTTCATAAAAAGGATCATGGGAAGACAGGGTGTGCAAGGATATAAGGAAAACAGAAGCACACTGAGATGTTGTTCAAAGCATGTTGAGGAAAAGAAAAAGACTGGAAGACAACTGACTATTTCCTCAGTTGTGCGTCTATGTTGTGTGTGTATAATATATGAGTGTGTGCACTGCATGTAATGCTTATTGAGGCATTGAGCTGGTGGGTATGTGTGACAAATGTGCCATTGAAATTAACGATAGATGCAACAGTGACCGCCAAGAGACCTTGGCATCACAGCTAAAGAAGAAAATTGGGCTTTGTAAGCACAAATATGAGACACATGGACATGCACACATTACGACCTAAAGATTAGTGAGCTATCTGTTGTTCAGACTAAAACACATGCTCAGCCAAAAGAAAAAATAAATACACTATATGTTTATATTTTTATTATCTAGGGAAAATTTCTCTTTACAAAAATCCCTGCCACTGTAGTGTTAGCCACAAATAGTTCAGAGCTTGACTTAAGGGAGGGGTGAGCAATATTCATTTATTTCCATATGGCCTAGTTGAATTAAGGTTTCTAACTAAAATGTTTTTGTCACAATAATACCACTATGAAAATAATTCAAGCTATCACCGTCTCTCACTGCTACAAGGCGAATGGTGTATTGTCTGAGTTCCTGCTTTAAAGAAAATACAGATAGGAGACATAATGTGCTTCACCCTGAGGCACATTATGGTGTTTAAAAAGCCTCACGGCCCGTCACTGGGCCGGAAACTGTATTTACGAATGTATTTACAAATATCGTCGGCCTAACTTAAACAAAGTCGGACAAACTATGTATCAATTGAAAGCTCAAAACCTCGCGATTCAAACGGTGTAAACCAATTCAGGATTGAATTATCACAGCGACAACCGTTTATAAATGTTTAGAGTAAAAACACAGCAAGACTGATTCTTACCTTTGCTGATGTGTAACTACAGATCCACACACGAACTGAAACGTCGAGTGTTGCATATCAGTTTCTTTCTAACAGTCCAAGGAACAAAATGCCTCCAAGTTTTTAGTCCAAAAGACGCATTATCGTTGAGTTAAAGCCATAAAACCACCGTTCTTCAATTTTCAGTCCTCAAAAAAGTTTTATTTCTCTTCCTTCTCTGACTGTTTTCGCTGTGTTTTTTTTACTACAAACAAACAAACAGACGACATCCAGACTCCGGTGAATAAAATAAGCATAACCAAACATGGCCGACAGCCAGTCAGTACGAAAACCAATGGCATCACGACTGACAGGCAAAACCCACCCAGTAGGTAGAACAGTAAAATCAGCCAATCGTATTGTTTGTCAGTGTTGATTGACATATGGTGTAGCCAATGTAATAATGTTTCCAAAGATGTGACACTGCTCAGGGGCAGAGGTTTTATTGGTTTGTATAAAAACATGGCGCTTTACATTTCTAAACATCCATAAAGTCATTTGGTTACATTTTGCCATTTTAGAGTCTCCAAATGGCACAATAAGGTCCACCTAGGCATAGTCTTACAAAAAAACAATAAAAAAGTTCAACTTTAGCTCCTTTGTGACAAAATCTGGACCTGTATTGGTCTCAATCCATTTTGATAATACAACCTATATTTAGAGCTTTCTAGTCAAAAACACACAAAAATTAGGTCAAAATGTTTACCAGGTTTGTGTATGTAAGTTTAGTGCGGCATGACTTCTGACTCTTTCACAATAAACTAGAAATATATAGAAAGCACTGTGCTTTCACTAATTATTAGTGATTAGTGGAATTATATATGGACTTCTTGTGGTTTCTCGATTTGTTGGAGCTGGTTCTTAGGAGCACCATTGCCTAAATTACTGAAGAACTTGCAGCTGATAGTATGGAGTATACTTGTGTCCTACATAATATGCTGTATATGTGATCTTTTTGATTTATTGCCATGTCTTGCCTGGAGAATAAATGAGTCAAAATGACAGGAAGAAGGCCAGATGAGAACAATGTCATCACCTGTGGGAAATAAGAAATAAAAATGCACAAACATAAATGCAGAAAGAATTAGTTGGAAAGGCAGTGGAAAGAGCCGCCATTTTCTCCTGCTCCAAGACACAGCCCAGTCTTAATCAAAATCCCACACAGGAAGAACACTTGAGTAGCTTAATCAAAGATCAGCCTGCTCGGTATTAATAATAGAGCAGAGAGCTGAAATGGAGTTTTACTTATTCAAGACTGCACTTATTCGCCTTATATACCTTTTCTGTGTATTAGGGTGGGCAATAGTTTGTGGATCCCTTACCTGTATACATGCAGTGGGTTACTTGCCAGCCACTTAGCCTAGTAATGGTACTGTGTATTGTATAATGCAAATGTACTTTTTTTTAATCTTTACTGTATCAAATTTTAATCATAATTTTCCTCACATAAATATGGGACTGTTTTAGACCTAAATGTTAAATGATGTCAACACAGCAGTTTCTGAGAATTGCTACAGTATATTAGCGACTATAAGTAACCAGTGTGTCAAAGTTTCACTTATTCAATTTGATAGTTCAGTCAAGATTCTGCTTGAAAATCTCAAAATATAATTGGGAAAACCTGTCATGTAAATAAAGTTTATGTATATATACATTGGAACTGACTATTTCAAATATCAGCACAAAGAAAATACTGATATTTTGCAAGTGACAAGCTTGGTTGAGTTTGGGAAAAGTTTGTATTCTTGGTTAAAAAAGAAAGGACCCCACCACAAGCACAAAAAGTAACATGTGTCAGTGTTGTTGTTGCTTCATTTGGACTCAGGACTCATGAGCACACTAATAAAAATGGCCTACAGAAGATTGGTTGACACTTGACTTGAGTTCTCTGGCTGTCTGGTTTACCTGTCTTGTTACTGTAGTAGGTTAAAAACAGATGTTTTCACATGCATCACCTGATTATCTGTATATCTCATTGCCTCCCAAACTACCAGCACATTCCTTATTCTATACTCCAACTTAGGAGTCATATTTTAAATAATATTTTTGCATTTTCCTTGAAGGATTTTTTCTATAAGTTGAAGTTGTAAACATGAGGCATTACCTCTTTAGCCCTATAATTCCTTTGAGACAAAAGGAAAAACGGAGGAATTTAGAGGAAATTAAATATGGGCTATAAAACCATGTCTGGTCATGTCACTTCAGGACTCTAGGAAGCTAAAAGACAAAACATGCAGGCGTTACATAGGATTATTGAAGGGAACCTGAACAGACAATAGCTTGTGCCGATACAGTGGAACAGAGATTTGTGCAGAGACAGCAACAATGGACATGTGTGGTGTGGAGATAGGCAGGCATCAGCTAATTAGCTCAGTGGGAATACCCTATTGTCTAGGGTTCGGGACAACTGCACTTCAATGACACCTCACTTGTAGATTGGTATGCTGCAGACCGGGTTTGATGTGGCTGGGCTATTGTTAAGCTAAATGCTATTAACTTTTAAGCCGAGCAACACATAAAGTGAAGCTGGTGTAAATTACAATTTCCTTGCCTATAATCCACTTGCTGATGGAAGACATTACAGCGGCCTTGTGTCTTGACAACAGATTATGGAGACGGCTTTACTCTACCCCGCACACAAACAGGAGAAGCCACAGGATTTCTGTTTTTATCCGCCCCATCCCTTCTTCATCTTCTTTTTCTCCCTCCCTCCTTTTTTGTCCTCCCTTCTCCCATTGATCTCACTGTGGTATTCAGTATCTGCCAATGGTGAATGCCTGCAGGGGGGCCACCAAATCCATTATCAGGTAGGACAACAGTTTCCACGCTGTTTCACTCACTGTATACTATATGGAGAGAGGGACGATTGGAGAAAAGAGGTGGAGAAATGGGGGGAGCTGAGGTCTTCAATAGTTTAGTTTTTAAAACCAGATTATGAACCAATGGAACAGAAATACTGCAAACAGCAGTTAAAAAATTTGTCTTACATCACATATGGTATGTGCGGAAAAACATAGCTTAAACAGTTTAATGAATAGCAGAGTTCTCAGGATTAAGCAAATAGCTAGGGCAAGCATCAAATAATATATTTTCAAGACATGTCTGCACGAAAAGATCAAATTACCTCAAGAGTGCATGATTTATTTGGACACTTTAGCAACTCAAAGAATTAGCTGCATGTCTACAGACAAATGATTTGATGAAGCATGAGGAATGTCAAATGAGTCACTTTTTTTGTATTCCAATACCCAGATATTTGGAGACATAGCTCATAGAACTGTTGAGGCTTTGACAATTCATTGTATCAAGATGAAACAAGACTTCTTCTTCTTTTCCTTTGGGCTGCTCCCTTCAGGGGTCGCCAAAGCAAATCATCTGCCTCCATTTAACCCTATCCTCTGTATCCTCCTCACCCACACCAACTATCCTCTGTATCCTCCTCACCCACACCAACTATCCTCTGTATCCTCCTCACCCACACCAACTATCCTCATGTCCTCCTTCACTACATCCAAGAACCTCCTCTTTGGTCTTCCTCTAGGCCTCCTTCCTGGCAGCTCTAACCTCAGCATTGTTTTTACCAATGTATTCACTGTCCCTCCTCTGAACATGTCCAAACCATCTCAATCTAGCTTCCCTGGCTTTTTCTCCAAAACATCTAACATGAGCTGTCCCTCTGATGTCCTCATTCCTGATCCTATCCATCCTCATCACTCCCAGAGAGAACCTCAACATCTTCAGCTCTACCTCCAGCTCTGCCTTTTTCTCAGTGCCACTGTCTCTAAACCAGACATTGCTGGTCTCACCACTGTCTTGTCCACCTTTCCTTTCATTCTTGCTGACACTCTTTTGTCACACATCACACCTGACACGTTCCTCCACCCGTTCCAACCTGCTTGCACACGTCTCTTCACTTCTTTTCCACACTCTCCGTTGCTCTGGACTGTTGACCCTAGGTACTTAAAATCCTCCACCTTCTTCACCCCTACTCCCTGTAACCTCACCGTTCTACTTGAGTCCCTCTCATTTACACACATGTACTCTGTTTTACTGCAGCTAACCTTCATTTCTCTCCTTTCCAGAGCAAACCTCCACCTCTCTAGATTTTCCTCCACCTGCTCCCTGCTCTCACTACAGATGACAGTGTCATCTGCAAACATCATGGTCCACGGAGATTCCTGTCTAACCTCATCTGTCAGCCTGTCCATCACTACAGCAAACAAGATGGGGCTCAAAGCCAATCCTTGGTGCAGTCCCACCTCCACCTTGAACTCCTCTGTCACCTCTACAGCACACCTCACCACTGTCTTACAGCTCTCATACATGTCCTGCACCACTCGAACATACTTTTCTGCCACTCCAGACTTCCTCATACAAAACCACAGCTCCTCTCTCAGCATCCTGTCATACGCTTTTTCCAAATCTACAAAGACACAATGCAGCTCCTTCTGGCCTTCTCTGTACTTCTCCATAAGCATTCTCAAAGCAAATATTGCATCAGTGGTACTCTTTCTTACTGCTGCTCCTAAATGCTCACTTCTGACCTCAGCCTAGCCTCCACTACTCTTTCCCATAACTTCATTGTGTGGCTCATCAGCTTTATTCCTCTGTAGTTTCCACAACTCTGCACGTCTCCCTTGTTCTTAAAGATGGGAACCAGTACACTTCTCCTCCATTCCTCAGGCATCCTCTCACTCTCCAAGACCTTGTTAAGTAGCCCAGTCAAAAACTCTGCTGCCACCTCTCCTAAACACTTCCATACCCCAAGAGGTATGTCGTCAGGACCAAGTGCCTTTCCACTCTTCTTCTTCAACACCTTCCTCACTTCATCCTTACTGATCTTTTCTACATCCTGCTCCACAACAGTCACCTCTTCTACTCTGTGCTCTCTAACATTTTCCTCATTCATCAATTCTTCAAAATATTCCTTCCATCTTTCCATCACACTTGTGGCACCTGTCAACACATTTCCATCCCTGTCCTTGATCAAACCTAACCTGCTGCACATCCAACCTGTACAAATCCACCTCTCCCTCCTTAGTGTCCAACCTATGATACAAATGTCTCCTGACCTCCCAGAGCCTGTTTCAGCTCCTCCCTTAAAGCCTTCCTTTTTCAACTTCCACCCATTGCATGCTCTGCTCTGCCCTTGTCCTCTGCCTACACTCTCCCCAACCACTATTTTGCAGTCACTGATCTCTTTCAGGTTGAAACGTCTGCACAAGATGTAATCAACTTGTGTGCTCCTGCCTCCACTCTTATATGTCACCCTATGCTCCTCCCTTTTCTGGAAAAATGTGTTCACTACAGCCATTTCCATCCTTTTTGTGAAGTGTACCTCCATTTGTCCTTCTGCATTTCTGTCCTGCATACCAAACTTACCCATCACTTCCTCCTCACCTCTGTTTCCCTCACCAACATGTCCGTTGAAGTCTGCCCCAATCACCACTCTCTCACCACTAAGGATACCCTGGATCACCTCATCCATCTCCCTCCAGAATTTCTCCTTCTCTTCTAACTCACATCCTACCTGTGGAGCATAACCACTGACAACATTTAACATCACACCTTCAACTTCCAGCTTCAGACTCATCACCCTATCTGACACTCTCTTCACCTCCAGAACATTCTTAGCAAAATCCTCCTTCAGGATAACTCCTACTCCATTCCTCTTTCCATCCACACCATGATAAAACAGCTTGAACCCTGCTCCTAATCTATAGGCCTTGCTACCTTTCCACCTGGTCTCCTGTACACACAAGATATCCACCTTTCTTCCATCATATCAGCCAACTCAGGTTTTCCCTGACAAAGTCCCTACATTCAAAGTCCCAACTCTAAGTCCTACACTATAATGTTATAATATATATATAATATATATATATATATAATACATACATAATATAAGTCCTTCCTTTGCCTACGAACACGCCTTCCTCCTCTCCTTCTTTGACCAACAGTCCAATTTTCACTAGCACCCTGTAAGTCAACAGCACCAGTGGTAGTCGTTGTTAATCCGAGCCGTGACTGATCCAGTATGGAAGTCATATTTGAGATTCGCATGTTTGATTTGGTGTAAATTTTATGTCGGACGCCCTTCCTGACACAGCCCTCTGCATTTACCCGGACTTGGGACCTGCACATGAAGACACTGGATTGTGCCCCCCTGTGGTTGCATTATCAAGATGAAACAAGACAAATCATAAAAAAAAAGGTTCCTTGCTTAATAACTTGAGTCTGTTCTGTCCAGGTGTATGTCTGAGGAAGACAAGCAAGACCTCGGCTAATCTTAAGAAACATCTTTTTGCCCAGATGGAGAGATCCGTTGTAGTCTGATTCTGTGGTTTTCATGCAGCAATGGGTTTTGCTTGTCAAGACTGGCCAGATACTGAGAAAACTGAAATACCACTGACAACTGGCAGCATTTACTAGTTCTCACACACATGCACACAAGCAAACACACTGTAGTCTAACCAAGGGGCCAATGTAGCAGTAGGGATGGCCAGTGTACCAGTCTGAGCATGAGTGTGTCTATTTCCTGACTAATGCTGTCTGCCCCCCAGGTCCACTGTCCTTGGCTGCCTGCCACTTTCTTACTCTCTTCAGTACACTATGCCCCTTTAAAAGGTTTTCAAGAAAAAGGGCAGGGACATGAAGTAAGATAAAAACAGATGGAAAGACAAACACTTTTCAATCTAGATGTATAACATTATATGGGAAAATAATAATAATGATAAAATAAAATAATGAAAATTATTTGCTTACAGAGTTGAGTTGTTGATCAAATTACTGTTGTTCCTTCAGTCATCAAGTGTTCCACATCCTATATGTATGATGGTATAGATACAAGGTACAATTGCAACTTGAACCTTTTAGCACCTCTGATCCCAAACCTTTCATCTTTTCATCAAAGTCAATACCCTGACATGTGTGCTCATCCTATAACACACTGCCTTATGAAACAATGTGATTATAAATTATGATTATGAAAGTCTTTCACATCCCCCCTTCCCTTTGCTGTGCACTGCTACCCTCTTCCATCCATATGCTTGAAGTTATAGTTTTAGGCTCCTGACTGCATGCAGACATTTACATTAATATGATGTAATGTGTTTTGTACAGATGTATGTACCGCTCACAGACTCCAGCCTGGCAGCCTACAGCACAGTGCCACTAAGCTGCAGGCTACCAGTTTTGAAACCTGATGCCTAGAGAACAAGCTTATAGATAATCAGGTTGGGTTGGCCTAGGGGAATATTGCAGGCTACTGTGGAGTGAACCAACCAGTCAGGCCTGTGTGGCTTGTTGTTATGTTGTTTTGATGTGTAAGAGCCCAGCTACTTGACTCATAGTTCTACTACTCATTTACCCACCCATCAGTCTTGAACAAACATAAATGACCTTGCATATCAGTGCAAAGGCACAGTATATAGTTGTTTGTGTATATACATACATACATATATATCTCTATCTATCTATCTAT